>NW_026695217.1:3763571-4401785 GCF_021218885.2 Marmota monax | reverse complement strand
AGGAAGGAGCCGGAGAGCCGCGGCGGCAGCTGCTTGGGCCCTGGGGGCTGGGCACCGGTTCTTTGGCACAGCTATGGTCGTGGACTAGAGCGGCGCCCCTGAGCGTGGCCCCTGGGAAGAGGCAACGGCGGCAGGGTTTAATTTCTAGAAATCTGGACTGGAAACAGAAGCAGCAGTTTGTATAATCCCAAGAACTTGCTTATGCCAGGAAGCTGTAAGGGCAACATGAATATCATAGAGGAGATCTAACATGGCAGCGGGCGGGGAGAGATCAAGTCTCTGACCTCTTCAACTGCGCGGGCATAGGGAGCTGTAAACTGTATAAATGCTGTTTGCCCAGGATCACTAGGCAATGCTGAGCTGACGTGGATCTGGGGTGTACAGTCTGGGCCCCTCAGAACACACACACCAAGCCCGGATCGGCTGCATCAAAGCTCTGGTTCGCCTGCTTCTCGTGACTCAGCACTAACGATCCCGCTGAAATAACTGGTTGGCCCTTAGGAACTTTCAGAGGTATAAACCAACCGAGCCTTCATAGGCAGTGGCCACAGGATTGAAACGGGGATTGGGAGAGACAGTCAGGACCCACCCGTTGCACTGGTCACCCGGCAAAGGGAACGAATGGTCACCATTTACATGTGATACCACCTTGGCAGAGAACTGAGGTCACGGGCGGAGGAGACAACTGCATTGAAACCAGTGCAACAGGGCTCCCAGGAGCAGCAGACATGGCGTGTAGCCAGTATTGTGGTGAGCGTCACAGGTGAGCGCGGCCTGGCTTGAGGAAACACAAGAGAAGGCCCTAGGCACTCAGGATTGGAGACCTGCCCAGTCTGTGAGGAAGAGCTGCTACACAGTGATTGGTTCCCACTTAGTGAGAGGAGAAGCTTGACCCAGTGGGCACAGCTCCACCTACTGGAAGAGAAATTAATCGAACTCTATGACTGCATTTATTATTATTATTATTATCATTTTTTTTTTCTTTTTCTTTTTTTTTCTTTCATTTTCAATTTTTTATTGTTGTTGTTCTTTAACTTTTTTAAATGTTTCTAATTTTTTTAAATTTTTTTTATTATTATTATAATTTTTTCAATTTTAATTTTCATTATTTTTATTATCATTATTATTTTTGTAAAATTTTTTTTCCTTTTCTTTCTTTCTTTATTATCTAATCTTTGTTATTCTTGTTTCTTTTGTCTTTTCATTTCTTTTCAATTTTCTTATTCCCCCTTCCTTGAATTCTACCTGCCTACTCTCATTCTCTTTAGTGACTTCTTCCCTTCCCTTCTAATATCTTTCCTCCGAAGCATCAAATAAATTTATAAGAGTAAACAGTAACTCAGCAGTCAAGCAGAACAAGAAGTAACATGAGCAGCATAAAAAAGCAAGGAAGAAAAGGGGTACAAACAATGAAGGACAGCCTAAATATTCAGGAGGACCTAGAGTCAGCAGAAAAATGGTCATATAAAGAACTCAAGGAACACCTTAGACAGATGGAATGGAACCTTAAAGAGGATACGAGACAGCAAATCCAAACAGTGAAAGAACACTTTGAAAATGAATTGCATAAACAGATAAAAGAAGAAGTTAAGCATCTTTATCAGGAGATAGAGATTATAAAAAAAACAAACAATAATTCTAGAAATGAAGGAAACGATAAACCAAATTAAAAACTCAATTGAGAGTATCACTAACAGAGTGGAGCAAGTAGAATCCAGAATGTCAGATAATGAAGACAAAATATATCATCTTGAAAAGAGCCTAGCCAACTCAGAAAGGCTGGTTAAAAATCATGAGAGAAACATCCAAGAGATATGGGATAACATAAAAAAACCAAACCTACGAGTCATCGGGATAGAAGAAGGTACAGAGATTCAAACCAAGGGAATGAGTAGCCTGCTGAATGAAATAATTACAGAAAACTTTCCAGAAATAAAAAAGGGAACGGATATACAAATTTTAGATGCATACAGGACACCAAGCACACAAAATCACAGTAGACCAACGCCAAGACACATTATTATGAAGATATCCAATATACAGAACAAAGAGAAAATATTAAAAGCTACAAGAGAAAGGAGGCAGATTACATTCAGGGGTAAACCAATAAGGTTAACAACGGATTTTTCATCACAGGCGCTGAAAGCGAGAAGATCCTGGAACAACGTATTTCAAACACTGAAAGACATTGGATGCCAACCAAGAATTCTGTATCCAGCAAAATTAAGCTTCAGGTATGACAACAAAATAAAAATCTTTCATGACAAACAAAAGCTGAAAGAATTTGCAGCCAGAAAACCAGCATTGCAAAGCATCTTGAGCAAAACACTACACGAGGAAGAAATGGAAAAGAATAACCAAAACCATCAGTGGGAAGTGCCTCTATAAAAACAGAGGGCGGGGGGAAAGCTAACCATGGAGAAACAAACTAAATTAAATAAAAAAAAAAGAAGAAGATAAATAATCAAACATGGAGGGAAGTACAAACCATATATCAATAGTAACTCTAAACGTTAATGGCTTAAACTCTCCAATAAAGCGACATAGGCTGGTAACATGGATTAAAAAACACAAATCCAACAATATGCTGCGTCCAGGAGACACATATGATTGCAAAAGACATACAGAGGCTGAAGGTGAAAGGTTGGGAAAAAATATACCACGCACACGGTCCTCGTAAGCAAGCAGGGGTGGCCATCCTTATATCGAATAAAATCGACTTCAAGACTAAGTTAATCAAAAGGGATAAGGAAGGACATTATATAGTGTTAAAAGGAACCATTCACCAACAAGACATAACAATTATCAATATTTATGCACCAAATAATGGTGCTGCGATGTTCATAAAACAAATTCTCCTCAAGTTCAAGAATCAAATAGACCACAACACAATAATTATGGGTGACTTCAACACACCTCTCTCACCATTGGACAGATCCTCCAAACAAAAGTTGAATAAAGAAACTATAGAACTCAATATCATAATCAACAACCTAGACTTAACTGACATGTATAGAATATATCAACCATCATCAAGTGGATATACTTTTTTGTCAGCAGCACATGGATCCTTCTCAAAAATAGACCATATATTATGCCATAGGGCAACCCTCAGTAAATATACAGGGGTGGAGATAATCCCATGAATTTTATTTGATCATAATGGAATGAAACTGGAAATCAATGATAAAAGAAGGAAGGAAAAATCCTACATCACATGGAAAATGAACAATATGTTACTGAATGCTCAATGGGTTACAGAAGACATAAAGGAGGAAATCAAAAAATTCTTAGAGATAAATGAAAATACAGACACAACATATCGGAATCTATGGGACACAATGAAAGCAGTTTTAAGAGGGAAATTCATCGCCTGGAGGTCATTCCTCAAAAAAAGGAAAAACCAACAAATAAAAGAGCTCACACTTCATCTCAAAGCCCTAGAAAAGGAAGAGCAAAACAACAGCAAATGTAGCAGAAGGCAAGAAATAATTAAAATCAGAGCGGAAATCAACGAAATTGAAACAAAAGAAACTATTGAAAAAATTAACAAAACTAAAAGTTGGTTCTTTGAAAAAATAAACAAAATTGACAGACCCTTAGCCATGCTAGCGAAGAGAAGAAGAGAGAGAACTGAAATTACTAGCATATGGGATGAAAAAGGCAATATCACAACAGACACTACAGAAATACAGAAGACAATTAGAAATTATTTTGAAAACCTATATTCCAATAAAATAGAAGATAGTGAAGACATCGATAAATTCCTTAAGTCATATGATTTGCCCAGACTGAATCAGGAGGATACTCACAACTTAAACAGACCAATATCAATAGATGAAATAGAAGAAGCAATCAAAAGACTTCCAACCAAGAAAAGCCCAGGACCGGATGGGTATACAGCGGAGTTTTACAAAACATTTAAGGAAGAATTAATACCAATACTTTTCAAGCTATTTCAGGAAATAGAAAAAGAGGGATCTCTGCCAAATTCATTCTATGAGGCCAACATCACCCTGATTCCGAAACCAGACAAAGACACCTCAAAGAAAGAAAACTACAGACCAATATCTCTGATGAACCTAGATGCAAAAATCCTCAATAAAATTCTGGCGAATCGGATACAAAGGCACATCAAAAAAACATTGTGCACCATGATCAAGTAGGATTCATCCCTGGGATGCAAGGATGGTTCAATATACGGAAATCAATAAATGTTATTCACCACATCAATAGACTTAAAGATAAGAACCATATGATCATCTCAATAGACGCAGAAAAAGCATTCAACAAAGTACAGCATCCCTTTATGTTCAAAACATTAGAAAAACTAGGAATAACAGGAACTTACCTCGACATAGTAAAAGCTATATATGATAAGCCTCAGGCTAGCATCATTCTCAATGGAGAAAAATTGAAGGCATTCCCCCTAAAATCTGGAACAAGACAGGGATGCCCTCTATCACCACTTCTATTCAATATAGTTCTCGAAAAACTGGCCAGAGCAATTAGACAGACGAAAGAAATTAAAGGCATAAAAATAGGAAAGGAAGAACTTAAATTATCACTATTTGCAGATGACATGATTCTATACCTAGAAGACCCAAAAGGGTCTACAAAAAAACTACTAGAACTAATAAATGAATTCATCAAAGTGGCAGGATATAAAATCAACACGCATAAATCAAAGGCATTTCTGTATATCAGTGACAAAACTTCTGAAACGGAAATGAGGAAAAACACTCCATTCACAATATCCTCAAAAAAAAAAATAAATAAAATACTTGGGAATCAACCTAACAAAAGAGGTGAAGGACTTATACAATGAAAACTACAAAACCCTAAAAAGAGAAGTAGAAGAAGATCTTAGAAGATGGAAAAATATACCCTGTTCATGGATAGGCAGAACTAACATCATCAAAATGGCGATATTACCAAAAGTTCTCTATAGGTTTAATGCAATGCCAATCAAAATCCCAATGGCATTTCTTGTAGAAATAGAGAAAGCAATCATGAAATTCATATGGAAAAATAAAAGACCAAGAATAGCAAAAGCAATTCTAAGCAGGAAGTGTGAATCAGGTGGTATAGCGATACCGGATTTAAAACTATATTACAGAGCAATAGTAACAAAAACAGCATGGTACTGGTACCAAAACAGGCGGGTGGACCAATGGTACAGAATAGAGGACACAGAGACTAATCCACAAAGCTACAGCTATCTTATATTTGATAAAGGAGCTAAAAGCATGCAATGGAAGAAGGATAGCATCTTCAACAAATGGTTTTGGGAAAACTGGAAATCCATATGCAACAAAATGAAACTGAATCCCCTCCTCTCGCCATGCACAAAAGTTAACTCAAAGTGGATCAAGGAGCTAGATATCAAATCAGAGACACGCCGTCTGATAGAAGAAAAAGTTGGCTCCGATCTACATATTGTGGGGTTGGGCTCCAAATTCCTTAATAGGACACCCATAGCACAAAAGTTAATAACAAGAATCAACAAATGGGACCTACTTAAACTGAAAAGTTTTTTCTCAGCAAGAGAAACAATAAGAGAGGTAAATAGGGAGCCTACATCATGGGAACAAAATTTTACTCCTCACACTTCAGATAGAGCCCTAATATCCAGAGTATACAAAGAACTCAAAAAATTAAACAATAAGAAAACAAATAACCCAATCAACAAATGGGCCAAGGACCTGAACAGACACTTCTCAGAGGAGGACATACAATCAATCAACAAGTACATGAAAAAATGCTCACCATCTCTAGCAGTCAGAGAAATGCAAATCAAAACCACCCTAAGATACCATCTCACTCCAGTAAGATTGGCAGCCATTATGAAGTCAAACAACAACAAGTGCTGGCGAGGATGTGGGGAAAAGGGTACTCTTGTACATTGCTGGTGGGACTGCAAACTGGTGCGGCCAATTTGGAAAGCAGTATGGAGATTCCTTGGACAGCTGGGAATGGAACCACCATTTGACCCAGCTATTCCCCTTCTTGGACTATTCCCTAAAGACCTTAAAAGAGCGTACTATGGGGACACTGCTACAACATTTGTTCATAGCAGCACAATTCACAATAGCTAGACTGTGGAACCAACCCAGATGCCCTTCAATAGATGAATGGATAAAAAAAAAATGTGGCATTTGTACACCATGGAGTATTACGCAGCACTAAAAAATGACAAAATCGTGGAATTTGCAGGGAAATGGATGGCACTAGAGCAGATTATGCTTAGTGAAGCTAGCCAATCCCTAAAAAACAAATACCAAATGTCTTCTTTGATATAATGAGAGCAACTAAGAACAGAGCAGGGAGGAAGAGCAGGAAGAAAAGATTAACATTAAATAGAGACATGAGGTGGGAGGGAAAGGGAGAGAAAAGGGAAATTGCATGGTAATGGAGGGAGATCCTCATTGTTATACAAAATTACATATAAGAGGTTGTGAGGGTAATGGGAAAATAAATAAGGAGAGAAATGAATTACAGTAGATGGGGTAGAGAGAGAATATGGGAGGGGAGGGGAGGGGAGATAGTAGAGGATAGGAAAGGTAGCAAATTACAACAGTTACTAATAGGGCATTATGTAAAAATGTAGATGTGTAACCGACGTGATTCTACAATCTGTATTTGGGGTAAAATTGGGAGTTTAAAACCCACCTGAATCAAATGTATGAAATATGATATGTCAAGAGCTTTGTAATGTTTTGAACAACCAATAAAAAAAAATAAAACTTAATACTTAAAGATAAAAAAAAAAAAAAGTGAAGGCATCAGAGAGGGGTCATAGCACAGGGGTTTATGGAATAAGTCACAGCCAAGGCACATAAAAACATTCATTCCCTGGAGTTAGGATGAGACCCAAGTATTGTGCATTTTGTTGTAGGATCTGAGCCTTTTGTGGAGACGCTCAACATCCTGCAGCTTCCAGGAAGCTCAGAACTTTGTGCTGTGTCAGAGTCCTGTTTAGTGGGACTGCAAATAAGGAGATCATCTCCTTACTGGCACAGAGGCCCTGTTACAAGAGTCTGAGATCATAATCCTTATGCTAAACATTTCAATACAAGTGGAGGCTTCATCTGAGCCCCTGAGGCAGCCCTGCCCAGGTTTACTAGGCACTTTTCATAGTAGCAGAGTCAGTCCATTTAAAGACAAACAAATATTGTGAGCCAGAGTATGGGATGCAGAAGAAAACATCTGTAAGATCCAGGACAGTGAACCATGCAGATCCACTTTGTATCTGAGTCAAAATAGTATAGGGATGATAAGTATACAGTTGTACTACAATCTTATTAATTGTCCGTAAGTCTTGGACTCACCGATATTCCCCATTTAGTTTTAGCATGGGAAGAATGGGATATTATATGGGGACTGCCAATGAATGAAAAGAGCATATTTTAAGAATGTAGGAATGAGAGACTAAGGTCTGCAGTGGGCCTCTGTTTTGATAGGAAGTTGTTTATGGGGATAAACTTTTGGGTTCTTTAAAGAACTAGAAACAAGCTGAACCTGAACTGGCTCCCTGGAGTTTCAGTGTCCCAGCCTTGAGGATTCATTTGAGAAAAAAGCATCTTCAGATCTATATTTGTTACTTGTCGGCCCTGTAGGAAAAACCTAAGGCAGGGGGAAGTCTTGGTGCTAAATGAAGAGTGCCCCCTAGAGAAGCTAGAAAGTCTCTTCCCAACAAAGGAGTCAGGGCTTGGGAGAATGAAGGACCCTGGAGTAAAAACTAGTACACCAAATCTACAAGCTGAAGGTGTTGTAAACCAGTGGACCTCAGGAGATTGAGCCTTCTTATTTAAAAGTTAGTATCTTTACCTGCCAGGTCAAGAGTTTCTCAAGCTTCTCTGAGGTGATGCCCCTTTACAGAGGGTGCAAAACCCAGGTGGAGGCAGGTTCACAACCCAGGCTTGTGGCGGTCCTTGCTCTAGTACCCAGGTGTTAAGGGCTACAGCCGAGTTGGAATGATGCATGGCATTTTTGCCAGAAGTAGTGGTTGAGAGGTGACACTAGCGAGCCATTAAGATGATGACTTTTGAGTTCTGGCGGAGTTCCCATTGAGTTCCGCTTGAACTCTCGCGGGGATTCCTGGAGATTTCCCATTGGTTGGGGAAGTGCTGGAGGAGGGATTTTCAAGTTGCTGGTTCCTGGAGGAGCCTGGTGGCATTCAGGAGAGTTCCCGGGGAGCGTATGTGGAGTGTACTGGTGGAGTTCAGAAATAAAGTTTGTTCCTGCTTCAGTGGCTCATGATTTGTGCCGGGCCAGACTGCGGCATTTGGCAGCCCATGTGGGGAACACCTGAAGCTCGGAGGTAAGTGAAATTGCTAGCCCCTGAGGGAAGGCGAGAGAATGGGTGACCATTTCAAAAAACAATGTGTTCTTGTTTTGATTTGTTTTGTTTTTGTTTCAAGATGCCTATCCCTAGAAATTTCTCAGGCAAACTGGGAAAAATGGTTGGCTCAAGGTTTGAAGTTTTTTGCCCCTGAGGAAGAGATAGAAATAGATCACAAATGCA
This sequence comes from Marmota monax, assembly GCF_021218885.2. Classification (NCBI taxonomy): domain Eukaryota; kingdom Metazoa; phylum Chordata; class Mammalia; order Rodentia; family Sciuridae; genus Marmota; species Marmota monax. The sequence goes on along the minus strand of NW_026695217.1, from coordinate 4,393,258 downwards.
CATGTCAAGAAAATAGGAAAATTGATACACCAATTTTTTGTTCCGTTTTTGTTTCATTCTGTTTCGGTTTTGTTTTGTGTTATCTTGTTGGGTTGCTTTATCTTTATAGTAGATTAGAAATTAGTAAAAAACAAACTGAAAGAGTGTTAAGTAAATTGTTAGAGGTCCAGACTATGGTAGAAAACATGTTAGGTCAAGCAAAAGAGAAGGTCTCTCGAGGTAGTCAGATAGAGGAAGAATATTTAAAGGAAGAAAGCTTAGAGGAGAAACAGCTATCAGGGGGGGAAGCTACAACAGGAGGCTGCCACTAACTCTGTTCTATCACCAGAGGGCGTAATTCAACCAACAGCTCCACCTATGGAGACAGCTGTGTGGCCCCCAACCCCCGTAGTTGATAGATGGGATGCTGAGACAGGACCTGAAAGAATAGCATGCCCTGTACTTGAGCAGGCAGGAGGGCAGCGAATTCACCATGCTTTAGATTTCAAAACAGTGAAACAGTTAAAGGAGGCTGTAACAACCTATGGTCCCCCTTCACTGTAAGCATGGTCGAATCCATTACCAACTTGGACATGACGCCAGCAGACTGGGCTAGCATGTGTAAATCTGTGCTAAATGGAGGACAATATTTGTTATGGAAGGTTGCCAATGAGGAATTTTGCATGGAGACTGCTAGGTGAAACGCAGCAGCTGGTTACCCTCAAAGAAATCTAAATATGTAGTTAGGAAAAGGACCTTATGAGGGTCAATGGCAACAAATTGAATATGATCCTGCTATATATTCAAAAATTGCTGCAGATGCAGTTAGGGCATGGAAGACTTTACAAGGACATGGCAATTTACAAGGTCAATTATCTAACGTAATACAGGGAGCTAATGAACCTTACGCTGAATTTGTAGATAGGCTTATTCCAACAGCTACCAGAGTTTTTGGGGATACAGAACAAGCAATGCCATTAATAAAACAACTGGCTTATGAGCAAGCAAATCGTTGGTGCAGAGAGGTCATTAGACCATGGAAACATGGAGATTTAAACACATATATTAAATTATGTAGAGACATTAATGAACAAGGGCAAGTCTTGGCAGCTGCAGTACAACAGGCTTTAGATGCCAGGCCGAAAACATGCTACAATTGTGAACAAACAGGACATTTTAAAAGGAATTGCCCCATAGGAGGAGGGTTTAATAAAGTTAGGTATCAAAGGAGTAGAATACTGGGTATTTGCCCACAATGCCATAGAGGGAGACATTGGGCTAATGAATGCCGTTCTCAAACCACCGTAGAGGGTACTCCATTATCAAAAAATGGAAAAGGACCAGGTGTTTACCCACGATATCGTGGAGAAAGGCATCGGGCTCCATTGCCAAAAAACGGACAGGGGGGCCCAATGCTCTGGGGCCCAAAACCACAAATATACGGGGCACTGGAGGAACCCAGAAACACCATGGAGGAATCCAGCAACACCATCAGGGTAGTGCCCAGGACACATTATCCATCAGATCTCTCATCAGACGAACCAGAGGGAGTGCAGGGTTGGACATCTGCGCCTCCGCCAGACCAGTACTAACTCCAGAGATGGGAGTTCAAATCATTCCCACAGGAGTAAAAGGACCTCTTCCCCAAGGAACAGTAGGCTTATTGTTAGGACGCAGTTCTTCTACTCTAAAAGGACTTATAATAAGTCCTGGGGTAATTGATCCTGATTATGAAGGTGAAATAAAAATTATAGCTAGTTCTCCAAAGGGTATATCAGTAATTTCACCAGGAGATAGAATAGCACAGTTATTAATAATACCCAGCCTACATGATAAATTTTCCAGTAGTACTATAGAAAGAGGTTCCAGGGGATTAGGCTCCACAGGTATAGATTGGGCTATGCTGTCTTTAAATTTAGATTCTCGTCCAATGCTAAAACTAAATATTCAAGGACATGAATTTAATGGGATACTGGATACAGGTGCAGACCTTAGCATCATATCTCGTCAAGAATGGCCAAAACATTGGCATTACAACAAGCCACTCAAACACTTCGAGGCCTAGGAGTGATGACTAATCCCCATAGAAGTGCAATGGTATTAGAGTGGAAGGATCCTGAAGGATGTGAAGGAACTATACAGCCATATGTATTGGATCATCTTCCTATAAATTTATTGGGACGAGATGTCCTAGATCAATTAGGTTTGACATTAACAAATAACATCAATCCAAATGTGCCCACTATTAGGGATAGACAAGGTTTTAGGAAAGAAAAAAAAGATTAGGAGAACAAGAACAAGGTATAGCAGCACCAATTCAAATAGATCAAGGAATAAATAGACATGGATTGGGTTTTCAGAAGGGGTCACTGAGACAATAAAAATTACTTGGAAATCAGAAAGACCAGTATGGGTTCCTCAGTGGCCCCTGACTAAAGAAAAGATACAAGTAGCCCATGACCTGGTCAAACAACTATTAGTGGAGGGAAATATACAACCTTCCGTATCTCCCTATAATACTCCCATTTTTGTCATTAAAAAGAAATCTGGTAAATGGAGATTATTGCAATATTTAAGAGCCATTAAAAATGAGATGGTTATTATGCTCAATTGGGGATTCCTCAATTGTCTGCTTTGCCAAAAACCTGGTACGTTTCAGCTATAGATATTAAAGATTGTTTTTTTTTTTCAGTTCTGATTCATCCTGAGGATAGTCCACGTTTTGCATTTACTATCCTGCACTGAATCATGAAGGTCCTGATCAGAGATATGAATGGAAAGTACTCCCTCAAGGGATGGCTAACAGCTGAACTATGTGTCAAATTTATGTTAACAAAGCAATCCAGCCACTTAGAAATCAAAATCCTGAACTACAAATATTTCACTATATGGATGATGTATTATTAGCACATAAAGATAAAAACACATTGCTAGAATGTTATGCCACACTTTCAAATTTATTAAAAATTATAATCTAGAGATAGCAATAGATAAAGTACAGTTAAATTTTTCAATTAATTATTTAGGTGTTCTATTATCCTCAACCATGGTCCATCCAGCAAAAATTCAAATATGAGTAGATCAACTCAAATCACTTAACGACTTTCAAAAGTTATTAGGAGACATAAATTGGATAAGGCCTTATCTAGGCATACCAACAGGAGAGTTGGGACCATTATTTGATATCCTAAAAGGTCCATCAGATCCAAATTCACCCCACATGTTGATGCCTGAAGCAAGAAAGGCATTAAAATTATTTAAAAATATATGGAAAATATGCATTTGGATAGAATTGATATAAGTTTGTCTTTATTATTTATTGTAATACCAACAAAAAAAATTCCTATAGGAGTATTTTGGCAAGAAGGTCCATTATTGTGGATACATTTATCTTATTCTCCTAACACTATTCTTATTAGGTATCCTGAGGCTGTAGGACAATTAATACTCAAAGGAATAAAAGCAGCAAAGGGAGTGTTTGGAATTTCTCCCAATTAAATTATTCCATATACTATGGATCAAATTGATGAGTTAGCTAATGAGTTAAATACTTGGGCGATAATCATGTGTAAATCTAATGTTTCATTTGATAATCACTTACCATTTAATCCTTTGTTGTCTTTTTGGTCTTCGCATCCTGTAGTTTTTCCAAAAATGACAAGAAAAACCCCTATCATGAATGCTCCAAATATATTCACTGATGAATCAAATAATGGTACAGCAGCAGTAGTTTCCCCTGATCAAACTTTTACATTTTTAGTACCCAAACAATCAACTCAAAAGGTAGAGCTTAATGCAGTATTACAAGCTTTTGTGGTGTTTAAAGATTCTGTGTTTAATTTATTTTCTGATAGTCAGTATATAGTTAATGCTATAGTATCCCTTGATGATGCTGGTAGGATTTACCCTTCCTCTACTGTTTTCTCTTTGTTTTCCACTATACAAAGTCTAATCTGGGACAGAAAAGATCCATTCTTTATAGGACATATCAGGGCACATACAGGATTGCCTGGAGCCCTTAGTTTGGGCAATGATTTAGCAGATAAAACTACACATGACATACATATTTTCTCTACACTAGAAGAAGCTACAAATTTTCATAAAAGGTTCCATGTCAATGCTAATACTTTACAAAAGCGTTTTAAAATAACTAAGGAACAAGCTAGACAAATAATAAAACAATGTCAAAATTGTGTGACCTTTTTACCACAAGTTAATCTTGGAGTCAATCCTAGAGGATTGATACCTAACCATATTTGGCAGATGGACGTCACACACTTGCCAGAATTTGGAAAATTAAAATATTTGCATGTTACAGTTGATACTTCTTCCGGATTTTTGATGGTCTCCCTTCATGCCGGAGAAAAAACTAAAGATATTAGAGCTCATTGCTTACAAAATTTTGCCACTGTGGGCGTTCCAAAACAGTTAAAAACAGATAATGGTCCTGGTTATACTTCTACCTCTTTTAAACAATTTTGCTCATCATTTGGCATTACTCATATAACAGGAATCCCATACAATCCCCAGGGACAAGGAATAGTTGAAAGAGCTCATCAAACTATTAAAATGTACTTATTAAAGCAAAAAGAGAGAATTGGAAAGGGTATATATCCCCCAAAGATAAACTTAAAATAACCCTTTTTACGCTAAACTTTTAAAATTTGGATTCATCAGGGCTTAGTGCTGCAGAAAGGCATATGTGTCCAAAAAATGTACACAAGCCTAAGGTACTTTGGAAGGATATTCTAACAGGACAATGGAAAGGTCCTGACCCAGTGATTGTCTGGAGTCGGGGTTCTGTTTGTGTTTCCACAGGGAGAACAGCAGAGGATTTGGATTCCAGAGAGATTAACCAAAGTGATTTCTACAGACAAAAAGAAGATGATTTGACTCAAATCCATAACAGCTGATATCCAGACCTCCAGCTTGGCTATTCTTACATCTGCGACAGTGATTAAGCAGGATGCTTTTGTCAATATCTATTTTATTATTGCCCTTTCCCACATCATGAATTTCTACTTTATTTTTTGAGCTCATACAGACCTAGGTTAATGTTTTTCTGATCAGTTTTATTTTTTGACTGTGGAGTTTTTAAACATTGCAATGGAGATTTCACCTGTGTAAAGCTATAAGGCCTTTACTATTGTCTTATGTGTTGTATGTTATGTGTGCACACTTGTGTTTTGTGTTGTATGTCTGTATGTGTGTATGTCCATATATCATATATGAGGAGCGCTCATGAAAAAATGGATCTGAATTTTTTTATTCACGTGATTTAAATGGTTTAATTAAATTGGGTAAACAGCTGTTGAGGATTGTTTTAATATGTGAACAAATAAGGAGGTTAACAGATCAGTTTGTTTACTTTCAGCTTTCCTTTTCATTATATTTAATAATTCTCTTCAGGATAATAAAATTGTTCAGAAAATTGTTTTCTTAGTGCCTGTTGGAATGTTACATAATTTTTTTTAGCCATCATTGCCAGAATTCCTATCTTCATCTTAGTGCCGGTGAAGACAAAGATAAAACCAAACTACAGCTTCTTCGATAGCTATCACAGTAAACTGTATAAACTGATGCAGCAATGAATAATAACTCAACAAGTAATGCTCAATCAGGAGTTGATTTAATTTGGGAGGAAATGGATATATTGATAGATTCCTCTGCTTTGAACTGCTTGCAGAACTTGCCTGGACTATGTATCACTTTTATGCATTGTGAACTATCTGTTGGTGCAGCGAATTGTGGTAGTGCTGGCGTATCTTTGCTGATGGTGTCACCAGTGGTACATTTTTCCATAGGAGCCGTCAATTGGCTTAATGTGGTGGCATTTCTGTATCCTCCTCCCTTCTGCTAGTGATGGTCTAAAATTTGGGGGTCAACAGAGGTGAGGCAAAGAACCTCACCCCCCACTGGCACCAAGGCCAAATTTGGGGGCCAACAGAGGTGAGGCAAAGAACCTCACCCCCCTACTGGTGCAAAGGCCTATCCACAAGTATGGCTGTATGCTGGACCGGTAGTCAGTGATGGGTAAGATCCAATTGCAGTGGTACTAACCTAAGAGAGGAGGCTGACGTCTTGAGGTCAGCTCACCCGATGACGGGTAAGAACCATATGTAGTATCTGACAGCCTAACAGGCATGGTCCCTAAGCCACATTGCTTGTTGTTTAATTAATCAGAAGGGGGGAGATGTTGAGGGCCACAGCTGAGTCGGGATGACGCATGACATTTTTGCCATAAGTATGGTTGAGAGGTGATGCAGCAAGCCATTAAGATGATGACTTTTGAGTTCTGGCGGAGTTCCCGTTGAGTTCTGCTTGAGCTCTCGCGGGGATTCCCGGAGAGTTCCCATTGGTTGGGGAAGTGCCGGAGAAGGGATTTTTGAGTTGCTGGTTCCTGGAGGAGCCTCGTGGCATTCAGGAGAGTTCCCAGGGAGCGTATGTGGAGTGTGCTGGTGGAGTTCAGAAATAAAGTTTGTTCCTGCTTCAGTGGCTCGTGATTTGTGCCCGGCCAGACTGCGGCACCCAGGTTCTTTGCAAAGGTAGTAGTTCTGGCTTCTACTTTTACCCCTTTTCTCAATAGGAGCCTTTGGGTAACCCTAAGTAGTCAGGCACTTACTGACCAATGCTAGTGACACTCGAGTTTGAATTAATCTCTGCTTTGGCAGGTGGATGGTTGGGGTTGGTGTAACCTGCAGGCATCTGCAGTTGAGCAAGCAAGCCCCTTTTGGTATTAGGAGCTGATCACAGCAGGGGATACCTGTAGGCATCAGCTTCAAGGGCCGCAGCTGGCAAAGCTGGATTCTTCACTACTATCAAATGGTGCATTGCAACTCTTGAGGATGGGCTATGCCCTCCAGTGTCACAGCAGACCCTAGAAGCTTACTGCCAATTTCTTCCTGGATTCTTACCTTGTAAATTCAAAGGATGGAATTCATAAACTACAATGGAATGCAAGAGTGATAGGAACAGGATTTACTCTTTGGGGCTGGGCCACTGCAGAATGACAGGTCAGTGCACAGTGACTTCCTTGGTCCCGGCTTGCTGTGCCTCAGATCCATGCCAGTGTGGTGGGCTCTGTGTGACCCTGACTCATGCTCACTTCCTGCTTTGGCTGCCTTTCCCCTGTCACTTCTCCATAGGGCTTAGTGGGCCGACTGCACGGCTCTGTGGCCAGGGAGCTGTAGTGACAAGGACAAGGGCTTGGTTCACCAGGTCAGATAATTGGGCTGGTTCCAGTTCCTGCTTCCATCTGTCCTAGTCCCTGCTTCCATCTGTCCCAGTCCCTCATATTTTCTTCTGTCTTGTCCGTATTGTTGAAAACCTCAAGGGTCAAGTTCAAAAGTTGATCAATGGGAGTTTGAGGTCCTATCACCTGTTTCCAGGTTTTATTTTTTTGTTCATATCAGATAATGTGAGTCCCTAACAAAATTCATCCCTCACATGAGTCTGGATTAGTATTAGTATATTTCCAGAGGGTTTCATCCTGAAAACAAAGCAGAATTTTCTTCCTTATATTGTAATATTTCCAAAATCTTTTCGGAATTAGCTAATTACTTGATGCGTCCTATCATTTCCTTGATCAAACCTGTGATCATACAGTTTTGTTTCCTAAGGTTGTGACTTTGGCTTTGGTAATCACAGCTAGGACTCTGGTTGGGGTGGCATTCTCCCCTACAGGCTGTTCATGTTCTTGAGTGTGCACTTCACCACCATGTGTCTTTGTGGCTGCCCATAAAGGAGTCTTTTACTCAGGGGTGCAGCAGGTGGAAAAGACTCCTTGAATGTCAGCCACAGTAGATCAAACACAAAACACAGGGATGGGAGCCCACCTGTGGGTCCTCTGGAATCTATCCAGGCTTTGTTTACATTGTGTGAAGTTAGTCATGGAGAAAAGAGCAGGTTCTCTCAATATGGGTTCAGGGTCTCACAACCCAATCGTTTCTCCTCTGAACCTTCTTGCATTGTCTCACATGGGAGCTTTTGGGGGAAGACTTCACATCTAAACCATAACAACTGGGTTCCTCTGTTAATGGAGGGTAAAGAGGGTGATATGAAGGTGGTAAGGAGGAGAAGTCATTGGAGAAGAGGAAGTAGAAGAATCTGGAGAACTTTGTCCAGAGGTTTCACTAAAAACCTCCAGAGATGCTACTGGTCCTACAATTTGAGCCATGGGTGATGGAGGAGGTGTGTTTGGAGCACTTAAAAGTAAATCCTGCATTGGATTATGTTCATCCCTACTGGGTTCAAGGGTGATATGAGCAAAATAGATCTTGCAGAATCTGTAACTTTGGATATTTTTCTTTAGATTTTTTTGGTGGGGGTGGTACTGGGTTGAACTTTGTTGTGTTTGCCACTGACCTACAACCCCAGCACCTTTTACTTTTTATTTTGAGATGCTCTCTTGCTAAGGTTCTTAGGACTTTGCTAAATTGCGAAGTCTGGCTTTGAATTTGCCATCCTCCTGCCTCAGCCTCCTGAGTCACTGGGATTACAAGTGTGCACCACCATACCGGGTGTAACCTTGGATTTTGATATAAGGCCATAAAAGCTTGAACATACAGAATCTCTGTCCATTTTTCTTCTTACTTACAGAATAAATGAAGCTGCTACATTGTGTTAAAGTTTACAGTGCCATTTTAAGGCCATATTTCTCCATTCTTTTATTTATATTGAGGCCAAGCCATATCACATAAAAACATTCTTTGAATCTTCTGCCTTAAAATACTTTAAATTATTTTTATGCACACAGGTATTGGGCAGAATAGTTTGGTGGGAACATGCAGCATGAGATTGTACTGAGACAGTTCATGACGGGAGTGAGGGAGGGCAGGTGGAGGTTGTCCTCATCACTTAGATTTATAGCTGAAGGCCAAGTCCCTCCAATAATAATGTGTCTTGGGTGACCCCCACATTTGGTGAAACAAAGGGCTCTCAAGACACTGACAGACCAACTCCTCATGTGTGCCTTCTCTGATCCAGGAATGAGGTGTGTTGGCTTAAGGGCAAGAAAGGAAGAGAAATAGAAAAAAAAAGAACAAAATCACCTGTTTAAGTTTCATAAAGGCTGATAAACCTACATGATCCCATTATACAGTGTGAAAAGAGAAAGAATTTTCAAGAGGGGCCATTGAGCCCCTTCATGGTTTTAGAGTTCCCCAGTCCCCCAGAATGGTATTGGCTGTCATCTCATTGCCACTTGAATCTACAGGGCATGGAGATTTCCCAGCCATCCAGGAGGAGGAATTAGGGGCCTCCTATGGGAGCTCCAGGTCATGCTCTCTGTTCTAAAAAGTGAAGGCATCAGAGAGGGGTCATAGCACAGGGGCTTACGGAATAAGTCATAGCCAAGGCACAAAGAAACCACTTGAGAAAACTTACCAAAGTCAATGCCTCTGAAGATCCCTACACAGGCCACCAAGAGATCTCAGGAGAAGAGATCCTTCTAGGGAGGGGCCCAAGGAATTCCCAGAGGGGAGGGGAATTCCACTCAGGAGCAGCAGGGTTCTTGGCATATGTGACAGGAAAGAATTCTGGCAGGTACCAGACAAAGGCATGGACAGAGGTTTATATAGAAAGTAGCTTCATGTTCAAGGGAGGATGTGGGCTGGCTCCAGAGTGAGAAGCCCTGTTTTGGGTTAGGATCCTGTGTTTTCAGAGGAGAGGCAGATAGGGTCCACTTAAGATGAAGCCAGATGGATCTGCACAATTTTGTGCCACTTTTCCCTGCATCTGTGAGTTTTCCTCGTTTTATGAGAATGCAGGCCAAAGGCAGGTTGTGCAAGTTTTACAATGTGCCTTCTGCTTCTCAGCAGCTTGTAGGCATTTCCTTTGGAACTTGGTAAATCTCTATCCTAAATCCCTATCTCACCTAAGCATCTAGACAGCTGGCTGGTCTTCTTGTATTTGATGAAAGGGAAGTTCAAGTGTTCCTAAGAGACTTTGTTGGATATATTTTTGATTCCTCCACTATCCACTATGTTTCATCACCTCTAAGGCAGTAGAGTATATTTAGACTTATTTATACAAACATGAGTAGATTTTATTCTAATTAGGATCCCAAATCTTGTGGTTGTACATTATGTGGATATTCACTGTGGTGTATTCATATATGTTCATAGGAATATTATGTTGGATTCATTCCACCATCTTTCCCATTCCTGATTCCTCTCTCTTCCCTTCATTTCCTTTTGTCTAATCCAATGAAATTCTTTTCTACCCCTCTCTTGTGAATGAGAATCCATATATCAGAGAGAATATTTGACCTTTGGTTTTTTGGGGGGGATTGGCTTATTTCACTTAGCACAGTAATTTTCAGATCCATTCATTTACTGGCAAATGTCATAAAGACATCCTGATTTATGGCTGAGTAATATTCTATTGTGTCTATATACCACATTTTCTTTATCCATTCATCTGTTGAAGGGTATCTAGGTTGGTTTCATAAGTTAGCTATTGTGAATTGAGCTGCTATAAACATTGATGTGGCTGTGTCACTATAGTATGCTGATTATAAGTCCTTTTGGTATTTACTGAGGAGTGGGAGAGTTGGGTCAAATGGTGGTTCCATTCCAAGTTTTCTGAGGAATCTTCAATGCTTTCCAGAGTGGTTGCACCAATTTTCAGTCTCATCAGCAAGGTATGAGTGCCTTTCCCCATATCTTCACCAACATTTGTTGTTAGTGCCTGTTCAGTTTCTTTACCAATTTATTGATTGGGTTATTTGTGGGGTTTTTTGGTGTTAAGATTTGAATTCTTTTTATATTTTTTTAAATAATTGCTTTTAAATTGCCTTAACATTTTTGGTTTGTATGCTTTTTTTTTGCATCAATGGTGGAAGTGATTTTGACATTCTAGGATCTTAGTTTTGTTCCTCCTGTTTTAACTTCAAAATATATGCATTCCTCTACACATGTCAAATCATGAAGTGGAGACCTGAACAAAATTTAAACGTTTGGTGTTTCCTGGATATGTACCTTATAGTGAAGGCTACATACACCAAACTCAAGCCATCTTATGTTATGAGTACTGCTTGATGGACACATGTGAAGAGTCCCTCTCCTCCTCTCCTTGATGGAACTTCACTCAGCTCTTCTGAGCCCTCTTGGCTGCAAACTCTCTCAATACAAATGGTTTTGTAAACACTGTCAGCCCAGACTTGAAGGAACACTAGCATATTTTTCAATTCAAGGTCCAGTCCTTGGGGTGACACAGACACTCCACCCCACCTCCTTAAGATTCCTGCTTGAGAAGTTTAATGCAGCTAGAAGAATTTACTACCTGTTCCAGCCAAACCTGGAACTCCCTGTTTTTAGAAAACTTACAATCTTAAATTCTTTCTGTTTCTTTGAGGAGTAAATGTTTTATATACAGAATTATCTTTCTCAAAGATCTGGGCACTTCCTCTTGAAGTGGAATGATCAAGAAAGAAAGGGCCCCTGTCTCTAGATCTCTGTGGCCAGTGGAGCTAGCTTTGACAATGCTGGTTGGTAAATACGGAGGCCCAGGCAGGTTGGCCAACAGCCCCTGATCTGGCAGGGTATATGCAAGTCCAGAATAAGCAAAGCCTCCTGCCTCTTGTTTCAGTGGAGCTGAGCTTAGTTTGTGCTGAACTCTCTCCCATGCAGGAGCCTGAATAAAATCTCTCTTGATATTTCCAGCAAGTGTCCAGCAGATAGTTTCTTCTGGACAGTGTGTATGTCTAGCATCTCCTGATTAGTGGGTGCATTTCTGTAAAACATTTCTAGCAAGAGAGATTACATCCTAAATGGGCATTTGCAATGTCCTCAGAAAAACAAGCTTCACTGAAGAGTTTCATTTCTAAAATTTCTCCATCTTTTCTGTAGGTTTATTGAGGGATAATTGACAAAAATTGTATGTAACCAGGGTATGTAAGGAGATGCCTCGATATACATTGTGAAATGGCTACAGTCAAAGCGATCAGCATTCATCTCCCACAGTGTCTTGTCTTTGGGATGGCGAGTGGCCTCTGTGCTTTTCAAAGGGCTTTCAACTCATCAGTGTGTTTCGGCCTCACTGTTACACTGAGATACTTACAAGCACCTCACCTGGAGGAGCAAAGCGCCTGCAGGACCTGAAGCCTCCCCTGAGTTCAGCATCCAGCTGGACTGGAGTCCACACCATCAGTGCTTTACCCAGTGTCATGACCCCTGGATGACACTGCTTTATCAGCTTTTCTGCTGCTCTGACCAAAATACCTGGTGGACAATTTTAGAGGAGGAAATATTTCCTTGGGGACTCACAGTTTCAGAGGTCTCAGTCCATAGATGCCAACTCCATTGCTCCTGTGGGGTGGCAGAACATCATGGTAGAAGAGTGTGGTGGAGGCAAACAGCTCAGGATGTGGCCATAAACAGAAAGAGAGAAAGAGAGAAAGAGAGGGGCAGCTCCACTCTCCAGGGACAAAATATATACCCCAAAGGTATACCTCTAATGACTGACCACCCGCCAGCCTCACCCTACCTATTAATCTCCTGACAGGGATTAACTAGGTGTTTAATCCCTGTCATGAGATTAATTCGTTGATTAGGTTAGGGCTCTCATGCCCCAATCATTTCACCTCTAACCTTCTTTCATTGTCTCACACATGAGTTTTGGGGACACCTCATATCTAAACCATAATACACCTTAGATGTTCCAATGGTGCTTGTCTCATACAGGGCCAAAGAATTCTCATAAGTGACCTATAGGCACAGATATTTTTCTTTAAAACAAATTAGTTGCTACTCCAGACAGCATTGGCTGATGCTTTCCTATTCCATGCCACCAAAGTTGAATGGTAGACTTTGTTCCAGTTCAGACAGAAATTCGTTGTTCAAGCCTGGCTTGGACTTCCTATCTTAGTGTTGGGTCTTTCCTGTCCTATTCAAGCTGAACTGGAGTTGATTTTTTGAAAGTTGTGTATCTTCTCCAAAGTGTGCCCCTCTACTCCCCTGGGGGCCAGCACAGCAGCTGGTTGCTGGGCTAAGAAAGAGGTGGAGACATGAGTGGAGCTGTAATGTAGTCATGATTGTCGTCCAGACTGGAGAAACTGTTCTTGCCTCTTGAAAAGCCAAGTATTTTGACAAGGACAAACAGGGCTGTTTTGGCCTGTCAGAAGAGATGAAATAAAGCAAACTAGTGTTTATCAGAGAGGATAGCTCAAATTTGTAGGATTCAGCAGCCTTGAATTTTTGAGTAAACTTTTTACAGGCTCTGTTTTTGCAAAATAGTCAAGAAAAGAAAAGAAAAAAACCCACACTTTTATGCTATTCATTTTTATTTACTCAAGTTCAAGTAGTATGACCCATTTTGTTTGGCTTAGGAGGTTGAGACAAGAGGATCACAAGTTCAAAGCCAGCCTCAGCAACTTAGTGAGTACCTAAGCAATTTAGTGAAAATCTGTCTCAAAATAAAAATAAAGAAATAAAAAGGGCTGGGGAAGTGGCTCAGTGGTTAAGCACCCCTGAGATTCATTTCCTGGTAATGCCCAAAAAATTAATTATGGGATTTTTTATAAATTAATGTGCTAAGCATGGCAACATCCAATGAATGCCAATAACTGTATTGGGTGGAGTTTTCCAGAAAAACACAGCCAATAGGACACATATCATTATATATCAGGAGATGTATTATGGGAACTGGCTCATGTGGTTATGGGGGTGTAGAAGTCCCGTGCTATGTGGTCTGCAAGATGAGGACCCCAAAAGGCTGGTGGAGTAACTCTGTTGGCTCAGAAGGTCTGAGACCCAGGTGTAAACCCTGGAGTCCAAAGGCCTGAGAACCTGGGGCTCCAATCTCTGAGGGCTAGAGAAGATAAATGTCCCAGCTCAAGAAAAAAGAGAATTCACCTTTTCTCCATATGTTTTTCTGTATGTGCTTTGGACGCTTTGGATATGGACACCTACTTGATAGGACTGGTCTTTTTACTTATCTATCCACTGATTCAAATGCTAATTTCTTCCAGAAACACCTTCAGCCATCTGGGTAGTCTTTAACCCAGCCAAATTGTCAACGGTAAACTTAACATCACAGTGGTTAACTACATCAATGTGAAATCTGGTTCAGCTCATGCTTTTTCGTGGTCTTACTTGGGCTTTGAAGTGCATTGCCTATGCTACTTCAGGCCTTGCTTCTGCCATTGGGAAAACCTGCAGGAAGGGAACTCATGTCTGTTGAGGTAGCATGTGAATTTCAGGGTTGTTGTGGTCCTCGAATGCGAATCAGATCAAAGGGCATGAAAGTATTTCACAGTACATAAAGTGATGGGAAAATGAAGGAAAGGGCCATAGGTCTTAGCATTTCTGACCCTTCACATCAGTTACTAAATTCACCATCTCCACAGATTCATGCTCTGACTTACATTTTATCCCAATCAACGGTCTGTAATTGTTTAAAAGATATACTGTCAAAATAACACATTCTGTACATCCTATAGTGCTGGTTTGCAAACATGTATTGTGATTGTATACTACAGGTCTTCATGGAATCCCCAAAGGATTCATATACAAAACAGTTTTAAGTTTTTAAAATTCAGCTTCAAATTCTTTTTAAAATTTGTTCTATTTAAATATACATGACAATAGAGTATATTTTGACATATTATAGATACATGGAGTATAACCTCCCATTCTCGTGGTTGTATATGATGTGGCATTTCACCGGTCATGCATTCATATATGAAGATAGGAATGTTATGTCGGATTCATTCGACTGTCTTTCCTGTTTGCTGGGAGCCATTAGCCAAATAGGTATGACAATTTCCTTGCCAGCGTACCCCATGTTGCAGTGACATTGAATGTAGGTGACCTTGCTCAAGGACCAAGGCGGATTAGGGTGTTCCTGGTTTAAGATAATCCGATTTAGGGTGTTCCGGGTTCCAGGTTTAAGGTTTAAGATTATTCCTGCTGGGAATAGGGCGTATCCTGCTGCCTGAGTTCCCCTTGAGTTCTCACGGGATTCAGACAGTATTTTTTGGGAGACAGAAGCCCAGTGGATGTGGATTTGGGCAGAGAACGTGGATTTCCCCAGAAAGTGATTGTAGACGGCTGGTGTGAGTTCGGGAATAAAGAGTTGCTGTTTGAATCTACAAGCTGTATGGTGGCTCGTGATTGTGTGCCCAGCCAGACTGCGGCATTTGTGCCCAGCCAGACTGCGGCACCTGTTCCCATCCCCCTTCCTTCCCTTCATTCCCCTTTGTCTAATCTAATGAACTTCTATTCTTGCCCCCACCATTCTGCATATCAGAGAGAACATTTGGTCTTTGAGTTTTGGGGACTAGATTATTTCACTTAGCCTGATAGTCTCCAGTTCCATCTATTTACTGGCAAATATCATAATTTCATTCAGATTTATGGCTGAGTAATATTCCATGGTGTGTGTGTGTGTGTGTGTGTGTATGTATATATGTGTGTGTGTGTGTATGTGTATGTGTGTGTGTGTATGTATATATATATATATATATATATAATTTTCTTTATTCATTCATCTTTTGAAGGGCAAATAGGTTGGTTCTATAGGTTAGCTATTGTGAATCGAGCTACTATAAACACTGATGTGGCTGCATTACTGTAGTATGCTGATTTTAAATCCTTTTGGTATATACTGAGGAGTGGGATAGCTGATTCAAATGGTGGTTCCATTCTAAGTTTTCTGAGTAATCTCTATACTGCTTTCCAGAGTGGTTGTACCAATTTGCAGTCCTACCAACAGTGTATGAATGAAATTTTGCCACCACATCCTCACCAAAAAGAAATAGTCATGAAATTTCTTGGTAATTGCCATTCTGACTGGAGTGAGATGGAATCTCAGTGTAGTTTTAATTTGCATTTCTCTAGAGATGTTGAACCTTTTCTTCCTATATTTGTTGACCACTTTTATATCTTCTATGAAGTGCTAGTTCAGTACCTTTGCCCATTTATTGTTTGGGATATTTGTTTTATTGACATTTAAGTTTTTTGAGTTCTATGTATATCCTGAAGGTTAATGACTCATCTGAGGTGCAAGTGATAAAAATTTTCTCCTCTTCTCTAGGCTTTCTTTTCATGTTCTTCCTTGTTTCCTTTGCTGTGAAGAAGCCCTTTAATTTGATACCATCACATTTATTAATTCTTGATTTTACTTCTTGCACTTTAGAAATCTTGTTGAGGAATTTGGTTCCTAAGATGACATGATGGAAAGTTGGACCTATTTTTCTTCTAGTAGGTGCAGGGCCTCTGGTCTAATGCCTAGGTCCTTGACGCACTTTGAGTTGAGTTTTGTGCAGAAAGATAGAAGTTATCTTTCATTTTGCTACATACAGATTTCCAGTCTTCCCAGTGCCATTTGTTGAAGAGGCAATCTTTTCTCCAATGTATATTTATGGTGCCCTTGTCTACTATGCAATGAATGTATTTATGTGGGTTTGTTTCTGTATCTTCTATTATGTTCCATTGGTCTTCTTATCTGTTTTGTTGCCAATAACATTTGGTGGCAATACCATGCTGCCAGGGTCCTGCCCTAGCGGGGTCCAGGGAGTCCTGAAGGATGAGTGGCGTCGGCGAAAAGATGAGACAGGAGTCGTTCCGTTCGAGCAATCTCCAGAGAGAGAGAGCTAATGCAGCTTTCTCTGGGTCATCTTTTATTACAATTTTTCTCATCATTATAGATTCAGAATACGTCATTGATTATATAATTTAAAACTTTGCCAAGACATGACATTTCCTTAACCATGATTGGGGTACAAAAAATGTAACATTAATTTACATTTTTCCAGGATATGTCCTTCAGTTATATAATTATTAAAAGTACAGAATCATTAATAAAATACGTCACTAATTTACATTTTTCAGATTTTCCCAAGATTTACTATTTTTCCCAAGATATGCTATTTTCTTATTAACTAATGCCAAACTACATAACCAGACTCTAAGTCTCCTAACCAATCCTTAACCTAAAGTACACTTGTACTTTATTTCTAATCTAAAATTCCCATCTAAAAAAGTCCCTTTAAATCTTATATTTAAAATATCCTAAAGTTTATGAATCATTCTTAAAACATATCAGAAACCTATACAACTAAAAACTTAAGAATTTATAAACTTAAGAATCTAAATAAAATAATATTTCTAACATTATTCTAAAACTGTATCTTATAAAGCTATTTTAATTAATTCCTAAATTTATTCTCATAAAACTGGTTGGGCTGCTTTCTCAAAGAGTTTGTTTCTCAGTCAAGGTGCACTAGTTCTCATATCTTTATAATCTTTCTCAATAGAAAGTAAGTTCTAAAAATCAATCCACTTTCCACCAATATTAACTATGTTCATCATATATCCCTATGTAAAGTAAGAAAGGGTTTATAAAAAGAGAAAAATATATCTTTATATGTTTTAACTTTTCTAAGTGTATAATATAACTTTCCTTAATCAAAAATGAAACTGCATGTGGTGAACTTTGTGAAATAAGCATACTGATTAGGTTTTCTAAGAGACCGGAAATATGGGCTTGGGTTCTAGTTGATATAATCAATGTGGTGCCTAAAATTCTCATGACCTTTCAAAGGATGATTGTTGTCCGTTATCAGGTTTATCCACAATGTACTGAGATAGAAGAACAGCCTTCTACTTTGTCCTTGATATGCTGAGGGGTAGTAGAACAGCCTTCAAGGCATGAACTACCTGTTATGTTCTAGCCATCTGAAATTTAATTTGTTTGGCATTTAACATACTCATGCCTCCTGTCAGAAACATAAGCATGAAAATGCAAAGTCCCAATTACATAAAAAAGGGTCTCATGGTTTCGGTTTCCCACCAACCAGCGCGGCTTTGCCAGCATTCATCCTCACTGTGACCCTGTCAAGACAGTGGGAGAGTGGCTTTGCCAACACTTTTTCTCACTGTGACCCTGTCAAGACAGTGAGTGGGGGATCGCCTTCACCACCATGCCATTTTTGTTACGATAGCTCTGTAGGGTAATTTAAGGTCTGCTATTATGATGCCTCCTGCTTCACTTTTCTTGCTTAGGATTGCTTTGGAAATTCTGGGCCCCTAGTATTTCTCAATGAATTTCATGACTATTTCTTCTATTTCTATGAAGAACATCATTGTAATTTTAATAGGAATTGCATTGAATCTGTATAATGCTTTTGGTAGTACGACCATTTTGACAATATTAATTTTGCCTATCCATGAACATGGATAGGTCTTTCTATATTCTAAGGTCTTCTTCAATTTCTCTTTTGTTAAATTTATCTCCCAAGTTATTTTTTTTTTTTTTGAGGCTATCGCTAATGGTATAGTTTTCCTAGTGTCTCTTTCAGGTTGATTCATCATTACTGTATAGGAATACAATTGATTTATGGGTGTTAATTTGATATCCTGCTAATGTGCTGAATTCATTTATGGGTTCTAGAAATTTTCTGGTGAAGTTTTTTTTTGGTCTTCTAAATATAGAATCATGTCATCCGAAAATAGGAATATTTAGTTTGAGCTCTTGAGCTCTTCTTTTCATACTAGTATCCCTTTAATTTCTTTCTTTTGCCTAATTGCTCTGGCTAGAGTTTCAAGGACTGTGTAGAATAGAAGTGGTGAAAGAGGGCATCCCTGTCTTGTTCATTTTTAGAGGGAATGCTTTCAATTTTTCTCCATTTAGAATGGTGTTTGGCTTGGGTTTAACATATCTAGCATTTACAGTGTTGAGGTATGTTCTTATTACCCCTCGTTTTTCTGGAGTTTTGAACATGAATGGATGCTGTACTTTGTCAAATGCTTTTTCTGCATCTATTGAGATAATCATGTGATTCTTGTCTTTAAGTCTACTGATGTGATGAATTACATTTATTGATTTCCATATGTTGAAATAGCCTTGCAACCCTGGGATGAACCCCACTTGATCATGGTGTAATATCTTTTAAATATGTTTTTGCATGTGATTTGCCAATATTTTATTAAGAATTTTTGTACCCATGTTTATCAGGGATATTGGTCTGAATTTTCTTTCTTTCACGTATCTTTGTTGCATTTTGGTATCAGGGTGATACTAGCTTCACAGAGTGAATTTGGAAGGGCTCCCACCTTTGCTATTTCATGGAATAATTTGAAGAGGATTGGTGTTTGTTCTTCTTTGAAGGTCTGGTAGAACTCAGCTGAGAATCTATTCCTGGGCTTTTCTTTGTTGGTAGGCTTTTGATGGTGTCTTCAATTTCATTGCTTTGTATCGATCTGTTTGAATTTTCTGATTTAATTTGGGTAGGTCATGTGTCTCTAGAAATTTGCTGATGTCTTCAAGATTTTCTATTTTATTAAAGTATAAATTTTTAAAATAGGTTTTGATTATCATCTGTATTTAAATAGTGTCTGTGGTGATATTTCCTTTTTCATCACAAATTAGTAATTTGAGGTTATTTTTTCTCTCTTTCTCTTCATTAGTTTGCCTAAGGGTTTATCAATTTAAATTATTTTTTCAATGAACCAACTTTTTGTTTTGTTGATTTTTTTGAATTTTTTTTTGTTTCAATTTCATTGATTTCACCTGTGACTTTAACTATTTCCTATCTTCTACTGCTTTTGGTTTTTATTTGTTCTTCTTCTTCAAGGGCTTTCAGATAAAGTGTTAGGTTGTTTATTTGGTGTCCTTCCATTCTTTGAATGAATGAGCTCAATGGAATGAACTTTCCCCTTAAACAGTCTTTTTAGTGTCCAAGAGATTTTGATATATTATATTGGTGTTCTTATTTACATCTAAGTAGTTTTTTTTTTAAATTTCTTCTCTTATTTCTTCAGCTATCCACTGGTTATTCAGTAGTGTATTATTTAGTCATCAGGTGTTAGCATAGCTTATGTTTGTTATTTTATCATTGCTTTCTAATTTTATTCCATTATGATCTGGTAAAATGCAAGATATTATCTCTATATTTTTGTATTTGTTAAGATTTGCTTTGGGGCCTAAGATATGGTATATTTTTGTGAAGGACCCATATGCTGCTGAGAAGAAAGTATATTCAGTCATTGATGGATGAAATATTTTATATAAGTCTGTTAAGTATAAATTATTAATTGTTTTTTTAACTCTTTTTAAAATTTTTTATGTAAAATTTTTTTACTTATATATGACAGCAGAATGCATTACAATTCTTATTACATATATAGAGCACAATTTTTCATATCTCTGGTTGCATACATAGTATATTCATACCAATCCATGTCTTCATACATGTGCTTTGCATAGTAATGATCATCACATTCCACCATCATTAATTACCCCATGCCCTCTCCCTTTCCTTCCAACCCTCTCCCCTCTCTAGAGTTCATCTATTCCTCCCAGGCTCCTATTCCCTATCAGCCTCTTTATATCAAAGAAAACATAATTGTAGTTTTTAGCTTGATAACTTCTTTATTTAGTTTTTGTTTGGAGGATCTATCCAGTGACAAGAGAGGCATGTTAAAGTCACCCAGTTTTATTGTGTTGTGATCTGTTTGATTCTTGAAATTGAGAAGGGTTTGTTTAATGTATGTGGATGCTCCATTGTTGGAGACAAAAAATATTTACAATTGTTATGTCTTGTTGATGTATAATTCCCTTAAGTAGAATGAAAAGTCCTTCTTTGTCTCTTCTGATTAACTTTGGCTTGAAGTCTACTTTATCTGATATGAGTATAGAAACCCCTGCTTGTTTATGAAATACAGTTGAATGATGTTGTTTTTCCCATCCTTTTACCTTCAGTCTTTGCCTCTGAGGTGAGTCTCTTGGAGATAGCATATTTTTTGGGGTCTTGGTTTTTAAATCCAATCTGCCAGTATATGTCTTTTTATTATGAATTTTGGCCATTTATATTCAATGTTATTAGTGAGAAATGATTTTTTCCCTGTTATTTTGATTTATTTCTGTTTTTTAACTTGGTTAATTTTTCCTTTGATTATTCTTTATTATTGTTCCTCCTTTTTTTGGTTTTCAATTTTATTTTTCATTTCTTCTTCATGAAATATTTTATTGAGTATGCTTTTTAGTGCAGGCTTTCTAGTTTTATATTCTTTTAACTTTGTTTATCATGGAAAGTTTTTATTTCATCATTTATTCTGAAGTTTAATTTTACTGGGTATAGTATTCTTGGTTGGCATCCATTTTCCTTCAGAATTTGGTATATGTTATTTCAAGATCTCCTAGCTTTGAGGGTCTGGGTTGAGAAATAAGCTGATTTCTGGATTGGTTTCCCTCAACATATGACCTATCATTTTTCTCTGGCATCTTTAAAATAGTATACTTACTTTGTATGTTAGTCATTTTCATATAATGTGTCTTGGTGTGGGTCTATTGTAAATATGTATATTTGGGATCATGTATGCCTCCTGTATTTGATTTTCCATTTCATTCTTAAGTTTTGGGAAAATTTTAGGTATTATTTGAAAAAACATTGTACATTCCCTTGGTTTGTGTCTCTGAGCCTCAGCAGTCCTGATAAATTTTAAGTTTGATCTTTTATGTCATCCCATATTTTTTGAAAGTTTTGCTCATGGTCTCTTAACATCTTTTCTCTATAGTCAAATTTTATTTTCAAGATCATATATTTTGTCTTCATTGCCTGAAACTCTGTCTCCCAAGTGGTCTAGTCTGCTGGTGATACCTTCCAATAAATTTTTAATTTGGTCAATTGATTCCTTCATTCCAAGGATTTCTGCTTGATTTTTTTTCAGAGTGTATCTCTCTTTATTGTAGTTATCTTTCACTTATTGTATTTTCTCTCTGTTACTTCTTATATTGCCTTTACTTTGCTGATCAGTTTAACTATGCACATTCTAAACTCCTTCTCTGATATTTCTTCTACTGTGGTATCAATGGATTCTATTATTGGAGTATCTCAGTGTGTTTGGGGTGATTTTTTTACTTTGATTTTTTATGATGTTCGTGTTTCTATGAATCTAACAGTATGCATTTGAGGCAGTAGATTTTCTATCTGTGGACTTAAATACTGTCCCTGAAGATTTCCAGTACCTCACTGTTTAGGGGGAGACAAAAAATAACAAGAACCAATGCAAACAATATATAGCATTAAGCCAAATAATTCCTGCTATGACATGTTATGTGACACAGTAAGCAGAAATGATATGATCAGTCATTGCCCATGCTAAAAGTAGTTACTTTACAAAAGGGTTTACACTATAAAGCAGCCAGGAAAGTGATCTTATCTATTCTAACATTTTAGTACTCTCCTTTAAAATTTTTTTTTAAACTTACATAGTCTTCTTCTATTTCACCCAGAATAATAAGGTGTTAGTTGAGGAGGAAAAAGTAACTCCTAGATAAAAATGACTAACTGGGAAGAATAAGGGCACAGATATTAGGAAAAATTAAATTCACATAGGTATAAATTAAAAACCATGACTTTATCTACTACACAATAACAATTTAGTTCAAAAATAGGACTTTAGTCTTTTTATTTCTAGGCAGAAATAAGAGACTTGCAAATGATTAGATTACATGGCATGATGAGCATGAATAATTTCCATTAATATCAAGGGCTAATATCTACCCTTCATTAACATATGAAATTCCCTCAGGAAGTAATGTGCTGATCTTTGCCCTCAGATATCAAGTCACTTTTGTGAATGAAAAACTAAGGACACAGTTTAAAGCTTTATATAAAGTTAATTGGAAAGGTGTAGTTAGTGAAAATGAAAAAGGAGTTTAAAAAGATATTAAAATATCCAAAGGTTTAGTTTTTGCCAGAAGAATCCTGATTATAGATCTATCAAATTAATTACAGTTACAGGATTATATGATGACATATCAGCGTGAAATGCTTAACTGGAAATTCATAAAGATAGAATAATTATCTTCACTGAATCATCTCTAAAGCACAATTCCCTAAATATCTCAGCATTCTCAATATCTTGAAATGATATTGTAGTGATTAGAAAGTGGAAACGGAATGAGGCCAGGTGTAAGGTGTAAATTTAAATATGCAATCAAACTCGATTTGTGAAACCTTCTGGAAAATGTATTTGTCCTTGAAGTAAATAGCTTGTGTAGATTGCTGGGACTGAAAAATTCCAAATCTTTTTCAAAGATGCCTGAAATATTCTTTGAATATCAGAGTTTTTTTTAGGACAAATTATTCATGATACAATTAATAATTCATTATGACTATAAATATGATTCATTCTAAATAAATAAAGATTTTATTCTTACAGAATATTGCTTGCATTTAAGGTGTTGAAATATAGAGTTAACCAGTGAGATGCTATGCCAGAGTTAGAATGCCCCAATCTAAATTCATTCCCCGATTATTTTGATGTGGCAAAACCAAATGAAAAATATTAGAAATTCATTAGATTATGAGCAATGCTTTAGTTTTCACTTTATCATTATATGTTTCTTAATATATTGACTTTATTATCTTTTTCATAATGTTTATTATGTATGTGTACCACTTTAGACATCAGATGTCAATAGACATGACATTTAACATTTCCTTATTCTGATTTTCTCTGAGAGTCATTAAATCTTTCCATGGGAATAAGAAATTTTTTTTCCTTCTAAAAAAATTGTTGAAATGGATCTTGGAATATTTTTCCTTTGAATTTTTATGTTTATGCTTTACTTATTTAAAAGCAAATGTGAATATGGCAATATAGATAATAAAAAATATTGCTTTTACATACAGTATATCTTTTATTAAATAAAAGCAAGTAAAAACTCATAAAAGAGAACCATTCAGTAAGTCTGAAGTGGAAACTTGCCACAGAGTAAAACATGCTCTGACAACCAGGAGGCTCAGCCAGTTGTACCAGGGACACACTGTATCATCAAGTGACCTAAGGAAGGGCCCTGACAGTTTGAAAGTGATGTGCATTCAGTACAAACTGTTCAACTTTGAAGTTGACATCTTGGTCTCTTCCTGGGCTGGTGACATTTGGCTCTCTCAAGATCCTGGAGAGTGAGCACAGGCACTCATCGGCCACTTGGTCACAAGGGTGAACAGCTCATGGTCTGCAGCATGCTGTGTTTCTGAGCTCTGATGCTTGGTAGGCTAGGCAAGTTAGATGCATTTTTAACCTTCAAATTTTCAATTCATTCATTCGGGACATAACTCCATTGTAGCTCAAGGAGAATCATTGTATGCCTGTGATCAGCAGAAGGTGCTGAATGTGTGTTATTGGAATGGCTCATTCTCATTTCCATTCATAATCTAATTTTGGAATGAGAACATGCCCATTGGTCACAGTTGAAGCCATTCATGAGATGTAATATATGGGAAGAACATTGGTCTGATTCCTGTTTCCAACACTTATCACATAAGTGATTCCCTGCTTTCCATTGGGGGTAGAATACGAATGGCATGTACAAATTATTTACTGATGTCTATAGTTTTAAAATTGTTTACACTAAGGTTTATTTGTAGTTGTCATGGGGAAATGAATATATTTATTAGAACAAAGGAATGAAATACTTGCATTTCATTTGGATTTCTCAGAACGGACTAAATTATGACACATTTCTATTTAATACAGTTGAGCTAAGTGCAATAACAAACAACTACCAATTTCACAGGTTTATCAGTGAAAAATTACAAAATGGTTATTGTTTTATCAAAGAATAATCCAATATAAATGGGGGGACCCTCTTTTAAGGGATACATTTTTCTTCTGACACCTCAGTCTTTATCAAAGAGCCTGCAAGATTGATGCAGAAGAGGAAGAAGAGAATAGAGTATTTGGTGGGACAGACCTGGGGTCCCATCTCTTCTGCTCACATGCCACTAGCTGGAATGTAGTCACATGTCCATTCTATTTTCAGACAGAGCTGAAGACTGATGTTTTTCAATAACAGAGCACCCAAAAGGAAAAGAGGAAATATGTCTGGTAAACATAGAACCAGGTTTCATTGTCGTCTGCCCTTCAGGTTGTCAAATATCTCTTTCATTCTTCTTTCCACACACAGAACACAATCAACCTTTCCTAAAGGGAACCAAAGCAGGCTGTCACCCAGCTGTCTCATTCAGAATCAGATTCTATGTGTGGCAGAGCTCTCCATCAGATACAGATGTGGCCCCTAGATGCATGGCATAGAAGCAAAATGTGGAGATCTCATTGCCCATGCCCCATCTGCTCCACAGTGTGCAGCAGGGAGAAGATAATTGCACCACCACTTTGCTGGTCCCAGTCTTGCTGAAATCCCATGATCCTGTGGGAGCAGTTCTTGTAAATGGGGACATTGCTCTGATTAGACACTGGCTCAGTCCTTCAGGGAGAACTACTTCATTTTCTTGTTTTTGTTGTTGTTGATTGTGTTTTGTTTGACTGTGGCTCCTGGCTCTGATGTTTTGGGAGGAGGTCAGGAAGAGTGAGCCTTCTTCCTTGTTAATTATCATCTTTAGCCACATGTGACATGGGCATCAGAGACTAGGGACTGTAGAGATTTTGGAGCTTAATTTATCATCTGTAAAAAACTGGAGTCCAAGAGTTCTTTTAATTCTTTAATAGTCTTAAGACTTTTTAAAAATTTTTTTCCTTTAGGTCTAGCTTTATAACTTCTTTTCAAATACTCTTCCCTGAGAAAACTTCAGGGCTTTTAATCTATTTGCTTCCAATTAGTTACATTTTGAGTAACTATACCTCCTGCTCTTTCCTGGACCCACTTCTGTGATTGGCCTCCCTTCCTGTCCCACTCTCTGGTCTCCTCTTTCTGGCATTCTCTCTCTCTCTCTTCCTCTCTCTCTCTCCCCCTCCCTCTCTGTCTCAGTCTCTGTCTCCCTTTCCCTTTCCCTCCTCTGCCTCCCCTCCATCACACCCCTGCTCTAAACCTAAAGGTAGTGACCTCACACCTGCCAGGCCAAGGCAGGCAGTCTTTTATCAACTTTTGGATTCTGTCATTTATTTCAACTAAGAAGCTCTGCTGGACCTTTGCCTCTAAAGCTTTTTTTTAACAATCTCATCTCTTACTGTTTAAAATTCAAAAGCCGTTAGCTTTCCTAACCCTCTAAATATCTGTATTCTGGACTCGTGTGCCCTTTGATTTCTGCTCACTATTGGCCTGAATTTTTTTCCTTATCCCTTTCTAGTGGCACTTGGCTAAGAGGCCCCAAGATGAAACCTGCGAGCACTCTCCCTTGCATGTTACCATAGGTGACACTTGTGCTGTTTGACAGTGCACAAAACAAATTGTGACACTTCCAGCCTCTGGTGCCATTTCTTTTGACTCCCCCACCTGCAGCCCACCATGTGCAACCACTAACCCAATGCCAGGTTGATATGGTGCTGACTTGACAACAGTTCTACTTGTAGTTTTTCAAATTTATGATGCTTCAAAAGTGCTGTGCATTCAGTAGAAACCCCACTTTAATTTTTGATCTCTTCTCAGGCGAGGGGTGAACTCTCCCATGATGCTGGGCAGCTGCAGCTCCTGTCAGCCTCCTACTCAGGAGGGTGACCCACCCACATCCTGTGGTATGCTGTATTGCTGAGCCAAGATTCAGCAGGTTAGTTGTATCAAATGCATTTTTTGCATTAGATATTTTCAACCCACGGTGGGTTTGTTGGGACGAAATCCCATTTTAAGTTGAAGAGCATCTGTGTGGGATTTGTCCCAGGTCTGATGCATTAATGGCTTTGTGACCTGCTTGACAATCTCTATAAATGCATAATATACATTAGTATTTAAAACATGCATGGTTAAAGAGCCAAGGCAGGATAGAGATCCTGTGGATAGTGATGCATCACACATGAAGACCTGTGTTTCTCAGGAAACTATAGAATGGGCACTTTTAATTTATTCTGGGTAATTTAGAAATTATTGTAAAAAGCTATAAGGCAATAATACAGAAAATTTACAAAAGCAAAATCCAACTACTTATAATGCCTATACACTTTTTCATTTGTTGTCTCTTTTTATATTTCTAGTTGTATATTGGTAGTTTAAATAAAAATAAAATTGCCATTTATAGATAAATATTGTGCAAAATTTTAATTTTTATCTTGATGTTTTCAAGCATCTAGCTTTTCACATTTGCTGCAATTCATATTGGACTTCATAATAGGTTAGCAGCCCTGATGACTGATAAATGAGACTTTCAGAGCCTCAGGGACATGATGATATAGGCCAGGTGCCGTTTTTGACAACTGACTGACACCCATGTGAATGATATTTTACAGTGAAACTGCTTTATCGTCAAGACTTCTGACTTTACCAACCATGATAGAGGTTCTCTCTTTAACTGACAGATCTTCCTCATAGCTAAATTTTGTCCTCCCATTATTTAACTTTATCTTCAATGTCACATCAAAATGGACCTTCTCTCCTTTTTAGTGGACAAGGATTCAAATTTAGTGAGAGTCTTCCATTATCATGCACCCTCTGATCAGCAGGTGTCTGAGTATCCACTCTGTGATAAGCATGCTGCCTGCTGATTACAGGCCTAGATTTCCTGACAGCTCAAAGTGACTTTCATATCTCTGACCTCTCCTTTAAAATCACTACTAAGTGTGAAGCACCTGCCAGCAGTCTGTAATGATCTGCGATGCCACCTGCAATTACTTTGTCACAATTGTCACACTGGACTGTGATTGTTAGAGTAGCAAGGAAACCTGACTGAGTCAGGGGAAGAGCTCTTCCAATAAGGCAGGATGGAGATGGAATTCTAGAACTGGGAGGGACTCTCCAGAGTGTGTCTTATTTTATGATTAAAGATGCAGAGAAGCAAATCAGTAAAGAGGCACCCTAGCTTACGAGTTGTTACAGTCTTTTCTGGCTCCTATAACTAAATACCTGGGGCTGGGTGGTCTGCAACAATGGAAAGTCATTTATCACAGTTCTGGGGCCATGAAGTCCAAGATTCAGGTACCAGCTCATTTGGTTTCTAGGGAGGACTGGCTCCCCTCCTGCTAAGTCTTTACATGACAGAAGGGTCAGTAGGGCAAAGGGAAATGCAGGCCCCTTAAGTCCATTTGTAGGGGCACTAATCCCTTTCATGATGGCACATCGCACATGATGTAATCATCTCCTAAAACTCTATTTAATAATACTATTACATTTGGGAATTTCAATTTGAATTTTGGAGGGAACAAACTTTCAAACTAAGTCAGTGGCTAAGTGTTATTACTGGGTCCCTCCCTAGCTCAGCTGCTTCTTATCACTCTCAGTAACTAGCAGGTTGCTGAACTTCTGTGTGCTTTGGCTTTTCCATCCATACGGTGGAGCTAATAAATAGCACACATCCTGTAGGGTTTTGTGAAAATTGAATGAATTAATATTTCCAAAGTATTTAGTGCCTGATGCACAGCAAGTAACTTATGCATTTAAAAAATAAATAAATAAATTAGCAAATAATCTGAGGCTTGAACCAAGTCCTCAGGGAGTTTCTGGTCTTTCTTCTCCAATTACTATAGGCCCTGAATGAGCAACAGAAATAAACAGTGCAGGAATCCCAAAGGGTGAGTGGATGAGTCATAAAGGCAAAGGCCATGTCAGCATCCATAAGAACTGAAGGAGCCACAAGCAGGCTGATGATGAAAGCATCAGACCAAGTGCCATCCTCCTGAGGCAGTGCCACCTGTAACTACCTGGCCACCTTTCACTCCCACCCTCGGCAGAGTTCCCTATCCATGGAGCATCCCAGAAGGTAGTCACCTGGCCCATTCATAGCATCACATCTTTCACCAGGTGGTAAGGAGAGGGGAAAAGGAAAGTGGAGCTGTTGAGGACATTACTGACACCTCTTAGAAGGCAGACAGGAGGCAAGATATACAACCTGGATGAAAAATTTGGGATATACTAAAATAAAATAAAACACAATGATGCATAATTTTAGAATTTCTTAGAGCTTTTAATTTACAACCATACATTGCAGAGCTCTAAAAGAAGGGCATAATATAGAGTCTTTCCTGAACATATCTGATCACTAAACCCTTTTTAAATGAAGCATCATGTGATATTTAGAACATGTTTTAGCTATGCTGCATAATCAGCCTATCCTCTATAAAGACTTTATTTAAAAATACTTTATTTTTAAACGCATAAAATTCTATTAAAAGATGATTTGAATACAACATACGCTAGATTACCACAACTAAATAATAAAGGTTAATGTAAAATAATTTATACATTAAGGAGGGTTTCTAATATCATAATTAAGTCACACTGTGGGAGATTTTCTCATTGTTTCCTATACTTTAACAATTTTAATGACTATTTTATGCCAAGCCATTATTATTAAACCGAATCAAGCACCATTTTTCTTCAAAAAGTTGTAGATTGTTTTATTTACTTTTTCCAGTTTATAACCTCTACATTTTAAATGATATGCCCTTTAGCAGCAGAGTTCCAAAGTCTGATTGATGTTCTAATAGTACATTTGAGAAACTTTTATCTTGTAAACAGTTTTGTTTTCAAGTCTATTTGACATAATCCTGAAGGAAAACTGATGTTACTCATAGAAAAGTGAATTACTTGGAGGCAGCTTATTGAAAATTTTATTTTTAATATAGTTTTTCTCTTCAGTTTAATTTTGTATTATCTTCTAAAAAATCAATTCTATTTCTATGGAAAAATGAATGTTACAGGATTTATACATTCTTTTTATGGGTTTATTTTGTACTAGTATTTTCAATTTAGAAATTGCTTATTGTAATTTTAAAATGATAATACTGGAACATGAAAAAATAAGATTTCTTATACATGTTGACAAGTGAGAATGTAAAATATTATAGGTTTCATATAGGAGAATTTGGTAAAATTTATACAAAGATTAAGAAAAAGCTCTACATACTTTTGGCCTAATAATAGTTTATATTAGAAAAATACTTACAAGGAGATAAGTACTTTCAAGGAGATAAAAGTACTTATACTAGGAGATAAGTTAAATAAATTATAGAACATTTGTGCATTGAACATTGTCTAGGTATTATGTACTTGGGGGTACTACCTAGTTATTTAAATAATTATGCACTTTTTATACATTTTATAAAGATGTTAAACCCTCATACTTACTGCTAAAATTGCAAGAGCAAGATGAGTTCTTATAAACAATTCACATATCCTACCACCAACCCTGCACAAAATAGCAGGAGTTAACTGAGATGGCTGGATGAAAGCATATTATTTTTCTTTTGTCCAGCTTTTATAACTGTCCAATGATTTTGGATTATTTATGTGAGGACAACATTCCTATATATTTTAAAGAAAAAGAGAAAATTTATAAATTTTCACTTTCCATATCACTTTTGTAAGTAAAGTCCCTGATGGTGCATATTCAGGACCAATGACTAGAGAAATATTTCCTTTTCACCCTGCTAGATGGGCTCCTCACGTCAGGGTGGTGCTTCAGAAGCAGTGACATTGTCATCATGAAATGCTCATACACCTGTGCTCGCGCATTCCCACGACTATGAATTGTCCCACTGTCCTCCTTTCCCCCAGTAGTTGAATTTTATATAGGCTGGTGTCTTGTCTGCAAAGTCCAACTTCAAAGGAGAACTTTGTGATAAAGGCGGAGGGTGGATCACAATCTAAAGGCTGAAATGTTCTTCTGAGACTTGTTCTTGCTGGCCTCCTCCTCACGCCTTTCCTGTTAGCTTCTACACATGGAGAGTGTGCCCTTGTCATATGACATGGTATTTGACTCTAGGCAAACTGTCAATTGGTGTTTCAAAATAACTCCACACTTGCTGCTTTCTGGGTAGATGCTTCCACATCTGGACGAAATACAGATTGTATTAGACCCTAGAGAGACCTGTCTTACTGGGTGGAATTCTTTCAGTGGCCAAAGTCTTCCTATAGAACAAAGGCCTCACAGGACAAAGGACCTGCTTGGAGCTGAGAAAGGACACTGAACAGAGATGTTTCAGTTGCAAGTGCTGCAAGGAAATCACCTCAAACAAAAATATGGACTGGCTGAGGTACTGCCTGACTTAGCTAGGAAGTCCAGTCCGGAATCACACTTCAGCTATGGTCGGCTCTGTTGACTCAAATGGCGTCACTGATGTTCTCTGACTCTGCCTGTCACTGGGCATGGGTTGCTTCTTTCTGTAGGACTCATTCTCTCATCTGGACATCTTCAGATGGTCAAGGTGTTTATTAGCAGCCCTAGCTCAGAAAAATGCCATGAAATGGGAACTCTTTTCTAAAAGTCTGTCTGTACCAGGCTGTTGTTATTCCTACCTTATCTACCCCTTTAAGTCTATCCCCATTGCCTGGAAGATTAGATTTTTATGTTCTGTCCACTTGTCTTTATTCCATCCCTGTGTCTGCATAAAGGCAGGCTGAGTATGCAGAACACTGCTCATATCAAAGCATTACATAAGAAGGAAGGAGGAGTGAATTAGTTTTTCCATGTTAAGCATTACATTATAGCCAGATCTATATCTTTCTCTCTCTCCCTCTCTCTCTCTCTCTCTCTCTCTCTCTCTCTCTCTCTCTCTATATATATATATATATATATATATATATATATATATATATATATTCTATTTCTCATATTTATTTCTTTACTACATTCATTTTAGTGACAGGCAAACTCAAGCTCAGAGCATTATCTTATTCCTAGTACAGAGATCATGAATGAAAAAAAAGCTGGTTTCATAGATTTTATTCTCTGTCTTCATGGTTCAACCTTTCTATCAGTGATTTTCCAGTTCATAAATTCAACAGCCATATATCATGAATACTCATATATTCATTTTTACACAGTCCTTTTTCCTGATTTTTGTTTCTTTACATCCATTTGATTTCTGTATGTGCCTACTATGCCATCCCTCAGGCGTCTTAAAAACAGTGGGTTCTCAACTAGGTTTCTTATGTCTTCCATTGGTCCTAATTTCATCTTCTCTCAGTAGCCATTATCATGATGAATGGGCACGACTAGCAAATGTAATTTTCAAAGTTAGAAACTTGGAGTTAGTCCTGATTCCCTCCTCGTTCTTAATAGCTCTATGTAATGCTTTGGCACAGCAAATCAATTCTATCTTATGAGCATCTTCAAACCCATCCTTTGCCCTCTGACCTCACTACTACTTGGATTATAGCAAGCGTGGTCTCCTGAATTTTCCCCATTTTACTGACTTTCTAGATTTTATGACCAAAATGATATTCTAAAAATGTAGATCAGATATATCTCTTCTCCAATTCTAAGCCGAACTAATTTCCTCTTGCATAATAGTTAATGTAAAATTGTTAGCATGGTAGCATACAAAATCTATTGTAGTGTAAGATACACCTCAGCTCTCAGTGGTTACTCTTCCTATCAATGAACCCAGTGCCCTAGCCCTATGCAGTTCCAAGATGTCTTATAGTCTCGTATCTCCCTGTTTTTGCATATCCTTCTGTACATCTGCTAATACGCTTTTTCGGTCTTCTGCATCGTTACTGTGCCCTAACATTGGCTTAGATGTTTTCCTTTTTAAAAATCCTTCCCTGACCTTTCAACCCCATGCTGAATTAGATCTATTGGGGTCTCTTGTATTTCAATAGTGTTCTATTCTTATTGAATCAAATATTTCATCTCATGAGGATGGATTTGACACTGATTTCTCCTATTATACAGAATATTTTGGGACAGAGATTGTAGCTTTTAGCTCTGTATTTCAATATACTAGCCAGTGTTAGGGACATGGTGTAGGACCTCAAGACCCAGGCCCAGCATTAGATGACCAAACCCCTAGGCCTCAAAGCTGCAAGACACATCCTCACCCAACCCCCATGTCAAAACCCCTCCAGCAGCATGTAGCACCTCAGGTGTTGCACAATGTTACCACAAGATGTTCCATGTAGATAACCCTAACGGGCCCCCTATCACAAGATGTTCCTTTTAGACAGTCCTACTGGTTAAACTTGAGAACTAGGTTTAAAAACAGGAACTGAAAGGACAGAATGCAATTTTATGGTTTTTCTGAGAACAAAAAGTTGAAAAACAAGTTTACCCCCCTAGGTGACTCAACTGCTAAATTCAGAGGGACCAATAGGAAGGCTGTTGCTGTGCTAAGCTAAGACCTAACCCACCTGTTCCATATAAAAGATCTATACCCCAAAGCCCGGTGTGCCAGCTCATCAAAGCTCCGGCTGAGGTTTTGCTGTGCACCCGCAGGCGCCTGTGTGAGAATAAACGCCTCCTGCTTTTTGCAGCCAGTGTCTCGTGTGGTTAATTCCGGGTTTGGGATCTGTGGATATTTCATTGTGGAGGTCCCACCGAGATCCAAGATCCCGGTTCCGGTTCCGATCTCGGTCCCTATCCGGAGGACACCCGACATCACTGGGAGGTAAGCTGGCCAGCTCAAACTGACTGTCTTGTTGTCCTGTTGGTTATCTGTTCTTTGTTCCGCGCAGCATCTGTAAGACTATATGATCCTAGGCATAGTCATTTAGTATTCTGAGTATTCTGAGGCAGTTCTGTCATTTAGTATTCTGAGGCAGCTTGAGAAGGAGTTGACGAACTCGGACTTCTCCCCTGCCACCCTGGGAGACGTCCCAGGGATCAGAAGGGTCCATTTCTTTGGGGCCCCCGGTGTTTCCAAGGGTTACACCATTTTTGTAGGCGAAAGAGAAGTACAAACTTCTCCCAGGCCATCTGATTTGTTCGGTTTCCACCGAAGCCGCGCAGCGATCTCACTGTTTGGTTTCGTTTTTGTGTCATTGTGTCTGTCTCTCTATTTCCTCTCTGAAAGTAACATGGGACAATCACTAACAACCCCTTTGAGCCTAACTCTAGATCATTGGCAAGACGTTCAAGATCGAGCAGACAACCTGTCCGTGACAGTCAAAAAGAAAAAATGGAAAACTCTCTGTACTTCAGAATGGCCAACATTCAACACCAGCTGGCCAGCAGAAGGGACTTTTAATACTGATCTTATTTTCCAGGTGAAAACCCGAATCTTCACCCATGGTCCTCATGGACACCCTGACCAGATACCCTACATTGTTACCTGGGAGGACTTAGCCTCCAACCCCCCCCCCCTTGGGTTGCTCCTTTCTCTCCACCCAAACCCCCTCTCCGTCCTCCCCTTAAACCCTCTGCTCCCCTCATTCCACTTCCCCCTCCCCAAACCTCTCATCTTTACCCTGTTCTTAACAAATCTGAGACCTCAGTTAAAACAGGGACAACACCAAAGAAGGTTCTACCGCCGGAGGACTCAACTCTAATTGACTTGCTGACTGATGAGCCTCCTCCCTATCAGCCCCAGCCCTTACAAGCCCCTGAACCTGATCAAGCATCCTCCGAGGACGAGAACCAAGAAAGCCCAGTCGCCAATGCTCCCCCGGATCCTTCTCCCATGGTGGGACGGCTCCGGGGACGCCGGGATCACACCGCCTCAGGAGACACCTCCAGAGTTCTCCCCCTGCGACAGACGGGAGGCCCCAATGGCCAATATCAGTATTGGCCTTTTTCTGCCTCTGACCTCTATAACTGGAAAACCCATAACCCTTCCTTTTCTAAAGACCCTATAGCTCTAACCTCTTTGATTGAGTCTATCCTAGTAACTCATCAGCCAACATGGGATGACTGCCAGCAGCTCCTGCAAATTCTCCTCACTTCAGAGGAGAAACAAAAAGTTCTTTTGGAAGCTCGCAAAAATGTGCCAGGGGATGATGGGCGTCCCACCCAACTCCCAAATTTGATTAATGAAGCTTTTCCTTTAACCCGGCCAAACTGGGACCATGCGACTGAAGCAGGTAGGGACCACCTACGTCTCTATCGCCAGTTACTCATAGCAGGTCTCCATGCAGCAGGGCGACGACCCACTAATTTGGCTCAGGTAAGACAGACTACCCAAGGGGCAACAGAAACCCCGACAGCATTTCTAGAAAGATTGAAAGAGGCATATCGGAGGTTTACTCCTTTTGATCCTGATAGCGAGGACCAAAAAGGAAATGTATCTATGGCTTTCATTTGGCAGTCCGCCCCAGATATCAGGTCTAAATTGCAGAGACTAGATAACTTGCAAGATTTTTCTCTGGCAGACTTACTGAAGGAAGCCGAAAAGATATATAACAAAAGAGAAACTCCAGAAGAACGAGAGGACAGGATCAGAAAGATGCAGGAAGAACGAGAACTTAAGCTTAGAGAGGAATCAGACAAAAAAGAAAGGGAAAGAGAACAAAGGCGTAACAGGAAACTAAGTAAAATATTGGCCACCGTAGTTCAGGCAGGACATCAGGGAAACAAAGTAAACAGGGACAGGGAGCAAAGCAGACCCCATGTAGACCGAGATCAATGTGCCTACTGCAAGGAAAAAGGACACTGGGTAAAAGACTGCCCAAAGAGACCCCCCAACCCCAGGAGAGATACCAACCGGGCTCCCCGACTGCTAACATTAGATGAGGATTAGAGGAGTCAGGGCCAGGAGCTCCCCCCTGAGCCCCGGGTAACTCTACAAGTAGGGGAGCAACCTGTGACCTTCCTAGTGGATACCGGAGCCCAACACTCAGTGCTGACACAGACACCAGGACCCATGAGCCACAAAACGACGTGGGTCCAAGGTGCCACTGGGAGTAAACCCTACCGGTGGACCACCACGAGAGAAGTACACCTTGCCACAGGTAAGGTTTCTCATTCGTTCCTACACGTGCCTGACTGTCCGTATCCACTGTTGGGAAGAGACTTATTGGCTAAATTGAGAGCCCAAATTTATTTTAAAGATGGGGGCGTCTCCATCACGGGGCCAAACCAGACTCCATTACATATATTGACTTTCAAATTGGAAGACGAATATAAACTTTTTGACAAGCCCTCGGTACCTATGAAAGACATGGACTATTGGCTTAGTTCCTACCCGGAGGCCTGGGCTGAAACCGGAGGAATGGGATTGGCAAAACAACGGCCCCCAATAGTCATTCATCTGAAGGCCGCTGCTACTCCCATTAATATCAAACAATATCCTATGTCAAGAGAGGCCTATCAGGGCATCAAGCCGCATATCAAACGCCTCCTAGACCAAGGCATCCTAACACCTTGCCAATCGCCCTGGAACACCCCACTACTACCAGTTAAAAAGCCGGGGACTAATGATTACAGACCAGTCCAAGACTTAAGGGAAGTTAACAAGAGGGTATGCGATATCCACCCCACAGTGCCAAATCCTTACAATCTCCTTAGCACTTTGCCTCCTACTCATACTTGGTATACTGTTCTGGATCTGAAAGATGCTTTTTTCTGCCTAAGACTGTCTCCCCAAAGTCAGGCTCTCTTCGCATTTGAATGGAAAGATCCAGAAGGGGGAATCTCTGGACAGCTGACCTGGACGAGACTGCCACAAGGATTTAAAAACAGCCCAACACTCTTCGATGAGGCTTTGCATCAGGATTTGGCAGACTTCCGTGTAAGGCACCCTTCCCTAATCATGCTCCAATATGTAGATGACATCTTGCTGGCTGCGACCTCCGAGAAAGATTGCCAGGCAGGTACGGAGAAATTATTGCAAACTTTGGGGCTACTAGGGTATAGGGCGTCAGCAAAGAAGGCCCAAATCTGTCAGACAAAAGTTACCTATCTGGGCTATGAACTCCATGATGGTCAACGATGGTTGACAACTGCCAGAAAAGAGACTATCTCAAGTATACCAACCCCCCAGAGTCCCAAGCAACTGCGGGAATTCCTGGGGACCGCAGGTTTCTGTAGACTCTGGATTCCTGGGTTTGCTGAGATAGCAGCCCCCTTGTATCTACTAACTAAGCAAGGTAACTCCTTTGCTTGGACTAAGGAACATCAATTGGCATTTGATAACATCAAATTGGCTCTTCTGTCAGCCCCTGCTTTGGGCTTACCGGACATTACCAAGCCCTTTGATCTGTTTATAGATGAAAAACGGGGATATGCAAAAGGGGTTTTAACCCAAAAACTAGGGCCCTGGAGGCGACCTATAGCCTACCTGTCAAAGAAATTAGATCCAGTGGCAGCAGGATGGCCACCATGCCTCCGGATGATTGCAGCTGTGGCTCTGCTGATTAAGGATGCCACTAAACTGACTTTGGGACAGCCATTAACCCTGTTAACCCCTCATGCCATCGAAACTGTGATTCGCCAGCCGCCTGATCGCTGGATGTCAAATGCCCGACTCACCCATTACCAGTCTTTGTTATTGGACACCGACCGAATTCAGTTTGGTCCCATGGTGACGCTGAATCCAGCGACCCTCCTGCCGCTCCCAGGAAAAGCCGATCCTCACAACTGTCAGCAGATTCTTGCAGAGACACAGGGAACCCGGCCGGACCTCACCGACCAACCGATGAAGGATGTGGAGCTGGTCTGGTACACAGATGGAAGCAGTTATCTGCTCAATGGAGAACGACGAGCAGGAGCAGCCGTCACCACCGAATCTGAGGTAATATGGGCGAGTGCACTTCCGGGCGGAACATCAGCTCAGCGGGCAGAACTGATAGCGCTGACTCAAGCGTTAAAGTTGGCAGAGGGGAAGAAACTAAACGTGTACACTGACAGTAGATATGCCTTTGCTACTGCTCACATACACGGAGAAATTTACAGACGCCGGGGTCTACTAAGCTCAGAAGGAAAAGAGATCAAAAATAAGGCTGAAATATTAGCCTTACTTAAAGCTTTATTCTTGCCTGAAAAGTTAAGTATCATGCATTGCCCCGGTCATCAAAAAGGTAATACTCCAGAGGCCAAAGGGAACAGATTAGCAGATGAAACGGCCAAAAAAGCAGCCCTAGGGCCACAGCTTTTGATAGTGACTCTATTGCCCCAACGAGCAGACCCACCACATGATGACCATGAAGAACACTGGGTCTATGAAGATAAAAATTTAGATGCCATACAAAAACTGGGGGCCACTTATGACCCCGGGAAAAATGTCTGGAAATATCAAGGAAAGACTATCATGCCCCTCAAAAATTCAAAACAATTAGTAAAGTCCCTACACAGACTAACACACCTTGGGGCTAAAAAGATGAAGGAGCTCTTAGAGCGTGGGGAAGGTACTTTATATCTTCCAAACAGGGATCAACTTCTGCGCCAAGAAGCAGAAAACTGTCAAGCATGTGCCCAGGTAAATGCTGGTAAGATCAAAATTGGAACAGGGATCCGGGTAAAAGGCCATAAGCCCGGAACCCATTGGGAAATAGACTTCACTGAAATTAAACCTGGTATGTATGGCTACAAATATCTTCTGGTTTTTGTTGACACTTTCTCTGGATGGACCGAGGCATTCCCAACTCGGCATGAGACTGCTAAGGTGGTTGCAAAGAAATTACTGGAAGAAATCTTTCCCAGGTATGGAGTACCCGGGACCATTGGGTCAGATAACGGGCCTGCCTTTGTCTCCCAGGTAAGTCAGATGGTGGCCAATACATTGGGGATTAATTGGAAATTACATTGTGCTTATAGACCCCAAAGTTCAGGACAGGTAGAAAGGATGAATAGAACCATCAAGGAGACTCTAACTAAATTAACGCTTGAAACTGGCACTAGAGACTGGGTACAACTCCTACCTTTAGCTTTATACCGGGCCCGAAACACCCCAGGCCCACAGGGGCTAACCCCATTTGAGATTTTGTATGGTGCACCACCACCTGCTGTTAACTTTTATGAAACTGAAACTTATGCCTCCCTCACCCCATCTATGCAGACTCATTTGCGTGCCTTGCAGTTGGTCCAGAACGAGGTTTGGAAGCCTCTAGCCGCAGCATACAAGGAGGAACTCAAAACCCCCTCGCTGCCACATCCCTTCAAAGTCGGAGACACCGTCTGGGTACGCAGGCA
The DNA here is from genome assembly GCF_021218885.2 of Marmota monax. Taxonomy (NCBI): domain Eukaryota; kingdom Metazoa; phylum Chordata; class Mammalia; order Rodentia; family Sciuridae; genus Marmota; species Marmota monax. The sequence goes on along the minus strand of NW_026695217.1, from coordinate 4,354,599 downwards.
CCAGAGCAAGAACCTCGAACCGCGGTGGAAAGGACCTTACACCATCCTGCTGACCACTCCCACTGCAATCAAAGTGGACGGCATCACCGCTTGGATCCACGCTTCCCACGTGAAAGCTGCACATCCGCAGGAGCCCACAGACGCCTCTCTGGATCCAGAATGGAAACTGCAACGCACCCAAAACCCGCTAAAGATAAGACTTACACGTTGTTAATCACTCTTGCTCTCTACGCTACTCCCCTCGTCCTAGGTAGTAATCCCCATACCCCCATGAAGTTGACTTGGCAGGTGTATTCCGAAACCGGAAAAATAATTTGGTCTATTACAGCAGCCCACATCCCTGGCACATGGTGGCCTATTTTGACCCCAGACTTTTGTCAACTAGCCGCTGAATCAGACTCTTGGGATATTCCCGGCAACTCACATGACCTCAGTACTTATTGTTCTACCCCCATAACGAGATGCAGACTGGGTCAACATGACTTTTACGTTTGTCCCAAAGAAGGGAGAAACCGAACCCAAGCACGTAGATGTGGAAATTATAAAACATACTTTTGCTCCTCCTGGGGCTGTGAAACTACAGGGGACGCTCACTGGAAACCTTCTTCTGATAAGGAATTCATAACAATACTCAAAAACTTCACTCCCCATGGTACGCGCCCCTCTGATTGCTATCCCCCCCCTACATCTTACTACCAAGGGGACAAATCATTGCCCTTACGGATACAGTTTACAGAAAAAGGAAAAGAACAGCTAGATCCCTGCCTCACTGGGAAAACATGGGGCCTTAGATGGTTTATAAAAGGAGATGATCTCGGTGTAATTCTCAGAATCAAATTATCTCTAACCCCAATTTTGATGAGCCCAATAGGACCTAATCCTGTTCTCGGGGACCAAAGAGCTCCCTCAGTTCCCAGACAATCAAAAAGTCCGCCCAAAGTACCTCCCAGTGAGCCACCCATGTCTCAAATTGTAACCATAGACTGTCAAACCTCTAGTTACTCCCCCGAACCCACACTCCCTGGAACCGAAAACCGATTGTTAGATTTGATTCAAGGAGCCTTTTATGCCCTCAATGCCACCAACCCAGACCGCACCCGGGAATGTTGGCTCTGTCTCACCTTCAGCCCACCCTACTATGAAGAAATAACAATAATGTCTGACTGGAACAGTAACATAAACCCTGATCCTAAATGTATGTCCCTGCCCGGCTATAAACTCACCATCACTGAAGTTTCAGGACAAGGGATCTGTGTAGGAAATATACCCCTGTCACATCAACCTCTCTGTAACACCACCCTCCTGACAAATGGCTCACAAAATAACTATTTGTGGGGTCCCCCCGGAACTTATTGGGCCTGCAATATTGGACTGACCCCCTGTATTTCCACGGCAATCCTCAATGCCTCCACTGATTTTTGTGTGTTAGTCCGAATCTACCCACGACTATTCTATTATTCCTCAGAGGAATTTGAAGGACATTTCATGGGCAGGATTCGATACACCCGAGAGCCTATCAGCCTTACCCTGGCAGTCTTGTTAGGAGCAGGAGTATTGGCAGGAATTGGGACTGGGGCTGCAGCTCTGGTTGAGGGCCCCCGACAGCTAGGGATTCTAGAAGCTGCAATCCAACAAGACCTAAGAGCAATAGAAACCTCTGTAACTGCTTTAGAAAAATCCCTAACCTCCTTATCAGAAGTTGTCTTGCAGAATAGACGAGGTCTGGACCTATTATTCTTGAAGGAGGGAGGACTTTGTACAGCCTTAAAAGAAAACTGTTGCTTTTACACCGATCACACAGGGGTAGTAAGGGAGTCTATGACAAAGCTTAGAGAAAGACTAGATGCAAGGGAAAGGTCTCTGCAAAGCTCCCAAAGTTGGTTTAAAAGCTGGTTTAATAACTCCCCTTGGTTAACTACTATATTATCTACTGTAGCCGGTCCCTTAATTGTATTGCTGCTGATCTTAACATTTGGGCCCTGCATATTTAACAAATTAATGCAATTTATAAAAGAAAGATTGTCTGTAATTCAAACTATGGTACTCGCGCAGCAATATCAAGTACTCCCACAGCACCCTGAACCATCAGCTGAGCAAATACCGGACTCTGAGCAGGTAGATCAATGGATATAAGATTATATCCCGGATAAAGAAAAAGGGGGGAATGTAGGACCTCAAGACCCAGGCCCAGCATTAGATGACCAAACCCCTAGGCCTCAAAGCTGCAAGACACATCCTCACCCAACCCCCATGTCAAAACCCCTCCAGCAGCATGTAGCACCTCAGGTGTTGCACAATGTTACCACAAGATGTTCCATGTAGATAACCCTAACGGGCCCCCTATCACAAGATGTTCCTTTTAGACAGTCCTACCGGTTAAACTTGAGAACTAGGTTTAAAAACAGGAACTGAAAGGACAGAATGCAATTTTATGGTTTTTCTGAGAACAAAAAGTTAAAAAACAAGTTTACCCCCCTAGGTGACTCAACTGCTAAATTCAGAGGGACCAATAGGAAGGCTGTTGCTGTGCTAAGCTAAGACCTAACCCACCTGTTCCATATAAAAGATCTATACCCCAAAGCCCGGTGTGCCAGCTCATCAAAGCTCCGGCTGAGGTTTTGCTGTGCACCCGCAGGCGCCTGTGTGAGAATAAACGCCTCCTGCTTTTTGCAGCCAGTGTCTCGTGTGGTTCATTCCGGGTTTGGGATCTGTGGATATTTCAATGGAAGCTTTATTTTGGTCAATGAAGGCATGGATGGACTAAAATTCAGAATCATTTTTAAAAGCTTTATTGAGACTTTATTCACATAACATATATCTTAGTTCATTTGGGCTGCTATGACAAAATGCCTTAGATTGAGTATCTTAAAAACAATAAAACTGTATTTCCCACAAGTTTGGTAGTTGGGAATTACAAAATCAAATTATCTAGAGATTCAGTGTCTGGGAGGGTCCACTTCCTTGATAATGGGCATCTTCTCACTGTACTCTTACATAGCTGTAGACGTCCCCTTGGGCTGATTTTATAAGGATACTAATTTCTTTCATGAACTCCTCCCTCATGATATAATCACCTCTCCAAAGTTCTCATTCCTGTTACTGGAAGTATCGGGTGGGGGTCACATTTAATCTGGGCTCTTGTGTTCTTGCAAGAGAGGATTTCATGCAAAACATAAAACATAATAAAAGGATAGCAAAGTTTATTAGAGACGAAAGGAAAGACACCCTCAAGGTGGAGGGTGGGTTTTCTCAGAGAGAAGAGTGACATCAAGCCAGTTTGTTCCCTAGTTTTATTGGGGTCTTAGGGAAGTTTCTAGAGAATCCTGCTTAGGTACCACCTCTTATCTTTTGAACTGACAATAAGATCACATTCGATTTTAACTCCCTATTCCACAGGATTTTACCTGCAGGAAGCCAAGCAAGACCCTTGGGGGGTTGAAGTGATAAACTAGAGACTGACAGACAGCTCTTCATTACCTTGGTCTGTGTGGACTACAGATTTTGTGGTTGGTGGCTTTGCTTTTAATTATCATTTTTTCCTGAATTTTGGAATCTGTGTCTGTATTAAGGTCACAAAATTCCCTTTTAGTGTCCTTCTTATCGGAAAGGAGTCTTTGGACATCTATTCCTTGGCCCTGAGAGTAGCACTGCACATAGCAGGGTTTTTTGTCAAGAAATGTAACACATCCTATTGACTTAGCTAGAGTAGGGTCAGAATGGCCTAGGGTAAATCGGTATTTAAAAGAAAACATGTGGAGGGCTAGCACATTGGCCCAGTCTATAGAATTATCACCTTCACTTCACTCCTATCTGTCTGCTACCTATCACAAAGACCAACATTTGAAGCTTAAAATTTCAACTTAGGAATTTTGGGCAAATAAATATTTAGACCATATCACCCATTTACTCTTACCCATTTAAATTGTATAATTCAATCTTTCTTAATATAATCACAAGATTGTACAATCAATTTTAGAACATTTTCATCATCCCCTGTACCCTTTAGCAGCCATTGGCTATTTCTTTGCATATCCACAAGCCCTAGGTCAGCCAGATCAGCCCGGTCTGCCCCACTAACCTATTCTCTGCCTCTATAGATTTGCCTATTGTGAACTTTCTAAATGAATGAAATCATAAATTCTGTGGTATTTTGTAATTGGCTTCTTTCACTTAGAAAATGTTTTAAGGTCAATCTTATTGCATATATCAGCAGTTTATACATTTCATTTTATAACATTACATACAATATTATACACAAATAATATTCCATTGTGAGGATATACCACATTTTGAATATCCTTTCATCAACAAAAGGCATTTGGGTTGTTTCTGCTTTTTATTTTTCTAAAATATCATGAATAATTCTGCATATACAAGTTTGGGAGGGAACGTATGTTTTTATTTCTCTTGGGCATGTACTTTGGAATGAAATTACTGGGTCATATGATCACTCTGTGTTTGAGCTTTTGAGGAATTGTCCAAACAATTTTTCAAAACAGGTGCACTATCTTACATTTTTTCTCCAAGCACATGAGGGCTCCAATTTCACCCAATCGTCGCCACCACTGGTTATTTATTAAAATCATCTTTATGTGAAATGGCATTTTGTTATTCAATTAAATTTCTCTAATAATTTATGAGTTTAGCATCTTTTCATGCACTTCTTGGCCATTTGTATATCTTTTGAGAAGTTATTCAAGTTATTTGCCCAGTTTTAAATTAGCCTGTGATTTTATTATTGAGTTGGAAGAATTCTTTACATAGTAAGGATATAATCACTTATTGAACATATGATCTGCAAATATCTTCCTCCCATTCTTTGTATTGTCTTTTCATATTGTTAATGTATTATTTTGAAAAAAAAATTAACTTTGATTAAGTCCTATTTATCTATTTTTTCCTTGGTTGCATATATTTTGGTATCATACCTCAGAAACTATTACCTAATCCATGGGCACGGAGATTTATGTCATTGTTTTCTTTTGAGAGTTTTATAGTTTCAGTTTTTATATTTGGATCTTTTTATCTAGATTTTTAGTTTTCATTAACATATGGTATGAAGTAGTAATCCAACTTTATTATTTTACATATATATATATATATATATTTTTTTTTTCCAGCACAATCTGTTATAAGCACTATTATTTCCCCCATTGAATGATCTTGGCTGTCTTGTTGAAAATCAGTTGTGGAAAACTTGAGGGCTTATTTCTAAACTCAGTTCTATTTCATTTATCTGTGTAACTGTGTTGATATATCTCCATTTGTCAACACCACCACATTTTCTGGATGACTATAGTTTTATAGTAAGGCTTAAATTGTGAGAGGTGAGTCCTTCAACCTTATTAATCTTTCTAAAAAATATTTTGATTTCTGAAAACCTTTAATTTCCATATAAATTTATTATCAGTCTATAACTTTCTGCAAATGAATCCACTGAGTTTTGAAATGGATTGTATTGGGTTCATCTGGATCTTGCTTTGCAAAATTCCATTTTCATCTGAGGAAACTTTGCCATCCTTATGTTGTTAAGTCCTCCAAGCCATGAACTTCCAAAGCATTTTCATTGATTTGGATCTCTAGTTTCTTTCTAGAATGCTATATATACTCCAGAATATAAGATTTACGCTTATTTTGTTAAATTTAGTCTGAGAAATTTATTGCATTTGATATGGTTTTAAATATACTTTCTTAATCTCATGCTTGGATTATTCATTACAGATTTGTAGAAACGAAACTGAGTTTTATGTATTATACTTGTATCTTGCTAACTGGCTGACCTCCACTTATTATAATAGATTGTGGATGGTTTCCTTGGAATTTTCTATGTATAATATAATGTCACATGTAAATAGAGATTATTTTACTTGTCCTTCCATTTTTTGCCCTCTATTTACCTGCTTAATTTCTTTGGCTAAAAGTTTCATTACAACATTGAAAAGAAACAATAAGGGAAGATATCTTTGTCTTCTTCCTGATCCTAGGGGAAAAGCATTCAGTAATTTTTCATTAGTGTGATGATCTATAAGCTTTTCATAGGTGCCCTTATTTAAAGATTAAGATTTTTTTTTAATCAAGAATGTGTGCCAGATTTTATCAAATATATTTCCTGCACCCGATAAGATAATCATGTGAATCTTTTTCTTTTCTATTAATGTAGTTTACTATATTAATTGATTTTTTATGTGAAACTAACCTCGAGTTCCTTCGGGTAAATGCCAGTTGGGCGTGGTTCATACATATTGTGTATATTGCTATCTTGAATTTACTAGTTCTTTTTTGAGGATTTTTGCATTTGTGTTCATAAGAAACGCTTAGAATTTTATTTTCTTATGATGTCTTAGGCATGTTCTAAATGGTCTAATGGCCAGCAAAGGATAATTTGTAGGTTGGCACTTAGGAAATTAAGTCTACCCACTGTGACTGGCTCTGAGTCTGTTAGCTCTACTGTCTTGGAATGAATTGGATTGAAAATTCTGGTTTGCAGTAGAGGCAACTGGGAACTATAAACACAGGGAAACCAGTCACATACGTAGTCCAGATAGACTATTTGCCTTGATTCCCTAGATGGTTGCATTCATTTGGATCTTGCTATGCAAAATTCCATTTTTACGCTTAGTTAGATGAAATAAATATACCAGCTGTCATAAGTAAAATTCAAACTCCATCCAGAGTCAGTCAGTAGTTTTGTCTTGTAGAAATTTAAATATTGTCAATTAATTGTATTTCTTAAAAAATTAACTATGACTTCACTCGTGTTATTTTAAAAATTTCCACAAGTTATGCAATTTTAAAACTCCGTCATATGGGCATAAAATCTGGTAAAATTCTTTAGTCAGCCCAAAGTATTTATATTGTAGATTTTCTTTCCTTATTTGGAATAAGGGCATTCATATTTTCATTTACAGATCAATAAGATGAGGAAAGAGACAAGAAAGAGTTTGCTATCTTTAACTTCCTATAAATGACACTTCTAAAAAGATAAATAACCTCTTTAGTGTTAAACTCATAAGCAGAATAATTTTTCCCTCTTCGAATACTCTGATAATGTGCCTAGCATTTATTCTCAAGTCAGAAATGGCACCCATCAGCCAAAATGTAGAATATCTTCAATTCCTAGATCTCTCAAGTGATTCATGACCATACTGGAAAGGATGTAATCAAAAAGAAAGACGAATTTTTCCTTATTTTTTCTCTTCACTTGTCTATTTCTTGGTGAATGAAGGGTTGATTGTGGACCATGGGAGGAATGGAGGGGCGGGTCAGAAGCACACTCAACCTGGAAAAATAATGGGCTGCTGGGAATGTGGGCTGCCCTCTGTCTGACCTCCTCATAGGGTTTGATTAGTGGATGGTAACTAGTTACCTGAGCTAGAGGGAATCATGATTAACATGTATATAATGTTGGTTTTTAGCCTTAATTTTTTCTAACAATTTTATTTCTGCCACTAGTTACTACCAATTTTCTTTCAAATGCTTTTACTTTTTAGAATGCATAATTCAGAGAATATAAAATGCTTATTATGACCGAATATTTCCATACTCTTGTTCAGTGTTGTTTCCATTTAATTAAGGCTTAGCCTCCATTAATTCTTTTCTATTTCCTCTCTCTGTGGTCACCTGTCTTCTCACAAAGCTTACTTGATTCACTTCCTGGACTTCCTCTCAGTGCTGGTTACCATTCACAGAACAGGAGAAAGTTCAAAAATGAAAGAGCCAGAGTTTGATTTCCCATTTGTTAAAAAAAAGCCATCAGATACTAGGTGGAGCATATCTTTCTCCACTCCTGAAATATTACTGGAATGTTTTCTCTTCTCAGAGGAGCTCTGCTATACATTCTTTTCCTATAATTTTTTTCCTATAATTTTTCTTTCTGAACTTTTCAAGCAAAAACAAATTAAAGACTTCATGGTAGGTATGTTGTGAGGGTCCTACTACTTTTATAGAGCATAGCACAATGATTGTGTACAAGGTACTCTGCATTCTCACCATTTGCTTGGTGAATATGTATAAATATGTGCATTCTGATTAACAAGTAGCCATTAAGATGTCAGGTATTTGATAATCTCCTTCTTGACCCATGACCAGTAACACAATTTTCTCTTTTTGCTTTATTCTTTACAATATTGATTTGAGTAGAGATGGATGGATGGGACAGAATGGGAAGAACTTTTCTAATCAGTCCCTGGGTTGACTCAGGTTTATAGAGTGTTAACTGCCTGCCAGTCACTTCTATACACAGATTACAGAACAGTGAACAAGAGAGACAAAGTTCCTTCCCTTGTGAGCTTATGTTCCAATCCAATGAGTGTAATAGTTTAATAATTTCTGATAGGTTCAGGGTTATTGCCTTTTTCAGTTAAAGTACAAATAAAAATTATGCATGATCCCACTTCTTGCTCATATCATTATTTTCATTTGCTTGATTGTTCTCTCTTATTTTAATCTTTTCTATGCTATTACAGATGCATATGTTAGTTTATTCCAATAATTCCATAATTTAAAAAGAAATCAGTGGACGTTTGAATCTGTATTTTTTGTATGGTGGTATTATATATATGTATATATTTTAATCTGTATTTTTAGTATGGGTGGTATATTATATATATATATATATATATATATATATATATTAGTATAATATATTTATCTTATAATTTACCATTTAAATTTTTTTAAAAATTTACATTAAGTGGCAATATGTAAATTTTATGTTTTTCATTTTGTGTTTTGTGCCAGTAAGTTTTCAGATAAAAGGACTATTATTTTTAGGTGCTCTTACTGATTATTACTATATCCATGCAGGTGACTGAGACTAAGTTAACACATTACTTAAAGACTGTGAACACATTTACACATTTGGATTCTAACTGGATGAATTGATGACAATTCGGGTATTGGGCATAAAAATTAAGCAAAAATGATGAATTTACTTGCCAGTTTTCCAGCTGTGGGGATATTTTCCAGCTGTGGGTGACATTTCTTGTAGCAGTGCTATTGTAACTTGCCATAGCAACAGGGTTGCTCATACCAGAGTGCCAAGCTGTGGGAATTTCTACTCAGTAGAATATATTATTTTTTCATTTAATTTCCTTGGCTTCCACATTGGTCTTTTCCAGGCCTCACTTCCAATTTCCTCTTGACTTAAAATATTCTTTGTGGTGGGTCTGTTGCATTGAAATTATTTTTAAATTATAAGTATTGTATCTTACTTCAACTTGTTGTATAATTATGAACTTTCATAATTATCCAATCTCATAGTTTAGTAAGATGAATAATAAGAGACTTAACTCTGATTGGGGGCAGTATTTGATAATTTCTCATTTCTTTCTTAGGAATAGTTTGGCTTTCTGTGGAATAGGAAAATTCCACTCTGGGTATCTTAAAGTCCCTATTAACTGTAGCACCATTTGAACTGACCTGATCTTCTCCCTGAGTGACAAGAAGGCAACATTGTTTTTATTTCAATGTATGGAGCTATTTCTGAGTGTGCAATCAAGCCTGCCAAAGGTTATTTTTAAATGAGTGGTTGTTTTGGAGTTTAACAATAAAATCTAACCTCTGTTAGTATTTTTGACAATGTAATTAGGAAGAAATAGTCATTTTATATTATGTGGCTCTTCAAACTGCAATTTTGACTTAAATTTAGCTTCTTTTTCATTTGGTACATAAAATAAATAAAACAAATACCTAGGCTGTTAGCAATTAGGAAAATATGATGGTAGAGTTTGGTGTTGTCTTAGTATGGGTACGTGTATGTGTGTGTGTGTGTGTGTGAGAGAGAGAGAGAGAGAGAGAGAGAGAGAGAGAGAGAGAGAGTGTTTTCTAACCAGAAATGAGTTCTTGGTGCCATAGAAATGTAGACATTTGGTATATTAAATTCAAGAGACAGCAATCTGTTTATAAGCAAGATTTATTTCTAACTAGATCCTAGCTTAATATTCTATAACATTTCCAAAGAAACTAATAAACTGCCAAAGAGAAAAGACAAGAATGTTGTTTTTGAAAAACTCCGCAAATTCTTCCTTGAGTTTGTAATTTTTAATTCACTATCAGAAGAAAGAGCACATTTTCTATTTTATATTGTCTATTGTATAAATGTGGATGGGCCAGTGTATTTTTTTCTATTTTTAATCAAGATGGAATGGGTCCATATAGTTTTAGGTGAATTTGTGGTTGATAAATCAATAGTTGTTTTTTTGAAGAAAGTTGATATTTCTGGTCCCATTCTGAACTTGATGAGATAAGCATCTTGAAAGGGGAAAAGCAAACTCTCTAAACACTCCCACTATCCTTGCCCCAGGTCTAGAGTGATTCCTGGCCAGACTCAGTTTATTTCTTACATTCTCATAAACTATCAGATTATTTTTCTCCTTCTAGAAAATATATGATTTTTTTTATCATGATCATGTGTTTAAATTCCTTTATTCTATTGAAACCTTAACCCTGTCGGTTTAAGGCATTTTTTCATCCCTCAGAGTTTTCTTGTTCCCAACTGTTGTCATGTCACTCTTCACCTAAGGCTAAGCGACCACAGAACATTTTCTTTCTTCATAAATTTTCCATGTCTTGATATTTTATATGAATGATGTATACAATCTATTTTTCCTTGATAATGGCTTTATTCACTTAGCATGTTTTTGAAATTTATGGACTGAAGTGGAGCTCAATTGCAGAGCACTTGCTTAGTATGCATGAGGACCTGAGTTCAAGCTCTAGAACTGTGGTGTGTGTGTGTGTGTGTGTGTGTGTGTGTGTGTCTATAAAATGATGATAGCAATAGTGTCTATGCCCCAGATTTTTGCTCTAATAAATAAATAAGACAGTACATGTAAGGCATATGGTGGAATCCAACACCAACACATGGTTAATGATCAGCATGAGCCATTGTCTTTATCAGTGATAACACTCATACCTAAGAATCCACAGCCTTCCTGCATGCTGGCATTAATGTAGAAAAAAATGTAAAAATGATCTTACATATGAAAGGAATAAAGCCCAGAAGTAAATGTATTGAAAAATCTGCAGAAAAATTTTGCAAAACTCTTTTGAGACATCTTAATGCACATTAATGAATAATTTAGAGATATCATACCCTACCTGATATCATTCTTTACTGGACCCAGGGGAACACACCTGTAATCCCAGCAACTTGGGAAGCTAAGGCAGGAGGATTGCAAGTTTGAGGCCAGCCTCAGCAACTTAGTGAGTCCCCTTAGTGTGTGTGTGTGTGTGTGTGTGTGTGTGTGTATGTGTGTAGGGAGAGGGAGAGAGAGAGGGAGAGAGAGAGAGGAGAAAGCAAGAAGAAAGAAAAAGAAAACAATCATCTCTGACATCTGTGTATGCACAGTTTGTTTTTGAAACTGCTGGACAGAATTTATTTGTACTATTTATTTATATTATGTTTCATTTATGGATTCACCAGATAATGAATATTTGGATTCTTTCTAATTTTTTTCTGTCATGAATATGCTGCCATGAACAATCACATAAACATCTTTGAGAATATGTATGCTTTAATTTCTCTTGGATAATTTTCAAGGAATGGAGTTTCTTTTTTGCACAGTAAATTCATTGTTTCTATTATTAGTGTTTTCTTTTTTTTATCACCGTTTTATAGTTATCCGTATACATACCTTTTACCTCTTTGGTTACATTTATTCCTAAGTATTTTTGTGCTATTGTAAATAGAGTTGTTTTATTGATTTCTTTTTTCAGTTATTTCATTATTGAACTAAAGAAATCTATTGATTTTTGTATGCTGGCTTTGTATCCTGAAAGTTTTCTGAATACAATCATTAGTTCTAACAGTTTCTTGGTAGAATCTTTAAAGCGTTCTGTATATAAGATTATAACATCTATAAACAGAGATAGATAATTAACGTTTTTATTTCTAATTTGTATGCCTTTTTTTCTTTTTCTTTCCTTGCCTAATTGCTCTGGCTAGGATTTTTAGAATCACTTGGAATAGAAGTGGTGAGATTGGGCATTGCTTTCCTGTCTTGATCCTAGAGGAAAGCTTTGAAATTTTCCACATTAAATGTCCTGTTAACTGTGGGTATGTTATATATGACCTTTACTGTGTTGAGGTACATTGCTCCTAATTTGGTAGTTTTTATTATGAAACATGTTGAAATTTAATCAAATGATTTCTCTGCATCTATTGAGAAGATCATATGTTTTAATTCCTTTATTCTGATAATGTGCTACATCACATTTATTGATTTATGTATGTTTAACTAACTGTCCTCAAATCCTGGGGATAAATCCCACTCAATCATGATGAATGATTTTTTTAAATTGTGCTGTTGAACATTGCTATGGTTTAGATATGGGTCCCCCAAAAGCTCTTTTGAGAGACAATACAAGAAGGCTTAGTGGTGAAATGGTTGGGTTTGGAGAGCCTTAATTCAATCAGTTAATTAATCTCCTATAGAAATTAACTGAGCAGGGGTGTGGCTTTAGAAGATGAGTCATCAGGGGACATGCCTTTGGGGTATATACTTTGTTGAGCTGAGCTCTCTCTGCTTCTTGGTGGCCTTGTCCTGATCTGCTTTCCTTCACTACACTCTTCCACCCTGATACACAGCCTTACATCAAGCCCCGAGGAGTGCAGCCAACTGTCTATAGACTGAGACCTCTGAAATCCTGAGCCTCCAAGTGAATTTCTCTTCTAAAATTGATCTTGTCTGGTCTTTTAGTCTCCATTGCGAAAAAGCTGACTAAAACAAATATGGCTGGCCAGTATTTTGTTGAGGATTCATGTTAATTATAATTTTGGGCTGTAATTTTCTTTCCCTATATTATCCTTGTCTGATTTTAGTATAAGGATGATGCTAGCCTTTTAAAATGAGTTTGGAGTTACTCCCTCTTCCTCATTTGTTTCTAAGACTTTAAGAAGGATTGGCACTGGTTCTTCCTTAGGTGTTGGGTAGAGTTCAGCACAAGCCCACCAGGTCAGAGATGTTCTCTGATGGTCAATTTATGATCACTGATTCAGTCTCCTTACTCATTACTGATCTCTTCAGACTTTACATTTTGTCATGATTGAATCTTAGTAGGATGACTGTATCTAGGAGTGTTACCATTTCTTCTAGTTTGTTTACAATTTGCTGCTGTGAAATCTTTTCAGAGTAGTCTCATAATTCTTTGTAGTTCTGTGATTTCTTTTTTTAAATTTCTAATTTTATTCTTCCCTTCTCTTTTTTTTGACTCCAATTAAGGGTTTCCCAATTTTGTTATCTTTTCAAAAAATGAACTCTCCATTTCATGGATCTTTTCTATTGTTTTTCTAGGTCTGATTATGATTTTTTATTTACTTTTGTTCTTCTTCCAATTCTGTCAATTTCTGTTTCATATGATCTGTTGTTGTGTAAATAGACATGTCTTTACTTATAAGCAATACTTTATTGATGAATTGATCCTTTTATCATTATACAGTGTTCTCCTTTGTCTCTAGCAATATTTTCTGTCTTGAAATATTCCTTCTGTTTCCAGTACGGCCACTCTGGTTGACTGGTTATAGCTTCATGGCATACATTTTTCTAAACTTTAATTTTCAACTAGTTTGAGTCTTTGAACCTTAGATGCTTCTGGCTGTATCTTACTTTTATATCCAAACTGTTGATTGCTGTATTGATATCATTTACATTTAATGGATCTATTTATAATTGTTATTGTTGAATTCATAGTGCCATTTATTTTTATTTTCTATATGCTTCTTTTCTCTTTTGTTCCTATATTCCTCTTTGCTATACCCACTTGCATTAAATACATATTATTTTATTCCCCTATTGATTCTCCTTCACTATATTGGCTTATGATTTTTTCCCCTTTTGGTGATTGTTGATATTACAATATGCAGCTTTGATTGATATCTTTGTATTTATTCTACTTGGGATTAGTTGAGTACCTTGGATGTGCAGATGGTTTTTAAATTACATTTATAAATTTTCCAAATGCATTTTATTAATGCATTTTCCCTATTTTCTCATTCTGGAACTCTGCTAGTCGTGTATTGTTCCACCTGATGTTGCCTGCAGTCCTGGGGCTTTGTTTAATTCTCTTGGGTCTTTGCCTCTCTTATTCCTATTGTATACACTTCTTTTTTTTATACATGACAATAGAAAGCTCTTTGCTTCATTGTACACAAACGGAACAGAGTTTTTCACTTCTCTGGTTGTACATGAAGTAGAGTCACACCATTTGTGCAATCATATATGTACCTAGGGTAATGACGTCCATCTCATTCCACCATCTTTCCTACCCCTTTTCCCCCTGACCCCTCCCCTTTGCCCCATCCAAAGTTTCTCCCCTTATCCCATGGCCCCCATTATCCACTTATCAGAGAAAACATTTGGCCCTGGTTTTTGGGGATTGGCTAATTTCACTTAGCATGATATTCTCCAACTCCATCCATTTACCTGCAAATGCCATGATTTTATTCTCTTTTAATGCTGAGTAATAGTCCATTGTGTGTGTGTGTATCATACTTTTTTAATCCATTCATCTATTGAATGATATCTAAGTTGGTTCTGTAGTTTAGCTATTGTGAATTGTGCTGCTATAAACATTGAAGTGGCTGTGTCCCTGTAGTATGCTGTTTTTAAGTCCTTTGGGTTTAGACTGAGGAGTGAGATAGTATAATGCCTGTGATCTTTCTTCCATTTCACTGTTGTTTGCTTCCACCATCTCAAATCCACCGCTGAGGCTTTCTTTGTTGATGTTCTTTTCAACTTCAGAATACTCTTTAAAAATTATATATCTTTACTAAGATTGTCTATTTGTTGATTTGTTATTGTCATAGTTTCCTTTAATTTTTAAAATATGGTTTCCTATAGTTTTGAGCATATTTATAATAGCTGCTTGGAAATCTTCTGCTAAATCAGACATCTGGGGAGAGTCAAAAACAGCTTTGTTTGACTGCTCTATCCTGAGTATGGATCACACTTTCCGTTTTTTTTTTTTTTTTTTTTTTTTTTTGGTATGTCTTGTAACTTTTAATTTGACATTAAGATCAGATAGTAACTCAGGATTCTTATTGCTGCTTGTTTGTTTAGTAACTTGTCATGGCAAAGTGGTTGGTTTTTCCCCATGGTATATGATTGTTCTATTTTTTAATAATTTTTATTTTTAAGCCTAACTTCCTAGAGGTTACCTCTCTGTCAATTTGGATTTGCTGTTATTTAATGAGTGGACATAGATCATTGTTCAAATGCCTCACAACAGTGTGAGTTCTGTCCCCTGTGAGTTGATCTGTGTGTGGGCAGCAGCTCAGGAAAAAAGTGCTAAACATCTCCTTCCAGGTATGCTTGGCTCTTCCCTTTCCTTGGGCTCTCCTGTGTCTCCTTTATCTATTGGCACAGCTCAGGGTGATCCAGGAGCATGGACACAGTTTGTTACCTCCATGTTCTCTATGATGCAGGCACTTCACCCAGGAATAAGCCTGCCCCAACCATGACTAACACTGCAGGATCCCAGGATCCATCAGCCCTTCCTACTCACTCTGCGTCAACATTATCAGTTTCCCAGGCTCTAATGCTAGCTGTGGGCAAAGCCGCTAGTCCTCCTGGCATATCCTGTTCTGACAGAACCTATGTACTGACAGAACCTCTGAACTGATTGTACTTTGAGGGCTGCATGGAAGCAGCTCCAGATGAGAATGCTAGACTCTCCCTATTGGTACCCAAAGTTCAGCATCCTTCAGGGGTGAACTCTTTCAGGTTGCTACATATATTGGTCAGTATTCACTGCATTGAGACTATCATTTTTAATAGTTTTTCTCAGCTTTATAGTACTTTCAGGGAGAGGATTTGTGACTTTCCTATTCGGCCATTGACTAAAAGTCAGATAGTGTCCTTAAACTGGGAAGGTAAGACGTGAATAATAAGAAGGCAGAGTTTTCTCCTCCTCTAACTTCTTTGGGCTGTATGCCTATAGCAAGAACAATGTTTAGTAGAAATGAAGGAGAGTAATGAAGGGAAAAAATCAAAAGGATGAATTCAAGATTGCACAACTATTTGAAGTAAAAGTACATGCAGGATACAAAGAGATTTGACTGATGTATAATTCATGAACCTTTATGGAAATGACTATGCAAAAGGCTTGGAAAAGAGAGGGAGGGGATGCTTGCAAATAATAGTGTTCCTGAGCTGTCACTTGCATGACTAGCTCTTGTCAGTAGGGAAAAAGAAAACATCCCCAATGTCTGATGCTTACAGGTTTTATATTCTAGGCACAGAAGCTTGTGACCTTGGACTCCCTGTTACACTTTTCAGTCCGACTCTCTCTTCATCTTTCAAACAGGGATATGGTAATATTGAGAGAGGTGATGTAAAGCTGAGTAAAGGTAATGTCGATAACATGTTTTTTAGACCCTGGAAAAATAGATCTCAGGATATGTACTTCAGATGATGGGTTAGTTAAAATGGGTGCTTCTCAGCTTCTGATGATAGGTGTTTCCTCCAGTATTTTGACATCTCAAATTCTTACCATTGCTTTTGTATGAAAAATAGAATTGAAAGCTAATGCAATATCTATAGATAGTATAATGTACACATTTCTGTTTGTGTATTATTTATAATTACGCTTAGAAATGGAAACAAAGTAGACGAAAGTCACTGTGCTAAGGTGTGGGTGTCAGGCTGTGGTTCGATCATGGAGGGTCAGGGAAGAGCTCCACCCCCTTCACTGATTCCTGAACCTAACACCCTTCAAAGCATTCAGGGCTTGGATAATGTTTCCAGAGTTCCAAAGTGTCCCTGTGACCTGCAGTGAACCTCAATTAAGTTCTTCTCTCTGAGGTTACCATTTTTCCAGATGAAAATGTAATTATTTATGAGTAGGGGTCTCTTGAGGGGATGGCTTTAGTGAAGGAAAAATGAGAATCGCAACTTTCCTTCCCAGAGGAAGATTATTTTTAAATATTGTACCTGGATATGGTGGAGCAGGCCTGCCATCCTAGCAGCTTGGGAGGCTGAGGCAGGAGGATTTTAAGTTTGAGGCCAGCCTCAGTAATTTAGTAAGACCCAGTGTCAAAGTAAAAAATAAAAAGTTCCGGAGATGTAGCTCAATGGTAGAGCACCCATGGGTTCCCTCCTCAGCGTTGCAAAACAAACAGAACAAAAGAAAAAGAAAAAAAAATAGATTGCATTGTTCAAAACAGAAAACCATGCCATTTTTGTGGTATTAATTTGGGTTCTCCAAAGAAACCCTAACTATAGGAGCTATATGCACATATAGATGTATATATGATATGCATAATATATTATATACCATATATTTTCTCTCTACATATATGAGACAGTTTAATGATGAGAAAATGACTCATGATTTTTGGAGGAGGAGGTACCTGATGTGTAATCAACAAGCTGGAAACCCAGAAGAGTGAAGGTGGTAGGTCCAGTTCAAGTCCAAGGGCTGAGCACCAGGAGGCTTGAGAGACAAGTTCCAGTCTGAATCTGAGTCTAAGGGCAAGAAGAATGATGTTCCAGCCCAACAGTGGTCTATTTTCCTTTCAGAAATTATTACCTCTTTCTATTCTGGCTTTCAGCTGATTGGATTAGACTCCCACACTGGGAGGGAAATCTACTTTACTTTATCTATCAGTCAGTTCCTATGCTAATCTCACCAGAAGCAACCTCACAGACAAACCCAGAAATAATGTTTAACCAAATATTCTAGCAATTTGTGAGCCAAATTGACACAAAATAATCACCCACCTATTTTTCTGAGGGCCAAGTGTTCCCACCAGGGATAAATCATGCCAGATAATTGTCTGACATTTATAGTGTGGCCAGCTCTCATGGAATCTAGACTGTGGGAATCTATTGGTACTATCCATTGCTGTGTAATGAATCACCCAAACCTTGACACTTAAAGCAGCTCAGACTTGTCATTTTTGCAGTTTTTAAGAGTCAGAAGTCCAGGCGTAAGTTCATGAATCCTCTGTTTCGAGGTGTCTCTCAAGGCTGCAGTGAAGATGTCCACTGTCCCTGACACAGTGTTCTGCTGTGTTGCCGTATGAATATGGCCACTTGCTTCATTAAAGACACAAATGGTGTGAATATACTTTGTATGCAGCCAGAGATATGAAAAATTGTGCACTATATGTGTAATATGAACTATAATGCATCCTGCTGTCATATGTAACAAATTAGAATAAAAAATAAAATAAAATTTTAAAAATATGTAATTCAAGAAGGCAATAGAGAGAGAAAGTCTGCAATAAGGTAGAAATCACAATCTCATGTGACCTAAGCATGAAAGTTACAGCCATCACTTTTGCAATATTCTGTTGGTTATAAGTAAATCACAGGCCTTGCCCATTCTCAAGGATATGGGATGGTAGCACAGGGGTGTGAATACTAGGAGGGTGGGGGGCAGGAAAGACTAAGCATCAGTACTAAGCATCTGCCTCTACTTTGTGCCTCTAGAGAGGTTTAATGGTGCTTTTGGGTTTTCTGCCAGTTTCCCCCCTCTGCATGTGCCGCGAAGTTGCACGTTCTTGCTCCTTTGACCTATCATCTTGTCTGTACCTTATTCTTTTGCCATTTACCTAATTCCCAGGAATTCAGACCATATCCATGTCAAATCGTTTCAGGGTTTTTCTCTGTCTTACGACTGTGGCCTTAGTTTTGTGCTTATAGGTGCTGTGGTGAGTTGCTACAGACCCCTCTCCTTAGGAGGAGCAAGCTCAGCATCAGCGTTTCTTTTCTTTATTTCTCAGGCTACTATCTGAGAAAGAATGTGCAGGTTTTTCTTTCACATGTGAAAATTGGAAACTTTGGTCTGAAATCTTGCTTGTGCAGGTTGGATTGCTTGGTCATCCTTATCAAACGTTTTGAATCTCTTTTGGGGACATCTTGTTTCAGAAGAGCTGGATGTCATCCACACACCCAATTTGGCAGTACTCATGCTTTCCTTGACAAGGGGATCACATGGCTTTGACACTTGGAAAATCCCTGATCCCTGTGCTGAGCTCCTCAGATAGCTGTCAAGTGTCCCATGTCAACAGATCCTGACTGTTCCCATCCCCAGTTTTTTAAGGCAGGCACACATGTATTAGGTAAGCACCAGGAATCTAAGGACATTTAACTGTTGAACTGAAGAAATTGTTTTCAGTGCATTTGAGAAAGGTATATCAGCAGCAATTACGTTATCTATTGTGACTGTAAAGCACATATTAATATGCACAAACTTATTTCCCCCTAAAAACTTTAGAACAAGATTATGTAGAGGGAGATATGTGGTCTTTCTTTTTCCAACATTATCTCCAAATGATAGATAATGAATTAATCTGTTATGGAAAATAGCTTCTTTGATATCACAGTGGGTAGACACAGACATATTGCTTTCTTTTTGTAGGAAGAATTGCATTTACAATGTCTTATCATGACTTTTTAAAAATCATGGATAGAATGCATGCTCCTGATAATTTTCAATGGGACTAAAATCACCCATCACCTCTCTCTGGTAGATCTGTTGGGTCTTTCCTCATCCCATGGATAGGAACCTTCTTCTCACTAGATGCTCTGCTTGTCAACATCCCCAGTATTCTGACCGCTCCTATGTCCTTCCATCTGCAGGGGTCTGTGATCCAGGTGCTGAAACACCTCTCTACCTCTTCTGAGAGTGCCTGTCCCTCCATTATGAAATGTGGGCTCAGCTCTCAGTGATTATCAGTCCAGTGCCAGCCAGTAGAAGACTGGTAGAGATGTCCCAGATGATGTGGTTGCAGAGGCCACATGGGGAGATTTCATCCTTTTAGAGTTTGCTTTCCTGAGTGACAAAGGGAGAGTAGATCTGCTCCTGCTGCTGCTGCTGCTGCTGCTGCTGATGATGATGATTTCTCATGAAAAACTGTGAGATAATAGAGTCAAGTCCTTTTTGGTGGACCTGTTCCTTGTTTAGAAGGGCCCAGTGAATAAAGAAAGGACACAGCAGCATCTAGTGAAGAAGAATGTTCCAGGCATGATTCCCATGGACTTTTGTTTAGTCTCTACTATTCTTGTTAGCAATTGGGTTTCCCTGGTTAAGGAATTACATCCCTTTCAGAGGACTAGGGATCACAAAAGGAAAATCAATTGGATTTTTCATCTCTAAATTGAAATTCTTTTATTAGGAACCAATACCTTTAAATGGATTTTTCTCAGAATTAATTTTCATTTTCCAAAAACATGTGCAGGTGTCTGAATCAGACTGAGAAAAAGCAGGTGTGGGGAAAAATAATTATCTGGAGCCTATACGCACTTAATCTCATCTCCAAGGATACCTGCAGAAGCTATTTGATGGAATTGTTTCTCAGGCCTGAGAGGAAAAGGTTAGGAGAGGCAAAAATTCTTGATTTGATTTTTTTGTGTGTGGTCTTATCTCTCTTTTTGTGTGCAACAATAGAACTTCAGTTATCAAAGAGTTTTCAATTTTGAAAAGACAAGGGCTTTATAAATGCAAAACTGGCTGTTGCCCATGAGCATTAAAATGCTAAGCATCAGCTGTTCCTTGCCAGGGGGAATAAATACTGTAATTGCTTCCTTCACAAGGCTCACTTGTTAGAATGCTGGGCAGGGTAACACCTGAGGTGGGTGGCGGTACAAATAATCCATTTAAAGCACATGGGTAAATCTGAAATATTTCAATAACAAAAAATAGGAAGGAAAGGAGAACAAACAGATCATATTTGAGAGGCAGTCCAGCACGGATCACTGTACATAGGGTTAGACAGCCTAGATGCCATCAAAATTAAGAAAAACTTAACTGGCTAGTATAACTTGAGTTTGTGTCAGGGGAGCTGAATTTAGAGCTTTGTCTAATCTTATCAGCACACCTCTACCAGCAAGTTTACTGCTATTTCTCAGTGGCTTAATATACTCTTAGTTGAGAGTAGATCAAAAGATCTTTGATCATAGAACCAATGTTCATTTATGATTTTGCTTTAAGAAAATTAGCAATTGAAAATGACATGGGTCTCCTTTCTGGATTGTTACTTATTCTAAGTGAATCATTCAGTTATGATTGAATTGATGAAATAGTTCAAGAATTCACAGAACACTGGACAGGTTTATTGCAGATGAGCTAAGCAGTTTAATTTTGAGATTAAAAAAGATTAAAATATATATGTTTGCGAGACAATGTTCAAACTCCCTTCTATCTATCTAGTGAGCTTTATCCTCAACCACAATTCACTGAACATCAAACTGATGGTTCCCTACATACCAGGTGTCTCTTCACACCTAGGCCATTTGTTATTGTGGCTCCTCTGTGCCCAGAATGCCCCCAACAGTATGCATGTTCTTAAAATTAAGTTTAAAGCTTAGAATTTGTCTTAACTTGTGGAGCAGGCCCAAGAAGGCTATAGTTTGGCTCCCTTGATGAGATTTCTGGACAGCTATTTTTTTTTAAATAATTTATTCTAATTAGTTATGTACTGCAGCAGAATGCATTTCAACTCATTGTACACAAATGGAGCATAAATTCTCATTTCTCTGTACATGATGCAGAGTCACACCATTTGTACAATCATATGTGTATATAGAGTAATAATGTCTGTCTCATTCCACCATCCTTTCCACTCCCACAACCTCTCCCCTCCCCTCACTCCCCTCTGCCCATTCCAAAATTCCTCCATTCTTCCTAAACCCCCCACCCCCATTATGGATCAGCATCCACATATCAAAGAAAACATTTAGCCTTTGGTTTTTCGGGATTGGCTTTTTTGCTTAGCATGATATTCTCCAACTCCATTCACTTACTAACAAATGCCATAATTTCATTCTTCTTTAAAGCTGAGTAATAGCCAATTGAATATCTATACCACATTTTCTGTATCCATTCATCTATTCAAGGACATCTAGGTTGGTTCCATAGTTTAGCTATTGTGGATTGCACTGCTATAAACATTGACGTGGCCCCATCAATGTAGTATGCTGATTTTAAGTCCTTTGGGTATAAACCAAGGAGTGG
Source organism: Marmota monax (assembly GCF_021218885.2). Taxonomy (NCBI): domain Eukaryota; kingdom Metazoa; phylum Chordata; class Mammalia; order Rodentia; family Sciuridae; genus Marmota; species Marmota monax. The sequence continues at coordinate 4,332,639 of NW_026695217.1, read as the reverse complement.
GATAGCTGGGTCAAATGATGGTTCCATTCCAAGTTTTCTAAGGAATCTCCATACTGCTTTCCAGAGTGGTTGCCCCAATTTACAGTCTTACCAGCAGTGTATGAGTGTACCTTTCCCCCCAAAACCTCGCCAATACTTATTATTGCTTGTATTCTTGATAATTACTCTTCTGACTGGAGACAGATGAAATCTTAGAGTGGTTTTGACTTGTAATTCTCTAATTGCTGGAGATGTTGACCATTTTTTCATATATTTCAATTATATATCTTCTTCCCAGCTCTTTTAGTATGTAGTTAAGGTCATAAACACATGATCCAGCTTATGTACTTTCTTTTTTTTTTAATTTTTTTATTGTTGGCTGTTCAAAACATTACATAGTTCTTGATATATCATATTTCACAATTTGATTCAAGTGGGTTATGAGCTCCCATTTTTACCCCATATACAGATTGCAGAATCACATCAGTTACACATCCATTGATGTACTTTCTTAAGGTCATACATATCTGCTTGTGATCATGCACTCACGATGTAATGTGTTGGCACTGGCCTTTATTGTTTGGCCTGTGCATAAAAAAGTCCTAGGGAAAGACTCAGTTGGCCGGTGTGGCTTTCAAAAAAAGCATGTCTGCTATCCCAAGTGTGCCTTGCATCTTCTCCACCTGCCAGGATCCTGAACTGTTTCCCAGGTCTGAGCCTCTGTGAGACATAACTCATTCACAAAATAGCCCCTAGGCAGGCTGGGTTTTGTGCCTCAGTCTCTTAGCATCTTTTCCTTGGTGCAATCATAGAACTCCAGTTCTCCTGTGAACTGTTTTCTCATCTACATTCACTCTTTTGAAGAACAACAACCATGCCTTCTTCATCCATTTATCCTGTGGCTTGGCACTTAGTGCAAAGTAGAGTTTCAATAGATGTATCTTTAAAATATGCATAAAACTCTGAGCTCCTTAGAACTCAACCACAGGGGCCAAGCAGAAGCATATCTCTAACAAGGACTCAGACCCTGCAGAAGCTGAGTGACTAAAAGCAGGATTCAACACTTGGCATGTTCTCCTCCATTTTTCACCCATCTTCTTTGCTTTGTGTGGTCTTGGATTCCAGAAACAAGGTCTGAATAATAAGCACCCAGTGATGAGTTGGAGCTTCCCACTGGGCAATAGGAAATTTCTTATCTAGGACAAGGTCCTGCCTGACCAATCCTGAGATGAGGGTGGACAGACCACACCTGGTCAAGATCACCTGCTTTGGTAGCTGTGAAAAGCCTCCAGCTCTGAAAACCCCAACCCCTGCTCCATTGCTCTTTCTACATAATCTTGAAGTCATTGTCAGCCCTTCAGAGACAGGGCTCAGAAAAAAAGTCCCCTTGTCTTCCTGGCAGGATAACTATACTGGTTAAAGTTCATTTCATGCTCTCCACTGTTATCTTTTCTTCTCAGTTTTTGGGGGCCAGCAGCCAGACCTAATGTGATAGACCTCCAGTGTCAGTCCTCTGGCCACATTTCTTTGTTTCAAAACACAAAAAATGCCTCTGACTAATCCAAGCAGGAGGACAGCCTTATTGGAAAGCACCTGAGATAGCTCAGGAATAGAAGGAAGGGGTGAACAACTCAACCTCATGAAGACAGTGCCCAGGATAGTTCTGAGTATGAGGCAAGTGAAATTCCAAGGAGCTGACATCAGGAAGGACCTTCCAACCACCTCCTAGAACTATGTCACTCAAATTGGATCCGAAAGATGACAACTGGCTAGGAGACTCTCCGGTTCTTGCTGTCACACTCAGAGCACTACAGAATCTTATAGGAAGCCCCACTGCTGGGCAAGCAGCTGAGCAGGAAACACCAATAGCCAACAGCTGCCAGGCACCTGCTCCTCACAGGCCATCATCTATGAGGGATGGAGGGAGAATTTTGGTGTGGGCAGTTTTTTCTTTTATTACATTGGAATCATATCTATACATTGTTGAAGAGTGAGACCCAGGGACAGAGACATAAATGTTTGAATGACTTAGTGAACAATTTCCTCCGAGAGTCATCATTTTGTGTCCTCTGATGTTTCATTCATTTTGGTTATAAGCAGACTTGTCTTTGGGATGTGGAATGATAGTTTATATGCAGACTTTAATTTTAGCTCTGACTTTTAAATTTACATATTGTACATAATTTTCTACATATATAATATAGAATATGAATGCTCACATCCCTATGAAGGGTTACATTTAATTATTTTTTACATTAGAACTATGTGATCAAAAAATTGGAGACCACTGTTCTAAAGAATAAATTCTATTAAATTTTAAACTTTTCTCTAAGATAGATATTAATAACAATAATATAACTTTGAAACATGGAAAGCTAGAGGTAAGAATGCAAAACAACTTTAAACTTTGAAAATATATCATAATTTGTATGTTAATAAACATGATAATATTTGTGTTGTAAAGTAAAGCAAGTTTTCCTTTTCTGTCATCAGGGCCCTGACTAGATTTTATATATGCTGCCTTATTTGTATTTTCTTCTTCTACTGAAAATAAAAATCCTCAAATATTACTTCGTAGTTGGCAATAACAGTACCATCACCTCATTAGAGAGGAGATTTCTCTAAGCAAAATCATAAAAAAAACAGATTCTTCCAAATGATTCCATCAAGTCAAAAGTGTCCAGTGTCATCTGCAAGGAGAAGTGGCTTATTTGGTTGGCCCACGTCCCAAACTTGCTGTTTCAATTCAATGATTACATTCTTGAAGAATTTAAAAGGAAAAACCATGCCATAACCAGATAGGCAATATTCCATTTTGCAATTGAAACAAAACTTCGAGTGAAGTTGTTTTTGTTTATTGGAGAAACCAAATGCATAATACTTTTTTTGGGAAATAAAGAAACAGAAAAAACAAGGCTGTGTTTACATGATTAAAAAACAACAACAAACAGCAAAACAGTTCATGAGAGCGTGGTGAAAGACTTAGTCAGCAGTCCTGTTTGTACACATTTTAACTTCATTCTTCCATGTTATTCTATTTTGGATTGAATTGGCTGGAGCTGGGAGGGAATGCAGACACATGTTAGGGTTACCAGGTGATAAAAAGGTTTCAGATCCATTTTAACATGGGGCCACCATTGTACACCTGTCCTCTGTTGGCCAGCCCATAACAGTGTTTGTCTCACTGATGGATCACAAATGCAATGGAGCTGACACCACCTGGGTTTGCGTAAGTGTACTTGTGATGGTTGCACAAATGATGAAGTTACCCGACAAATGCACTTCTTAGGCTGTTTCCCCATTGTTAAGTGATATGTGACCATATTGACCTTTTCTTTGCCTGGTGAACTGAGTTGAATGGTGTCTTCTAAAAATTCATGTCCACTCAGAACCTGTGAATGTGACTTGATTTAAAATAGGATCTTTCCAAAGATAATTGACTTGAATGGAAGTTCTACTGCACTAAAGTACATCCTGAATCCAGGGACTGGGGTCCTTACAAGGGAAGGTATGTTTGGAGATAGAGAGATGCAGGGGTTGGGGGGACACCATGTGACATGAAGGCAACGATCAGAGCAATAATCTATGAGCTCAGGAATGCTAGAGACTCTAGGCCAACATGGAGCCAAGAGAGGGACACATAACAAGTATTCCTTTGAGTCTCCAGAAGGAGCACAGCCTGCCTCTGCCTTTAGTTTGAGCTTCCATAATCCAGAAGAGTGAAAGAATGAATTCCTGTTGTTTTAAGACACCATGTTTGTGACAATCTTTCACAGTAATCCCATAAAACAGGTATGCCTGGAACAGGATTTCAGGGCCACCCATCCTTCTGACCCAGGAACAGAGGCTATACTTAGCTGATGGTTTCCAGAGGGTTAGGCTATGACCAAATTAATTGTATTTTGAGTACAATATGGTAGTTACTGGAAGATCAGAAAACATTGCAGCACTTGTAGTATTTTAGGGTCATCATAAAGAGTTTTATAAATTTTCTGAATTTATGCTGTTTTAATGCAAATTAGTTGAAAAGATAATATAAGAAGAAAATTATTGCTATAGAGCAATAAAGACAGTCGTTTGTGAGAATCATCTGCCCAATAAAAGCTTATTGAGTCTCAGACACATTATGTAGTGCTGAGAAAAACAGTTAAATAAATAGTTTTGAGTTCAATTTTTGCTGATGATCTTTGATACACTTTGAAAAGTTCCTTAAGATTGTTTCTAATTGTTTAGATCCATGAGAGGAGTCTGTTATGTTGGTAGATTTTGTTATACATCATCTCCCTACCCCCCCATCCCCATTCTCCATGGATAATTAAGGAATGAACTGAATTGCTGAGGAATAATGCTTACTCAGGAATGCCAAGTCTAATTTTATATCAAATGTAGTGACCTACAAGTCGAGGAAGTCTTAGGAGTGGAGAAGAAAATAAAATTTTAGGTAAAGCCAGAGTGTAATTCATGCTGTGATGTATGTCAGACAAGACTTGGTAGAAATATTAAAGTGCTTCAGTGAAGTCGAAGTTTTGACTAATGTTCAGTTTTCCTGTTGACTTGGTAGCCTGAACTAACAATATAGACCATTTGTCATTGTCAACGCCTAAGGCTGCATCTCAAATTGTCAATAGTAGCAGCAACAGTTCCCTGAATAAAATGTGAGGCTTTTCAGCGATAAATCCAGTGCCTTTTCATTCTCATCCACTGCTCCCTCAGCCCCATATCCCTGGATGCTTCTGGAATCCTTCAGCTGCACATTGCAGTGCACCATCTAGCAGACAAGGGGACCTTTGCTCTGTCTTGCTGTAAAGTGTGGAATGCTAGGAGGAATGATGGAAAGCTCTCAGGCATTCAGCATCCACAGACAGTCAATCCATCATAGAGGCACTCAGTAATCAGATGAATGAATGAGCAGCTACGGACATTTAAACACCTGGGTGGAAATGGTAAGAGACCTAGTATTTCTCAACCTCACAGAATATGGCTGAAAAGTAACCCAGTACCCAGGCAAAAAGAGAGGCTGTGGTGTTAAGTGTGATATGGTAGAAAACTGTAGGCTTGAAATGCAGTTCATTTAACTGTTCTTGGCAAAAGGCAATAAACTCAGTGAATTTACCTGCAGGATTTGTGTTTGTTGCTCCCCAGGTGGCAGATCAATAGCAGCTGCCATTGCTTCCATGTTCTTTCCATATGTGAGGTCCTCCAGGCTCAGGGCCACCATGGCTGACCTTTGTATTCCTAAGAGCAATTCCTGACCCAGTAGGAATTCAGTGCATTTATGGAATTGTAGTTATATTTTTATCACATCCATATCCACATATATAGTAGGTGGCCCGATTAAAATATGTTTATTGTGCATATTTCCTGTCTTTTTCAATGAATTTCCCAAAAGTTCTGGTCTATGCCTCCCCAACCCTACAAGAGCACCCACAAAACTAAGCAGAGCTACAGTTCAGTCCCCAGCAGTCATCTGGCTCCCTTGGTGTCTGACCTCTGTGCCAGCCACACCTGTGCTCCTACCATCTCCTTCTGTAACTCTGCGTCTGTGGATCATGAGGTTTTCCCTGTCTATCTCTGATTGCTCTGCAAGATGAAATGGATTCTTTTGAATGCCAGCACTGTGTGATTCAATTTACATCTCCATAGTTCCTCCCTCTTTTTTTTAAAAAAAAAAAAAAAACTTTTGCTGGTAATCAGTTCTCTTAACTAAACATTATAATTAGCATTTTGTGTTTCTTAATGGCTGTTTTCTCTCTAGACATCTTAAAATACCCTAAAAGAAAACTTGTGTTTTTGTTCAAGTCACTTTAGTTTGGTTTTCCAGTTTTGTTTCTCTCACGTGCTGCTCTTTAGAAGTAATTCTGTTTCCATGCATTGCAATCTTAAATAGAAATATTCCTGAATAATATTTTTTTTTTGGTACTGGGGATTGAACTCAGGGGTACTCAACCACTGAGTCACATCCCCAGCCCTATTTTGTATTATATTTAGAGACAGGATCTCACTGAGTTGCTTGGCACCTCACTGTTGCTGAGGCTGGCTTTGAACTTGCAATTCTCCTGTCTCAGCCTCCCACGCCACTGGGATTACAGGCGTGCTTCACTGTGCCCAACACTGAATATTAGTTTTATTTCTGTTCTTTTGCTTTCTTATTTGAGCACATGAAAAAAAAGTCTTCCAAAAGATATTAATTAAACAAATTTCCCAAGATTTATTTTCTAAGGCTTTAGTCATTTTAGTCTCTAAATACATAATTTGAGAACTAGTATATCTAATTTAAGGAAATATTAAATTGTGAATCACATAGCTGATTTCAATCACGTACTTAATCTGATTCTTTACCCAGATCATTCCACAGATAGTTTTAAACAACATTTGTGTCATATATCTAAATAATACAGGCATAGAACTTTTAAAAAGAACAATTTCAGAAATATAATTAATAAAAATTTAAAGTATGCCTTTATATTTTCTTCAAAAATTTAAGTACTTATTCATAATACATAAAATTGAAGGTATATATTTATATTTTCTTGAAAATTCTAGATGTCTAAACTTTACTTGTTTTTTAAATACTTGTTTACAGAGTTAGCTAATTCAGAATCCATTTGGAATTTCTGTAATAAGAATTGATGCAGCCAACATTCGATTCAGATGTGGCCATGCTGCTAAGGTATCCCAGTGCTATGAAATCTATTTTGAGCAGACATCTGGCTTCATGCTTAAAGAAATTCATTTTATTCCATCGTTTACCTTGGGAAATGTTACGGATCAATGAGTACCCCATTCCTCTGCTTTTCCAGTTTTGCTTTGGAGTTCATGAATATTAACCACCTTCCTTCCTCTTTGCCCTGTAACGTGAGTTACCAGAGGTCAGGAGCATAGAAGGTGCATCAGTGCCCAGTGGAAAGTGAATTACCATTTAACAACCCACAGGACCACCCTTTCATTTGGAAACAGTAATGCTCTTTGAACCATGCATAGTCTGGGCATTCTAGGTGTGCCCTTGGGAATTGATATGATCATTTCTAGAGAGATTTTTTTCTTTCTTCAGCTGCTACCAGTCATTTCAATTATTTCTACTTTCTAAGAAGCCTGTATATCTTATATGTGATTTGTTAAAAGAAAGTCAGGGCATTAAAATTGATCATAGAAAAGCAGTTATATTTTTATCATTAGGTGATAAATACTAAAAACAATAATTGCCTGCATAATACAACAGAAATAGTTTCAGCCTCTATCTTTAATATTACTTTTTTATTGTTTTGTCAACTCATAGTAAAATCTAAGAATATTGCTGGGCCTGGTGGCACACACCTGTAATTCTAGCCACTCTGGAGACTGAGGCAGGAGGATCGAAAGTTCAAAGCCAGCTTTAACAATGGCAAGGTGCTGAGCAACTCAGTGAGACCCTGTCTCTAAATAAAATACAAATAGGGCTGGGGATGTGGCTCAGTGGTTGAGTGCCCTTGAGTTCAACCCTTATTACTGCCCCCCCCCCACCCGCCCCCCCCCCCACAAAGAAACTTAAATATTTAAAATATTTAAGATTGGTTGTATAGAACTCATGTAAAACGTAAAACATATAAAGCACAATTTGTCATTTAAATCACTATCTTAATGTAAGTACCACGCCCACTCCATCTCTCTATAATTGATTAATATAGGTCCAAAAAATACAAGGATAAAATAAATAAAATGAAATAAATCTTCTAATACTCTGTTTAGACCTGAAGATTACCTATAGGCATTCTGGTGCATTGAGTTTTATCATATCTGGTAAGTGGATGGAAAGGTGAGGTAATGTGTAGTCTGATTTGACTATCTTACAAGTTCTGAAGGTAAGAATATAAACTATTTGCTATATCATTTCATATAGAAAGAAAGTACTCATCAGCTCGAGGTGATTTTGCCAAACTTCACTTTCATTTTTGAAAAGTCACATGCTATAGTTAAAGTGCACCCAGATTTGGAGTTAGGTGCCCAGGCTTGTATTTCCTCATATTTAGCAAGCAATTAAAAGTTTTCTGGCCTTAATTTCCTCAGAATAAATTGAGCTTGTCAACAAAATTTCACTAGATACTTCACAGTGTTGATTATGAGTATCAGATGACATATAAATATACCCAAAAGTTTTATATATATTAATATACATATATTTTATTACTACTATATACACTAAAATGACCTAAAAAGAGAGTGATCCACAACTTCTATAAGAAACTCAGAAAAATGATTATACTGATATCTAATCCTATTTTTCCATGCTTCTGTGTGGATATTTCTAATGACAAATTTTCTAGTTAACTGATTTTCTCTTTGTTGTTTCTAATCTGCTATTAAGCTTACATATTGAAATCAAAGTTTCATTTATTATATGTTTTGATTATTCTAAAATACCCTCTTGACCAGTAGATTTATTTTGAGAAGATTTCAATCCTACGGTGAATTTCTCTATCTTTTCATGTAGCTTTTTCTTGTTTTTTAGCATAAGAAACTATATCTATTTTAAAATATGTGCATATATATATATACACACACACATACATATATATGATTGCCATATTTTAATAGATAAAAATAAGTACTTCCCTACACCAGCAAAAGTCAACTGAATATTGTGAAAAAATAGAAATGGTCTTTTACAATAGTAACAAATAATAAAAGCACCTAAGAATTAACTTACTATAGGGGTAGGACCTCTGTAGAAAAAATATTAACCCTAAAAGGTGCACAGCAGATAAAATACATAATAATTTTATTTCCTTGGGTGAGATGACATGATATTATATAAAAACAAATTACTCTCAAAAATCTATAAATATAATTCAACCCAAGGTCAACTTTTTAATGAATAAAGTATTCACTAAAATATCTCAAATTGTATTGAAGAATGAAGTACAAGTGTAATTCAAGTTCCCTTTAAAAGGCAGAGTAAAGAGGACCCAGTATTATAAGATGTTAAGCTGTTGCAGGAAGTAAGGCAGTGCAGACTGATTTCACGACAAACTGTGGACCAAGTGGAAGGCCATCTTTCGTCCACAGAGAACCTTTTATATTTTGAGCTAACTGTAAAATAAACAGGGCATCTTCCAGAAATCAATAGAGAAAAGACAATTTGCTTACTCTGTCAACAAAAATAGAGCTTGCTCTTCCTTAACATATAGAAAGAGGATTATAAGTGGATTAAGGATCCACAGTTAACAATAATTTATAGACCTAAGAGAAGATTATGTAGGCAAACATCTATGTGATCTAGGAAAGAAATGCTTCTTTAAAGAAATAAAACTTCCAAAGCTCAAATGAAAACAGTAAAAACTTGGTGGATTTGATTGTATCAAAATGAAGGATTTCTATCATACAAATTTTCATGGATAAAGTAAATTTTCTGAATTGGAGAAAATATTTCCAGTGTAGAAATTAGACAAGATATTAATGTCTAGAATTTAAAGCACTCCATCAAAACATAAGAAAAAGCCATCTTGGTAGAATAATATGCAAAGAACATGAATTGACAAATTATAGCCGAAAACTTCAATGCCAGTAGTGCTTGTTTCATTCATTGGAAAATTCAAAATTAATAACATGCAATTTCACACAGTTAGCTTATGGTACTATCATGAAATACCTGAGGTAGTTAGGTTTAAAGAGAAAAAGTGCATTTTGACTTGTGGTTTTGGAGTTTCCAGTCCAAGATTGGGCAGACCCATTGCTTTGGGCCTCTGCAGGCTGTTGCCAGATTGCCACAGCAGGGAGTGTGTGGTGGGCCAATGACTCACCTCAGGGCCAGGAAGCAAAAAAGGAAGAAGAGTCCAGGGTTCTGCAGTTCTCTTTTGGGGGCACGTCCCTGATGATGTAAGGACCTCTCATAACACCCTTCCTCTTGAAGGTCCACAGCATCTCCCAGTTGGCCACCCTGGTGTCCAAGCCTTCAACACAGGGACCATTGGACAGTCATTATCCAAAGTTCAGCACATGCTTCTGAGGCTGGTGGACATCATTCAGGTTTTTGTTGGAAGCTTTGAGGGTAGAGAAATCCCTGACACTTTCCTTTTGACTGTCACTCACACACTTACAGGAAGACAGTCTCATGAGAGCTCTATGTGACTCATGAGAAATTCGCCTCCTGAGCATACATTCTTCTTCTTTTTTTAAAATCTTATTTTTTTCTTTACTAAATTATTTATTTATTCTAATTTTTATACACAATGGAAGAATGCAGTTTATTTCATATTATACATATAGAGCACAATTTTTCAAGTCACTGGTTGTACACAAAATTTTTTTCACACCATTTGTGTCTACATACACGTACTTAGGGTAATGATGTCAACTCATTCCACCATTATTCCTTCCCCCTTGCTTCTTCCCTTCTCTTCTCTCCCCTTTGCCCTATTTAGAGTTCCTCCATTCCTCCCATGCTCCCCCTCCATCACTATTATATGTCAACATCCTCATATCAAAGAAAACATTCGGCTTTTGGTTTTTTTGGAATTGGTTTATTTCACTTAGCATTATATTTTCCAACTCCATCCATTTACCTGTGAATGTCATGATTTTATTCTCTTTTAATGCTGGGTAATGTTCTATTATGCATATATGCCAAATTTTCCCTATCCATTCATCTACTGAAGGGCATCTAAGTTGGTTCCATAGTTTAGCTATTGTGAATTGTGCAGCTATAAACATTGATATGGCTGTGTCCCTGTAGTATGCTGTTTTTAAGTCCTTTGGGTACAGACCAAGGAGAGGGATAGCTGGGTCAAATGGTGGTTCCACTCCAAGTTTTCCAAGGAATCTCCATACTGCTTTCCATATTGGCTACACCAATTTTCAGTCCCACCAGTATGTATGACTGTGCCTTTCCCCCACATCCTTGCCAACACTTATTATTGTTTGTATTCTTGATAGCTGCCACTCTGTATGGAATGAGATGAAATCTTAGAGTAGTTTTGATTTGCATTTCTGTAATTGATGATGAACATTTTTCATGTTTGTTGATTGATTGAATATCCTCTTCTGAGAAGTGTCTGTTCAGTTCCTTGGCCCATTTATTGATTGGTTTATTTGTTTTTGTTTTTGTTGTTGTTGTTTTGGTGTTAAGTTGAGTGCTTTATATATCCTAAAGATTAGTGCTCTATCTGATGTGTTTGTGGTAAAGATTTCTGAGCATACATTCTTGTAAGACTCTCACATTTGTCCAATGAGAGACTTGCACAAGGACACACCCATAAAATAATTTCCTTGAGGGTGGAGAGGAATATGGTGGATGTGCCCTTGGGCAGACCATGCAGGTGAGGTAGGGTGGCCACCAGTCTTGTAGAACATACTACAGCACAGGGAAGCCACTTGTCCAACATCCTCTGTGGCTGCTTTGCATCATGATGGCACAACTGAGGCTGTGACAGAGACCACACAGCCCACAAAGCCTGGAACACTTTCAGCAAAGTTTGCTAGTCCCTTTATCACACTCAGTTTTGCTGCTACTTACTTTTGGTTGATATAGATTTTTGAGGTTCATCCCCTGATGTACACTGAGGGGCAGAGGAGAAGGTATACAGGAACAGTTACAGTTTGCTGACATTGAACTAAGAAGGTGGTGCATACTGCCTTGGATGCTCACCATTCCACGTGACACATGAAGAGTGGGAAACACACCAAGTGTATATGGTGGAAACAGGGTCAGAACTCATTGGCTTCTAGAATCCCTACCCTTAGCCACTAAGTACACTAACTTTTCATACCTGTCCCTTAGCGGGGTGGGAAAGGATGTTGGATTCTATATAGGACATGGTTGTAGAATCACCACACAAGTCATGCTATGCTGTATTTCTGGGGGTCCCAAAACAATTGAACAGAGGTCATGAAAAGCAACTTGTTCACCATGAGTCCTAGTAGGAGCTGTTCCTGGCAGAGTAAAAGTCCTCCTGTGTAGGACTGGGCCCTTCCTTTGCTGGACAGATGCACGTACTGTCCTACTTTGGGCAGGAATGTCCTAAACAAGGGCAGCTGCTACTGGGTCCTCCGCTGCACAGCACAGGAGGGTCACAGTGCCCAACGGGACCTTAGCAATGGCTCAGCCCAAATCTTTCTTTCACTGATGGAGGGAAATGAAGCCCCAGAGGTTAGAACTGTGAAATCTTATTGCTCTAGTGGAAAAGCTGAGATGAGAATGAACTATCTCAAGGTTTATTCATCCTCAAGGTTCATTTAATGAAGTTAAATAGAGCAAACACCTAATACAGGGTCTGGCGTGGAATGCATTAAGCCCTCAATACATGCCTTGATTTTCTTTTCTATTCTTTACTTTTTAGTCTTTTCCCACTCACTGTGGCATTTAAGTCCCCCTCTGCTTCTGGAAAGCTAACCTGGCCTAAAAGCTTACTGTTATTGTCGACTTCATGCTATCTGTTTGTGGGAATATGCAAGATTTGTCTGGTGCCCTGAAACCAAAAGCAATTTCACATTCAATAAAGATTTATAGGAATTGACAAAACAACTATGCATCATATTCCATAGAAGTAAATACTGTGCCTGGGATTGTAATGTTCTGTGATAAGCCAGGTGTAAACAGCTTCTCTCTCTAGGCCTGCACAGTTATGTGGACAGGAAATACAGCATATTTTTCAGCCACTTACTTTCCAAAGTCCTGCTGATAATTTCAATTTATTTTAATTTCTGAGTTGAATTGAGTAGTGCTTCTAATGCTTCCATGGGCGGCTAATATGTAAATGCTTGGTGAGAAGATAGACTGTATGTCATGAGTTGTTATGGTTTTTAAATTTGACATCTACTTAATTCTCTTTTATATTTTCCATGAAAAGTTTCACAGGTAACACTTTGATCCAAGTTTCTATGCAAATAAATTATCACCATGTAACAACATATTAATGGCATAAGCGAGTAATTTCAAAGGTATGGGAAAAGAGCCCACCCAGGTATTATTGTAAATAGATTTTTTGTTTTTGAAGTTCAGTTGTCTGGCCCTTCCCTGGTTCTTATTGTTTTACATTTTCAATGTGTGAAGCAGGAATGGGGGTCTAGTGAGAACACATCTCTTCCAGGGCTGGGGTCTGCCTCCAGCCTCCTTCGTGTGCATCTATCTTTGTGGATCACATTGTTCTGGGAATTCTGAAGTGGATTCTGGGGGATAGTTATTATCCTATGTCCACTAATGAATAGAGAATTTAAAGGGCAACACAGAGGCCTTTCTATATTAAGGGTGATTCATCATTTAGAATGGTCCATTGCAAGTCCATGTAACAATGAAGAATATGGTCATAGTAACAGGTTTGAAAGGTCAAAATACTAAAATAGAGGCAGAAGACAAAATTAGAGTAATCCTGCAAAATTACTAACTTTAACCATTGACAACAAGCATATTCCTTGTGGGAATATTTTTTTTTTCTCTATAAAATAAAGAAATTAGAATAGGCAATATCAGTGGCCCTTTTGAACCCTGGAATTCTGTGATTCCCAACTGACAATATAAATGCTCCCTTCCCGGAGACCATAGCAGGTGACTGTTGTATACCAGAGAGCAAGTGTCTCTCTAATATCATTTGCACTTCACCAGATCCACAACTCTTTTGGGTGAACTTTCAGATAAATCTAAGTTGAATCTTCAGTGGGACTTGGTTTATGTGAACTTCACACTAGGACCTACTTTCACTTATATATAAGGGAAAAAAAGTGAGATTGCTTGCTCTTTACCCAGTCTCTGGGGAGAGATCAAAGTGAGCATGTGGAGGGCATGGAACTGGTCTTCCAGACTCCTGTGCTCAAGTTTCTCTAAAACAAAATTTGTACAGTGGTTCTATACCTAGGGGATGGAAAAGTAACCTCCCCACAGATACCAGCTCCTATCCCTGGAAACTGTAGGTGTTTCCTTTTGGGGAACAAAGGGTCTTTACAGATGTGATTGAGTTAAGGAACTTGACATGGGTGATTACCCTGAATTATTTGGGGGCCCCTAAATGTCATCACATGTGTCCTCCCAGGGGAGAGGCAGGTGAGAATCTACACCACAGCAGGCAATGTGAAGATAGAGGCAGGAACTGGACTCAGGACAGGACAGGAAGTGCCAACAGCCATCAAAAGCTCTAAGAAGCAAGGGACAGATTGGCCCCGGATCCTCCAGGGGAGCATATGGGGACAGAGCAGAGAGATTTTAAGATTGAAATAATGAGGCACAGGATACAGAATGCTGGAAGTCACTAGAACTGGAAGAAGCAAGAAATCAACTCTCTTTTAGAGCTTAGGAGAGAGATGCAGCTGGATGACAGCCCAGCAATACCGATTCAAACATCTGGCTTCCCAGACGATGGGAGAATTCATTCTAGCATTTTAAGTAACTAATTTTGTGATAGTTCATAAGAAACTAATACAGTGTATAACAAAATAAAATTTTAACCTTTCAGGGAGCTTAGGGTAGATGCTGAGACATGGTCGTACCCAAGCACATTTCCAGTCCCTTTGTCTATACTAGATTCACAGGATACCGTGACTGATTCAAAGGGGAAGCAAGGACCTGGGTAAGTGGGATGACTCTTTATAGTCAGATCTGAGCTGTCACTTGTGTTTCTGAATGGTTCTAGGAGTTCAGAGAACTCCCCATACAGCAACAGACTCCAGGAATCACAATCCATATTATGAGTTTGTTGGGTGGAGGATGGCATTGAGGGGAGAAGTTTCTCTGGAGACCAGACTCAAGGATTTTTCTCCCTAAGATTTTAGCAACCAGAGTCTGACCCAGATATTTAAAAAAATATATCAAAATAGGTTTACTAAATTTCTTTATGTGTCTAGAATTATATGAAATGTATACAAATAGATTTACATTGGTAGAATCAAGTGTTCTATTTATACAAGCTAAAATAAATAACTTAAATGAAGAAATAATTGTTTATTGGTATAGTAGAGGCTGTTAGCTTTGTACAAAAACAACTTCAAAAGCACATCTACTGCTTCTTTCTTTTGGTAGGGAAATATTGCATTTTCCTGCTTCACCTGAAATCAGATGTCAGATGTCACTCGAATCACTCACTTTTATCAAATAGAACATGGGTGGGGATGATATCCATCACTTTGTATATCTTTTCTTGTTTTATATTCTTGGTTGAATAAAGACCAAGTTGTGAAGAGAAAGGATTGTGAGGCCACAGGTGGCTGAGATGACCGTCTCCAAACCATTTGGAGGAAAACCAGTGATGACCAAGGACACCTCATCAGACTATCTCAGGGAATAAAATTCTATTGTAAGAAGCCATACACATCATTTAGACCTATTTGTTGCTATAATCTTGCCTATTCTTTTTATCTTATGTTTTTTTTTTTTTTTTTTTTTTGCGTTGGGGATTGAACCCAGCAGTGCTTAACCACTGAGTCACATCCCTGGCCCTTTCTATTTTTTTTTACTTTGAGAGGGTCTTGCTAAGTTGCTGAGGCTGGCTATGAACTTGAGATCCTCCTGCCTCAGCCTCCCATGCCACTAGGATTACAGACGTGCATCACTGCACCCAGTTTGCCTACCCCCACCCCTTTTTTGGTACCGGGGATTGAACCTAGGGGCATCTAACTGCTGAAACACATCCCCAGCCCTTCTTTGTATTTTATTTACAGAGTTATTTTATTTACTGAGTTGCTTAGGGCCTCAGTAAGTTGCTGAGTCTGGCTTTGAATTCATGATCTTCTTGCCTCAGCCTCCCAAGACACTGGGGTTACAGGTGTGTGCCACCATACCCCATTTGCCTACTCTTTTTAATGAAGAAATAAGCATCTATAAGATAAATTCTGCTCTAAAAATGGCAATGTGAGACATTGGAGTAATTTTTGGGAGTATGGAAAGGATATACTCTTAAAAGTTCACAATGCCCTAATGTTCAGTAGAACTGACTCATTCATATATTTACTTAGAGGGCAATGGCATGACTGCTTGTTACTCTAGAGAAGTGGCTGGAGAGTATTGTAATGTTTACTTGTTTTCCTCCTTTTCCTAAGGCATTATATGCAAGGTAAGGACAAATGAGAATTTGCAAGTTTGAGGATAGATAAGGAAGAGAAAAGAGAGAGCCGAGAGATTTGGGGCCTTGCAAAGCTGGAAAACCAAGAGCTTCTGGTTCCCAGACAATGGAGGTTAGGCTTCCAGCTGCATGTCCTCTTCTGTTCCTGAGGACTTGAGTAGACTCTGTGAAGGCAAGAGCCAGGGGACAGTGACAGGTCAAGATCAGAGAAAGAAATATTACAACTATTTATGGAAAGGCAACTGGTTAGGATAATGGCACATGGAACGGACTGGAGACACGTGATCAGGAAATCCACTAAACTTTGGCGGGAAATATATTGCCAGGGAGACCACAAGCCTGGCTTTGAACTCTTAGGGCTGTTCAAGTCTTAAAAGATTCTTTAGGCTTCTGTAAGAGCTCATTTGAGACATTGTGAAAATGCCAACTTCTAACCTCTCCCACGAGGAATTCTATGTGGTATGCGGAAAAATGCTTCCCTCCCCAAATCTACATCTCAGGGATGTCAATGTCCTAATCCCCCGAACTGGGAATATGTAATATGTACTATTTTAGTTTTGATTTCACTCAAACCTCTACTATCTAAAAAATAATCTATTCCTTATGCCTGTAGCTGTGGCACACCAACACATCCCCCTCTGAGCACACATACACACATGCGTTGCCCCCTCCCCGAAATGTTGCAGCGTCATCATGCCCGGTCCCTTTGTGTGGACTCCTACAAGCCCACTGTGGGGTGGTCCTCTTCATAGCAGTCTCTGGTTCATGCCATCACGAGATAAAGCAGCTGTGCTCACATTACTTGGTGCCCTAATGACTTCAGTGACTCCATTCTGCTTACTTGTTAAAGACCTAAACCTTCAGGTCCACATTGAAGATCCTCTACTCTCACTCAGACCCTGCATCCCCCAGCTTTGTCTCTTTCCGTAGTTTCTAACATTATAGCTGATATTCTAGTCAAACTTGAAGACTCTCAAGCTCAACTCCAATTTCTTTCCTCTTTGCATTTTCTTAAGCTGTTTGCTCTAATTAAATGTCTTAACTTTCTCCTGTGGAACCACACTCATTCTCTAGGTCCTAGCTTAGGTGAAGAATCCTCCACTGGCATTTTCTAGATTCTATTCATTTGGAAGAACAGTGATCCCTTGGCACTAGTCAATAGCTTTTACTTAAGCTTACTTCTGTAAGAGTTGCTCATGTAGCAGTCTTTTCCCCTTTAGTGGCTTGTAGCCTCATTTTGGAAAAGCAGCAGTCCTAATTATTTTTAAATCCATTAATGAGCTTAATGGCTTCTATGAAGAGTTTAGTAAATATTTGTTGAGTAATTTAATTGTTGGATGAGTAAATGAGTAAATGTATGAATGAATTTAATGAAACCGAAGTTTTGTACTAGTAGCCAGTTTTCATAATTCTCAAATGCAATAAGGTATTAGATGTATCTAAGTATGTAGGTATATTACATATGCACATATGTGGGTATATATGTACACATCATACAAACATCCATGTCTATGTCAGTATTAATATACATACATATATGTAAGCACAATTACCTATATATAATTATAAAGTGACATGAATAAGTTCATATTTTTCAAAACCTTGCAGAAAATATTTATTAAATATTATATTCAATAAGTTTAATAAAAATTTTTGACAATAGTCTATAGTACTTAAAAGTGTATTCATCTTTAGAGATGGTTTCTTTGAAACCCTAGATAAAGAATCACCTTGAAGACTTTGGAATTGTGGATGCATTTGGTCCTGGGTCCCACTCGTCTTGATTAGGGGAAGGGGATCATTTATTAACCACTTTTTTCTCCCTTCGTGGAAAGTGAAGCTTTTGTAGCAAATAATGATATATCGCTGAAGCTCCCGAAACTGAAGCAAAATGTATAGCTCAGTAATTGTCCAGAGGGATAATGCCATCTGACATAATAAATATCAGAGATTGTTGTTGTTTTTGTTATAGTAAATGCAAACTTTCCTTTTTACAGCTGCACTTACCAGCCTTGTTTATCTCCTTTGCCATTTTGCCATTCAATTTACTATGTAGTGATTGTCTAATACAATGAAAAAACAGGAAATCTTCCACTAAGCAATGCCAGCTATCACCCAGATCTTTCTAGGGAGAAAAATAAGAATCAGAAGGGGTTACTCAATGAAGGAGCACTGTTATATATTGGAAGATGGTGAACATATAGAATTTTTTTCAGTTCCATGGTGTGAGTAGCACACAAAACCTCAGGATTTGTCCCTAGCAGAATGGTTTACACGTATGACTCATTCTCCTGAGTGGTGTGTCTTAAATCCTCTTGCCTGCTTGAAAACAGACTGCCTAAAACAACAACATGGGTTATTAGAGCAAATCGGTGTGGAAATTAAGTACAGCAAGAAACACTAAAGTTAATCAAGTTCACCCTTCTTTTGAATTGCTGTTTTGCAGAGATGCAAAGGAATTTTATATTGTTTCATGTGGAGAAGCAGGATAAGCTGCTTGCTCTTTTAAAACAAATCTCCTAGGGCCTATGGGATTTTTGTAACCCATAACCCATTTACATGCTTTGCAAATCCAATCAAGAGCCAGGACTTCAGACATTTAGGAAGCATTCATTAGCATTAGAAATTAGCCTGTTTCTCAATTTTTCTGTTGATTTGTTTGTATTTTAGTCTCTCTTTACTTTGAAAGTGACTTTAAACAGTTTATAATATAAACATTCATATGGAAATTTAAAATAAAGACTGAAAGCAAGAAGATATTGAGGAAGAAAATGTAATACAGTAAATTCCAGAACTTCCAAAATTTTGCCAGGAAATAAGCTACTCAGACAAGGCATGGTCTTTTCCTCCTGATGGAAGGTTCAGAGACCAGAGGGATAGATAGGCTTTGGGAGGATGTGAAGCCAGCATGTTGTAAGACAAACTTCTGGTAACTTTTACACATTTTCTTTGTTTTCTCTTTGCTACCTCTAATATTTAATCAACTCTGTAAATGAAATATCCATTATGCCTAGTTTCAGGCAGAGAACCCAGGGAATAGCTGTGGGGATAGGATGAAGTTCAGTCTCTAGACATCATTTTCTTCCATTTCCAGAGTCTATTTTCAGGTTTAAATCTACAGTATTTGCTTTTCCTTGTATGCTGGAGGCCACACTGTCCCATGAGGAGGAAGATGACCCCAAGAGATGGTTCCAGAAGATGATTAGCTTGGAGTTTCCTGGCAGCCAACACTGGAAACGGAGCTTTCTGGAGAGTTTTCCTATCTGATAAGATATACCATACCCCCTTAACAGATGCAAACCTTTACTTGGCAATATTTTCTAAGCAGATTTACTTTATGAAAGGGATTCTAGATATCAGAATTGGTGATATCTCCAGTAGTAGCTTTGCAAGAGACAGAGCCTCACTGACTTTTGTCTTAATGCAGAATGAATCTGGGATCACACTGTTGAATTAGAATTTGTTAACCTCCCCTGCTCTGTGATTATTGGATATGTCTTAGACCACCTGGTCCTAGGGGAGGTGTACTTTGAAGGAGATCTGAACTTCCTTTAGTAAACATTGATTATCTTAATTTATTAATGAAAAAAATAGAGCCTGTTTGTATAACGTTTGTGAGATGACTTTTATTTTATATCTCAGAAGGAATGTTTGGAAATAAATATTAATTATAATAAAGAATACACATGAAAATCATAGCATGGGAGGAAGGGGGAGTGAGACAGGTGAGAAATGGATTCTATGGACATTTAACATTGGAATTTTTGGCCATCATGTGCTATTCATTTCTCCAAGCATGCTAATTTTTTTTTTCAACCTGGGAAGTCTTTCTAGTAGGCACATTCTAAGGAAGCTCAGTGGCATGTCATTCACTGATTTCCAAAATCCTATGGACAATGCCGATTTTGGGTAATAGTCTGTGCTCTGTAAGTGGGGACCTCTCTTTTACATTGGCATTTTGTCACTGTCCGTCCCAAACCCATGTAGGTCACTCTTCTTGCTACAGGTCCCTCTAGTAGCTGTGTTGGAAGGTCCATCACTCTGGTGGACACAGAGCTTTTACAAGGTAGAGACAAATGGAATCCAGTTAAAGGGTGACTGGTAAGACTTCACAGCAAAGTCTCTGCTTCAGGCTTTTGCCTCTTAAAGGTGACACATGTCAAAGTAGCCATTACAACAGTCTCTGGGTAAGGCCCAGAGATCACACTTTTGGATTAGAATGGGCTTTATGGCGATACTGTGTTGGAGGTATCCAGAAAGAAAACCAAATTTTCTATCAGACTTGATTCTCTCACCAACAAGTTTTCTAATAGATTTAGTTAGCTCTCCCTGAAGGTAGTGAGCTGTGGGACACTAATTTCATGCTAATTTTGACTTTGATTCCTTTATGCCATTAATTTATTCGTCAGCAGTGACATGCCCTGAACTTCACAGTCGAGCCTGCGATCTCTGGAGATGGATAATTAGGTCAGCAGAAAGGAGAGTTTATGAAGTGCAGTTTCTATGGTGAGGAACTCCTAATTAACCCTTCTTACTTTAAAGACATTGTACTTTTTACTTTGTGGGATGATTACATAATGTATAGCTGAGAACACTGGAATAATGGCTGATCCTTTGCAGAACCTTGCAGTAAAAGGGAATATTTACAAAAGTTCTCATTAGTAGCCATGATAAATAGTTTCTTTGGCCACATTTTCCCCCTTAGTGGACAATATATGACTTGTGAGTGGAGTTTAAGTGGGAAATGTTGGATACAATTCTGTGTTGTCCCACCAAGGATTTACCTTATCCAGGAAGAGGAATGGCTTATATTTTTAGCCTCTGGAAGGCAATCTCTAACCCTGGGAAGGTCACCTCTGGGGTGATCTGGGGTGAGGCCAGGTGTTGTTATAATGTGGTATGGGTCAGGACTCTGGGATACAGTATCAGCTGCACCTCAAAACAATTAAGGGGCCAGTTGCTGAGGCTGGTCTCCAGAGTCGACTCTCACTCTGCACACAGAGCCCTGGAGAGAACTCTGGGCACTAAGACTCATCAGGCTTTCCTGGCTGGCAGTATTGGGTGCTTATTGTCACTCTGTGGTGTGGCACTGTTCCTGACTCCTCTTGAAGAGGGTATGGGACATTGCATCTGGAAATTTGCTGGGCTCTGCCCCATGTGTCTCTCTTTTTGGTGGACTTTCAGAAGTCTCCTTCAGGTTGATAGACTGTAAACATGCATGTGACAGCTTTAGAAACCACCTGCTGTGTGCAAAACTTCGTGACCAAGAATGTTTCATTTCCCTTTAAAATAACTTTGGCACAGGCCGGATGGGGCCATCGAATGCTGCCTGCATGGTGACCTCAGTGAGTGTGTCATGATGGGAAGGTTGGAGGAAGGCTTTCAGAACTCACTAAAGGATCTTGAGATCTGTTACTTCTGCGGTTTCCGATGGTGGTCTTAGTTTTGTTTTTTGGTGATTACTAAGGAAGGGGGTTGACAAGATACAAAGTCGGCACATCACACTTTGTGGCTGTTCCTGAGAGGGGACAGCTGTCAGGGGAGCAATAGGTGGCTGAGTCCTTTGCCCTGCCGCAGAGCTGGGCACTGTGGCGTAGAAGAGGTGTGGGCTGTGACCACAGACTGGGAAGAATTGGGAGTCTGCTCAGAACAAGTCCAGTAGCAAAAGGACCTATGAATGTTAACGTGGAGGAAAATTGCAAATTAACGGATTTTTTTCTTGGAGTATTCATCACCATCCAACTTTCCTTCTCACCCCTTCTTCCTGTTACTGCTCCTTCTGGGGACATTGCACGTCAGCTCTGCCACTGGAGCATCACTTCCTGTCACGAACATCACTCCCACACATAGTCACTGCCTATGGCCCCTCAGGGCCTTGAGGCCCTGCTGTCCACTAGATAACAGATTATTAAACTCTTCCCTCATGGAGATTTCCACGTAGAGAACTTCAGTCAAAATAAATGAGTGTTAAGATTCCAGATGACAATTTCAGGCAGTAGGAGGAGAGACTATTTTTGGTGTCTGTGCTGTTCTAGGTTCTTCTTCTTCCAGAGTTATGATAGATGGGTATTTCCCATATTTATTGTTGTAAGGAGGTTCCTATAACCAGTTCTGGCCCAAGATTGAGTAGAGCTAAGTATTTTTATCCAAATATAAAACCATCCAGAACTCTCCACATCACAGGCACTGGCTAAGGGAGGTAAGGACAGTACCCATTTAATAGTGGTGTTGTAGAGCTTAAATTATCACAATGTCTATAAAGTTCTTATCACACAGTGTAACACATATGAAATTTTATTTATTTTTTAAATTTAAAAAAAAATTATTGTTATTATTAGTTACATTACAAAGCTCTTGACATATTTCATACATTTGATTCAAGTGGATTATGAACTCCCATTTTTACCCCACATACAGATTGCAGAATCACATAGGTTACACATCCACTTTTTTACATACTGCCATACTAGTGTATGTTGTATTCTGCTGCCCTTCCTATCCTCTACTATCCCCCCTCCCCTCCCCTCCCCTCCCATCTTCTCTCTCTACCCCATCTACTGTAATTCATTTCTCTCTCTTGTTTTTTTCCCTTTCCCCTCACTTCCTCTTATATGTAATTTTGTATAACAATGAGGGTCTCCTTCCATTTCCATGCAATTTCCCTTCTCTCTCCCTTTCCCTCCCCCCTCTCATCCCTGTTTAATGTTGATCTTCTTCTCATGCTCTTCCTCCCTGCTCTGTTCTTAGTTGCCCTCCTTATATCAAAGAAGACATATGGCATTTGTTTTTTAGGGATTGGCTGACTTCACTTAGCATAATCTGCTCTAATGCCATCCATTTCCCTGCAAATGCCATGATTTTGTCATTTTTTAGTACAGAATAGAGGACACAGAGACCAATCCACAAAATTACAACTATCTTATATTTGACAAAGGTGCTAAAAGCATGCAATGGAGAAAAGATAACATCTTCAACAAATGGTGCTGGGAAAACTGGAAATCCATATGCAACAAAATGAAACTGAATCCTCTTCTCTCGCCATGCACAAAAGTTAACTCAAAATGGATCAAGGAGCTTGATATCAAAACAGAGACTCTTGTCTGACAGAAGAAAAAGTTGGCTCTAATCTACATATTGTGGGGTCAGGCTCCAAATTCCTTAAGAGGACACCCATAGCACAAGACTTAAAAACAAGAATCAACAAATGGGACTTACTCAAATTAAAAAGTTTTTTCTCAGCAAGAGAAACAATAAGAGAGGTAAATAGGGAGCCTACATCTGGGAACAAATTTTTACTTCTCACACTTCAGATAGAGCCCTAATATCCAGAGTATACAAAGAACTCAAAAAATTTAACAATAAGGAAACAAACAACCCAATTAATAAATGGGCCGAGGACCTGAACAGACACTTCTCAGAGGAGGACATACAATCAATCAACAAGTACATGAAAAAATGCTCACCATCTCTAGCAGTCAGAGAAATGCAAATTAAAACCACCCTAAGATACCATCTCACTCCAGTAAGATTAGCAGCCATTATGAAGTCACACAATAACAAGTGCTGGCGAGGATGTGGGGAAAAGGGTACACTTGTACATTGCTGGTGTGACTGCAAATTGGTGCGGCCAATTTGGAAAGCAGTATGGAGATACCTCGGAAAGCTGGGAATGGAACCACCATTTGACCCAGCTATCCCCCTTCTCGGTCTATTCCCCAAAGACCTTAAAAGAGCGTATTATAGGGATACAGCTACATCGATGTTCATAGCAGCACAATTCACAATAGCAAGACTGTGGAACCAACCTATATGCCCTTCAATAGATGAATGGATAAAAAAAATGTGGCATTTATACACAATGGAGTATCACATATGAAATTTTAGTCATTTACCTCACCACTTACCTCACCATTGGAGCGATTAATTGTAGATAAATTCACAAAAGCTTATACCATACACACTTTTTGGTATAGGGTGAATCCATCATTTTCCATTGCTGAATAATTAGTAAATTTTAAAATTAATAATATTAGATTAAAAGAAAAAAAAACAGTACTCAGTAAATATGTTGATAAGGGTGAGATTTTTCTAAAATTTGTTGATAGGTAGATTCTTTGAATCATCTACACTCATACCCTCACCCTCCCTGGGAGGCAGCAGGACAATGTTGAACTTAGGAGCTCAGAAGCAGGCACCCCAGTGCATCTCCCCAAAATGATAGTTTTATGATGCTAGGAAAATTGCATAAGCACTTTGATAAGTAGATCTCTTATTTCCAATATTTGGTTGATTCATAATTTATCATTAGGTTTAAATTTAATATATATTTATATATTTGTATAATTTTAAATGTGTGTGTGTGTGTGTGTGTGTGTGAGAGAGAGAGAGAGAGAGAGAGAGAGAGTGTGTGTGTGTGTGTGTGTGTGTGTGCATGCATGCCAAGAACATCTTTCTGAAAACAACTTCCACATTGCTTAAGGGGAAGCATTCTTCTCTCTTGTCCATCCATATGATTCTAATGAGACCTGCCCATCAAAAAGCCATTCCCAACTCTATCTCATCTTGGCCAGAAAGAAAAGATAAGCCAGTGTTTCCCTGAATTTTTCATGTAAGAACTAACAGTAGAAGAGAGACTCTTCAGTTCTGGTGACAGAGCTGGAAAGGGGAGCCAGGAGGGAGAGTGACCAGATCATTTATATATTCCCTCTTTCTATTGTACTTGAGTTCCTGTGAGTGATCTACTCTGACTTCAGCTTATTATATAAATCAATGCATTTCCTTTTTTCTTAGCAAATTCATTAGGGTTTTATTTTTGTTTGGTTTAACTGTTTTCACCTTTTGATTACTTAAACCACTTCTTTAGTCACCAATGCCTAGTCAATGAATTTTATTTTACCTGTCTCCTTCTTTCTCATTTATACTTTTATATGGATTAGCAGTTCCAAGATAATGTGGTACCCCAAGACATTTTCAGGGGTTTTCAAGATTAAAACTGGACATTTACTGACCTTCTGGTGAAGGCGATCCCCCACTCACTGTCTTGACAGGGTCACAGTGAGAATAAGTGCTGGCAAAGCCGCTCTCCCACTGTCTTGACAGGGTCACAGTGAGGATGGATGCTGGCAAAGCCACGCTGGTTGGTGGGAAACCGAAACCATGAGACTCTTTTTTATGTAATTGGGACTTTTCATTTTCATGCTTATGTTTCTGACAGGAGGCATGAGTATGTTAAATGCCAAACAAATTAAATTTCAGATGGCTAGAACATAACAGGTAGTTCATGCCTTGAAGGCTGTTCTACTACCCCTCAGCATATCAAGGACAAAGTAGAAGGCTGTTCTTCTATCTCAGTACATTGAGGACAAATCTGATAATGGACAACAATCATTTTCTGAAAGGTCATGAGAATTTTAGGCACCACATTGATTATATCAACTAGAACCCAAGCTCATATTTCCGGCCTCTTAGAAAACCTAATTATTATGCTTATTTTACAAAGCCCACTATATGTAGTCTCATTTTTGATTGAGGAAAGTTATATTATACACTTAGGAAAGTTAAGACATATAAAGATATATTCTTCTCTTTTTATAAACCTTTTTTTTTACTTTACATAGGAATTTATGATGAGTATAGTTAATATTGGTGGAAAGTGGATTAATGTTTAGAACTTACTTTCTATTGAGAAAGATTATAAAGATATGAGAACTAGTGCACCTTGACTGAGAAACAAAGAAACTCTTTGAGAAAGCAGCTCAACCAGTTTTATGAGAATAAATTAATGAATTAATTAAAGTAGCTTTATAAGATATATTTTTAGAATAATGTTAGAAATATTATCCTATTTAGAATTTTGGTTTAGAAATTCTTAAGTTTTTAGTTGTATGGGTTTCTGACATGTTTTAAGAATGATTTATAAAATTTTAGGATATTTTTAACTATAAGATTTAAGGGGACTTTTTTAGATGGGAATTTTAGATTAGAAATAAAGTAAAGGTATACTTTAAACTTAAAGGTTAATGATAGGTTAGGAGACTTAGAGTCTGGTTACATGGTTTGGCATTAGTTAATAAGAAAATAGCATATCTTGGGGAAAATAGTAAATCTTGGGAAAATCTGAAAAATGTAAATTAGTGACGCATTTTATTAATGATTCTGTACTTTTAATAATTAAATAACTAAAGGTCATATCCTGGAAAAATGTAAATTAATGTTACATTTTTTGTACCCCTAATCGTGGTTAAGGAAATGTCATGTCTTGGCAAAAGTTTTAAATTGTATAATCAATGACGTATTCTGAATTTCTAATGATGAGAAAAATTGTAATAAAAGATGATCCAGAGAAAGCTGCATTAGAGTTCTCTCTCTGAAGATTGCTCCAACGGAACGACTCCTGTCTCATCTTTTCGCCGACACCACTCATCCTTCAGGACTCCCTGGACCCCGCTAGGGCAGGACCCCGGCAACCTTCTTCTGTGTTTACAATTCCAGAAATTGCACAAAACCAGTGGTGCTTGAAACTGCTGTTGCCAGGGCACAAACAAGGACACAGCACTCAATTGCACAGGAAGCCATGGTGTTCCAATCCTCTGCACCCCTGCAGAAAAAAGAATCCAGAGTCACCTAATGCCCAGAACAAGCAGTTGAGAGTACTGGTTGTATTTAACCTTGATCTTACAGTACATGCTTCTTAAGTGTTCCAGGGGGTACAGTGGGAAGTGCACAGTGAGCCCTTCTGTAGCACACCCACCCAACAGGAGTGTTCTTGAAGAGACCCACTGGTTAGACAAGCTACTAGCTGTGCTGGCTACTATTTTTTAGGAAGTACCATTTTTACTTGAAAGAATGACTGACAGACAAGCTATAGTTATTCAGATTAGGTTTCTCACTTAGAGATATAAAGCAGATAAAATTCAAGCATTTAGGCCAAAATTAGAATATTAAAAGATTTGTCTGTACCTCTGCGTACTTAGCAGTTTCTCAGTTCAAAAGACTTTTCTGATGAGATTAATGATGATATTAGCAGATTTGGCATTTGGCATTGTGTAACAGTGTGCCAACGTCTGGGAAACCCATATAACTCAGTGAACCAACATCTTCTCATTGACCAATGTTATAAAAGTTTCCATAGATAAAGGTCCATTCACAGTGCAGAGAGACCATGGATTTTAATGTAATTAATATGAAATGTCTTTTTGTATAGTTTCAGATTATTTATTATGGCAAACTTTTAAGAAATTACTGCTTGTAAAATGTTGGTTAGCATTAAAGAAGAATTATCCACAATAATCCATGAAGGGTGTTGAAAAACGTACTACTTTTCCAGCTACCTCTCTGTGCAAAGACAGATTTTTTTTCACATCCTTAAACCAAAACAACATATTGCAATTGCTTGAATGTAGAAGCATATATGTGAATCCAGTTCTGTTTTATTAAGCCGTAAATTAAAGATTTTTTCAAAACCATAAAGCAATGCTACTCTTGATACTTTTTTTTTTTGCTTTGGAAAGAAAATCATCTTCATAAAATATGTTATTTATGTTAGCATGTTAGGTGTGTGTGTCTTTTTAAATGAATCGATACACAAATATTTTAAAAATATCTCAGTTTAAGTAAAATACAGTAGAAGTGCCAGGCAAAACCCTCATAAACGGAGTGTAGACTCCCTGAGGGCCTGTGTTTGGGGACCACTGGTCTGGAGGGTCCCTTCCTTGTCTATTCATTTGGCTCATCTTTGTGCTCACAATTGCATCCTTACGCCTCCACCCATTTCTTCCTTCCTGAGCAGATGTTCCTTCACTCTTCTAGACTAACGGATTCTTTTGGTCTTAGAGACTCAACTAAAAGCTGCTTTCTCCAGGTTCTCTCCTATTTTCTTTCCTAATTAATTGTATAAATTTCTATCATAGAACTAGCTGCTTGTAATTGTCTGTTCTCCTTCCTGATGCCTTAGTAGACATGAGATCTCGAAGGCAGGAGGTCTCCTTCAGTTTTGAGGGCCTCCAACCCTTCAAAGACGTCCATGTCAGCAGTCTCCCTGTATCTTGCTCTTGAAGGACTGAAGTTTTAGGCTTGAGAACTCCATGCCCCTCGGGGGCCCTGCCATCAAACATCAGAAGGTGGGCACGACACCGGCAAAGCCATGTCCTTCCATCAGCAAGCCAGATGCCAGGCACTGAACACATGGCCAGCCTGCAATGGAAAACATCCTCAGAAGGGGAAACACCACATTCTGGCTCTAAGGATTTTGGAGATCTTTTCAGAGGCCCACCATTTCTCAGGTGCCTGCAATAGGCAGCATCTGCTTTTCCTTGACAGGTTTTCCTCTTGAGAATTACAACAAACAGGAGTTATCCTGAGAAATTCAGACTCAGTTAATACAATTGGAGTTTCTCAGAACAACTCTGGCCAGTTAATGAATAGATAACTGCCAACTGGCACTATCTGTTGGAAGCCATGCCACCACATGGCACAGGGGCTTTTCCAAAACTTTCCTAATTGGATGAAAGTGGGAACATTTCTCAAGATTCATCAGGGTGTCAAATCGTGTCCAGCTGGCAGCCCTGGGGTCTCCCTGAGTGCTTAATCACGTGATATGAAGCTGGAGCCTAGAGCCTTTGCTTCATGGAAGACAGTAGCTTTTCCTGGGTTCCAAACCTACTTGTACCTGTCATTACTGACCATTGCTTAAAGCTGAAACCAAGCATAAGTAGTGATTTTTTTTTTGCAATGAAGCTTATCCAGGAAAAGAAAAAATATTACTTATACCACAAGCCAATCTGACATCCTCCATGCTGTTCCCATCTGCTTCAGATACTCATGTTGGAGAGTTTTCAAATGACAGCAGATGTCCCAGTGAGAAAAAATTAATCAGCTGAAAATATGTCATTACCCACCTAATCTTACAGTTCCAGAGGCCAGAGACTGGATTGTTTTTGGTTCTTACCCTGACTCCTCAGTTTAAAATCAACTTTCTTTTAAAGCAAATGGTATTAGCTTTACTGCTTAGAGTTTATTACATAAAAACATCTTTAAATACAATTCCCTAGATAAGGATGTTACACTGAATTTTCCATCTTTAAATAAGCTTAGGAAAAAATTCTCCATATCCATAAAAATCCTGAGTAAGAACAAATGAAGGCTGTGTCAAATGTAAAAGACTAACTTTCAGTTGTTTAGCATAGTTCATGCCTGCGCACCAGTTGTAGAAAACACATTTTTTTCTGCTTGTTTATGTTTACTCACTATTAGTCAACTTATGTTATGTGTAAAATAAAAGAGAATGTCAACAGACAAGGCTGATTCATCCCCTCTTCCCTACTTTGCATTACATTTAATAATTCAGGTACAATGTTAGACCCCAGACCTACTTGAGGGCCTATACCAAATAAAAACTACTTAAAATGGAGTAAGTTATTGGGTTATTGGGATCATGTGTCTTCTGATAACTGATGGTGATCACCTATTGTCAGGGTTACCACTGTGTAGCTCAGAATACATTTAAAATAATCGATTGGTTTGCAATCAGTTTGTGGACTGAGAAGCAGGAGGAGATATCACCACACTTGCTGTTAAAATAATGAGACTAGATGGGATGTGGAAAGAGATAAAGGCCAGGAAGGAACAAGCATGGTTCATGTCCCTTAGCAGATTCAGATCCCATCAGGACTCTTATGGTCCAGATCTGGTGATGCAGAAACATTGTAGTAGAAAGCCACTAGTCTATTGGAGAGAATGTGACTGGAATTGCTGGAGTTGATTTTGGGAGAAATGGGAGGAAGAGAGGTGATGAAGGAAATCAGTGTGGCTGAATCAGAAAGAACAAAGTTGCGTGGTTTCAGCTAAAAGGTGATGAGTGAAGTAGGGCTAGATCTCATAGAATCTCCTGTGTAACGTGAACACCTTCTTAGGTGTCAAAGTGCAGAGTAGAGCTTGGATAAAGGGAGATGTGTCACCATTAGGTTTGTGTTTTAAAAAGATCAATCTGGTTACAATGTGGTGCAGAGTGTGTAGGTATTTGGAGCAGTTGTGTGTAGACAGTGATGAAGCTGTTTCCACATTAAGGCTACAGAAGATGGAAACCGTGGTCCATTCACGATGGAGAGAGCTAGTGGCTGCCAGGAGCACATCAGATACAAGCAACAGGCCTTGGTGGGGGATTTGCACTGATATGAGTTTTGGGCTTGCACAAAGAATGGCTTTCCCTGATGAGACCTTGGAGGAATTCCATACCTAGAGAGAGGGGTGATGATGATGGATTTGAGATTGGACATGAGGATTTGAGTTGCTTATGTCACTTCAAACAAGGCATGTGAGATAGAGATAGAGGTCAAAAGATACTGTGGTCAAAAGAGAGCCCTAGGTTTGGAATAAAAGCAAACAGAAGTCATTCCTATTGAAGTGGTGATTGAAGCTGCAGGTGCAGATGAGGCCAGCTGTGGAAACCACTTACAGTGAGATGAAATAGATTATAGGACCTAGACATGGGATTTTTCAGTGTCTGAAGACCAGTTGGAGAAGTGTGAACCTTGAAAATTGAGAAAGCTGGAAGGAAACTGGAAGATGGGCTTCTAGAAACCAAAGGGAAATATTTTAAGGATTCAATGGTGCAAACAGCCAACTCAGATCGTAACTGCTAACACTGTAAGTGATACGAGTCACGCACGGTTTTAAGAATTCTCGTTTCCTTAACCTTGTGGGTCCTCACAGTTCTCCACACCAGTAGTCTCACTACAGGGTTGACCCACTTACTGGGCATTCTGGACACTGGTGTTCTCACTGACATGCACTCCTTGGTGACCTTTGCTTTGCCTAGTGGGGATGTTGGATGTGAGAGCTGGTTTTGTGAGGGTAAGATGTGAAATGGAAGCAAAAAGAGAAGAAGACATAGAATATTCAAGTATTGTGAAGACTGAGTGTAAAAGGGTTGAGGGAGACGAGGCTACTGGAATAGGAGGAATCATTCATTTGAGGACTTATTTATTTAAATACTCATTAAACTATTTCAAGCCAGTGGGCCCTGTCCATGGTGCTGATTCAGACTGCCTTCCCTCTCCTCCCCACAAACTTCACCCAGGCAACTAGAAAACGAAAACAGAGAAAAGTGTCAGAAACATCTGGTGTGTGTGTGTGTGTGTGTGTGTGTGTGTGCATGTATGTGTGTTTAGGGAGATAAAGAGATCTTAAAATTAAAAATGCACCACACAAGCATACATACACATGTTCTATCCATATCTCTGTATTATGTGGATATTTATGTCTTTCCATGTCTCTTCCTATCTCTCTCTCTACCTATTATTCATCACACACTCCTCTCCCTATCCATATATATGCATACCTATCTAAGTCTTTCCATGTCTCTCTACATGTACATCTATCTCTCCTTCCCCGTTTCCCTCCCTTTCTTCCATCCACTCATCTTTCTATCTCTACTTCTATACATACGTATTTATCTACCTATATATCTATATGTCTATCTTTAACTCTCTCTGCCCCTCTCTCCCCCTCCCTCTCTGCAGCCTCTTTTTTCTATGACTTTGTCCTGGGGAAGGAGCTGCCTCCTGTGCCTTCACCCCCAACTCTTTTTGACCAATCCATTATTTAAAGTGGTTCATACATTTTTAAATGGTGGGGGAAACTTAAAAGATGACAATTTTGTGTCATCAGTAATTTCAGTTTTAAGAAATTCATATTTCAATCTTCCTAATGAACCCTCTTTCTGATTATGCAGAGCTTCCTTCGGGCTGCTATGGAGGGGTTACAATGGAGGCTCTAAGGTCTACAAAGCTCCAAACATTACTCTCAGACCCTTTATAGAAAAAGTTTGTTGGCAATCTAGGGAATTCAAAGTTCAGATAATATGCACAGAGAGTGTTAAACTTTTAGGCAAGATTTCCTTGGAGGAAGCAGTTGTCATTTAAAGGTCTAAAGTTCCCCATTGTTAGCTTAGGGAATTACCTTTGATTTTGAAAACTTCTCAATTTCCATGTCAGGCCTCCCAGCTACATCCTGCTTCAGATGCTATTGTGATGGTGGATTTGTCCTTTGAATCTAATAAAGATACCTCCTGTTCCATTTCCCCACCCCAAATGTTTGCATCAATTTTTACCTATTTTCCAACACTCACTCCTTTACCTAAACCTTCCTCTTTTAGCTGTAATCACTAGCATCCAGTTGTGGTCCTGTTTCACCCTGGTAGTGTGTGCCATCCACTGGCCTTTCCTGTTTCCTCCACCAAAGATTATTCTACAACTAAATTCACACATAAGTCCCCCCCCCACACACACACATCTTTTTCCTAAGAATTTTTACCTACAAGTAAGGCTATATTCGCAATCAAACTTTCTTAGTAAGGCTTGAACATTACTTGCTATCAATTGCTATTTGTATTTTAA
Organism: Marmota monax; assembly: GCF_021218885.2. Classification (NCBI taxonomy): domain Eukaryota; kingdom Metazoa; phylum Chordata; class Mammalia; order Rodentia; family Sciuridae; genus Marmota; species Marmota monax. The sequence continues at coordinate 4,300,247 of NW_026695217.1, read as the reverse complement.
ATATACCCTGGAGGTTTTGCTCATTACCTTATAGTGCTCGTCAGTGAAAAACTCCAACTCCATCTTCCTCTTTATTGAAAGTACTTGATTTTCTACTGACCAGCTCATCTTTAGTGTATAGACACTGTCAAGTACTGGGTTTTAATTCTCTTCTTTGCCTTGACTTCTGGAAGTGTATGGACTCATCTCAATGTTCTTTTAGAAAACTTCTGATGTCTTCTAGTTATCTTTACTGTAATATTTTAGGTGTATTTATGAGCCACTATAGATCTTTGCTAGAACATGTTATAAATAAACAAATTAAAACACATAAATAATACATTTTTTATATGCCAATACTATGTGAAGAACTCTCTGCAGGTTATATAATTTTTCACATGATAATTGTAATAGTATCCATCATATGACAATTTTGTGGATAAAGCCAAGTGAGATCTAAGGCTCATATTTAACAAAAGGGTTAGGAGAAATATGTTGTTTTTTGCAAACATTACACAAATACAGGGTCATGGGAACTCATTGGTAGGGCCCCACTCAGGGCCTGAGAATTGGATGGGAGAAGCCCTGACCTGAAATTGGTTGGATTCAAAGCCAGTCTGTCTTCACATGTATGGACCACCTCTACTGTGTGGATGACTTTCATGCGCTGTACAATATGATGCTAGGACAGGTTGGGGGAAAATTGGCCAAGAGAGGTTATGTATCCTTTCAGCATCTTGGACTCATGCAGGTGACGACATGTGAACACTATCCTGCCGGAGTCTCAATCTCCCCTGTGTTGACTGTGTGCCTCAGAAGCTAGGCACTGTGGGAAGCACCTTAATTCTGTGACAACCCACACCACTGTTCATGCCCTGATGACACATCTTTAATTGATATTTCTATTATAACAGCTGACCATTCAATGACTTATATTTTCCTTAGCCCTCATGCTAAAAAAGAAAAATTTAAGCCATATTTCAAAGATTTCTGTTTATTTAAGAATTAGTATGTATTTTAATTTGCACTAATTTGTTTGGAATAGCTAGAGCTCTCGTTTCCTTTTTTAAATGTAATTGTCTATACTGATGAGCATTTTGTACATTTTCTAATCATTGAATATATATCGATAATGGTTCAGGAAATGAATTTATTTGCAAGTCTTTAAGCATTTCAATAGGATTCCGAACTGATGGCATGGTTGGTCTTTACTGATGATAAACTACTTTCTACAGTCTTGCCCCATAGAAGGTAGGCCCAAAGAGCTTTCACATCAAACTTCAGGTCTTAATTCCTGGTTTTTGGTTTAGAAATGTTATGCTGATATAACTATAATGGATTCCAGTTTGGACAATTACTCTGCACTATTTTGCTCAGAGCTGTTCTCCACACTGCTGCCAGGGTGATGTTTCTAAAATGCAATTCTGATCACTCGTCCCTTGCTTAGCATTCCATAACATCTCTCCATTGCTGCCAGGATGATTTAGACCTCTGGGCATGTTTTGCCTACTGTGTACCTGTCTGGTCTCATTTCTTCCATTCTGCCTTTGACACTCTGGCTACACTGATGCCAGTCACAAAGGCCGTCTTTGGCTCTTCATGGGACAGGTGTCTTTGTAATGGCAGCACCATCATCACATGGAGCTATAATGATATTTTGTTTCTGTCTCACATATCATGACACTTTGACAGTAGAGGTGAGTTATTATTCCTAAAGTGGACTTTATAGGACCTAACATAGTGTTTGATACAAAGTGGAACACAAATCAATGTCAGTTTTATAAACAGTGCCTTGTATTGGTGCTTCAGTGCAGAGATGGTGGTCATGCTAGGAGCCTCTGCCAAGTCCCATCAGCAGAGGCACAAGCTTCAGGCTACTCATAGATCTGTATTCAGGCTGGACGTAGGTGGTCATTTCATTTCAAGCCCTAATATCTTTAAACTTAAGGTGACCGATTTTCTAAAATATAACTTATTTCTAGAAAAATTTTTTAATTCAGGACATATGTCTGTAGGACAGGTAAGTTTACTCAGATTTCAACTCCATTATATTCCTCGAGATATTTTTGAAAGTCTCAAAGCCTGTAGAGCAGATGCTTTGGGTTGGGCTCCAGATCATTACAATAGAGTTTATCTCACAATAAAGCAAGTTGTACTCCTTGTTTTGCTTTCCAGAGTACAAGAGCATATTTACACTACTGTAGTCTATTAAATGTTCAGTAAAATGAGTCTAAAAAGCAATGTGAATACCTTAATTAAAACTATGTGATTGTTTAAAATTGCCTAGTCTTATGAGCTTTCAGGAAATTGTAATTTTTTCTGATGGAGGGTCTTGCCTCAGTGTTGGTGGCCACTGATGAATGGCTGCTGATAGTTAAAGGTCCTTATAACAGGACAATAATAACATTTGCCTTACTGATTGACTCTTCCCTTCATAAAAGATTTCTCTGTGGCATGCAGTGCTGCTTGGTGGTATTTTACTCACAGTAGAACTTCTTCCCAAATTGTAGTCAGTGTACCCGAATTCTGCTGCTGATTTATCAACAAAGTTTAGGTGATATTTTAAATTCTTTATTGTCATTTCAACCTCAAAACTTCACCAGGAGTGGATTTGACCTCAGTCTGCCACTTTCTTTGCTCATCCCTAAGAATCATCTCCTAATCATTGAACGCTTACCTGAGACTACAGCAGTCCAGTCGTATCCTCAGCTTCCACCTCCATGCTCCATTCCAGTTCTCTTGCTATTTCTACCACACGTGCAGTTGCTTCCCCCACTCAATCTTGAAAACCTCAAAGTCATCATGAGTGTTGCAATCAGATTCTTCCAAACTCCTGTCAGTGTTGGTATTTTGCCTTCCTCCCAAGAATCACAAATGTTCTCACTATTATCTAGATTGGTGAAAATTTTGTAGATGTTTTCCCATTTGCTGAACCTAGATTTATAAAAAGGGATCACTATCAATGGCCGCAATAGTCTAATGAAATGCATTTCTTAAGTAATGGGATTTGAAAGTTGGAATTACTTATGGATCCATGGGCTGCAGAAGGGAGGTTGTGTTAGCAGACATGGAAGACATAACTCCATTATGTATCTCTGCCAAAGCTCTCAGGTGATGGGTGCATTGCCAATAAGCAGTAATATTTGAAAGGAATCTTTTATTCTGAGTTTTCCATTTCAACAATGGGTTTAAATATTTAATAAGTTGTGTTGTAAATAGATGTAAATAGGGTCTTGTTGTTCTATTTATAGTTCATAGGCAGAGTGGATTGAGTGGCATTCTTAAGGGCCCAGAGACTTTCTGGAGGATAACTGGCTTCAATTTGAAGTCACCTGCTGCATCAGCACCTAACTGAGGCTCACCCTCTCCCTTGAAGCCAGACATTGACTTTTCCTCTCCAGCTATGTAATTCCTGGGTGGCATTTTCTTCCAACAGACGGCTACTTCACTTGCATTACAAATCCATCCTCGAGTGTGGCCACCTTCCAGCCATCTCAGCTGGATCTCCTGGGTAACCTGCTGCCCCTGTGCTGTGATGTTATGCAGCCAGCTCTTTCCTCAAACCTCAGGAACCAGCCTCTGCTGGCTCTGAAATGTTCTTCTGCAGCTCCCTCACTGGTCTCAGCCTTCACTGAAGAGTGTTGGGGGAGAGCCTTGCTCTGATTGAGACTTTGGTTTCAGGGAAAATTATGGCTTGAACTTCCTTTATAATAGAGAAATAGCACCAGAAGAACACTTTCCATTTCCTTCAAAAACTTTTCCTTTGCATCCACAACTTGGCTAAAGCTGTTGCAAGAGGCCTGGCCTTTGGAGGGTCAGCGTTCAGCAGGCCCTCCTCACTGAGCTTCATCATGAGACCTGTGGCTCTTCCTTTCCCTTGAACAGCTGCAGGTTGTTAATGGGCACAATTTCAATATTTTTTTCTTCTCAGGGAATAAGAAGGTCCAAGGAGAGGCAGAGACGGGGAATGGCTCCATGGTAGAAGAGTCACAAAACAGGGGACACTTATGAAGTATGTTAGCTTTTCTACCGATGTGATCCAAAGACCTGACAAAAGCAACTAGAGGAGGAAAATTTTATTTGATGCTCATGGTTTTAGAGGTTTCAAGTCCATAGATGGCTGACTCCATTGCTCTGAGCCCAAGGTGTGGCAGAATGTCATAGTGGAAGAACATGGAGAAGGAAGCAGAGAGAGCTGAGCTGAGCTCACAAAATAGATACCAAAGCAAAGGCATTCCCCCCAAGGACCACCTCCTCCAGCCACACCCCCACCTGCTTACAGTTACCACCCAGTTAATCCAGTTAAGTGGATTAACAGACTGATTAGGTTAAGGCTCTCATAACCAGATCATTTCACTTCTAAGCTTTATTGTCTCATATATGAGCTTTTGGGGGATACCTTATAACTAAATCATAACTCTAATTTCACCTTTTTATATTGGTACAATTTGTGTGGCACCCCAAAACAGTGGGAATAGTAATATAAAAGATCAGTAACCACAGATAGTCATAACAGATACCATAATATCGATTAAGTTTGCGATAATATGGTAATTACCAAAATGGGACCTAGAGATGTGAAGTGAGCATAAGCTGGTGGGAAAATGAGACCTGGTGCAGGGTTGCTACAGACAATCAATTCATAAGAAAACAATTATTTGCACAGTGCAGGACAGTGAAGCACAGTAAGAGCAGGTGTACCTGCATGCCACCTGCAGTTCAAGTGCAGTGACCTGGACTGTTGATTGATTGACTTAGGGCATTCTGCTACCTGTGACACAGTTTCTTAAGGTAGGGCTCTAATATACTCAGGGACCAAGGAGATGCAAAGGAAAGGCAAGGCTGGAAGAGTAGGTTGACCATGGTCAACAAAGGGGAAAGTTAGTTTACCTTGGGGTAAGAACCCAAACAAGGAACTGGGCCACGGACAGAGAGAAGAAATTTTAATTAGCAAACCTAACTCACTAATAAGAAGTTATGGGCTCGGCTCTGAGACCAATAACTGAAAAGGATAGAGATTGATCAGGCTTCAGGTGTAGTTTGGTTAAGGCTTCAGCCCATAGCTTCACAGGGTTCTTCTCTTGCTCTTCTGTCAATCTTTAGCCATGAGCAATAAAATTTGCAGTGCTTCCTGTCATCATGAGTATGCATACATCATTAATGAGGAGAGGGAGCACTGGGGTCCCCAAACTCCCAGAAAACTACTTGAAATTTATGCATTAGACCAGTTTATGCCATGAGGCCAACTCCAGGCTTACTCTTTTTTTGTCACAGGGAGTGAAATGTTCTCTTGGCCTCAACTAGACCATGGGCTTCACATCGGGACAAATATATATTTCTCCTTCACATTAGAAGACCCTCATAGAAATCGGGCTTTGTGTGGAGGGTATACATGCAGTAGGGAGACCACCAGGGTCCCTACAGTTACTGTCAAGGAGTGTGCTGGTGGCTGCTCAAGTGAACCAGCTACATTTTGCACAAAAAATATCGTAGTTAGTCTCGAATTCATTTGTTTATTCCTTATGAGTGTTTAAACTTTTATTCCAAAGAATTCATGCAACCTTTTGTTTGTTATGTTCATTTTCTTTGCATACCACATTTTATGTAAAGTTAAGCATCACTGTGAGTCCGCTCTTAACTCCAGATCCCCAATTTGCAATGTCTCAACAAACAAACAAGACCTGGCTTTATTTCACTTGCTAGATGCAACATACAAAGAACAACTCAGAGAGTATGAAATGTGAGCTGTCATCTGCACAGCAGCAATGCAAACTCATTTCCAACCCTGTTTTTAGTTTAAAGTTTTATTTTTCAGAGAGATGTTTCCTAATCACCCTAAGTAAAATCTGTACCTATTATTATTTATTTTAGTTCTTCAAGTTCATACCACTTATGGGTCCCTTTTTCTCTAAGTCACAAACTGGGTTCTTCCTTTCTTCTTTCTCTCCTTCCCTCCCCTCCCCTCTGTTCTCCCCACCTCTCTTCCCCTCTGTCCACCTCCTCCTAGATGTCAGCTCCATCTGTCGCATCCATGAGCATATTTCCAGTGCTTAGCATCATCCCAGGGAGATACTCCTTATTTGCCTTGCAAGCCCATTGTGTCCCCTTTCCACACTTCATTGCTGAGCATCCTGCTTGACCATGGCCCTGTGAGTAGTGGACAAAACTTTGGTGGGTCCAGGTCTTGGTGATAGAAAAGAGCTGGCATGGTGCATGTGGCTGGGACCCAGGAGCACCATCGTCTCTATGATTTGTTTCAACCAACTCTGTTCATTTGCACTGACATTTCTAACTACCAATTTCTGAATAATGCAAATAAGTTCTTCCCGGGAGGAATCTTATGTGTGAATAGAATGTATAATAGATCTCACTTCAAGTGTTAACAATGTCTGAAGATGAACCATCCCAGGAATTGGAAGTTTACATTTGAATATTAGAAACTTGTTTAATTACTGAGCTAAAAGTCATGAAAAAAAATTTACTGTGATGATAAGAATATAGCTGAGATCTGGCATCCTCCCCATGTGTGATTTTTCCATTCTGTCTTTCTTAGTTGCATTATATTTTATTTCACTATTTGACTTGGAACAAACAAACATAAAATCACTTTCAACATGTGCCCTGCCCTGGTTAGCTGATGAGCACTGCCCAAACATGGGGCCTGGTTTTCCAGAGATGAGCTTATTGTAGCCACATGCTTGAGAGCAGCTATTTTTTAAGAGGACGTGTCACTCCTTGCTGAATGAAAATGAGCTTCATGAGTGATGTTCACATCCAAAAGAGATTCATGCCAGTAGAGGCAGCTTGATTCTATCTATCTATTTTTCATTTATTTTGAAACTTTGGAGAGTGGGAAGCAAAAAGATCATTTTGAAATATCTCTTCTATCTTGCAATGGAAGAAAAAAAAATCTGAATCCCTGAAATGTAAGAATATAAATTTGATAGAAGTAAAATATTTGGATTGGGAGGTAAGTGAGCCAAATACTGAGATATTTTAGTTATTCTGCCTGAAGCGTATAGGATATAAAATAAGAACTCTCCCCACATAATAGACTAAGGAAGGGAATAAGGGGAGAGTTTTCCTTAATAACCCTAATAGGAGTCACATGAACTACTTAGGGCTTGAATATATAATTGCATTTACTAATGAAAATAGTATCATATCCTTAAACCCGTCCGTCTCCTGTCTTGCATCCTTAGGATCTGTTCTGTTAACGCCCTAACACTTCACTCCTATAACTCAGTGATGGATCCGCCTTGGGAACTGTATTTGCATGTTGGGTTACAGGAGTTGCTGTGCTCAGGGCTCTTGGCTTCCCAGCCATTGGCAGCAAGGGTGGTCTCCTTACATGGATGCTCAGACCTCGAGAGCAGGGCGGTGCAAAGCCCAGAGGGACATGGGCTAGGGCGAGTCTCAAGTTCTGAGCCTGGAGTCTGCCTTTCCGCACCTCCCTGAAGCTTGCTTTCTGTTCTACATGAAGTCATGTGACTCAAAGAGACTTGGGGATGCCTGGAGTCCCCAGAGTCACACTGCCTGCCCTGCAGACACAGTTGTTTTGGCTTCCTGTTTTTATTCCAACTCACCTTTCCCACCTTCCCTCATCCATTGCCTCATCTTCCTGGACATCACTTCCTGGCCCTCTCCCTGTTCCTCCAGTGGCCACAGCTGCCCCCAGTGGCTGGCAGCCTCTAGACTTGCCCACCACACAGAGCCTTGTTGTGAGTGTCCTGGACGAAAGCCGTCTCCATGATTTCCACTTTTGTACTGAAGAGCACACTGCACACAACAGTTTCCCCAGGATTCTGTTCCTCCTGTCTTTTCCTGGGGAGGTTACTTCCAACATCCCTGAGCTGTACTCAGATTTGCTATTTAGCCAGAACCAGTCTCTTGGATTCTCTCAATTGCCCTTCTTTCTTGCCCCACCCGGGTTCTCCTCCTTACCTGTCTTTTCCTCTCCCTCCATTTCCCTCCCTTTCTTTGTTTATTTTCTCCCTCCCTCTTTGCTTTGTGGCGTCTGCTGGAGAGGATAAATCTGTTCCCCAGAACCGTAGTCATTCCAGACTGTCCCACACAAGATACTCCTTTCTCAATATTCTGGATCTCTCCCCTTCTCCTCCTCTTCCCTATCTTTCATTCACAGACCCCTGCCCAAGGTACCCCTCACACTAACACTGACCATTTTTCAATTAGTTACATTTATTAAGAAGGTCAGGGGAAGATATAGATTTTGTTATGTCCTGAAACAAATATTTTAGGATCCTTCCATAAGAAATAATTTTAAAAAATCAAAATTGAGTACAGAAGTGAATATTTCTTCATAATAAAATAAAAACCACAATGATTTGCAAATTTTGAAAAGCTGTCAAATTCTACAAGCATAAAAATAATGAAAATAACATAATAGTTTGATTAAATGCCTACCTCATCTCTATATCTGTTTTCGTATATTTTTGGAGGATATGAGTTTTCTTGATCTTTTTATGTGACATATAATATCATTTTTGATAGAAAATTATCCATCCTTATCAGGATTTACCTATTACTTTTCACTAATAGGAGTTTAGAAAATTTCATCATTGCCACTAGATATTGGTAGCGTCAATTTTTAAGATTGTTTTCAAATTGGGAAAAATGTATCAATCTTGTTTCTCATGTAAATGGGAAGAGGTTTGAGGCCATTTCAAGTTTTTATGTTGAGAATAATCTTAAATGTTCTGAATTATCTGCACTAATTAACCAGAGTTGTCATCAATATGCTCACTGTGGAGATATACTGTGAATTTTATATTATTTCCCTTAGTAATTATTGAAAATCAAATCTTCCATAGTGTGCATATGATTCATTCCTCTCCATTCGCTGGCCTTATTAAATAAGCCAAAATTTTCTTCAATACTTCTGCTTACTACTTCTATTCATCTTTATCTCTGCCTTTTAGTGAATTACTGCTTTTGCTGTGACCTAAACAAGAAAGTTTATTGTTTTGCTTCTTGCAATTGAACTGTTTGTTTTAATCTCATTGCTCATTTTATTTTTCTTATTTCATATTTGATCTCTGTCAAAATTTTATCTTTGTCATTTAGTGAATAAATTTAAAGGTGACAAAGGAAAGCACCTTAAACAGGAGTCCTTCTTTCATTTTTTTTTAAAAAATCTGGTATGTCCCAAATCCCTTTCTAAATTGTAGTTTATATGATGTATTTCCAAATTCCCCTTAGCTGGATTTCAAAAAAATACTAGTAGTTCAGATGCATGATGTACTTATGCCTTAAAACATTGGCGAGGAAAAGGAAGACACCGGTGTCATTCCTGTTTACAGTGCTTTGTTTTGTTTCGTTTTCTGCAGTGCAGGATCAAACCCAGGCCTGGTGAATGCTTGGCAAGGGCTCTGCCACTGTGCCCCAGCCCAGGCCCGCCTCCCAGTCTTGAAGCCTAGGGACACAGACTGCTGCTCAACACACACTAACTAGAGTTAAAGGAAGCAATAATGGCCACCCATCAGCTTATTTAGCCTACCCCTGGGTCTTCAGGTCCTGTCCAAGCAATACACGTGGACACTTGGTGTTTATGGTGCTGTTTCTCCCACATCACTTTGCAAAAAGGCTGATGGAGGAGGTGGCTTGGTGGTAGAGTGAGCATTCCAAGGTTCACTGTCCATAACAGAACACAGAAAGATGTCGTGCACATGCACACATAGTCTCGGAACTGGATTCCTAACAGATTCTGCTTCATGGTGCATTTAAGACCATTTCCTACACAGCCACAGTCTTAATTCTTATCTTTATTGGCTGTTGTCATGCAGTGACCAAACATCCAATTAAATGCCAAATTATCTAATTTTTACAAAAGGAAAAATCTTAGCAAATAATAATGTGTTCTTTTTTTTAAATTCAAAGTAGTTAGAAATCTAAATAAGAATATGAAAGGAAAAGTTTCAATCCTTTTTGTTTTTCAATTTAAAAATGTCTTTATCTTTGCTCAATACAGATTTATTTCAGGTTTATTTTGTATTTCTGCATTCCCCCAAAGCAATATTTTCATCTGTGATGTCTCAATACGTTCACAATGGAGGTGTTGACTTCTCCAACTTTCCAATTTTTCTGCAGCTATTTCTTGAGTGACAGAGTAACCAACATTACTTTCAAAATGAGGGATGCTGATAACAATATGGAAGGCTTCAGCTATTGTAATTGTGACTGTTACTATATAAGATAAGCCTATATCTTTCTCCCTTTAGAAATAATATTTTCAAGTGAATTGGAAAAGATAAGTTTTCTATATGATGAAAACACCTCAGAATGTTAGAGGAAATTGCCATCCCCATTGATATGTAATCATCTTGTCATATTCATAGTCTGAATGGCACTATTTATAGCTGGCAGAGAATAAAACTCTGCCTAATATTTTCTTCTTATAATATGAGATTGTCATTTCCAACTATAAAATGGTGGCAAGCTTTGTTTATTTGTGAAACTTATGGATTCACCTCCTTCTCATTAGACCTTCAGACAGCTCAGGGGACCTGTCTGCTGGTTAGTGAGTCCTCTGTGGTCCACATACATGCCCAGGAAGGGAGCTGAGCATTAGAAGGTCTTCCAGTTTCCCATCTGTCCTTCCAGAGAGAGGACATCCACATTGTCTATACTTCCAACCTTTCAACTGGGTATGTTTCAACTTCTCCAGAAAGCACCTTCCAAGAGGAAACCCATCTTCATGGTGTTATCATACATGGCTTTCTTAATTAGCTGAGGAACACACTCAGGTGGAAAACCCCATCCCCCTCGTCACCATTGCCATGTTTCTTTGCTGATCACCCTGGTTGTGGGAGGAACAAAGATGCCTCACTCAAGACAAAGGAGTTAACAATAATCAACAATTTATGAAGAATTATTTCTCTTTGGGGGCCATATATATCTGTGCCATATATCTGAGTGATGTTTGGGTAACAGTGACTCCCAGATGGAGCTCCAGGCTGTGGAGACAAGGGCCAGGGACATGCAGCCACTTGCCCATGGTGAAGTGTGGACTGATGTTCATGGTTTACCAAAAGCATTGAATTGTAGTTTGTAATTTCCTTGATAAACAGTGGGAAATGGGCACAAATTCAAACTATTTTCATTATGATACTGAAACAGAATAATTTTGGCAGATCCTCTTTATAGACTTTCCTTTTCTTTTGGAACTATGCATCTATTTCACCATATGGCTGTAGAGATGGTTTTTAGAGGACGAAGCTGAGCACAGAGCAGGGAAAACCAGGGGCTTGTCATTTAGTCATTAAACCGTGTTTCTGACCAAGTTGCTGGAGACAAATATTTTAGGCCTGGCATAGAGTTGATGACAAAATAAAGTTTCACTCTGTGTGATTTGTTTGAAAATCACTTCACCTTTCTGAGTCTCAATCCCATTATAAACATGAGATTATACATACTATCCAAGATGCATTTATTGGTTCCAGTGTAAATAACAAAAGGAGAATCAGTATTATCATTTAAATAATACTAGCCTTATACTATTTTAGTATTATTTATAGTGAACAGTAATGATGTAGGAAAGAAAATATTTTCCAAAGCCTTTAACTATTTACATTAAAACATGGTATGAATAATTTGTGTTTATTTTTCTGATTAGAAAAGCTAGCACAAACTCAGTAAAACAATTTAGGATTAATTTAGTGCCACTTTATATGGAGGTCTTTCTTAAACAGTCAAAATATCACACTGCAATTCATAAATATATCTATTAATTAAAAATTAAAATAAAAAAATAGTTTGACTTTTGTGTGAATAAGTTTATGACCCTATGAGAACTTATGAAAGATGGTTTTCTGAGAATTTGTTTTTAGAATTTTGAAGATGTGGTAGCATGTTATTTTTCTTAGATGAGGTTGTTTTTTTTTTAAGAGAGAGAGAGAGAATAATATTTTTTAATATTTATTTTTTAGTTTTTGGTGGACACAACATCTTTATTTTATTTTTATGTGGTGCTGAGGATTGAACCCAGCGCCCCATGCATGCCAGGCAAGCACGCTATCACTTGAGCCACATCCCCAGCCCGAGGTTGGTTTTTTAATCTAACATTGAATATAGCAATATCACCTTATTAGAGACCACATATTTTTATGAACATTCGAAAAAATCTCAGGCTGGTATTGTTATTCAGTTATAGTTCTGTAAAATACAAAATGATTTCAAGAACTTGCAAAAGTCCTGATTGTGCTGACATCTATGTTTTGGGTTGAAACATTGATATTCAGTCAAAGTGCTTTTTTGGGTATTGATGGAGTGTGAGTAATGGTAGGAAACTGACCTACCAACAGTTTAGATTACAGACTCAGAGAAATGGCACAAATTCTCAGACTATACAAATGCTTTAGGGAGCACACTCAGCATCACTGAAACTGATGATCTCCTGCTCCTTGCAATGGATACAGTCTCAGGGACAAACACACTTATTTAGTCTTCTCAAACCCACTTCTCTGAAGTAGAGAACCCAGAGAAAAAGTATATCTAGGCCTGTTCCATTCTCTTTCCTTTTTCTGGTCTCATTTCAGAGGCAGAAAGCTTAAATATGTGAGGGCTGAACTATCCTCATGAATCCGCCACCAACCGTCACTGACCATGGAAAAGTCACTTAGGCTGGAGGTTAGTGTCCTCGACTATGGGAGAATCTTTGTGCTGAATAATCTCTTGGTTCTTTTTAACAGTGAAGGAAACTATCCTAATACAGCATCTCTTGAAAGCTCAGTTACTGGGTTGATGATCTATAAGGAGGGGATTTAGGTGTGATTCCTTCCCCCTATTCTTTTTTTTTATATAGTTAAGAAGAGGATTTTGAAAAGTGGGTGTCTTTGTCCTATAACAAAATACCACAGACTGCAGAATAGATAAATAATAGGAAGGCATTGCTCACAGTGTAAGGATGAGAGTCCAGCTCCAGGTGCCAGCAGGTACAATACCTTTGCCCTCTGTGGCAACCAGGACCCTGGGAGTCCCCTTTAAGTGGTGCAATTGGAATGAATCCACTACTCATGGGCTTTAATGTGTTTTTATCAGTTTTGTGGACCACACAGGTGATTCAGTATTGCTCCCATATTTAGGGGTCTTCACTAAGGCGCATCTTTATTAAGTTTGTCTTAATTCCTTATTAAGCCTTCATTTTTATGGTAAAATTTTACTGAAGCAGTAGCAATTTGTGTATATCATCTTAAACGCTTGACTGTCCTTTTCAAAACAGAAATATTCCATTCTTCACAGGAAACTCTTTTGTCCCCAACATCCGCCTTCAGATGCTCACCGAGTCCTTTGCTCACTGCAGGTTTTATTCTCAAAGCTATCTACATAGGTGTCTGATATACATATATCATAACAATATCAGTTTTGGGTGATGATGGGGCACTTCCTATTTCCTATGTGAGTGGAGGGTCCTCTCATCCCCTTTTGGCACCCCCTCCCCATTATTATCTACATAGGGGCAGCATCCTGTCTCACCTGTCAGGCTCTCTGACAGTTTCTTGGAGAATTGAGCCTATTTGGCAATTCCTGAAGTGTTTCCCCCAAATGATAAGCTACCATCCCTTACAATCCAGAATAGGTCTGTAAATGTCCACACTTCTCATTCGTGCACATTTTAAAACTTTATCTCCCAAATAGAGCAACACGTCTGTGTCATGTGATTTCCATAATAAACACAGGCACACTGAGTCCTCTTCCTCTGGATCCATGGACATCTCAATTGTGCCAGCAACATTTGTGCCTGTTGGTGGTGTTCTCTGAGGTTGTGAGACCGGATAACTTACAATACCTGTACGTTTCCTGGAACAGGACAAAAAGTCAAGGCGATGAAGCCCAGGTGAGTGCTTTTGATTTGCTCTTGGTTGCATGTTGAAGGGACTTTTAGCCATGATGTGTGTGTTACTTGAGGCCACATTTCTGAGTCTGACTCGGGATACACAATAACTCCTTAGATGGAAAGTGTAACAGAGAAAAGGAATTTTCTACTTTTAGTCATCACCATGCTGGTTTGCCCACGACTAATTTGATTTTAAGTGGAAGAGATGAGAGAAAAGGCTGAAGAAAAAAAAATGAATGGAGGGGTGGAATTAAGGTCATCAGCATCAATATACAATGACACCCTGACACAAGAAGTCGATGGTGTGTTTAATTACTGCCTTGTTTATGTGGATGCACTTGTTTGAATCTGAGTCTGTGTTTAGATGAGTGCAGATATTTTCATCCTGAAGTTCTTAGAGGAATGTTCTGGTCCTTGTGTGGAGTGGGTCTTCTATAGCAACCTCCTGGGTGACAGATAGCTTAGGGAAGGGTGATGAGTAACACCACATGGAGCCACTTGCTAATTATATCCTTTTAAAATTTTATCATATTCTGGAAGAAACATGGAGATTGAGGACATCTGAACAAACACCCCAGGCTCTCCTCTCCCCAGTCCTGAATTACTATAATTATTCAGTCTCCCTACGCCTGAGGCAGTGAGCCATTTAATCTGCTCACTGAACTATCGACCTTATGTAAGTTCCTTAAGCAAATAGCATGCAAGATATAGCAACATCATGGTAAAGTAAGACTTTACTGAAATAGATGTAATTATCATTGTCCTCTGTCTTAATAACTAAAAATACATTATTTTGAGATTTTTCTCTGGGTCCATTTCTTAGGATGGTTCAGTTAAAATGGTGAAGTCCTCTTCTCAGCTGGCTCATAGAACCTGAAGATTCTTTACTCGTTGCCTGAGAGGCATCCCAGGAGAATAACAGGGGAGGAAGATTATTAGCATAGAATAAGCATGGACCTGCTGTTATGATCCCATAATATAATTAATAAAAAGTAGATGGGAATGCAGTTTCCCGTTCTTCCAGGAAATGTAAAAATATTGTTTGCTTTCCCGTGTGTGATTTTTCCTTTTTATTTTATCTTTTTGGATAGGAAAACCACACACTTCATTTGTGGTTATAATCATGCTCATATTCCAAGAATTTTAAATCTAAAAATAAAATACTATATCTTTGAACTGAAGACAAAAATGTGACCCCTCAATTTTTACAGAAAACACTTAAAACTAACATGTAACTCTATCTTAACTCTTCTAACATTTGGATAATAGGCACGGAAACAAATCATTTCCCTTGAGAGCCATTGACATTTTATATTCAGCTAATGTCTCCAAAGCCTCTTAGTTATATACAAAATTTGCTCAGTCAATAATTTGCACTTAAAAATTACATAGTCAACAATTATTCTACTTGTGAACTATGATAAGTTTACCTCTGTGTGGCATTTGGATTTTCACATGGTATAATTCTAGGTCTATTATGCCTTTGTGACTTTACTCTGTGGATTGCATATTGACAGACATTAAAACTTTCATGGGTAAGGTTTCTAAGAAATGTTGAGATGATTGCTGGAGATGACATGACCTGGTGACATGGGGAGCGGGGCTGAACGTTGGCTTTGTTATTTAATCTGATGAAACTGTTGTGTGAGTCAGTTCATTGAAATATGTGGATGAATGCTGCAAAATGTAAAGGTTGGTAACAATTTCCTCTTTCCAGTCTCTTCTTTCCCCTTCACTTATCTACATATTGCAATGCAATAATCTTTGAGGCTACATGAGGCCATTTATCTTATTTTGTACAAAAACTTTTCTGACCCTTTTGCTTCACTCCCATCCCATGATGGAACAATAGACTCCACAGAGGATGCTCTCAATGATGAAGAGGTGGGCACTGGCTGCTTGATGTCAGAGCGTGGGTGTGTATGTTGTTGACTATAGAGATGGCAGAGAGTGGGTTGTGACTCCCCCTTCCCTGGATGGAAGGATAAGGAACTGTAGACTGCTGGTCTGGGCAGCAGAGGAAGAGTGAAGCAGAGCAGCCACTTCCTCTCTGTGACATCTTTCAGCTACTTTATGGGTGACTGAAGAAGGGTGTCTTATGACAATTGCGCATCTCCTTGCACAATTCTCACTGAAATGAACATCAGCACAAATCAGTGGTTCTTAACCGAATGGGAAGAAGGTATAGGTCTTAATCTTTACTTTCACTTGTTAATAACTTTTGCTCATCTGTGTTCTTATTTTATTATGCATTTGTCCTTAAAGCGTGAGTTTTACCGGAGGGTATTGCAGAATGTAGTCTTATATTACATTTCCTTAATAACTCTATACCAATTAGGTGTGTGTAGCTGTTTCCTTTTTTATAGTAGGAGAAATTCTCTTGACCTTGCTGTCAAAGGGGCTATTTTCCAATCTGAGCTGCCAAACAGGTGATGGTATAGATGATGCCTCTTACGAAGAGGAAAGAGGGTTTGAGGAGGCCTCAAACAATCCTGAACATCACCTCCCATCACTGCGAATATACTGTATGTCATTTCCATTTTTCCTAATTGAATTAGCTTCTTAGAAACTTTTATGTCTGCTTCAGCATAATAATTTATAATTATGGGAGAGTTTTATAGCCTTTGTTTTGTACTACCTGCCAGGCCTTATGAAGCACTTCCTAGAAATTGAGTCATTCATCTCTCTCAATTCAGGAGTTCCTGCGAGTGTCAAACCTCTTCTATGGATAAGGAAACTGAGTCATAGCCAGTTCAAGTGACTTGTCCAAGGTCATGCAACCAGCAAGTCCTGGATGGCTGTTCTAGGCACAGGGACACATAGAGAGCAAGCTGAGAAGGCGAGTCTACATGGGGGGAAATGAACTCAGGAGCAGGTTGCTCTGAATGAGGTGGGAGAGGAAGCAAGGACCAGCTCTTCCAGGGCCTTGCAGACCATGGCAAGAAGTTCGAGTTTTATTATAAGTGTGACAAACTCTCAAAGAGGGTGTGTTAACCCCTCTTAGTTGCTCCTTGGAGAGCAACTGAGATTAGAGCATGTTTGCACACTATGGTGGTCCAGAGCACTGTTCCCTAACTTTGAATATTCAAATGAGACACTTGGGGGCCGTTCTTAAAGTCCAGTGTCTGAGTTGTCTGAGTTGGTGGTCTGGAGCAGGGTCCAAGTGCCTGCCTACTACACACCAGATGATGCCGATGCTGTTGCTCCACAGACAACATGTTTAATACTAAGAGGTGATGTTAGCAGTAGGGAAATTTCTACATGGGAAATGCTATAAAATACATCCTCCATCTATTTTAATTTTTTTGTTAGTAAATAAATTGATAAATTAAAAAGCAACAGTATGTATAGTCACATAGTGGGTCAAAATGAGGATTAAATGAAAAAACATCTGTGTACCCACAGCTTTCAAGCTTTCAACTAAGGACTAGTCTCTTGGCAATTCCATATGATTATTTGCCGTTTTTATTACTTTAACATTCTGAGTATGTGATTACAATTAAGATGATCTGAATTTGTCCTAAATATTGGTTATAAGTAGAAAACCACACCAGAGGAAAATACTACAGATTAGAAATATTATTTAAAATATTTTTGTTTAACACTTATTTTAGCAAATTGGTAGTATTTTTATTTTCAGATTAGTCCAAGTCTAGTAGTTGAAAACACTGGTTTACTCACTGTCAAAAAAACCAAAGTTATCTGCAATAGTTATTCAGAAACTTTAGTAGTACATATACCTTGTTTGTCTTTTCTATGTGCTTTTACTTTTACTATGGAATCTGAAAACAGTGAAGAAAATCACTATTGCATTTGTATCTTACTTAGAGCAGAGTCACATGTTCCTGGTGCCGTAAGGGTGACTGGGAAGTACCTTGTCCCCAAACATCTCCCATGGTATCTCTTTGAAAATCATCATTTTATTTCCCCATGCCATCCGAAATTCCACCATGGATCGCTTCTCCTCTAAAACTGTAAATGAGATCAGTCAACTTAAATGGTGTTGGGAAAACTGGAAATTCATATGCAACAAAATGAAACTGAATCCCCTCCTCTCGCCATGCACAAAAGTTAACTCAAAGTGGATCAAGGAGCTAGATATCAAATCAGATACTCTGCGTCTGATAGAAGAAAAAGTTGGCTCCAATCTACATATTGTGGGGTCGGGCTCCAAATTCCTTAATAGGACACCCATAGCACAAGAGTTAATAACTAGAATCAACAAATGGGACTTACTTAAACTGAAAAGTTTTTTCTCAGCAAGAGAAACAATAAGAGAGGTAAATAGGGAGCCTACATCATGGGAACAAATTTTTACTCCTCACACTTCAGATAGAGCCCTAATATCCAGAGTATACAAAGAACTCAAAAAATTAAACAATAAGATAACAAATAACCCAATCAACAAATGGGCCAAGGACCTGAACAGACACTTCTCAGAGGAGGACATACAATCAATCAACAAGTACATGAAAAAATTCTCACCATCTCTAGCAGTCAGAGAAATGCAAATCAAAACCACCCTAAGATACCATCTCACTCCAGTAAGATTGGCAGCCATTATGAAGTCAAACAACAACAAGTGCTGGAGAGGATGTGGGGAAAAGGGTACTCTTGTACATTGTTGGTGGGACTGCAAACTGGTGTGGCCAATTTGGAAAGCAGTATGGAGATTCCTGGGAAAGCTGGGAATGGAACCACAATTTGACCCAGCTATTGCCCTTCTCGGACTATTCCCTGAAGACCTTAAAAGAGCGTACTACAGGGATACTGCCACATTGATGTTCATAGCAGCACAATTCACAATTGCTAGACTGTGGAACCAACCCAGATGCCCTTCAATAGATGAATGGATAAAAAAATGTGGCATTTGTACACCATGGAGTATTACGCAGCACTAAAAAATGACAAAATCATGGAATTTGCAGGGAAATGGATGGCACTAGAGCAGATTATGCTTAGTGAAGCTAGCCAATCCCTAAAAAACAAATACCAAATGTCTTCTTTGATATAATGAGAGCAACTAAGAACAGAGCAGGGAGGAAGAGCAGGAAGAAAAGATTAACATTAAATAGAGACATGAGGTGGGAGGGAAAGGGAGAGAAAAGGGAAATTGCATGGTAATGGAGGGAGACCCTCATTGTTATACAAAATTACATATAAGAGGTTGTGAGGGGAATGGGAAAATAAACAAGGAGAGAAATGAATTACAGTAGATGGGGTAGAGAGAGAAGATGGGAGGGGAGGGGAGGGGGGATAATAGAGGATAGGAAAGGTAGCAGAATACAACAGTTACTAATAGGGCATTATGTAAAAATGTGGATGTGTAACCGATGTGATTCTGCAATCTGTATTTGGGGTAAAATTGGGAGTTCATAACCAACTTGAATCTAATGTATGAAATATGTTATGTCAAGAGCTTTGTAATGTTTTGAACAACCAATAAAAAAAAGAGTAAGCAGGTGAGTTCTTTGGAGGTTCCCAGAAGAACAGCCAGGCAGGGGCTGCTTGGTGAAGCTGCCAGGGCTGAGTGCTGGGCAAGGGTGGGTTACAGCACATCGGAAGGCCTGGGGAGAGGGCTAAGAGGTGCCCCAAATTACCCCCTCTTATAAGTCAGCTTTACATAAGACAATTCTATTCTTGTGCAGCTATTATTAATTTTCAGACATGGTGGTCCTTATCTTTTCAATGTGAAGGATTTGGCAAAAGGGCCAAGAGATGCTGCAGATGCAGGGTAGGTGCTGGGTGGCCAGTGAGTGATGTGCGACATGTGGAGGCCAATATCAGTGCACCTTCTGGAGCTTGAGGGTGCAGAATCTTAGGAGGATGTGGGAACCTGCTTAGCTTGAGGGAGTATGCCCACTGCTCATATAAGTCAATGTGGTGAGGAGAAGGAAAGCATGAGAGAACGTATTTGCAAAGGAAGCTAAAGAGAATAGTGAGGTGTTGGATTTAAATTGGAAGTGTCAGTGTGAACTCATGGTTGAAATATATCTAGAGCTATAGATATGTAAATGTATATATATATATATATATATATGTGCATGAGCACCTGAATAGATACATGCATGCACACAACCTATAGGTCCTCGTTCTGTCTACTGAGGGACTCTAGAAGCATTGACACTCAGTAGTGGTATTGGCACCACGAGCATCCCATTCTCAGTTTCTAAATATGCATCCTCCATTGAAAGAATCAGGACCCCTCTGAGGAATTATTGATTATACAATGAGGACACGGAAGTCCAAGTTAAGCCTGCAGCATCTTGTGATAGAAAGCAAGAGAATGCTCAAAAAATGATAGGAGCATGCACTGTGACAATAGAGCCACTTGAGATCCTTTTACTGGCCAAGTGTGGGCTAATTGGAACCTCAAAATAGATAATAACTATGGTGGAATATGACCCACTGAGTAAAAATTTTGTGGATTAATGTGTCCTATGTGCGTGGAACAGTTTGGTGCATCATATATGCACAATAAATATTTGTTGAGTTACTCTTCAGAATTATTCTACGTGTCCATGTTGAAATCAATCACCAGCAAAGGAAATAGAATTAACTCAATTAGTTTAGACAAGTGACTCTCCAATTGTGGTTCCATCAGCATGACCTGTTTAGAAATGCACATTCTTTTATCCATTTTGAGGTGATTTTTGTACATGATGTAAGGTAAAGGCCCAGTTTCACTCTTTTGCATGTGGGAATCTAATTTTCCCAGCTCTATTTATTAAAGAGATTATATTTTGCCCATTGGGTCGTTTAGGGGCTCTTTGTGTAAAATTAGTTCAGCTCTGATATTTGGATTTATGAGAGCCCTAGGTCTTTATTCTGTTCCACGGGACTATGTGTCTGTTTTTATGCAAATACCATACTATTTGATTACTATAGCTTTGTAATATAATTTTAAGTCAGGAAGTATGATGTCTTTAACTTTCAGCACCCTCAAAATTGCTTTGGCTCTATGGGCTCTTAAATGATTCCATGTGAATTTTATGATTATCTTTCTATTTCTGTGAAGAATGGCTTTGGGACTCTGCATAGAGATCACATTGAGTCTCTAGATGCCTTTAGATCATTTGAAAAAAGCAAGGTTCTTATAGTAAAATGACTGTACCTTTGCCAGTGTAATTATTATTGGTACAGCGGGAGGATTCCATAGAGGATTCCCTAAGACAGATATTTAGAAATAGAGCCCTCCACCATGCATCGCAGACAGTCCACCTCCCATCACACCCAGCATGTCATTCTCTGAAGCCGTTAGCTCTGACAGCTCTCAAGTGTTCAGTGGTGCCAATCTCACTTGTCAACACTTTTGAACTACCTGCAACTCTAACCCTTTCAAAACCCTTTCAATAAGAAACTCAGTGCTCTTTGCTCTGTATTAAAGTTCTGTTATTTATACTGGCTAAAGTAGGTCCTGCATTGCGGGAATAGAATTCCCATTCCTTGCCAAAGTTTCCAGATGATTCCAACTCTGGCTGTGAGGGGATGGGCTGCTGGCTGCTGTGGGCAGTAAGACGTAAGATCAGGGTTCTGAGTAGGGTTGACAGGACTCACTCCCTTGGGAACACCAACTTCCACTTAGATCTCTTGTCTGATCCCAGGTGGGAGGCTCTCTTTTCCACTTAAGAAAGATTCCAACTCTTCTGAAAGGACCCTAGTGAATTGTACCAGGATCCAGAGAGCTTGTAGGGAAAGATCCTGTGCCAGTGGCCAAAGAACTGTGTTGACATCCACCCCCCATGCATGCTCACACACCTTCCTGGGGAACATTACTTGCAAATGCATGAGCACGTGCTGGTGCTTATTGATCGTGCATACAAGGCTTATTCAATACTCTCCTAGGGACGAAACAGGCATTGATGACATTACCAAGGGACCGAAAGTAAGTTCACACCACTTAATAATTCTTTCAAGAGAATCAGGCAACAGTAACCATGAAGCAATTTATTAACACAGCAAAATTGAGAATCCATTTTAAATTCCAATTGTAATGATATTTTGTCTAGAGGACATTGATTTTGTTTCACCATGCTGCTTCGGCAAGTGGAAGGGAAACAGAATTATGATTCAAATTACTAACATAATGAAAAATCATTTGTATTCCTTTTTATTACTTGAACTGACACCTGGTGAATATGATAACCACATATTATTTAGAAGAACTCTGCAGGGAGAGGGAAGGCAAAATCCTCATTAACCATCTGTCAAGTGTTTAAAATTATAAAATCTTAGGAGGTAAAGTTTAGTATTACATGTGATGCAGGACCAACTTTAGCCAGTATAAATAACAGATTTTTAATACAGAAAAGAGCATTGAGTTTCTTCTTGAAAGGGCTTTTGAAAGGGTTAGAGTTGCAGGTAGTTCAAAAGTGTTGACAAGTGAGGTTGGCACAGCTGAACACTTGAGACCTGTCAGAGCTAACAGCTTCAGAACATGGCATACTGGGTTTGAAGGGAGGTGAATTGTCTGCAATGAATGTGTTGTCTCTTTTCTTTCTATCGCTTGGCCGGGCTTTGCACAGGGTGGAAATAAGTATTCTGTGTGCGTCTGTCATAGTCTGATGCCCTCACATCGAATGTGATCTGGGTAATACATTGGGAACTTTCCCACCAACTCTTTTTATTCTCTGACATAAGTGTGCTGGATGCAGATACAAAGCCTTGGAGATCTAACCTGAATTTCTTGAGTCCAAGGTCTCCCCTCCAGGGAAGACGTTTGGGGAGATTTATCAATCAAAGCTCTGACAGGAGGCACAGAGCACGTGGAGATCAAGTTCTGAAGACAATTAATGAGGGATGATTTGCAGCAGTGTGCACAGGGGTTGATAACTCAAAAGCAGATGCCGAGGCACCCAGAAAGTAGCGAGGGTGGGAACACTGGGAGCTCATTTCCAGTCCTAAGCTCTCAGGAAGTGAAAGCAGGAACCATGGAGAAGTGGCTGCCCTGGAAAGAATGTTAGCCAAAGGGATACAGCTACCTCCAGAACCATGATTCCAGGATAGGGAGAAGGCTGGGGAACAAATACCCACAGTGTAGACTCCTACCCTCTTCTAGTCTCTGGTGGTGCACCTCATGGGATGGATTTAATCCAAAGCAAGAGGCAAGGTAACTGGGGCAGTGAAACCCCGAATGGTGTCCTGAAGATCATGGAAGAGAACTGCAGAGAGGCCACGTGGTGACGTGCAGCATGAGGGAAACAAGCATGGAGGTCATCCTGGACAGAAGTGGGCATGGCTCCACGGTTCAGCTCACATTCAGAGGCTGTTCTGAAGAGATGCACTTACCTGGTCAAGGCCCAAGAAATGTCAGCAAAGACATTCTGGCTTTGTAAGAAGAGATTATTTCACTTTGGAGATTATAAAGTCAAGAAAAGGATCTTTTGAGAAGAAATGGATCCACATTGGTTCAAAGAACAAAGAAGTTCACATCCTCATTCTAGTAGTTTATTTACTTTTCCACCTACCTATTTCCTTTTAAGATAAATTAAACAGGTTTAATCTATAGAGTCCAAGGAAGTGCCAGTCCTTGGGGACCCTAGAAGGACTTTTGAGGAAACTCAATTGAAGTAGCTTGGCAGGGAGTAGGGCTAACATGGAAGCCCTTCAGTAAAAATGTACGTAGCTTTAGTGGTTTGAGTATCAGAAGATTGTCAGGTTAACTCAGGCCCTACAAGTTGGTGGGCAAGAAGTTGCTTATATAGCCTTCCTGTCCTCATCAAGATTGGCTTATCCTCAGGCAAGAGTAAGCCCTGAGGTGAAAGTGCTTAAGATGTACAACCATCAACAGTCTCAGCAACTTGGAAGCATAAAAAAATAACTCCTTTCATGCAGTTGAGTGCTTGTAATATGCAAAGAGGGGGCTTTACAGTAAATTAGTCCTCATGGCATCCCCAGCTCAAAACATTCAAGCTTCTTATGTGTACCTGAGTATACTTTTCTCTGCTGAGCTCTGAAGATGAAATAAACGATAGCAATTTCATGATTCTGCCTCAGCAACAATGGCACAAGGTTTTGAAGCTAGACTCCTTTTTTTTAGTGTTTTCATAATTTCATCTTTAAAAAGTCAAGACAAATGTTTCAATTTTGAAATTATATTCTATGTTAGAATACTTATTAAGTCAGAAGGTGCAGCATAAAATGATATTATCATTTAATTAAAATATTCTGATTCCTTATTTAACAAAGTATGACAAATCAAACTAAAATTAATTATACCAACAATGAGACACTGTGGAATATGAGTTGTCTTCCTGTCTCCAAATTAGATCAGTCAGAAGCAAACAACTCTTTCGTTTTATAAGGAAAAAGACGCAAATTGATCCAGTTGAAAAAAAAAATTACAGAATGTTTAACAAAGTACATTTTTTAGCTTGTTAAAATTGATTAACAGATTTATAATAAAAGTTAGAGGGGATTTTATGACTTACAATAACATTATTTTCAAGATACATGTCCAACATTCAGGTTACTTTGTGAAATGTTCATCTATTTAGAACCAGTATGTATGTTATCATATTTTATATTTTTAATCCACAAATTTACAGATTTCCGTGTGACTGTGTGTTGTAGTTTCAGTGAAGGAGAGGTTAAAGTACGTTGACCAATTGCCTGGGTTGGACCAGTGTGCAGTAGAGAATCCTCTAGCTGACCCAGGTGAGGACTGACAGGCGGTGGGTGTTAGGATCAGATTCTGACGGGGCAGAGAGTGGTAATGGTCTCATTACTCTACAGCAGCTGCCTCCTGATTCCTGGTACCTTAATCCTTTTAAGTTGCTACCTCTAAATACTGTAGGCCGGGTGGTTTATAAGCCATAGAAATTTAGGAGTTTAGGAGACTGGGGAGTTCAAGATTGAGGTGTCTAATGAGGGCCCACTTCCTAGTTCATAGACGGCTGTCTTCTTGCCGTGACCACCCATGATAGAAGGGGTGTGGGGGCGCTCAGGCCTCTTTTACAGGGCACCCATCCCTATCATGAGTTTTGTCCTCATGGTTTAATCACCTTCCCACAGCTCCATCTTCTAATGCCTTAGCCTTGCAAGTTAGAAGTTCAGCTTAAGAACTTTGGAGGACACAGCCATTCAGACTGTAGCCCCTGGTAACATCCTGGGTGGCTTCTGTGGAAAGAGCCTGCAGCTGGCTCCATTTGCTTTTGCCACTTGAGAATGACACGTTTTTCTCTGCTGAGAAGAACAGTGAGACACACAGTCTGCTCACTAACACTGAGGCAGTTTTAAAACCTCTGAACTTGAGGAACGAAATCCACAAGTCTCTGCAACTAATAAGTGCTTTTTAGTCAAGAAAACATTTTGCTAAAGCTGCTAAATTCAAGGATTAGCAACTCTGATGAAGCTGAATGTGTGTGTGTGTGGGGGGGGGGGCATGCTTTGGCACATGGAGGACTCTGCTCATCTTGTAAACTTGGGTGCAGAACTTTAGCCCCGAATTTCTGAATCTAATGGTTCTGAGTGACATCTACACAGGTCCAGGACAAGGGCTGCACATTCAGAATGATCAAGTGCCCTGCATGGACCTCTGGTAGGATCCATCCCATAGCAAAGCCAGAGAACTTGCTTTTTGGGGGGGCTGGAGGGTTGTTTTGTTTTGATGCCCAAACTCTGACAGTAGGAAAACTGATGATCCTCTCAGAACATACCCAGACACTCACCTCTGAGAATGCCCTTTCCCTTAAGCAATTTAGTCTTGAGACAAAGTTGTTAACTGAAGCCCATTTGCTCTTCCCCAAATCCAGCAAATGAACCCTCTGTTAACAGCCTTCCTGTGTAAAAGCCGTTTCAGGACTTGAAGGACACGCTCACCAGCCTCAGCAGAGCCAAGGAAGGTCTATCCATCCTTGCTCTGTTGCCAAACGCAATCCATTAAATGTAAGTGTTAATCGTTTTATTTCATTAGCTGTGCTCCCACACGCCAAAAAGTCAGGCTTACCCTGAAACAACCATATATTAAATACCATTCTGTGGATCACAGGAGCCGCTTAATTTGAAGGAGAAACCCCAAAATGCGTTGGAAGCTCCATTTAGAATGTTCATCTCTGCAAATGGAAATGCGAGTCAGCAGAGCAGGTCCTGGTGCAAGCTGGCGTCTCCTCCCCTGTGATTCCTTTGCTCTCTCAGTATCTGAGCACTTTGCAAACGACCAATTTGATGCTGGGTTTGAGATTTCTCTTTGAGAGAGAAGCAAACTGTCTTTGCCTCTCAGTAAAACAACTGGGCAGACAAGTGATGTTTAACTCTGCCCTAATTCCAACACTGAATTTCATTTTCTGTGTTCCTTCCTCTTCAGCCTTTGGTCTTTTCCTTTTGGGACGAAAGAGATCTGATGCTTGTTTGACAGCACCATATTTTTATTGTGAATGTAACAACGAGGCCTTCTATAGTGTAGCATTTTGTAGAACAAAAGATTTAACCTGCTTCTCTCAACAACCCGTTTCGCCCATGTTGGGTGCAAAAAGTCACATGTGGGTGAGAAGCAGAAGGGGGCCTGGCATGGGGCTCAGAGAATGTCTTGTCTTCCACATCTGCTACTTCCAGACTTTGGCCTCTAAGAAAACCAGGACTCTGTGGACCTTGGTTTCTCAGATGATGTGACACCAGTCACAAGTGAGTCCCATCCTGCTATAATGTGTGATTACCTTGGTGGTAGAATAGGGCTCAGAACATGGCTATTGTTATTCCTTGCTGACCTGAGCCACTACCTGTGGTAAGCAGAGTAATGGCCCCTCAAAGATGTCCACATCCTCACCCTTGGAACCTGTGAATAGGTTTCCTTATATGGTGTATTAATCAGGTTCTCCAGAGAAATAGAACCAGTGGGAAACACAGGCGTGCATACACACACACACACACACACACACACACACACACGGTTCACCATAAGAATTACCTCACACAGTTATGGAGGCCAAACAGTCCTGCCATCTGCAAACTGGAGAACGGGGAGAGCCATCAGAGTCACTCAGACTGAGAACCAAGGCCTGAGACTAAGCGAGGGACCAGCCAATGACTTGACTGTGTCCCCTAAATTTTTTGTGTTGGAAACTTGATCACCACATTCGTACATTAATAGTTTTGGAAGTGGGAGTTTTGAGAGGTAATCAGGTGAATGGGTTGATTCTTTCATGGATGGTTGGGTTAGTTGTCCTGAGAGTGGATCTGTTTGAAAAGTCAGTTGGTTTCTATCTTAAAATGGAAATCTTATACTGACTTGGGACTCTGCAAAGAGTCCCTGCCAATAAAAAGGCCCTCCACAGATGTGGCCCCTTAACCTTGGACTTCCAAGCCTCTAGAACTATAAGAAGGACATTTATTTTCTTGACAAATAAACCAGTCTCAGGAATTCTTTCTATAGGAATCAGAAAAGGACTAATCCATTGTTCTTGGTGTAAGTCAAGAGTCTGAGGACTGAGGATGAAGGACGGATGTCCAAAGCAGGAGGAGATAAATATCCCTGCTCAACAAGAGACAGGATTGCCCTTCCTCAGCCTATTCTTCCATTTACCCCTTAATAGATAATTTGGCACCTGACACAGCTGGTGAGGGCTGATCTTATTTATTTAGTCTACTGCTTTGAATGATAATCTCTTCCTGAAACACTTCACAGAAGTACCCAGAAATAACGTTCTTTTACCAGCTATCTGGGCACCCCTTAGCCCAGTGAAATGGACACATAACATTAACCATCTCATGTGGCAAAAGGGATTTTGCAGGTGTGATTAAGTGAAGGATCCAGAGATGGGGAGGATATCACAGATTATTCAGATGGGACCAGCTGCGTCACAGGGGTCAGACTAAGCGGGAGGTGGCAGTTCAGAGTCAGGAGGAGATGACGAGGGGATGGAGAGGGAAGCAGAGTCAGAAAGGAGGTGGATGCTACAGTGCTGGCTTTGAGGTAGAGGAAACAGTTGTGGAATTAGAAATGTAGGTCCCTCTAGAAGCTGCATAAAAAAGAAAACAGTTATCTCCCAGAGCCTCCAAAAGGAATGTGGCCCTATGGACAACTTGAATAAAAGCCAGTGAAACCCATTTGGGACTTTGAGCTCCAGAAATGTAAGGCAACAAATTCTTGTTGTTTTAAGTCACTAAATTTATGGTAATTCGTTATAGCAGCAATAGAAAACTAATATGCTACCCCAGTCTTCAGAGTAATTGAAATTTTTCATATTATGTGTGTGTGTCTGCATTTTATAGGGTAAAAGAAATTCCACTGTTAAGTAGCTTCACTTTCTACTGTCCCCACAGTCAATGCACTCGGAGGCAGAGAAGGGATCCATGTTAATGAGATTCACCAGGTGAATTATCTGGGAAGCAATGAAGAATATAATGGAGGACAAAACAATTCTGGATGTGGAAGACAGAACATAGAGGGAGATATTGAAGGCTTGGCTCTTGAGAGAGCAGAATGTTGGATAGGAGATGACATAGTCCTAGAGCCACTAAATTCCTTAAGGTTGTGATTTTTTTTTTTTTGGGAATTGTTTACATGGGTGGTCCATAGGGCCTTAGTGTCCTTGTTAACTTTGGCAAACTCTGCTCATCAAAAGTCCTTGAAGTTTTCACATTACTGAAGTACGCATTGACAGAAGACATGTGGATGATCTCATGGTGCCTTTCTTTTATAGTTAATTCCCAAGAAACAAAATCATTCTAAAGCAAATCATTTTACATTAAAATTGACATAACAAAGTTAATTGCTTTAAAGCAGTGGAAGGATGACTGAGTAGGAGGCTTCAGTGTATTTTCACTAAAGAGTGAGCCCACATAGATTAAATATAGCTTCTTTATTTAAAAAAGGGATTTCATAAGCAGTTTTTGTTCTCAAAATTCTAGAGAAACTTGGTCAAAGAAGATAGGAAGGTTAGAATGGCACCTGTATCTTTGATGCTTTAAATTTTTTTTAAGATCAAATTTTCATTTATTTTATGGAAATGACAGAGGAAGCACAGTTTTCTCAATTTCTTTCACTTATCCCAGCTCCTTTCAAGCTGGAGAGTAGTGAGGTGAGAACATAAGCCATGAGCATCTTCTTGGAAGGTTCTACAGACAGGGAGTGAGCATTAGAGTCTTTGGGGAAGAGTTGTTTCTGGAGCTGGGGTGTGAGGTTAAATCTCCCTCTCCCACCTGCCAATTGGGTATCATTGGGCAATTCTCTTAACCCTAATAATTATTTACTTTCTTACATTTAAAATGAGGACGTTAAGATCACAGGTTCTAGTCCACAGGTTCATAGTGAGGATTACATATGGTGGTGTACCAATTGGCACATGTGGTGGTGTGGTACCATGCCCTGGAGTGTTCCACCAGGAAAGAACATGATTCAATTCTCCACAATGGAACCAATGGAGCTTTGGGACACAAAGAAGTTTTATGCACCATCTTTGTCAACCCAGAAGCCATTTGGCTATCTCATGTATCTGGGAAAGTAGAAAATAGAAAGGTGGTAAAGATAGGAATGTGAAGACAAGCCTAATATGGGGGAGTCCACCCTACACACAAGATGCCTAGAGTCAGAGATAAAGCGTTTAGTAGGCATTTTAAACTTCCTGCACCAGTTTCTCTCTCCTTTGATTCCCTTATGGACCTTCATGCTATTGGGAGCAAAGAAGTCCACTGACCCTCTCAGCTTTTTCTGACCCATCTCTAGGCCCATCTGAAACTACCCAGTCCTTTACTCTGAGAACAAAATCACAATCTAATTTTTAAATGTCAGAGTATATGGCAATTCACATACAAAAGCACATTAAAAAGGTAGTGCATCCTGATCAAGTCTGGCTCATCCCAGGGATGAAAGTTTGGTTCAACATACAGAAATCAATGCACGGAATTCACAACATCAATAGATTTACAGACAAGAATTACATGGTTATCTCAATAGATGCAGAAAAACCATTTGACAAAATTCAGCACCCATTCATGTTCAAACCCCTAGAAAAATTAGGGATAATAGGGGCATATCTCAACATTATAAAAACTATATACAGTAAACCCAAGGCCACCCTCATTCTAAATGGAGAAAAACTGAAAGCATTTGCTCTAAAAATTGGAATAAGACAGGGATGCCCTCTTTCACCACTTCTGTTCAACATAGTCCTTGAAACCCTAGCCAGAGAAATTAGACAAAAGAAAGAAATTAAAGGGATACAAATAGGAAAAGAAGAACTCGAACTATTCCTATTAGTCAACAACAAGATCCTATATTTAGAAGACCCCCAAAAATCCAATAGAAAACTTCTAGAACTCATAAATGTATTCAGTAAAGTAGCAGGATATAAAACTAACATCCATAAATCAATTGCATTAATATATACCAATATGAATCAGCTGAAAGAGAAATTAGAAAAACCATCCCATTCACAATAGCCAAAAAACATACTTGGGAATAAATCTAATTTCTTATTCATAACATTTGTTCATTTCTTTTTTTTTTGGTCTTTTAATTTATATGGGTTTTTGTTTTGTTTTGTTTTGCATACCAAATCTTTCTTTTTTACATGAATAGCAAATATATTTTCCTGGACTGATAGGTATTTATTAACTATTTTTTGTGCTTTTTTGTATATCATTTCTATGTAGTCACATTTATCAATGTATCATTATCCTTATTATGTTTTCATGTGTATGTTGGTTACTTGTCGAATGAATTTGTTCCAATTTCACTGTCACATTTTCCCCCAAGTGTTTAAAGTGGAAGATTTCATATGGATATGTGTGTGTTTGCTTGTTTCATTAACTGTAACATATGCTTTAAAAATAATTAGATCTGCAACATTCTTGAAATCAAATTTGTTGTCTATAGTGTATAATAGAACTCTGATTTCTTTCTAGATAGCATAATTATCCAAATACCATTTAGTTAATTGTCCTTTCTCCACTAATCTGCAATTGTCTCTCTGTGACATACCACATTTACATATAAGCATGTTTATGGACTATCTATTTCAGTCTAATATCATATTTTTCTAAACAAAACCACTGTTTTAATTATCATAGTTTTGGAATCAGTCTTGAATTTGAGTTAGGTATTTACCATAACCTCATCTTTTAATGAAAATGGTCTTTGCTATTTTTGAACAATTACTGAAAAAAGCAAAACGTTTCCTTCTTCCTGTTCCATTAAACCAGGAAGCATCGGGGAATACCCAGGTATCATTGTGTGCTTGAACTGACACCCAGAAGTTAGAGAAGAATTAGAATATTTGCCGGAGAATAACAGTTCCCTGGAACTTTCCCTTTCTTGAAGCCCTCTGACTTACCACATCATCTAAAAATAGAATTTGAAAATATTATGAATCTGAATTCATCAGCCTTGTATATATAAATAACAGTGAAAAGTACAACATAGACATCTATGAGATCTAATTACAAGCATATCATCAAATAAATGCATACAATATAATAAATAGCCTAATATCATATGTCTTCAAGCCTTGCTAAAAATGTTTTCTAGGAGCAATCAGGCCAACTAGGATGATTGATGGATACAGCATAAATAGTTTATGTAAATTCAGATAAATTAAAAATTCAAAGTACTATAAATTATTTGTTATTTTATAAGAAGCTGGCATAAAATCAGAGAAAAAATAGTTTAAGAAGGGACCATTTGAAATAACTGTTTTAGCCCAAAATGCAGCTTCAGCATATCTAAATAAATATGTTTCTAAGTGGTTTCCAAATTACACATCTGTTATTTTGATTTAATACAATCTCAATTATGTGGTTTTAGGTGAGGGGCTTGATGTTATTTCTCATTTTACAGATGGATAAAATGGAGCCGTCAAATAAATTATGGTTATAGAAAGACCACACTCAGGTAGAAGCCAGCTTTTTAAAAATAATATTTATTTTTTAGGTATTTTTTAGGTGGACACAATATCTTTATTTTATTTTTATGTGGTGCTGAGAATCAAACCCAGTGCCTCACGCATGCTGGGCAAGCGCACTACCACTTGAGCCATACCCCCAGCCCAGCTGCCAGCTTTTAATGTGTTCCTGTGTTCTTGCTTGTATGTACATTTCATAAATTACATTGTTTTCATTCTGCCTCCTTGATTATAACTTCCTTACCTGAAAAAGTGGGCAGATGTTTGTTATTTACCTGAACCATAAAATTGTTGCTTGTTGGAGGGAAGATACTGTGGCAGGAGGCTTCCATATTTCTGCTGGGATAAGTGTGTATTCATTCATGTTCATTTACACGAATCAAATAAAGTGAGACAAGTACATCCTGGGTTCTCCTTTCTTAGGCGTCTCTGGTGTGCACATGCTGCCCTGGATGTGCCTCTCATCCCTTCTTGCTGCTCCCTACCAGCCAACATGCTTTCTCTTAGTGTACTGGGTAAGTGACACCTTTAGGGACCGTCTGCTTTTCATTGACAAGGCTAATAAAAGTCACTCTAGTAGGATTTCTCATGCATTTGCCTACAATGAGCTTCCTTTTTTTGGTTTTTGGATTACTAGTGAGTTTCATTTATCATAATATCCCAGCCCTCCACGAGGAAGAGAATTGACCCTGATTTAATCCTCTCTTCAGATACGCAGGTCATTTCTGAGCTAGACTCCTGTAAGTAAGAGAAATGGATATTGTTATAATTGAATAGCTAAATTGGCAGAGCATAGAACATGAGATAAATTAGGAAGCAATTGACAGTAAGAATTATCTTTTTCCTGACACCAGAAGCACAGCATGAAGAAAGCCAATTAAATTGAACATGTCATCAACCCATTAACAAGTGTACAATTACACTTTGGGGTTTATTTTTCCAACACTCCACTTAAGCAGAGTGTTTTATATATATAAATTTTTTTTAACTTGACAGCTTATATTGAAATAAGATGTTAATATTTAGCCTGGAGATTTAAAACAAATTAAGCTTATCCATAGAAAGGTTATACAAGATACAGTAGATAAGGGCATGTACACTACAGTATTTCACTATATATTAAATGTTGGCTTCTGAGC
Source organism: Marmota monax (assembly GCF_021218885.2). NCBI lineage: Eukaryota > Metazoa > Chordata > Mammalia > Rodentia > Sciuridae > Marmota > Marmota monax. Next base: position 4,267,440 of record NW_026695217.1, on the reverse strand, counting down.
ATTCCAGAGGTAAAGCCAATCTCGAATCTGAGCATGTGCTGTCTAAAACCTACAAGTTCTATTTGTACCTTCCTTGCCTGACCCCTGAGGTCATCTGAGTGTATTGCTGCCTTTCTAGATAATTCAGTTATTCCACTGGATAATTAAAAGCCCAATTGCAGTTTGGGGGAACAATTGCTAGAGTTGCAGATGGTCTCTTAACCTACCAGAGATATAATTTTAAGTCACTGAAATGCAAGAGGAACGTGTTACATAGTACTTGTGACTTAGAAGATCCTAAGGAAGGAAAAAGTAAAACCAAGGAAAATTTCTTCCCCTTCTTTCAACTCCCAAACAATACAAAATAAACTTCCTCTTCCCTGGGTGAAATGGCAAAAAAGTATAATGAAAATATAAAAATATGAAGAAAAAATATAAAGCATCTAGAAGATGCTTCCATAACATCCTTGAGTATTAGGCAGCAGGCTTAACCCATGGCCACCAAAATGATCAGGAAGCTCATTCATTCAAACATCACCCATGTATTTAGTACAGGACTATTGGCCATGAGCAGGTCTGTGGGCAGAAGGAGACATGGACCCTGCCTGTGGGAACTGCAAGTCTAGCATGTCAGTGGCTGCATGTCAGTGGCTAACACGTGCCCACACACTGTACTCTACCACATGCTCCTGCAGTGCAGGGTGCCATGGAAGTCCACAGAAGGGGACTGGACTCAGGGAGATGTGCTGAGCCTTCCCCAAGAAGGTGATATGTGGCTGAGATTTCAGGGATGAACAGGCATGAAGCAGATAAAGATAGGTACATAGATGAATAGGCATTGGAGGGTCCAGCCATGAATTCAGATCTCTATCATTACAGTAATGAAAAGTGACTGTGAGAATTTCAACAGATGTGACAATAGAGTTAATTATTTTATTTTCAAAAAGAATGAAGTGTGGAGAACGGGCTAGAACCTCTGTAGCTTGACTATTTGAATCCTGCAGATTGAGTCCAGGTCTGAAATGGCTGCTTCTTGGATTTTGATAGAGAGAGAAGTGAGGATATAGAAAATAACATGTACAGAATGTATATGTGAGAAAGGAAAGGAAGAGAGGAAGAGTGCAGAAACAAGAGGGGGTTTCAGACTTTGTCAAACAAAGCTCTTGATGCTGATCTAGAGATGAGCAGTGCTGGAATGGGGACTGGATTTTACCTGGAGAGAGGTTGAGCTTATAATGTTATTTCGGACCTGCTTAAACATATTCTCAATGATCTCAGGCTGATGAGCAACACAGACAAATAACCACTGTTCATGGTAGGATGCTGTGGGCTCCAGAAGATGGTGCGGGGCTCAGAGTAGGAACTGCGAACTTATCACCAGGTCATGGGAGCCCCAAGGTTTTTCCAGATAAGCTCACCATAAGTTGTCAGTTAAAAGTATCCATGACTCATTTAACCCATGGAACAGCGGAGGTTCCACCTGATCTAGGAATGGAAAAGTAAGGGGGAGTTTTCTGGATATGTAAATGGAAATAAGGTTAAGAACAGAGAAGATGCATCAGCAATGGTAATAATAGACAACCTGTGAGTGGCCTGGGGTTCAGACAGTCCCCAACTTACACAGGTTCCACTTACAGTTCTTCAACTTTATAACGGTGTGACAGTGTAGCTGTTTTCCACATTCAGTCTTCAATCAACACATGGTTATGTTTCATGTTGTATTCTGTATTACACTGTATGTTGCATTATGTATGATATTGTATCAGCATACTGTATTCAACAGATGACATGAGCTAGTCAGCAGCATTTTGTTATAAAGCAGGATTTGTGTCAGATGGTTTTGCCCAGCTGTAGGCTGATGCTGTAGTAAGTGTCCTGAGCATTTTTAAGCAGATAAGGTTAAGCTCTGATGTTTTGTAGGCCAGCTGCATTAAATGCATTTCTGACTTATATGTTCACCTTAGAACAGGATGTTATACTAAGTCAAGCAGCACCTATACTTGGCATGTTTAGAAATTCTGAAACATTCCATGGGTTAAAAGGAGTTCTAGAAGGATAGCAGGATCTGCAGCTGAAAGGTAGTTGCAGTGAGATATCAAAGGCCTTGCTAGGTGGTGACCATGTGATTCATGGTCTAAACCAGTGCACTCATTAGAGAAAGGAAGAGATGTGTCAGTGATTGTGATCAGGCAGCTGTTGGGAGCTGGGACTGTCTGGGGAAAACTCAGGGTTTCCTGAACTAAGACAAGTGGGCGTAACAGGGTTTGGGGAGCTTCCAGCCATGTCTGAAGCAGTGCATGGAAACACTGGGTAAAGGTTTTAGGTGGGTCACTGTGGTCCCTCTGTGGAGGTGGAAACAGAGTTGGCTTGGTCCTTCTGAAATCTAAATTAGTATTTCATAAATAAATTTGATTTATTTATCATTCTGCTATTTATTTGTTGAAGTGAATTTTACTCTCATTTTGAAGTGGCAAGATTATTTAAGTTTTTTTGCCAACATCAGGAAAAATATAAATATAAATTTTAGACATCAGGAGAGGGCAACCGAGTTTTAACCCATTTTAGGTCCACCTCTGTGTATCTCTAGGGCCAGTCTCCCTCAGGCCTAAGTACCTTTGGTTCTCTCCCATTCTTCTCTGAAAGTGGATCTCCTGTCATTGCTCTGGTGTACCTTAGCATTGTCCTGGGGATGCTCTTTGCTCTGTGTCAGCTAAGGACAGATGATAGGGATTATAGATGCCCCTTGACTTACCTCAGGGTTCTGTCCAGATAAACTCACCGTAAATTGTCAGTTAAAAGTGTCCATGACTCATTTAACCCATTGAACAGCATAGCTCAGTAATTATGGTGAGACAAATATTAAGGCCTGGGACTGTCTGGGAAGTGGAGATTAAGTTGCCTGCTTTCTCCAAGGTCACTTGGTACAGTGGCACCTACACTGTACAACATTCAGGGCTTCCCTTCATGATTGACTGGCTGAGGGGGAGTGGCCCTACCCAGCACCAAGAGAGAGAATTGTAGGGTGTGTGGCCAGCACAGGAGAACGTCCAGATTCAAAGTTAGACACAAGGTTTCTGTTGAATGCATATCAGCTTCACATTAAGATGACCCGTTGTCTGTCGGGGCCACCTTCACTGCTAAGCAGAGACAGCAACCTGAATCAGGAGACCCTCCAGCATGAGTGAGGAGGTACATTCCATCATCAAACACAAACATGTGGAGAAAGAGCAAGAAAAGGCGGCCATTACACCTTGCATCCAGAGAAGGAGCTGGGATTGGAAGCTGGGAGGTCGACACTGTGGCAAAGGCGCAGTGGGGCTGGCCTGTGCCTTCTGTTTGCACCCTAGAGTTAAAAGGCCTGTGTGTGTGCACAGTTCCTCAATCCAACAGCTTTAAGTGCCTCATGGGCAATGGCTTTCATCTTCCTTCTGCCTCAGAATCCCTGGCTCACAGGACCCCCGGGGCCTTGGCCACATCAGGATGGGCCCACGGAAGCTTTCCTGGCTCACCTTTCTCCTCTCTCTTTCATCAACTCTGCTCTCTATGCCACTCTCTCCCTGAAACTGTGCTAGTTCTTGAGTCTGTCAGCTACACGTCTGTATCTAACCTCAGGGGACCCCTCTTCTTCTTGATAATCATTTCTATGCCACGCACAACAATGGTCACTCCATTTCTCTTTCACTCTTCTCAGAGGTCTGAGTCTGCTTTCCATGAGACTGTCTCCTTTTTGCTCCTACCAGCACAGAAAGAGAAATATGCTCCAAATTTCTGAAGTTTTTCCTTCTGCACCTCAAAATTCCCCAGTGTCATTGTCATTAATCATCCACCTTCTTGTCCCCAAAGAAAAAGAGACCTTTTCCATTTCGAAGTGTAATCACTGCCTGAGTTCTTAATTGCCCTGGATGTAAATATATCAGGTGTCCACCATCTGATTCTTTCTCACTGAACCCTGAACATGGCCTTCCCAGGGACTCTTCACTAAATCATATTTTCTCCTGCCCACTCTGTGCACATATGCACAGGAGAGTTGTCTTTAGCAAGCTCCCTTTAGGAAGTAGCCTTTATTTTTCCCCTTTATCCTCCCATTTTCCTGTAACAAAATATGTCATTTTTCTCTGCATATCTTCTACACTCTCAGCAAGCCGACACAACAGAGCCATTTCTCCTGTTTAATTAGCATTTCACTGGTTTTAACGGCACTTTCTCATTATTTCAGTAAGATTGTTCACATAGCTTCCATTTGTTTTTTTCTGTGTTTTCAGAGAAGCTTTGGCTTCTGTCCTAACTGAAGTGAGAAGCATCAAGATAAAATATGACAACATAGATTCTGTCCAAGTTAAAGAGAAAGGAAGCATATGGGGGGTGTTGGCAGCAGGCATATTTCACTTACTCCAGGACCACACTTGGGGGAGCCAGGTCTCTTGGCTACGGACACTGGTTTTTACAGAAAATAAAGTCAATGCCCTTTTAAGTCAGTTTGGGAAATAATTCTAGCAAATATGTTTATTTTCCAAGAAATCATATTTCCAACAGTCGGCTTTGTGCCCCAAATGAACTCTTAAATATTCTTCTAGATAAAGCAGAATTACAAATCAGTGTTTGAAGGTCTGATCTGCCAATGGAATAGGCATGCGGATGTTAGGGGCACAGATTTGTGGTTTGTTAAATGAGGCAAATGTCTCCTCTGCAGAATCTGAACCTGGCAAGAACCTGGAGAGAAAAAGAAAAAAAAAGGCAGAATCAAGACTAAGTACTTGGGCTATGTCCAGGTCTCCTGGCTCATTGCTGAGATTCTCAGTCTCCATTCTGTACTGGTCCCCCCCGACACATCTTTTTTTTGTCTTTTATAAAATCTCACTGATTTTTATTTAATTTTTTAACATGAGAAAATCTCCTTTGTTGAAATGTGCATTTGTTTTGTATGTTTAAAGTACATAAACATAATGATGTAGGACACACATTTGTATACCAAAGTGGTTACTATAATGAAGCAGATCAACATATGCACCATCACATAGTTGCCCATTTTTGTTTTGTTTTTGTGGCAAGAGCAGCTAAAGCTTGTTCAATTAGCAGAAACCCCAATGCAGTGCTATCTGCTTACCCAAAGTCCTCCTGTTGGACAAGAGCTCTCTGGACTTGGTGGTTGCACACACCTGCCATGCTTCGTCTCCTCTGGCCCCTACCCACCCCCTCTTCCATAACCCATGCTTTACTTATTCTCTGTCTCTGTACATTTGACATTTTTTTAGTGTCCCCCGTATAAGTGAGATTGTGCAATGCATTTCCTTACATATCAGGACTACTTCACTTAGCATATTCTTTAGCTCTCTCTCTCTTCTCTTTATTTCCCCTCATATTAAAAATAAAAAGGCCTCCTGTTAGCAGCAATAAAGGATTTTAAGGGGATCATTAAAAAATTATTATTGCCTCAAAAAGGTTAGACTACCAGGATAGTAAGACTGCTAGATATATGCAGGATTGACTTCCTACTCTATTTCACTAAAGGTTACTCAAATAATTAAAGCAGCTGGGGAAAAACTCTTGGAAGAAGGTGCAGCTTACTTGTCTCACGTAGATACTAATGGACTTTGTGAAAGTTCTTGAATGGGTTTCAAATGTTCTTTCTGCCATGGGACATCATAATGCCAGTTCTTGTTTCACTTGGGAACCCCTCTGCAGATGAACGTCTCCTGCCCCAGGCCTGACTCTATGCTTCTTCCTCTGTATTCTCCCCCTTGCTCCATGTTTCAAGCCCCATAGTGACCCAGTTAGTGATTCTAGCCTTCACATCTTGGATAATGTCCATTGTTGTGTCTAAAGTCCCCGTGGGTGGGACTTTCACATTTTAATTTTTTTCTTCATCAAATCAATATGGGGGTTAGGATGTGGCTCAGTGGTAGAGTATGTGTTTAACTTGGGTGAGGCCCTGGGTCTGATTCCTATATACCCGTGCCCCCATGAAAGAAAGAAAATCAGTGAAGAGAGTCACCTTTCTTTGTTGGCAGGGCGTAGAGAATTATGAATCGTGACCCACCATGAAAACAGTGGTGCAGATATTTATTAAAAACACTGACTCCTCAGGTTCTAAGTGATGCCATGTATTTCCTGTGGGCCCTGGCAGGTCTGAGAGGGGTTTGCACTGAGGTTGGCTGTGCAGTCTATACCCTGCATTTGGACGTGGTGCACACACTGCTGAGCACAGCCTGTGTTGAGTGGGTTTTTAGGCCTGAGAGCACCTTAATACCACCAAACAACACTTTAAAATAAAATGCTCCTGATGCTGGGTAGAGAAGCAGCTTAGAAAGTCAGAACATTTTCCCAAGGTTACTTCTCTATTATTAAAATAGGCCTCTTGCACATTTGCGCCAGATTGAAAGTTAATAGAGGGTTCATCCTCCAAGCGGCTCCTCGGCGAATCTGCCTCATGTGCTCCAAATGAGATTCACTCCACAATTTCCTTGTCTCTTGTAAGGATATTACCATTTTTCCAATTACCTTCACTCAAAACCTTGGAGTTCTCTGTGACAGATCTCTTTCCTTTTCTCACTGTGTCAAAAATTAAGAATGTCTTGCTGTCTCCCCGACACTTCTAAATCCAGACCTACAACGATTCATTTCTCTGCCACTCAGCCAACCATGTGACTGGTCTGTAGGAATACTGTATCCACACCACAACCCATCTCTAATTATGAGGCCAAATAAGAATCTCTCAAGCAACATGTCACTCCTCTGCTGAGAAATCTAGATTGTGCTCCTATAACATTGTGAGATCAGAGCCGTCTTGGCAAATGTCCCAACCCTCACACTGGCTGCTTTCCATCCTATTTCCCACATTTCCAATGTGAAGCTTCTCCTCTGATGTGGCCAATTTCTGCATTCTCCTTGACTTCAGGGTTCTTCTCTTTTCCCTTAAATCCATTTATTCTTCAATGCCCAGTTCCATCTTATCTCAGATTTGAAGTACAGACAACCATCCTGGTTGTTCAAAGTCTCTCACATCTGTGAGCTCAGACGATAACCCCACCTGCCACAGACACTGACTCAGACCCTTAAGGGGTTGTCAGCATCACCCAGTGAGAAGGAGCCTGAGCCCCACACAGCCTGCTAGGTTCTGTGGGGTCTCAGACTGGGACCTGGCTTGGTGTTGACCTGCCCCTAGATGATCCTGTGTTCTGAACCCCAGGCCATTTATTTTCCTTGCTGAACCTGACCACACAGGAAAATGAAATCCTTGTGGTTCTTCTTTCTCATCTGTGATTTTGATTCTAACTATTGACACAATCTGGGCCAATTAGAGCACAAGCTTAGCATGTGCAAAGCCCTGGGTTTAATCCCCAGCACCAAGTGAACAAACAAGAAACATAACCTTACCCTAACAGTGTTTCTGATATGGACTGTCTTGGGCACAAAGGGAGGGTAGGAATGTCAATTTTCCCATGACCAAATAGGGCAGAAGTCCTTTTAACAGAAGGGATTCATTGAAAATAATCCCTAAGATGTTAGTTGATTATCTGTAACAACATGTCAAATGAGATAAAACCAGATTAATGTAACTTCCTAATCCAATGCTGATACTATGTGAAAGTCTAAGATTATAAAGTTTTATCTTCCTATGATTTATTTACCTTGAAGTTTGCACATTGATAAACTTTTCAAAGCAAGAACTGTCTCTTTTCAACCTGTGTGCCTCCCTGAGTTTGGGCAGAAAATGTAATACCAGTTAATTATTTGATGTTGCTGTGATGTGTACTGCAGGTAGGGCTACTCTGCAGCCACAGACAAAATCTGGAAATTGCATTTTTTGCAAATGACATTTCCTTAGAACATAGTCCCATCCTCTCATTGACATACTATGGCTTTCATACTGTCCGTGGTGCATTTGCCGTAGGGCTGCATGGGCTAATAATCGGGAAAGAAACCATGTGGCTGCATAGTCTAAGATACAGTTGTTCTTCAGCCTCTGTACTGGTTGGATTCTGGACCTCCTGTGGCTTCCCAGATCTATGGCTGCTCCAGTCTTTTCTATAAAATGTCAACCATTTGTACACAACCGACACATGCCACTCTGTACTTAGAATCATCTCTAGTTATTTATAATACTTAATGCAGTGTAAACGCTATATAAATAGTTGTTACACTGTATGGTTTAAGGGAGTAATGACAAGGCCAGTCTGTACCTGTTCAGTACAGATGGGACATTTTCTCCTGACTATTTTCTATTGAAGACACAGAATGGGTGGATATGGAGGGGCAAATGTGTTGACTGTCTGAAAAGTTAGATGGTTAAAGAGAAGTTTGCTTACCTCAGATTTAAGGAGGACACACTACACAACAGCAAATCTGTATATCTGTAGCCTTCGGATATTGAAATGGTGTGAGAAGATGAGTAGACAAGCGTACGTGGATAACAGTGAGAATAATCACTCAAGAACCAAATGGAACTCGTCCCCACCTCATAGGGTCTTCCCTGCAATCCCGGCAAAGTTAATTGCCCCCCTTCTTTGTACGCTGCGATAACAGTGAAAACATAGATGGGTGCTTGGGTATTTGGCTTCCTAATTCAGTTAAGATCTTTTCAGGAGCAAGGCAGATTTGTAGTATTTCCATTGACTTCATTCCTTTAAAATTTTGGAAAATATTTTCAATAAATAGGCTTACCTGGCATGGTTAGAAATGATGAGATGATTTTATTTGAAATCATTACCTGAAGAGATGAAAAAGGTTGAAATCTTAGTAGTTTCATGTTAAAGTACATTTTAAAGAATAGTAGATAAGTTCAATGAATTGAATATAGGGTATTGGTGGGATATGCCTGTTTTCTTTTGAAAATTGCAATGTTGTCTCTTTGTCCAGTAGGTTTTGAATATTGAAGACAGGTTACTGATTGGAATAGAATATTGTTCAATCTTCGAATAGGAAACCTAATGTTCTCATAAATTGGGCTCTTTGGTCAGCCTCAGCCACTTCCCATTTATTTATCTGTTCGTTTGCTCATTTACTTAACTATCAATAAAGTGATCATGCATAACTTATCTGGGACTGGATTATGTGCATTTACTTTAAAAATTACCTAGCAACTCTACAAAGTGAACATATTTTTGTCCTACTCATAAAACACATAATTTTCCATAGGCATAGTAGCTAGTGAAAGACCAGATCTTGTTATCAGCCTGTGCTTTCTGCTATCATTGACCATCAGGGTAAATTGTTAAACCATTTAACCTCTCTGCAAAGGTACCTGTCGCCTTGCTACTCCGTACTTATTATTCTTCAAGCTGGAAACTTGGTACATTCATTTTCTATTCCTGTCATGACAGATTAACACAAATTCAGTTGCCAGATAAAGCACAAATTTATGTGATTTGGCTTGATCATGCTATAAAAATGAACGACTTCAAAATTTAATTGGCTTACGGAGACTAAAAGACTATTTCTTGATCAAATGAAAACATTCTTTATCTGCAGCATCACCAGTGATCACGGCCAAGTGAAAAAGGATACGTGCTCCAAAAATGACACACATCACTTCTCAGGCCACAGCAGAAGCGTATTACATGGTTGTGTACAATACCTCCTCCGCTAAAATTAATGAGAAAGAAAAACAGGGTATTGGTGAAGACTAACATAGCCTACCATAATACATAAGCTTCTTATTATTGCTAGGTCTGCCTATTTAAGACTGGTCTTTCCCAACAATCCAGTGATTCCTTGCTGTTAGGGGAAATTTATAGTATTACAAGGGGTTTTATTCTTAGTATTGAGATTATAAGTAGAATGTTCAAACTATTCATAGAAAGCTAGTACCTAGGGGATAAAACAAAGTAACAGAAGAAGCGACTTCATAAGGGCACCGTGTAAATAAAAAAATGTGCATATGTTGGAAGTAAGGAAAGAATGAAAATGATGTTGCTTCTATGAAGTCCTAAATAAAAATGAAACTAGAAAATGATATACGAGGTACAAGCAATTGGGAAAAGGCTGACAGTCCTTCCAATGAAAGATGTTTTAAATGTTAAGGATTAGAGTTGAGTTGTGTTATATGTTATCCAAATAATCTTCCCAGCCTTACTTTTGAAATCTCTACAACACAACTTCAATCTTCAAGTAAATACCAGTTTTTCTTTACAGAGGAAAACAAAATTCCCCAAAGAGAGACTAACATTTACTTAGCCTCTCCCTTGAGCCTGGTGAGTGGAAGGAAAGGTTTTTGCTTTCTTTTCCTGAGCACAGCTGGTGTCACTCAAGTACTCTGAGGCTAGCCCTATGGCAGGTGCTGGTTCCACAGCCTGGCCTTGGGAGCCATGCTGTGCTGTGGCCGCAGGTTGCCTGGAGGGAAGAGCACTATGAGGAGGGCTGCTCTCTATGTCCCTATAAAATACTGGCGTCCTACTAGGACCAGGTTATTTTGGAGATTACAGAAATATATTAGGAACTGTCCTGAATCTCAAGAAATATTTTATCACCACTCTCTCAGGCTCTTTGGGAGGTAATGTCATGGCAGCAATGCAGTTGACTAACATTGTATGGATCATCATTATTTTTTTTATTAACTATAATCTTCCTGTGCCTGGGCACATGCAAGACAACCAAGCTGTCCTGTCTCTAAAATGCTCTCTGCCTTCTCTTGTTGCTCTGGGATGAAGCCCTACATCTTCTCTCCCTGTTTAGGACCATCTGTCAGTCTCTTGTTGTAGCACCCCCGTGTGACTCATGAAGTTACGTGTTCTAATCTTTCCTTGCCTTTATTGTGGACTCACTGGCACAATCTTGCAATGAATGTCGGTGCTGCCAAGATATCTTGCACTTAAAAACAACAACAGCAGCAACATGATCAAATTGAAATGCGTTTCAATCAAACAGGGAATCAAATGCCATATTAATGCAGATTCGTAGAGACATAAGTCACTCCCAGAGGCACCATCAATTCTAAGGAGTAGTAATTATAGGTCATAGATCTTTGAAATTGAGCTCTATATGCCAGTGTCAGTGCCACCTTTGCAGTGCCAAGGTCTTCCTTTGGAGTCCTTGCAGACTCAGGGCTGCAAAGTCAGTGCAGTGGGGCTGGCACTTCAGCTACTGCGGAAACCGTCTCTTGTTGAAGCTCATGGTGGGACTTAGCATTTTAGCCACTCCAGGACTCACACAGGCGAGACTGCCCTGGAGCAAGGCCAGTGGAGCCCTCTGGAGGAGAGGAAGGGAAGCGGGCCAGTGCACACCAGGCACATGCAGTCTGCTCTGGGACCTCAGGGCACAAGGCTCTGCTCATTTTCCATCCAGCGGGAGCCTGTGCAGCCCTTGGGGTGGATCTCTTCCCCAAACCCACCAGCCTCATAGGCAGAAAGTTCAATGAGTAAGTTTAGTATTCATAAAGTTCAATGCAATTCTTAGTAGGGGTTCCAGAAGCTGTTTAATTAGTAGAAATAAGCTAATATTCTTAATTTGGGATAAGTCCCCACAGTAACAAATCATTGGGGCTGAAAATATAAATAAGGTTTCTATCCGGGAACATGACCCACAAGGAGCTCTCATGCATGAAGTAGTGAGTCACTGGGAGGTTTCAAACAAGAAAGTGAGATGCTGTCTGTGACTTTGAAAGATCACATTTTTAAAGCTCACTCTGATCTGCTCTCTTGGTAGGGCTCAGTCTACATTTCTCCATATTTTTCCATGTTGAGCTGCTGCTTATCTGAGCCCTCATAGCATCTAATTGGTTACATGTTTGTTACACACACACACACACACACACATACACACATACACCTCTTAAATATTCCATTTTGAGTGCAAGGACCAAAGGACTAGGACCAAAGGACTATCTATGAATCACTTGGTACTTCCAAAAACCGTGGTGCATACATGGCAGTAACTACATACTTGTGAAATGTATAGTCCTAGCTATGCATGCAGAGACCCACCATCCTGGAGGAAATTATGAGTTTGAAACTTCCGCATCTTAGTTTCAAGTCAGACTCTTTAAAGTTCTGTGGGAATACAGTCAACAAGCTAGGATTGGAGGTTCTGAGCGTGTGCTAAAGAAGAAACTTGAGTGGCAAGGATGGGCATAGATGACTAAGTCTGATCCCAAGAAACATCCCATAAATCTGGGTTAAACGAGGGTTTAAGGAAATTGAATATCACCATGAAAAGTTTTCCAGATATGGAGAGTTACCAAAAAATGTGACCTGGCTCGGGCAATGGGCGCAGTGTCACGGCTGACCGTATGCGTCATTTTAAAGTTACTGTTCCTTAGCTAATGGCTTCCTCTATTGTATGCCCTAGGACAAATTTCTGGAGGCTATGGTATGAGATGACTCACATCCTAAAGATTAAGTACCGTTTCTAATGAATATTCAATGACTGATCTATCATAAAGTCGATGCTGCGTGACAACCCAACTTCCTTCTCGCCCATGTATTGTAGGGTCACTTGTTAAACTTTACCCCATATACCTAAAGAAAGTTCAACTTTTGTTTAACTTAAAAAATCTATGTTTAAAAACATAAAATAATGTTTGAACACGAAGCCTCTCTGGGAAGCAATTTCTTAGATATATTAGGCTATAGGCAGAAGGTAAAATAAGGGTCAAAGATCTCAGCCTGGAAAAAGTGTGGATTATGAATTATCATCTAATTTATACTTTTCCTGCTGAAAATCAGGGCCATTTCTGTCCTAGTAGTAGGAAAGAAGCTCTGGGTTTTGATGATAATCATACTAGATGCTTCCCACCTGTTCTGCACTTAGTCTATCCTCTAGAATAACTGATGCTGTGTGCCCTCTAAACTCAATGAGCTGCCTGTGGCACACTGAAACTTGGGGTTAGAGGACTGTGCCATGAAACAGAGAATAGCAATCTGGCCCAGGACCAAACTCCAGAAGAGGGTCTGTTTGCTTTTATTTTTCTCCATTTTTTTATGGTGACAAAGTACATGTAATATAAAATCTGCCATCTTTATTTTCCAGGGTATGATTCAGTAGTAACAAAACATGTTCACAATGCTGCAGAGCCCTCACCACCTCCTGAAATCTGGTGAAACTGAAGCTCCGTACCCACCATATGATAGCTTTCTACTCTCCCCTGAAAACCACCCTTCTGCTTACTGTCTTTATGAGTTTGAATTTTAAATGCCTCACATAACTGAAATCACACATTATCTATCTTTTTGTGGCTGGCTTATGTCGCTTGGCATGATGTCCCCAAGATTTATCCGTGTTGTGGTAAATGTGAGGTGGAACATCTGTTTAAATGATGAAAGGTATTTGGTGGTATCTGCACACCACATTTGCCTATCCTCTCATCCATCAGTGATAGACATTTTGTTGCTTCCATATTTAAGCTATTGTGAATAATGCTGCATGGATGTGTGAATATTTCTTCAAGGTCATGCTTTCAGTTATTTTTGGGTTAGACCTAGGAGTAGAACTACTGCATCATATGGTGATTCTACTTTGTAAAAAAATTATTGAATTGTTGAAGAACCACCATGTTGTTTTCCACATGACCAGGCCATGTTACATTCTCACCAGCCTTGGAGACGGTTCTGATGATGCCGCATCCTCACCAAAACTTATTATTTTTTTATAGCAGTCATACTGATGGATATGCAAGAGTTATTTCATTCATAATTCTGAATTGCATTTCTTCAGTGATCAGTCATGTGGAGCACCTTTATATGTTCTCCTTGGCCATTTTATGTCTTTGGAGAAATAAAATGTCTATTCAGGTCCTTTGCCTATCTTTGAATAAGTATATTTGTTTGTTGTTGTTGAGTTTAGGAGCTCTCTATGTATTCTAGTCTTGGCACCCTGGCAAAAAAGCATTTGAGCATATATGCAAGGGTTTATTTCTAGAGTGCCTGTTCTATTCCACTGGTCTGTATGTCTGTCTTCATGTCTATAACACACTCTTTTGATTACTGTATCTTTGTAGCTTTGAAATTGGGAAGTATGAATCTTCTAGCTTTTTCTTCTTGAAAATTGTTTTGGCTGTTTGTCCCTCAGGATTCCCTACAGATTTTGTGATAGGTATTTCCATTTCTCTAAAAAATCTTCATGAGGATTTTGATAGAGAAGTATTGAATCTATAGATTGCATGGGGCATTACTAACACTGTAATAATATCAAGTCTCCCAATCCATGAATGTAGAATATTTTTTCATTTATTTAATTTCCTTCAGCATTTTTTTTTGTTTTTTTTTAGGTTGTTTTAGGTTTCATTATATAACTAGTTAGCCTTCTTGGTTTAGTTAATATGGGATATTATATTGATCAATTTTCCTATGTTGAATCATCCTTGCATAACAGTTATAAATCTCTCTTGGTTATGTTATATATTCTTTTAATTATGTTGCTTAATTTTATTTCATAGTATTTTATCAAAGATTTGGCATCAATGTTCATAAGGGATATTGTTCTATACTTTTCTTGTATTTTATTTGTCTGGCTTCAGTCTGACTGTGCAGGATAAGTTATAACATGTTTCAACCCATTTTCTAAATAATTGTTCAAACCAATTTTTTCATTGTTTGATTCTCTTGTTTGTCTATTCTCAATTTCATTCCTCTCTAATTTTTACTATTTCCTTTATTTTGCTAGCTTTGGGTTTAGTTTGTTCTTCTTCTTTTTTAAAAAATATTTTATTTACATTTTAGTTTTCAGCAGACACAACATCTTTGTTTGTATGTGGTGCTGAGGATCGAACCCAGTCCGCAACCATGCAAGGGGAGCGCGCTACTGCTTGAGCCACATCCCCAGCCCCGTTTGTTCTTCTTTTGATAATTCATTATGATATAAAGTTGAGTTCTTGAACTAAGACCTTTCTTATTTCTAATGAAACGTTTATAACCATAGATCCATCCCTTCTACTGTATCTCATGGGTGTTGATCTGCTCTGCTTTCATTTTGTTCTTTCCCAACAACATACTAGAGCATCAGAGTTGGATGTTGTCAGAGACCTTCTTGCCCATAAAGCCAAAAGTATTTATATGTGACCATTAACATATCACAATATTTATATATGAACAGTTTCCTAACCTGTCCCTTAGAAGATTATGTTGTTCATAATCCTTATCCTATTGCAGGCATAATAACTTCAATATAAACTTAAATATTTGATGGTATATAACAACATAAAATGGTATTTATTCTGTAAATAAAATGAGTTCAGTGAATTATAAAAATACAATAAAAGCAAGTACCAAAATGATTAGTATATAATTTCGTGTAAAAATCATGTAAAAAATATTGAATTTTAAGATTCCTTTATGATTTCCTTCTGTTTTGTGTTCCATTTGGTAGACTGAAGCTGAAAATGTAAACAATGAATTCTAAGGATAATTTAAAGACAGAGAAGAATGATATGGAATTCTTAGAAAACCTATAGCCAGTGGAAAAAAAACTTGGGCTTTCCATCTGACTACCAAAGCCAATGTTTTACATCAAAACCTGAGGGGTTCAGGCATTAGGATAGAAGGTCATAGTAGCCACTTACTTTGCACCAATGAGGTTGAATAGGGTTGGCCACTGATTTACCTGTGCTCCAAAATAGGCTAGATTAGATGACTTTGGATTGAAGAAGAATGTTAAAATGTAGACAAAATGAGAAAACATTCCCTTCACCTATGAAAGCATCAAAAGCCGAGCAGAATAAAAATAAATTCAAAAATTGTAAATTCTGGTAATCAACTGAAATGATGTTTCCAGAGCTTACAAACCGAAAATTTTGTTAATTTTTCTTGTTATACTATTATAGTTATCAGGAAAATCACTAAATCTTAAGGCTTTAGAAATGTTTGAGTTCATCTTTGCCAGTTTTCTATACTTAGTAAAATAAGGATAGGTTGAACCTAGATTACAATGATATTCACAGATTTACACGTGGTATAAAGCACTTGAAAAAATAATTTATATGAAAATGATTTCTGGAGAGCACCTTCCCCTTTTATAGATGTAGATAACTTAAAGGGTCTCTTATTTACAATCAAATGTAACAGTGTTGATTGAGCTGGTGAAGATGCCCTCAAGATGTTCAGAGATGATGTGACTAAAGATTTCTGAGTTACAATTTGGAAAATTTTCAAAGAATGATTTTTACAGATTGTTGGAACACCACCAATGGAGAACATGATGTTTATTTGTATCACAATAGAAAAAAAAGGAAATTTCCAGTAAATGTCTTCAATCTTAAAGAAAACTATGCAGGAGATTTTTGTACTACAAAGAGGTATTGAAGAATTCAGGAAAGTTATGAACCTCAGGAAAGGTCTGGTCATTTACAGGAAGATGGCTTACAAAGAATAGATTGGTGATAATGATTTTGTCCCTAATATTAAAAATAAAGTTGAAACCTGGGAGTGTGCAACAGAAATACATGTCTCAAATATGGAGGAGGAGGAGGAGGAGGAGGAGAGGATGAAGAGAGACCAGGTTAAGGTGAACCTTTTCACTCAGGAGCTAGGTATCATTTTAAGTTAAAAAGCACAGCAATCAAGTCTGTGATTCTTGAGGTTATGCTGAAAAAAACTGAATATAATTTATAAATAGTTTTATTGAAATTTTCATTTATAAAATCAGTAATCGAAATCGGCACTTTAAGGTAGGTAAATTGGTAAAAATAAGACTTTTCCAATTAATCATTTAATTACTGTTATCAATGAAGAATTCAGATACTGTGTTCGTTAAAATGCCAGGAAGGCTAAGGACAGAATGGTGAGCTTGGGACTGATGAGGGACTTTGTAGCTTATCTAGATCAGAACTCAGCAGACCACACCATATTTTACTGAGGAGTTTCCAGCAAGGAAAGGGCCCTGAGACTCACTCCAACAGAAAGGCCTGAAGAAGAACAGAAGTTAAGTTCTGGGAATCCCAATATCAAGACCAAAGGACAGGGAGCATTTATAAATGGGAGATGGAGCTGGGAGTGAGAAACCAGGCATCTCTACAGCAGAGAAAGGAGAGCTTCCTGCCACAGTGCCCTGAGACTCTCAGATCTGTTGTTACTCAGTAGGCACCTGGTGTCTCAGGATGTCTCCGGCTGGCTTGAGGACCTCAGATCAGAGTGGACAAGTGTTCTCCAAAAGTCACACAGCCTCACCTTTACACTTCTGAAAGCAAAATGGCAACTAGGTTTTATTACTTTCTTAGGAAGCTATTCTTTGTACTGACCCAAATTCTTACTTTGACACTTCCAAATATGTTTTTTTTGAAGGAATCCAACACAATAAGCTTGGTGCTTCCTTTGAAGGAAAACTTTTAAATGTTAAGACATGAACATATAATATTTTTAAGATATTAAGTTAAATTTTTCAACTCTTTTTTTTAGTAATCCCTAAAGTGAAATCTGTACACATCCGTGGCTCTATTATCTAACAATAAGCATCTTAAGACAGTTGTCCCTTATCAATGGAAGTACAATTAACACTTCCAAATTGGAGAATTTAGTTGCCACCCTGAAGTATTGCTGAAGGTTACAGCAGATATATTTTAAAATTTTATTTATTTTTTCATATTTTTGTTGGTGCCTTATACCATGACACTGGCACACAATGATGGGATTTCTTGTTGCACAGTTGTACATGCACACAATGTAGACAATGTAATTTGGCCAGTAACTCTCCCCAGTACTTCCTTTCTCCTGAGGTCCCTTTCTTCCTGGATCTCTCTTTGATTTTCATGAGATTTCCCCACCTTTCTTTCCTTTTTTCCTCTCTACCTTCTGCACATGAGAGAAAATATACTACTGTGGACTTTCTGAGTTCAACTTATTTTGATGAATACAATGATCCCTAGTTCTATCCATAATAGTGTCTAACTGCTTCCAAAGGAGGCAACTTGAAAATCCTCTAGTTTGCCCCCAGATATATCAGCAAATCCTCCAAAATGCCTTCACTAGCATCAAAACCATTACCATGTTCTAAGCAAGCACTTCAGTGAAGATGTAATTTTCTTTACAAGTATTTCATCCTTAAATGATGATGTATCTAGATTTTTTCCCCCCTGGGACACAATTCTATTATATCTTTAACAATTATGTTGTAAAATATAGGTCACTTGGCAGAAAATAATGGCAGTATTATTAATATTTTTTCTGGATATTCTCTTTCAATAGGATAATTTGATTAGCTATATTAAAAAGGTTATTAGTTGCCAATCATCTATAAAGGGATGTTAATTTTATCAGTTCAAAGTAAAATTTTTATATATTCAATACTCTGTGCCAAACAATTTTAGACAGTAGTGTATGAACTGAATCAAATGTAAAATAATAAAGTAAAATTTCCTGGTTTTTTTCTATATTCCTTTTCCTTCTCTTCCTTTTTTGAACATAAGTATATTAAGTAAGGTTAATACACTTACTGGGTTCCTAATAACACTGAAGGATTGAATGACAGCAAGCCATTTTCTTTGGAAACAGAAAACTGGAGAACTTAGAAAAGTGAAGCCATTAAGAAAGCTATTTTTGGCATATTTTTATTGGTATATAGTTGTACATAGTGGGGGTGTTCACTGTTATATAGTCACACATGCACACAATATAGCAATATAATTGGCCAATCTCACTCCCCAGTATTTTCCTTTTCTCTCCCCTCCTCCTACCCAAGTCCCTTTCCTCCTCTGCACTGATCTTCCTTTGATTTCCATGTGAATCCTCCCATGCTACCTTTCTCTCTCATTCTCCTCTGTAACTTCCACGTATGAGAGAAAACATACAACCCTGGACCCTCTAAGTCTGGCTTATTTCACTGACTGTAGTGTTCTCAAGTTCCATTAATTTTTCTACAACTATCATAATTTCATTTTGATATATGTCTGTTTATATACCACATTTTCTTTATTCATTCATATTCATTCACTTAGGCTGGTTTCATACTTTGGCTGTTGTGAACTGTGCTGCGATAAACATGGGTATGCATATTTCACTGTAATAAGATGGCTTTAATTCTTCAGAGTGAATACCGCGGGGTATGTAGCTGGGTCATGTGGTGATTCCATGTCTAGTTTTTTGAAGAACCTGATTCCCTTGGTGGTTGTACTGATTTACAGTTCCATCAACAGTGTGAAAATATTCCTTTTTTCCTCTCTAGCATTTATTGTTATTTGTATTCTTAATGACTGCCATTCTGATTGGCGTGAGATAAAATTCCACTGTAGTTTTGATTTGAATTTCCCTAATTGCTAATGATGTTGAACATTTTTTCATGTATTTCTGGTGAGTTGTATTTTTTCTTTTTAGAAGTATATGTTCAATTCATTTGCCCATTTATTAATTGGGTTATTTGATTTTTTTGGTGTTGAATTTTTTGAGTTCTTTATTCTAGATATCAATCCTCTGTCAGGAAAGTAAATAGAAAGCTTTGTTTCCATTCTGTAAGTTTTCTCCTCACATTCTCAACTGTTTCCTTCCCTGTGCAGAAACATTTTAAATTTGTTGCCATCCCATTTATTAACTCTAGGCATTATTTCCTGAGCTTTATGGATTCTATGAGAAAGTCATTGCCTGGGCCTATATGCGGGAGTGTTGACCCTACTTTTTCTCCTAGGAGTTTTATAGTGTTTGTTTCAATTCCTAGATCTTTGATTCATTTTGAGTTGAAGTTTGTGCAGGGTGAGAATAAGAATCTAATTTTATTCTTCTACATATGAAGAACCAGTTTTCCGAGCACCACTTGTTTAAAAAAACTGTCTTTTCTCCATGGTGTGTTTTTATCACCTTTGTCAAGGATCAAGTACTGGTATGGGTTTTTCTTTGCATCTTCCATTCTGTGCTATTGCTTTATGTATCTGTTTTTAGGTCAGTATCATGTAGATTTTGTTTCTATAGCTCTGTTGTATAATTCAAAGTCACATATTGTGATGCCTCCGGCATTGATTTTTTGGCTTAGAATTTCTTTCACTATTCTAGGTCTTTTATATTCCCAAATGAATTTTAGGACTGTTTTTTTTTTTTTCTTCTAGTTCTGTGAAGGATGTCATTGGTAATTTGATGGAGATTGCATTGAATCTTTATGATTTTGGTATTATGACCATTTTTAGCAATACCTATCCATGAATATGGGAGGTCTTTTCATCTTCTGAGATCTTCTTCAATTTCTTTCTTCAATGTTGTAGAATTTAATTGTAGAGGTCTTTCACCTCCTTGGATTTACTCCTAGGTATTTTTATTTTGAGGCTATTATGAATGAAATTGTTTTCTTGATTTCTTTCTCAGCAGATTCATTGTTGGCATACATAAAAGCTTCTCATTTTGTTTGTTGATTTTGTAACCTGCTTTAACAGTCTTTTAGTGGAGTTCTTTGGATTTTTCTAGGTATAGAATCATATCATATGCAAGTAGTGTCTAATTCTTGCTCTGGCTAGAATTTCTACCACTACATTAAGTAGGAGTGGTGAGAGTGGACATCCTTGTCTTGTTCCAAATTTTAAAGGAAATACAGCAGATATTTTTAAGAGTCAGGCAACAGATGGACTTGGTAGTTAATATTTAATCTCTACCATTTGTTCTTATTCACACAGGGCCCCAGCTCAGCAAGCTAAGTTCCTTTATCTTGTTCATACACTGCTGAATATTTGAGCCTATTGACTTCTCTTGAGTCAATATGTAAAAAGCACTTATAAGTATTTGTCTGCCAAAAGCCTAATAAAATTCAGAATTTTGATGTAGCTATTTAAAAAGTTAATGCAATGAAAGTAATTGAGAACCAGTTTGAAGAATAAGAGAGAGAAATTTGTCTTCAAATATTTAAGGATTAGTCATACGAAGAGGAATTAAAGGTCAAATTTCCCTCAGCATCGCAGGATAAACTCCATATGATATGTGGGGTTTGGTACTTGATCCTTCTCTTACTGTCCTGCATTAAGAAACTTCTATCCTCTCTGAAATTTATTTTATTTTGGTTTGCAAAAGGGAAATTAAATGATTGCTACTTCCAAGGCATTGATGACATAATGTATCTGAAGTTTTCTAACATATTAAAAGTGCACTTTTCTGGGCAAGTTGCTCAGTTTCCTTTGGCCCATCTTCTCATCTGTGCCAAACCCTGTTCACGCCTTTATGTATCTATCCAGTGAGGTCCCTTCACCTCTTTGAGCAAATGTCCGGCTCTCCTCAAGTCCCAGAGACCACCACAACCCTATGGTTTTATCCTCCACAAGGAACCTGGGATGACATTAGAAATCACATCTTCTGCTTCTCTTCTAAATAGTTATTTCATAGTTGCTTTCTTTTCCTTGAGTTACTAGGTTCTAGCATTGGGAAAGAAAAATCTGACAAACTTTAATTCTTTGTGGGCAATACTAAAAATATCTGATACTCTTTAGTTATTTATTCACTTAATGTGTACTTAGTTCTTTGACAAACATGGCAATGTGCTAGCACATATTACTGAATATGAGTAAAATATAATCTTTTTTCTCCCAAGAATCCTAAAATCCCAGTACAAACAAATAACAACAAACCGAAACATACATAGGAATAAGTACAATGCATTAACTACAAACTGGCTTATGTTACTTGTAAAATTATTTGCAAAGTGAGTACTACAATGGATTCTGATCAGAAATATTGGCAAAGCTTCTGTAGGGAGGGGTTTATTTACTACAGATCTTAAAGCACAAAAGCATTTTGACATATGGAGAAGAGATGGGAACTTTTCCATTAAACCTCCCCCAACCATTTCCGTCAGAATTTCCTGCCTACTCCTTTGTATTTTGTTTCCAGATTTATTGCATCAATTATCCCTGGCTGTTTTATAGTCCAACTGTGTGGGTGGCCACTGCTTCACCTCACAGCAGGCCCTGGGGAGCAGGATCTCTAAGGTGACTCATCTCTGCATCACTTCCATTGAGATTCAAGTTTTAAGCCCTCTGCACCTCCTCCTGAACCCTCTGTCTTCTTGCCAGATTCAGATAGGAGAGAAGGAATAGGTATGAAGTGAGACAGAAGCTGTGTGCTAAATTAAAGAGGGGAAAGGGTTAGGGAAGCATTGATAACAGCAAATGCCAATAAATTGCAGGTCAAACGTCCTTCTAAGATGTTTGGGAGAATTTGCCAGATTTCCTGTGTTGTACCTTATTTTGTCATATTTGTAAATTCCTGTGTGAAACAAGCAGACGAGAAACAGATTTTTGATAATCTTTTCAAAATCAAGGATGCTTAATGCTGTAGGATTTGTTTCAGCAGATTTGATTTGTGTTAAACATGGTCATTTATGCGAGATGCTTTCTACAAAGAATGATAAGTGCTCATAATGAAGAGAAGAGGTTTGACAGTGGGGTAGGACTGTTCTCTTGCCATCCGTGAAGGACTTCTGAAGGGGGAGAAATCAAGGGAAAATATGCAACCAAGTACAGACTTCTCATTCGTCGAAATTCAGAAAAATAACAAACTTAAAAATGGGGCGAATCACAGAATAGAGTAGCAATGGCACTGAAAAAATATATAAATTTGCTTAACATTTTTAACTCACAGAATGTTTCCATTGGTTAAAATTTAGAAACTGTAGCATTTTATCCAATCCTACAATACATAAAGCATTTATTTATTATTTATTTATTGGGAGAGAAGCTATAACAGGTTGAATAATGGTCACCCTAAAATATAAAATTTTCCCTGGAATGTGTAAATATTAATTTATTTGGAGAAAAATGGCCCTTGCAGATGTGTTCATGTTAAGGATCTTGCAATGGGGAGATTTTCCTGTTATTAAGACTATCCATAAATGCTGTCATTAATATCCTTGGAAGACAGTCAAGGCTGATGGCAGAGGGAAGGAAACAATGAGACCAAGAGGGAGGCAGAGTCTCCAGGAACCTAAAGAGGCAAAGAGCGATGGTCTCTGTGGCATGTCCCTGGGAACATGGCCCTGCCACCATCTTGATTTGGGGCTTCCGACCTTCAGAACTGTCAGAGAATGGATTTCTGTGGTTTTAAACCATCCAGTTTGTGGCAATTTGTTTGAGTAACTCTAGAAAATGAACATAGCTTTCTGATTTTTATAAATTGAAGATGATCTGAAATATCGCAATTAAAATAACTAAGCTATATAATGTAAACATCTACAGTGCAATAAACATAAGCTTTTGAAATAAGAAATAACTTATTGAATAATAGTATGTGGGTAGCATGTGAAGAAAAAAGACCTGGAGTTTAGAGGGAGGTTCTCAGTGCACTGCAGGTCTCGGAAGGAGCTCCAGGATGAGAGGTCTGTGGACTTCTACAGAGCATAGACTTGAAATCCTGTGTGTATGTCAATCAATTCATGTTCCAGTTGTCCTGGGGTAAAAGCCTGAACACACTGGTTAATTTTTCTCCAAGTGTCTTATGTTACCACATGAAATTTGTTTTTTACAACACTTAGGCATAATTAGGAACAAAGATAGATGCATTAATTATTCTGATCTGAATTTATGTGAATTTTAGGCTATCAAGGTTAGACAATTTTGATCAGCAGTTCAGCAATCACGGATAGGTTATAAAATGAATGTCAGTGAATTTGTGTCCTGTGAAATATTTTGTTAAAAATCATTTTTCCCCATAGTCCAGAATGAGTCTGAGATGTCCAGTTGTGAGTAGCCCAAGGGCCTCAAAGGGTTTGAAATGCTAAAGCAGATAATGCATGGGTTGGTCTTCACAGGCAGTCGAGGTAGGTACCAATAACAGTATATCTTATGTGATGACTCTGTATTTTATGTGGCGTAGATTGTTTTAAACTTTGCATTTGTATTGGTGTTTAGTCTTTCCAAGGCACTATAATTCAGTTGCCATGTCAAATTTCACATGGTGGGAGTATAATTTGTAATGAGTATCATTTTTACATGGATGGTGTATTATTCTTTAGGGCCGCTGTGACAGAGAGTACAGACTGGGTGACTAGACAACAAAAATTTATTTTCTCTAAATTCTGGAGGGGGTACAATGAATCCCATAGAGAGTAAGGAATGCTTATGTTTATGAATTAAAAAATAGACACATTCACTATACAAATTTAGTTATTCATGTAAAAAAGATAATGATTCCTTATACTGTGAAAAGTGGGAAGAAGGGTCTTATGATCAGCATACCTTTTCCTTTGCCCTATATTATATGGATGATGGAAATGTCCTTGTTAGGAAAGACAGAGATATTTATCTGTCATATTTAAATCTGTCTTCATTGCAATCTATGAGCCCCTTATTCTTCAAAATGGTAGCAGATAATTCAGATGGGATTGTCTGAATTCGTAGTCTTCTCTGAGATCAGTGGGAATCTCAACTGTGCTTCTCCTACCTTGTATGACATGGACAACGATACCCAGTTAAAGCCTGTTGACATTTTCAGGTGCATCATAAAATTTTTTTAAAGAACAAATTTCAGCCACAATTCATAAACTGTATCCTGTAGGACATTAATTGAATTCACATAAAAGTTTTAAAGACTCCCCGTTAAACAAAACAAAGATGTTTCTATGCTGTAGCATTTCTTTGAATTTTTAATTTTCTCAAGTGAATTAACATTGGTGAATATAACATGAAATATTTCTAGCACTTTTTTGTAGAAAACTTTGTGGAAGAAATACACATTTTGAATACACATTTTGAAGCAGAAAGCATGGGAAGTCTTCCATTACTAATATCAACCTTCCTTCTCTTTTAAACCTACGGATTTTCACTTTTATTTTTTTCATGAATTATATAAGGTCTTTAGTTGGTAGGATCTATATATGCATTGTCATGTGACTCATGGACTGACTTAGATGTTCAATGCTGATTCTCAGACTGTCCTCTATTAAGAAAAGGATGAGCAACCTGTGATTGTAATCTCTGAAGCTGGGCAGGGATGGAGGGGCCAGGCTGCATGGGGGCAGTTGCCTTCAGCAGCGGGAGCTCAGGGCCTGAAACCAGCTGGCCCCACAGAGCATGGCCATGGCCAAGAGGCTGGCAGACTGCTGCTCAGCAGAAATCTCATCAGCTCTAGGAGGTTTATGAAACTATTACTTGGGAACCAGTAATATTTTCATACAAGGGAAGTGAGTTTCAAAAGGATTTTCTAATTGACCCAATATTCAAACATCTGCTAAAACACACAACTTTGAATTTGAATACAAGGTTTGGGTTTTGCTCTGTTTTTACTCCACAGCCTGATCTCTGCTCAGATTTGGATATGAATGGACTTAGAGTCCTGGAGCTCAACTTATACCTTACTGGATATTCTTCTCTTAGTGGCTCTTATTTTTAGAGAATGGTAATATTTGTCCAGGGATTTGCCCAGGGTCATGCAGCCTTCAGTAGCTAGGTGAACACATACTTTTCCCACCCCAGGAACACTTTTGGGCCAGAGAAATATTATATGACAGTGAAGTATGATATGTGCTAGTGGGCGTTGCAATATTTTCAAATCTATCATTTATTGTTTATCAAGTTTATGACCTTAAATTTAGAAAGACTTTTCAGTCTTAGGGAACCTGAAATTTAATATAGATAAATTATATAGGGCCTACAAAACTATGATGATATAAGGTATAAATATTGTTGATGGATGAAGGATTTTGTGATATAAAGTATAAAATCTGGATTTCTTCTTCAAGGCAAGATGTACAACTTAACAATGATCAGAAGATGTGCTTAGCTCTTCAATTTCTAGCATAATTTTGACACATTCTTATTTATGTTAGAATAAGTAAATAAATTCATTGGTTGTTATCTCCACCTATTATTCAATATTATTGCTTAAAATGACACAAA
Source organism: Marmota monax (assembly GCF_021218885.2). NCBI lineage: Eukaryota > Metazoa > Chordata > Mammalia > Rodentia > Sciuridae > Marmota > Marmota monax. Next base: position 4,241,744 of record NW_026695217.1, on the reverse strand, counting down.
TATTAACTACTAGAGATTGCGGCTTTAGTATTCACTAATCAATCTTAAACTTTAATTTAATTACATTATTTCTAATTATCACTGTGCTTGGATTTCAGCTGTAGTGACTGAGAAACTGTCTATTATAACATCATGATTTCCAGCAATTTATAAGATTAGACTACTCAAATATTGTTAGCAGCAGTATTTGTAACAGCACACCAGAATGTCTCATTTGAGATCTAATTAAGGCAATCCATGAAGTAATTAATAGAAACTCACAATTTTGAGAAAGAGAGAGGAAAATCTTTCTCAGTTTGACACCTCAACGATGAAGCAATTTCATTTCTTTTCATCAAAGGAGCTTCTTCTTTTGCTTAATAAAGACCACATTAAAAAACATGAAGTTTCAAATTTATTTATTCCCTTCTGTCTTTTAATGCCTTTTCATTATGCATTATGATTTCAATCTCCAGAATCCACGGGATCGTTACAGTAAGGATGAAATAACTGGAACAGCGTTTTAGACACAGGCTACAATTTGCGAGTTCAGTCAAAACAGTTGGTGTGATCGGCAGTTACTTGAAATTCATATTTAAACTGCTGTTCCCCCACACATTGGAATGAAGCAATTTGAATCCATAAATTTAGAGTTAACAATGTCATCTTAAGACTCTCTATCCTAAGTCCTTGTGTATGTACTTACAAGGAATCTGGCAAGCAACCAATTCAACAGATAGTTCTACTTCCTGTTTTTCTTAGCTGAAGTGTACCAGTCCATGCCCAGCTGCTTCTAATACAGAGAGCCTGAAAACGACAGTATCTTTCCCTAATTACCTCCTAAATCAACCTCCTAGGGATATGGGTAGCAGACTGAAAATAGAGAACAAGGACATTCCTGGTCGGAGCAGGGAGCCCTGGAGCACAGATCCAGATAGGAGGGCTGGATGCACTTTGGATGTTTCTGTGACGGACCTGAATGAGGGAGAATCACTGCAGCCCCCTGAGTCCCAGATCCCCATTTGGCAGATGAAGAACTTGAGCAGCAGTATTGATGGTCAATGCCACACACGCTACAACCCCTGATGGTCTCTGTGTGTGTGTGTGTGTGTGTGTGTGTGTGTGTGGTTTCTTTGTTGTCACGACTTCAGAATTATATGTACGTCATTTAGCATGGTACCAGTCCCTCTTCCAAGCACTTTCTGAACATTAATGGGGCAAATTTGTCATAACTCCCTTTTGATTTTCCAAACAGGTTGTTTACTAATAAAGAGTTCATATCCAACTCACCCATTCAAGGCACAGTTCTGTGACTGAGCACACTCATAAAGTGCTGTGTACATCCCCATAGTTGATTTTTAAAGGCATCCAGTACCTTAACGAGGAATTCTGTACACCTTGGCCCTCATCAGCACCCATTTTTTCCATCTTTTCCAGCCTTAGGAAACCACTAAAGCACTTCTGTCTCTATAGATGTGCCCGTTCTGGGTGTTTGATCAGTGGAATCATACAACCTTCGCACCTGGCTCCTTTCCCTTGGCATAGTCTGTTTGGGGTTCATCAACTTTGTAGCAGGTACTATTACCTCCTTCCTTTAAATTGTGAATGATATTCTGCTGTACGGGTGCCCCCACATTTTATTTATCCACTCATCAGTTGATGGACATTTAGAATGTTCCTACTTTCTTGGCTATCATAAATCATACTGCCATTAATAATCATGTGTGAGATTGTGTCCTGAAGTTTTTATTTATCTTGGGTATATAGGAGCAGAATTGTGGGGTCCAAGGGCTGTTTGATGTTCAGTCTGTTGAAGAAGGGACAGGCTCTTTTACAGAGAGACTGCCCCACGTGCATTTCCACCTTTAGTACTTTAGGGTTCCAAAGTCCCCATCCTTGCTGACATTTGTCATCTCTTTTTGATGATAGCCTTTTTAGAGTGAAGTGACATCTCCTGCAGTTTTGATTTGAATCCTTTGATGGCTAAAAATGTTGAACATCTTAGATTTCATGTGCTTATTGGCTAATTCTATTTCTTCTTTAGTGAAATGTCCTTTCAAATCCATTGCTCATTTTAAAAATTGGTTTTGTGTCTTTTCACTATTGATCGATGTGTTAATAATACATTCTGTGTACCAGTCTCTTATCAAATATGTAATTTGAAAAAAAGATTATTCCATTCTACAAGTTATCTTTTCACTTTCCTGATGGTACTTTTTGACACATAGATTTTTAAATTTTAATCTCTCTCTTAACACACACACACACACACACATTTGCTGCCTATATTTTTGCTTTCATATTTAAGAAAACTTTACCCAATTTAAGCCTCCACCTGAATTTTTAATTTAAATCAATTTAGTTTAAAGCTCAGCTGAATTTTTAATTTTCACCTCTAAATGAACCAAAAATGAAAGCCCATAACACTGAACTTGTGTCTCAGACACTCAGTTCATATTTCATTTACACAGTGACACAATATCTCATTGTAGTTTTAGTATTCAGGTAGCAAATCTTTGCCATTTTTAAATATAGTTTTTTTGAGACATTGCATTTTGCCCTTACAATATGGTACTTATAAGTGGAATGCTATTTCCTTACCCTGTGCACATTTTCCATATTATTCAAGTATTGAGATGCCCAGTGATTTACTATAGCAGCAGCTTTAAAACTACCATGGAATTTGCTACAAATTTGGGCCCTTCCATATATATCTGTGGAACAGTGCTGCATCTAAACTTGGGCTGGCTTGATTAACCTCTTCAATGGTGATCCCAGAGGAATTACCAAGAGGGAGGAGCTCCCCCACCAGGGAACCCCCCCCCCCAGGCATCCTACCAGCATGCCTCCTGCACTCTGGGACAACATGGTGATGATGGGGTTACAGACCTCCTCCAGCTCTTTGTACCAATGTTCAGATTCTTCCTTCTCTGCAGTCTGATTCTTATCCAGCCCGTTGATGATTCCATTACATTTGTCAAAAATCTTCTGTTTCTCCTCTTCATTGATCTTGCCTTGAATTTTCCCATCTTCTGCTGTTGCTTTCATGTTGAATGCATAGGACTCCAGCAAATTCTTGGATGATACCTGGTTCCTCTGCTTACTTTTCAGCTTCCTGGACCATGCACTCAGTGTCCTCCTTGCAACAGCCTTTGTCATTAGTGATGGTGATCTTATTCTCTTTTCCTGTACTCTTGTCTATGGCAGAGAAGTTGATGATGCTATTGGTGTCAGTATCAAAAGGGACTTTAGTCTGAGAAACACCACGGGGTGCAGGAGGGAGGGATGCCTGTGAGTCCGAACTTGCCAAGCTGGTTGTTGTCCTTGGCATGAAATGCTCACCTTCCTATACCTGAATGAGCACACCAGGCTGGTTGTCGGAGTAGGTCATGGAGGTGTGTGTCTGCTTGGTAGGAAGAGTGGTATTGCGCTTGGTGAGGACCGTCATGACTCTACCAGCAGTGCCAATACCAAGGGAAAAAGGGATGACAATCAAGAGCAGCATATCTTGAACATTTGCATCTTATCTCCGGATAAAAAGGCTGCCTGGACAGCTCTACCAGGAGCACAGCCTCCTCAGGCTTGCTGCCCTTATCAGTTCTTTTCCACTGAAGAGGTCTTGCCCAAGCTTCAGAATCTTGGGGATATGAATTGAACCACCCATCATCAGGGAACTGAGGCTTAGGAAGAATAATAACTAGTTATTCTCACAATTTTGACAGCTAGTTAATAATGTCCATTCCCTCACTGCCAGGTATATATCCAAAGGAATCGAAATCTATATTTTGAAGGCATATCTGAAGCCCTATGCTTACAACAGATAAGGCACAGAATTTGTGACTTGTCTAGTTTGGCATCTTGAAGAGCTTTTCCTACAGGATCTAGGGTGCCATGGAACAGGTCAGCATTCAGCTCTTCCTACTGAGAACAAATAATGGAGGTATAAAGAGAATAAAGAGAATCAGTAGAGAAAATTGTAGAGAGAGTCAGTCAGTACTGGCCTGAGTGCTGGAGGAGAGGGTACGCTTAGCTCTTGCACATGCAGTGTGGAGATATTGGATAGCTCTTTTGTTCCCACTGATGTCCTTTTTAGGCTTGTGCTTGAACTCAGCAATAAAAGTCTCTCCTGCTAAGTGGGTGTCTTTAGCTGTGTATTTGACCTCAGAGTTTCCATCTTCAATAGTGAGGATTGACACATGGAAAATTGATGGTGACTTATGTAAATATAGAAGTATTTACATGTAAGTAATTTGAATTAACCTACCCAGAAATAACTTTCTATATTTTAATATGTTTTTCTTTTAGAAGCTTTGGATTCACTGTAAGTCCCTAAGATAATGCAGGGAATTTCCATGTACCTCACTCCCAGTTCTCTCTGTTGTTAACAACTTACATCAGAATGTGCCTTTACCATGGTTATGAACCAATTAGGATATATCATATTAACTGACATCCATACATTCTTTGTACTTCCTGAGTTTCAATTCAACATCCCTTTTTTTCTTCCAGGATCCCAAGTAATTTTTAGTTACCATGTCTTCTTGAGTGGTTCTTGGTTGTGTCAGTTTCTCAGGTTTTATTGGTTTTGATGACCTTGGCAGTTTAAAAAAATATTGGTCAGGTATCTTGTTGAATTCATATAGAGTGAATAAAATGATCTCCATCTGGCATTTTCCTGATGCTTTTCTCATGATTAGAATGAAGTTCTAAGACTACATTTTAACCAGTAGTATGGGATTATAATCCAGGATATAAAATAAATAGCCATAAATCTATATTGATATAAAAATGATTAGATAATTTAAAAATTCAGGAAAAACAGACAAGTGTCTTGTGCAGAACAATTGTAAATTTTTGTAGATATTCTGCCCTTGAGGTGGAATGTAATTCTCACTCTCTCGGAGTGTGGACCATGCACAGGGTGGATATCGATTCTTCCCCAGTCAGACCTTCAGATGAGAATGTATCCCAGCCAACAGCTTGACAGCAGCCAGTGAGGCACTGTGCAGAGGGCCCAGCTATTTCAGACCCTGTGACCTGTCCTTCAGAAAATGCTAGACCTCTGGGTGTTTCTGCAGACCTCTAAGTTATTGGTAACTTGTTACAAAGAACAAAAACTCAATACAATTGATAACAGAATGGTTATGAAATATTCTCTCTGAGAAAGTAAAAAGTGAAGTTTAAAGGAAAAAATCAGAGATCCAATTAGACCTTTATGTTGTGAGATTGTTGTTTATATTCAGAGGAGAACAAAAGTAGTTGTAATATACATTAAATCTACCTATCTCAAGGGGTAATCTTATCTATGTGATATAGTTCTGTGAATGATTATGATGTCTTTCCTGGCATATTGGAAGGACCATGCTATAGGTCCCAGGTAGGTAGAACTTAAGACAGTTGTTATGCAGGTTTTCCACATTCTTCCACTTTCTGTATTGTAGCTGGATCTACTTGTGACTCAGGAGTGAGACCAGCTGATGAATTTTGTACAGCGAGGGGTTAGCAGGCAGGACCTGGTTCACTTCTGGGCTGCAGCATTTAATTTAACTTTCTGTTTCAAGGTTTCTTGCCCACTGTGTTATAAGCAACAGTGAACTTAGAGATGGTCCCTGCTAAGGCATTCTGGATTCTGGAAACAAAAATTGTGAAGAGCAGGCCTCTGCTCTCAGCTTAAGAAGGACATGTCACATGAAAGGGAAATACATTTTCATTGTTTTAATTCATTAAAGTTTTAGATTTTATTATAGCATAACAAACTCATCCTGTTTCATATAAGGCTCTGATGTCCACTTCAAAATTTACTAAATGTATAAACTTTAGCAAATTGCTCACATTCTCTGGTTGTTTCTACAGTTATACAGTGTGGAGGTGGTGTAAGAATATGTAGCTCTTCAGGTTATTAGGGTAAATGTGATAAGTCATTTTTTTTTAGTATAATGTCTTCCAGGTTCATCCATTGTCATTGAAAGTGACAATGAGTGTTTTTATTCTCCACTCATCCATGAATAGGTTGCTTAGATTGATTCTGTGCCTTATCTGTTGTAAGCATAGGGCTTCAGATATGCCTTCAAAATATAGATTTCGATTCCTTTGGATATATACCTGGCAGTGAGGGAATGGACATTATTAACTAGCTGTCAAAATTGTGAGAATAACTAGTTATTATTCTTCCTAAGCCTCAGTTCCCTCTATTTTAAAATATGAACATCATATAAGACATTTGACAGAGGTTGTTTTAAGAAATAAATAAAATTTTAAGAGGTAAAGAGGCAAGTAAAGAGCAGACACATACTAAGTGCTTAATCTTTGTGAGTTATTTTTTTCCTTTTATTTTTTAAATTGATTTTATTTTTTAAATACATGACAGTGGAATGCATCACAATTCTTATTACACATATAGAATACAATTTTTCATATCTTTGTTTATATAGAAAGTATGTTCACACCAATTCATGTCTCCATACATGTACTTTGGATAATGATGTCTGTCATATTCTACCATCATTGCTAAGCCCCTGCTCCTTCTTTTGCCCTCCCACCTATCTCCCCTGTCTAGAGTTCATCTATTACTCCCATGCTCTCCCTCCAAACTCCACTATAAATCAGCCTCCTTATATCAGAGAAAATATTTGGCATTTATTTCTTGGGGATTGGCTAACTTCACTTAGCATTATCTTCACCAACTCTATCCATTTACCTGCAAATGCCATGATATTATTCTCTTTTATTGCTGAGTAATATTCCATTGTGTATATATGCCACGGTTTTTCATCCATTCACCTATTGAAGGGCATCTAGGTTGGTTCCACAGGTTAGCTATTATGAATTGTGCTGCTATAAACATTGATGTGGCTGTGTCCCCGTAGTATGCTGTATTTTTAAGTCCTTTGGGTGTAGACCGAGGAGAGGGATAGCTACTAGATTGGCAAAGGGGACTTTAAATAGGGTAGTAGTCAGTAATCAGGTCCTGGGACACTCAGAGCCAGTTTTAAAGATGCCAGGGGCCCTAGGGATTGCAGGAAGGAGGTTGTCTACCCCCCTGCACCTCTCTTCTTGCCACAGACTGGTTTCTTGGGCTGCTCCCTTGAATGTGGGGTGGGTGTCCTGGGCACGATGCTGCAGGCTGTGGGTCAGGGTTCCGTTTTTGTCCTCAATCTGGCCATTGTCCTTGTGTAGTTTAAAAGCCCTCATCCCACTGTCATAGTGACAATCCTAAGACAAAAATGATGGTGGAAGTTTCTCTGCCTGTAACCCTTTGATGATGCCCACGTCCCCAGGATAAGTTCACAGGCCTGGGCATGTCACTGAAGGTATCCTGTGGTCCTGCTCCTTCCTGTGCTGCCAGCTCCATCCCTGCAGGCTGTGGGCTTTGTCCTGGAGCAGGAACCATCATTTCCATCTCCACTGCTGTCTGGGGTGTTGCCGTCTGGCTGGGCACAAATCACGAGCCACTGAAGCAGGAACGAACTTTATTTCTGAACTCCACCAGCACCCTCCACACACGCTCCCTGGGGAACTCACCCGAACGCCACGCGGCTCCTGCAGGAACCAACAAGCAGAAATCCCTCTTCCAGAAATCCCTCCTCCTGCACTTCCCAAACCAATGGGAACTCTCTGGGAATCCCCATGAGAACTCCAAAGTAGCAGGCCTAGGCGGACAGTAAAGGTCTAATATACAACCGAATCAATCCAGCATCATTTTAATGGCTTGCCTCTCAACAAATACTATTGGCAAAATGCCAGGGGCCATTCTGACTCGGCTGTGGCTCTCAGCATCTCCCCCCTTCTGTTTAATTAAACAACAAGCATGTGGCTTAGGGACCGTGCCTGTTAGGTTGTCCAATACACATATGGTTCTTACCCGTCATCAGATGAGCTGACCTCTAGGCCTCAGCCTCCTGTCTTAGGTTGGTACCACTGCAATTGGATCTTACCCGTCACTGACTACCGGTCCAGCATACATCCATACTTGTGGATAGGCCTATGTACCAGTGGGGGGGTGAGGTTATTTGCCTCACCTCTGTTGGCCCCCAAATTTGGCCTTGGTGCCAGTGGGGGGTGAGGTTCCTTGCCTCACCTCTGTTGGCCCCCAAATTTTAGACCATCACTAGCAGAAGGGAGGAGGATACAGAAATGCCATGACACCAAGCCAATTGACGGCTCCTTTGGAAAAATTGTACCACCGGTGACACCATCAGCAAAGATACGCCAGCACTACCACAATTCCCTGCACCAACAGATAGTTCACAATGCATACAAGTGATACATAGTCCAGGCAAGTTCTGCAAGCAGTTCAAAGCAGAGGAGTCTATCAATATGTCCATTTTCTCCCAAAGTAAATCGACTCCTTGATTGAGCATTACTTGATGAGTTATTATTCACTGATGCATCAGTTTATACAGTTTGTTGTAATAGCTATCGTAGAAGCTGTAGTTTGGTTTTATCTTTGCCTTCACCGGCACTGGGATGAAGATAGGAATTCTGGCAATGATGGCTAAAAAAAAATTATGTAACATTCCAGCAGGTACTAAGAAAACAATTTTCTGAACAATTTACATTATCCTGAACAGAATTATTAAATATAATGAAAAGGAAAGGTGAAAGTAAACAAACAGATCTGTTAACCTCCTTATTTGTTCACATATTAAAACAATCCTCAACAGCTGTTTACCCAATTTAAATTAAACTATTTAAATCACGTGAATAAAAAAAAAAGTTTGGATCCATTTTATCATGAGTGCTCCTCATATATGATATATGAACATACGCACAGACATACAACACAAAACAGAAGTGTGCACACATAACATACAACACATAAGACAATAGTAAAGGTCTTGTAGCTTTACAGAGGTGAAATCTCCATTGCAATGTTTAAAAACTCCACAGTCAAAAAATAAAACTGATCAGAAAAACATTAACCTAGGTCTGTATGAGCTCAAAAAATAAAATAGAACTTTATGATGTGGGAAAAGGCAATAATAAAATAGATATTGAAAAAAGACATCCTGGTTACCACCTGGGTTTGACTCTTTTATGGATAACCCATCCTTTTTCCTGTAACTTGCATAATGGGTCTGAAGGTATTCCCACAAGCAAGCCCCAAGGTTTTTTATATTTGAAATAGGCCTTAATGGTGTTCATTATTCATTAGCCTCCAGGTATGGGAGAATCACTGTTGCAGATGTAAGAATAGCCAAGCTGGAGCTCTGGATATCAGCTGTTATGGATTTGAGTCAAATCATATTCTTTTTGGTCTGTAGAAATCTCTTTGGTTTGGTTAATCTCTCTGGAATCCAAATCGGCTGTTGTTCTCCCTGTGGAAACACACAAACAGACCCCCGACTCCAGACAATCACTGGGTCAGAACCTTTCCATTGTACTGTTAGAATAACCTTCAAAAGTACCTTGGGCTTATGTACATTTTTTGGACACATATTCCTTTCTGCAGCACTAAGCCCTGATAAATCCAAATTTAAAAAGTATAGAGTAAAAAGAGTTATTTTAAGTTTATCTTTGGGGAATATATACCCCTTTCCAATTCCCTCTTTTTGCTTTAATAAGTACATTTTAATAGTTTGATGAGCTCTTTCAACTATTCCTTGTCCCTGTGGATTGTATGGGATTCCTGTTATGTGAGTAATGCCAAATGATGAGCAAAATTGTTTAAAAGAGGTAGAAGTATAACCAGGATCATTATCTGTTTTTAACTTCTTTGGAACGCCCACAGTGGCAAAATTTTGTAAGCAATGAGCTATAATATCTTTAGTTTTTTCTCCGGCATGAAGGGAGACCATCAAAAATCCGGAAGAAGTATCAACTGTATGTAACATGCAAATATTTTAATTTTCCAAATTCTGGCAAGTGTGTGACATCCATCTGCCAAATATGGTTAGGTATCAGTCCTCTAGGATTGACTCCAAGATTAACTTGTGGTAAAAAGGTCACACAATTTTGACATTGTTTTATTATTTGTCTATCTTGATCCTTAGTTATTTTAAAACGCTTTTGTAAAGTATTAGCATTGACATGGAAGGATTTATGAAAATTTGTAGCTTCTTCTAGTGTAGAGAAAATATGTATGTCATGTGTAGTTTTATCTGCTAAATCATTGCCCAAACTAAGGGCTCCAGGCAATCCTGTATGTGCCCTGATATGTCCTATAAAGAATGGATCATTTCTGTTCTAGATTAGACCTTGTATAGTGGAAAACAAAGAGAAAACAGTAGAGGAAGGGGAAATCCTACCAGAATCTTCAAGGGATACTATAGCATTAACTATATACTGACTATCAGAAAATAAATTAAATACAGAATCTTTAAACATCACAAAAGCTTGTAATACTGTATTAAGCTCTACCTTTTGAGCTGATTGTTTGGGTACTAAAATGTAAAATTTTGATCATGGGTAACTACTGCTGCTGTACCATTATTTGACCCATCAGTGAATATAGTTGGAGCATTCATGATAGGTGTTTTTTTTGTTGTTGTTATTTTTGGAAAAACTACAGGATGTGAAGACCAAAAAGACAATAAAGGATTAGATGGTAAGTGATTATCAAATGAAACATAAGATTTACACATGATTATCATCCAAGTATTTAACTCATTAGCTAACTCATCAATTTGATCCATAGTATATGGAGTAATAATTTAATTGGGAGAAATTCCAAACACTCCCTTTGCTGCTTTTATTCCTTTGAGTATTAATTGTCCTACAGCCTCAGGATACCTAATAAGAATAGTGTTAGGAGAATAAGATAAATGTATCCACAATAATGGACCTTCTTGCCAAAATACTCCTGTAGGAATATTTTTTGTTGGTATTACAATAAATAATAAAGGCAAACTTATATCAATTCTATCCAAATGCATATTTTCCATATATGTTTCAATAGTTTTTAATGCCTTTCTTGCTTCAGGCGTTAACATTCGGGGTGAATTTGGATCTGATGGACCTTTTCGGATATCAAATAAAGGTCCCAACTCTCCTGTTGGTATGCCTAGATAAGGCCTTACCCAATTTATGTCTCCTAATAACTTTTGAAAGTCGTTAAGTGATTTGAGTTGATCTACTCGTATTTGAATTTTTGGTGGACGGACCATGGTTGAGGATAATAGAATTCCTAAATAATTAATTGGAACATTTAATTGTACTTTATCTATTGCTATCTCTAGATTATAATTTTTTAATAAATTTGTAAGTGTGGCATAACATTCTAGCAATGTGTTTTTATCTTTATATGCTAATAATACATCATCCATATAGTGAAATATTTGTAGTTCAGGATTTTGATTTCTAAGTGGCTGGATTGCTTTGTTAACATAAATTTGACACATAGTTGGGCTGTTAGCCATCCCTTGAGGGAGTACTTTCCATTCATATCTCTGATTCAGGACCTTCATGACTTAGTGCAGGGATAGTAAATGCAAAACGTGGACTATCCTCAGGATGAATTGGAATTGAAAAAAAAAACAATCTTTAATATCTATAGCTAAAACATACCAGGTTTTTGGCAAAGCATTGAAGAATCCCTGATTGAGCAGGTCCCATAATAACCATCTCATTATTAATGGCTCTTAAATCTTGCAATAATCTCCATTTACCAGACTTCTTTTTAATGACAAAAATGGGAGTATTATAGGGAAATATGGAAGGTTGTATATGTCCCTCCACTAATTGTTGTTTGACCAGGTCATGGGCTGCTTGTATCTTTTCTTTAGTCAGGGGCCACTGAGGAACACATACTGGTCTTGATCTATTTGTATTGTAGCTGCTATACCTTGTTCTTGTTCTCCTAATCTTTTTTCTTTCCTAAAAACCTTGCTTAGCCCTAATAGTGGGTGCATTTGGATTGATATTATTTGTTAATGTCAAACCTAATTGATCTAGGATATCTCGTCCCCATAAATTTATAGGAAGATGATCCAATACATATGGTTGAATAGTTCCTTCACATCCTTCAGGATCCTTCCAATCTAATACCATTGCACTTCTATGGGGATTATTTGCCACTCCTAGGCCTCGAAGCGTTTGAGTGGCCTGTTGTAATGGCCAATGTTTTGGCCATTCTTGATGAGATATGATGCTAAGGTCTGCACCTGTATCCAGTAGCCCATTAAATTCATGTCCTTGAATATTTAGTTTTAGCATTGGGCGAGAATCTAAATTTAAAGATAGCATAGCCCAATCTACACCTGTGGAGCCTTATCCCCTGGAACCTCTTTCTATACTACTACTGGAAAATTTATCATGTAGGCTGGGTATTATTAATAACTGTGCTATTCTATCTCCTGGTGAAATTACTGATATACCCTTTGGAGAACTAGCTATAATTTTTATTTCACCTTCATAATCGGGATCAATTACCCCGGAACTTATCATAAGTCCTTTTAGCGTAGAAGAACTGCGTCCTAACAATAAGCCTACTGTTCCTTGGGGAAGAGGTCCTTTTACTCCTGTGGGAATGATTTGAACTCCCATCTCTGGAGTTAGTACTGCTCTGCGGAGGCGCAGATGTCCAACCCTGTGCTCCCTCTGGTTTGTCTGATGAGAGATCTGATGGATAATGTGCCCTGGGAACTACCTGATGGTGTTGCTGGGTTCCTCCATGGTGTTTCTGGGTTCCTCCAGTGCCCCATATATTTGTGGTCGTGGGCCCCGGAGCATTGGGCCCCCTGTCCATTTTTTGGCAATGAAGCCCAATGCCTTTCTCCACGATATTGTGGTTAAACACCTGGTCCTTGTCCGTTTTTTAATAATGGAGTACCCTCTATGGTGGTTTGAGAAGGGCATTCATTAATCCAATGTCTCCCTATACAGCATCGTGGGCAAATACCAGGTATTCCACTCCTTTGATACCTAGCTTTGTTAAACCCTCCTCCTATGGGGCAATTCCTTTTAAAATGTCCTGTTTGTTCACAATTGTAGCATGTTTTCGGCCTGGCATCTAAAGCCTGTTGTACTGCAGCTGCCAAGACTTGTCCTTGTTCATTAATGTCTCTACATAATTTAATGTATGTGTTTAAATCTCCATGTTTCCATGGTCTAATGACCTCTCTGCACCAATTATTTGCTTGCTCATAAGCCAGTTGCTTTATTAATGGCATTGCTTGTTCTGTATCCCCAAAAACTCTGGTAGCTGTTGGAATAAGCCTATCTACAAATTCAGCGTAAGGTTCATTATCTCCTTGTATTATCCTAGATAATTGACCTTGTAAATCTCCATGTCCTTGTAAAGTCTTCCATGCCCTAACTTCATCTGCAGCAATTTGTGAATATACAGCAGGATCATATTCAATTTGTTGCCGTTGACCCTCATAAGGTCCTTTTCCTAACAACATATCTAGATTTCTTTGAGGGTAACCAGCTGCTGAATTTTGCCTAGCTGTCTCCGTGCAAAATTCCTCATTGGCAACCTTCCATAACAAATATTGCCCTCTATTTAGCACAGATTTACACATGCTAGCCCAGTCTGCTGGCGTCATTTCCAAGTTGGTAATGGATTCAACCATGCTTACAGTGAAGGGTGCTTGAGGACCATAGGTTGTTACAGCCTCCTTTAACTGCTTCACTGTTTTGAAATCTAAAGCATGGTGAATTCACTGCCCTCCTGCCTGCTCAAGTACAGGGCATGCTAATCTTTGAGGTCCTGTCTCAGGATCCCATCTATCAACTACGGGGGTTGAGGGCCACTCACCTGTCTCCATAGGTGGAGCTGTTGGTTGAATTACGCCCTCTGGTGATAGAACAGAGTTAGTAGCAGCCTCCTGTTGTAGCTTCCCCCCGATAGCTGTTTCTCCTCTAAGCTTTCTTCCTTTAAATTTTCTTCCTCCATCTGACTACCTCGAGAGACCTTCTATTTTGCTTGATCTAACATGTTTTCTACCATAGTCTGGACCTCTAACAATTTACTTAACACTCTTTCAGTTTGTTTTTTACTAATTTCTTATCTACTATAAAGATAACACAATCCAACAAGATAACACAAAACAAAACCGAAACAGAATGAAACAAAAACGGGACAAAAAATCGTTGTATCAACTTTCCTATTTTCTTGACATGTACATTTGTGGTCTATTTCTATCTCTTCCTCAGGGGCAAACAACTTCAAACCTTGAGCCAACCATTTTTCCCAGTTTGCCTGAGAAAGTTCTAGGGATAGGCAGCTTGAAACAAAAACAAAACAAATCAAAACAAGAACACATTGTTTTTGAAATGGTCACCCATTCTCTTGCCTTCCCTTAGGGGCGAACAATTTCACTTACCTCTGAGTTTCAGGCATTCCCTGTATGGGCCGCCAAATGCTGCAGTGTGTCTGGGAACAAATCATGAGCCAATGAAGCAGGAACAAACTTTATTTCTGAACTCCACCAGCACCCTCCACACACGCTCCCCGGGAACTCTCCCAAACGCCATGCGGCTCCTCCAGGAACCAACAAGCGGAAATCCCTCTTCCAGAAATCCCTTTTCCCGCACTTCCCCAACCAATGGGAACTCTCCGGGAATCCCCACATGAACTCCAAAGTAGCAGGCCGAGGTGGACAGTAAAGGTCTAATATACAACTGAATCAATCCAGCATCATCTTAATGGCTCGCCTCTCAACCAATACTACTGGCAAAATGCCAGGGGCCATTCCGACTCAGCTGTGGCTCTCAGCACTGGGGCTGCTTCTCGGCCCTGCGAATGGTTGTCTCTGCAGGGATCAGCTCCATCCCAAGTCCACTTCTGTCTCCCTCCCTGCAGCCTCCACTTGGCCATCACACTCTTTGGAGGCCTTCGCTGAAGCCATGAGGCTCCTCATCCATATTCCCCATTCACCATGTGGCCAGTTCTCCCCCAGTACTGACCACTTCACATAGGGCCACATCATCCTAGGTGCCTCTCCATTCCAGATGGGAGCTTCCCACAGGCAAAACCTGCTGTGTGTCCTCCTCCCCAGGGCTTCCAGCAGGTGCCTGCACATCTCTAATGTTCATCACTGAGTGACAGGGATTAGGACCGACATTTTCTGACTCCTTTTTGAAAGTCCTTTCCAATACATTGCATCTTATGAAAATGTGACATTAAAAATGAATTCTGCAAGATAAATTCAAGTGGTCAAGTGGAACCAAATATGATTAAGGCATTTTCAATCTGTCCTTCCTGACATTTCAGGAAATGTCTCTATTCTGAGGTTAAATATGAATCCAGCCAATTCGAAGGCAAACGCTGTTCTCTGCCTGACAGTCAAAATAGGAGAAAGGGGCCCTTTCTGAGCATGTGTTTGTGTCCTGGGATGGAAAAACACCTGACAGTTTTCTGATTTAAGACTTCTGTAATGAGAAACTTGGTGCACCAAGAAAAGAGCCAACCTAAGGCAGAGAGAAAAAGCAAATCTCAAAGATAAAGCTAGTGGAAAAGACCAGATTCAGTGGACTTTAATTTCTGAACCTCAAATATTTGAGAATGGTGCAGATGTGTGCACAGTTTGGGAACTTGTGTGCTTTCAGACTCTCGCAACCTAGGCTGAAAGCGTGTGTGGTCTTGCAACAAGAAAGAGGAACAGCAAAATTGCAGGAGTCACAATACAAATAAAAATAGGGCATGGAGGGGTTTGAAGTAGCACACACCCCTGCCTCAGGCACTTAACAGTGTGGAGGTAAGATCAGGCTGAATCTGTTTAGGAGTATATGTTAATTGTAGTTCAGAATCCTTGATTGACTGATGGTGTGTAAAGTTATCTATTAGATAATAGATAAATTCATCTATTTAGATAATAGATAAATGGGCTTAATTGCTGATGTTCTAGGAGAAATGTGTGTTGAATTTGTAAAGACAGATCTTCAAAGACTTTGTAACAAGGTAGATCTACGAAGTCTTGGTCAGGGAATGAATTCCAAGGAGTCTGTGTTCAGCAGGAGTGAGCACCCAATGGCTGACAGCTTCTCTTGTGTTGGGTGCTTTTTATTTGAAGCCTCATTACTTGTATATCATTAGTTATCAAGAGCACTTCATCCTCATTTACTTAATCAGTTACCTAATTAATATTTGTGTAATATTTTTAACAATTGAAGCAAATTGGGAGATGGGAGGGGATGACAGATGTCCATGTACATAACTGGGAATGTACCAATTAAGCCAATCCAATTGGACCAACTGGATAAAACGTTAACCGATTCAGGGGTGGATTTAATGTTTTGTTTTTCTTTGGTTTGCTTTGCACCCTACAGCTGGAATGCAGTGTGAAGAAAAATTCAGTGTCTGTAAATAAATCCTAGGGTTAATCATGACCTTTTCCTGTTGCTCTGTGAAGTTGAGCACCATTGGGATGTAATATTTCATGAATCTGGAGCAAAAGAACAGACAGGTCATTTATTTTCCCAAGATATGTTCTAGCCTGGTATTGCATATGTTTCTAACATTGCCCGAGTACATGCTTATATATCATTATGCACCAAGAGCTCAGTTTGTTGGGAATGTTTTAGACTCTGATTTTGTTCAGTCCTTATGCAAACTTTGTTCTACTTTGGAGACAAAGGATGACCTTGGTTTCAAATGGACAGATACGGACTCCATGGATTTCAAAAATACTTCATTTCACCAAGTATAAAGACAAGGAAGGCAAATTGTGATCTGTGCTCCTGCTTGCCCCTCTCTCCGTGTGGCAGATGGGACCACTGGACAGCCAAGGCATTTCCAATGAGGACTGACATGGCTTTGCAAATCTCCGTGTGGTTTTCCAGGGAGCACCAGATGGCCAACTTGGCCACACCTCTTCCTGTTCTTTGTCTACTCACAATTTTATATTATGTGAGACCTGCCTATAGAAAGTTGTTCAAGTCCTCTGTATCTCTTATTGTTTCTCGACTAGGTCTTGAAGATAGAGTCTGAACATGGTGAATGGGAGAGGGTGTGCTTTCTGGGACTTATATAATACATAATATAATACAAAGGGAGAAATAGACCACCAAAGGCTGAGGTCACCTCCAGCCTCACAACATGAGGACAGTCCTAGCTTCCAAACTACCTCTCCTCCAGTCCCACTCATGGGCTTTGGAGGAGGCACGGAGGTGTGCATGGAGGGCACAGGGAGGTGTGCGTGGAGGGTGCAGCACACAGCCCTTGAGGAGCATTGGCTGAATGAGAACCAGTGCTCTGACTTTCTTCCCCTAACCTCTTGTCTGTGCCAATAGCCCGCAGGGGACTAAGTGGTCAAAAATGGGTGATCTCCACGTTTCATATTCTGCACCACCTTAGCCTGTAGGTGAGCCAGAGTGAGCCCTGGCCACCAGCTGGCAGAACCCTGGCAGCAACCCCAGCTCGAGGATCTGCTTTATCTGCACAACCCATTGCCTGAACTTGGCCAGACCCCCTATGTATTCCTCTGCTTGTCCCTGCCTGCCTCTTGTCTCTGGGTCTCAGCTGCCCCTTCTCTGCATGGCCTGCTGCTTCCAGTCATGGCTTCCCCTGACCCCTCAGTCTCTGCTTGGTGAACAGGCAAGCAGTTTTGGGGAGCCCCTTTACCTCACCAGCATCTACCCCAAACCTTCCATCCCTTCCACAGAAGAATTCTTCACAAACTTGTCGCGAGGGGCAAAGGTGTGACTCATACAGTCCAGGGGGAGAAATAAAGAATGTCCACGCGCTTCTGCCCTTTTCAATGCTTTATTCACTCAAACTGCTCTACAATTCCACTCTATAGGTTCTTAATCAAGAAAACGACAATCCTTAATGCTGGGCACTGCAATAGACATAAACAATCCACAGCAAACAAATCTAGGTTAATCCTAAGCACTGCAGACACACTTGATCATGACAGGCTCATGACAGACATTCCCTCTTCTTGCTAAGCTCAAGTGTTCAATCTAAAGTCTCAAGCCCTAGGCTTTAAGTCCAGCAGATGCACACTCAGAATGAGGTGATCAGGTCAGGAACAGATGGAGGTCCCTCCTGGGGTGGAGCTGATGGCTGGTTGAGGAGAGGGTCATAGGGAGAAGTTGTGGCTCTCCCCAGGGTCAAGATGTGGCTGTAGAGTTTGAGAGCAGTCAGGAAGATGCAGAGGATCAGCAGACGATAAGAAGAGTTGAGATGTCAGTCCACGTCCTCATCAGGCTCTCAGCATGAGGGCATCAGTGTCGGCTGGCTGAATGTCTGTTCATTTGCTCCATCATTTATACTAAATTTTGGGGCTTCTGACCACCCTTTTAATCCTTATCAGCTGCCACTGGGTTTCTCAGTGATGTCATTTGCCCTGAGGTTAAAGCATCTGGTCTGGTGGTCTCCACCTTGATTTTTTTGCCAGGACAACATGACAGACTTCACTCTGAGTTTTTCAGGGTGGGGAGAATTGACTTGTTTATGTCAGAACTATGCCTGATGAGCATACTGGAGGGCTCCGTAGGCACCTGGTGAGACTGCAAGTTTCAAAGTGAAGTTTTAAAATGGAGTTGCTTAGGCTCAGGCCTAAAGCCATCCTTACAAAACTAAAGGTTGTTTTTTTTTTTTTTCTTCCCTTTGTCAGAACAAGAACAAAAAACCCCTTCTCAGGTCCTCTTTCCTCTGTGGTGCCCTCATTTGTCAAGGAACGAACATGGCAATTGCAGCTACTCCATCAACATGAGAGGAGTCATTTGCAGGATACAACCCCATTGTTGTCTTTAGAACTCACCAGAGGGGCACATGCTTTTCAAAAGTGGCTTTCTGAAGAAAACCCCTGTACTTTTACAAACCAGTTCATACTTTATATAGATTTCCTTCATCTCTGACCTAATGTCCTCTGTCTGCTCCCAGATCTGATCCTGGGTACCACATCCAGTTATTGCCAGGACCCCTCAGTTTCACAGGGTCTCCCTGGAATTGATGACTTCACCAGTTTTGAGGAGCAGGGGTCAGTATTTTGTAGCTTGTGCCTTGTGGGACTTTTTCTGGTGTTTTCATCATGGTTGGACTGAGACTCTGATGTTCAGGAGGAAGATGGCAAATGCAAGCGCTATTTTCTTCACATTACATGCAGGGTACACAGCCACATGGCTTCTGGGTGTGGATGTTGTCCTTGCTCACCTGGCCCAGGTGGTACTTCTTAGTGTTCCCCACTGCAGTTATTGTCTGCCCACCCCTTCCATGCCATGCTCTGCTACAGGAAGCACTGCACATGGCCTGGTAAGGGGTGAGGACTTGGGCTGCACCTCCTGGAGCCCAGGCACCTGCACACATTTTCGGAATTGTGCAACAGAGATTTGTCTTCTTCTCTCCTTGTTCGTTTATAAATCATTTTTAACATCTATATGCATTAATGGATATTTATTTATTTTTCTTTTCTTTTTTTTTTTTGGCAACTGAACCCAAGAATACTTTACCACTGAGCTATATCCCCAGCCCTTTTTATTCTTTGAGACCTAAGTTACCCAGGCTGACCATGAACTTGTGATCCTCCTGTTTATGCCTCCCAAGTCACTGAGCCTGGTGATTCATGGATATTTATCTTATATGTTGGGTTATTATCCAGTACCACTGCATTTTTTTTAATCACTCAAAGTGTTCCAGCTTTAGTGGATTGGGTCTTGCTAAATCACTCTGAACTTCAATCCTCCTGTCTCAACTTTCCAAGTAGCTAGGATACAGGCATGGGCAACTATGCCTCGTAGGGTTTGTTTTATAAAACACAAAAACTTACCTCTTGGAAGGAATTTCATGTTCTGTGATGATGGGAGGGAAGATGTCTACTTTGTGTAGTGATTTGGGCTTTCCATAGTGATCATCATGAACTGTGCAAAATCTCAGTGCTTCAAATCCTCCTGTTGTCTAACCCTTGGGGGTCTGATACTATGGCTTCATTGGAGTAGAGGAAAAAAAAAACACCTCTGAAGGATTTTAGGCAGACACCAGTGGCTCAGGAGGAGGTAGTAAGGGCTGCACAAGGCAGACACACCATTCTTCACCCTTCCAGAACCAGATGCTTAACACAGTCAATGTCTGTTATTTGACACCAAAGATGCCGTATCCAGACAGCTCCAGATATTGATCTCAATGTATGGAATAATAAACACATTCTATTATGAACATTCAGTTAGGCTGCCAATGCCCAGAGTACAATGCCTGGTGACACAGTACACATTTAATAAATATTTATTAGGATAATTACGGATATTTTGAATATCTTGTTCATTTTATGACGTATTTATGATTGCTTAAATATCTTAACTACCATTAATCCCAGTTTTTGTGGGTTTCAGTTCTGACATTGCTTTCCCCTGTATCAACTCTTCCAGTCCCTCCTGGTAGGCATTTGATGATTGCTTTGACTTGAGTGCAAATATGTAAAAATTGCATTCAGCAGAAAATCTATGAAAGGAAAACCAGAGCTGTCACTTTTCTGGATGCTTAAATGGCAGGTGATTTTCAAGTTCATTCTTCTTTATATATATTTTCAAGTTTTCTGTGATAAGTATTCATTATTTTGTTAATGATTAAATAGGCTTTGTTTTTTTTTAAATGAAATGCTTCTATTGTTGATATATTTAGTCAATCATATAAATGTTATTCCCTATTTTGGTTAAAACTTAAAAACTTAAAACATTCTAACTGGAGAAGTTTAGGTTAATCACAAAAAAATGTCATAATCATTAACAGATCTTCATTCCTGTTAAGGTCTGTAAACAAGTCAGGATGGTGCCTGGAAAATGTTAGAGTCTGTAAACAAGTCTGGATGGCGCCTGGCATTTTGCCAGAGGGAGTGGTTTATGAAGTAATGCCAGGGAGCCCTTAAGTGTGGATATTCCTTATTGGTTGACTGCTGTATCGAGTTTATGTTAATTAGATAAGCTGTGTGGAATGTATAAATACCTCTGTTGTCCTACAATAAACGGCTCCCACTCCTGATGTATCAATCTACACAAGTTGCTCTTCACCCCCAGGTTATTTTGCTGCAGCCGAACTGGGGCACATTCCCAATTCCTGCTCAGGTCCAACGCCGGCGGTGGGAATGCAGTTTCCCTTGGTGGAATGGGCTGGCTGAGAAATAAAAGCTAAGAGAAATAAAATAGGGATAAATCACAGAACGCAGAAAGTAATTTCAATTGTGGGGGCAGGACTGGCAAGCTGACCAGATGGATTAAGCTTAGACTCTGGCAAAATGGAGCCTGCGCCTGGTTTATTTATATCGAGCAACATCAAAGAGATTCTTCAAACAAGGTTAAAGGTGGACTGTTCAATTCCTAATGGGTGACGCCCATCTCTGGAGCTATAATGAGGAACCTTCCTAGCAGAGCCAAGAGAAAGGTCACATGCATTGGGCAATCTAATGCCCTGGGAGAGCCATGGATAGTTCAATGGCGGGCCTAACTCCCCTGGCTTCAGGTGGAGAGAAGATACTCCTGTATTTCACAGATGGCTTCCTGCACCCAATAAAATGGCTTTCTTCAAAACAAAGAATACAAGGATTTTATGTCTTGGTCTCTGGTAACAGCTGCAGAAACTCTCCCAGAGACTAGGGATCCTTCTCTAATGAGTGGTGGCTACTAAGATGAAAGCATATCACCCTGTCCTCGGCCATGGCACCTGGTTAATTGCAGGAGAGCTTCCTTCCTGGCGGGTTCCATGGGAAGCGCGCCCTCCCGCGGCCATCAGGCTGGGGTCAGGCACCCTTGCTCTTTGAGGCATGTGTCTTTTGATTCTCTCATTTCTGGCTGAGTTACTAAAAGCCAGACATCCTGTGGAAATGGATTTGGGAGCCGACTCAGGAAGCCAGTTCGCTTGGTATGCAGCAGGTGTGCTGAGGTTTTCCTTTGAAGTCTGTTCAAGGGAAAGGTTTTGCTTTCCAACAACAGAGGGATGATTCTCCTGGACTGAGCTTGGAGTTTATCAATTTGTGGAGGTCAGTCCAGAGCAAAACCACAAAGCACCCCGCTCAGCACGCACATGAGACCTTTGTCATGCCGGCACTCTGTCCTGAGGAGATCTGGGCGGTGGAGAGTGGGTGTAAAGGAAGGGATGATCAAAGTCGCAATCGACTTGGCTAGCGGAACGCACACTGTACCCTGCTCTTTATTTCATAAGACAAAGTTTTATTTATCAAGGTATTTATCACCCTCTCACCTGCAGGTGTTTCTGATGCTAGTAATGATGGTGATGGTGGTGATGGTGGTGATGATGGTGATGTTTTCTCTAAATAATAAGCAGCCCTGTTTCCAGAACATTTTCATACCTCATGCCTCAGGCCACACATAAGATGGAACCAAATTAGCAATAACTTACTATTTTGACATTTACCCCCACTAAGAGTTGCCAAATCCCCTGAAACATCTACATATAGTTTTGTGACTCTGAGTAGGTTTTGAGGGTGCTCAGGAGCTGGCCTTGCTGAGGTCCCAGTATGACTATGAGTGCATCTGCACACTTTGTCCCTATTCCTGTTTCCTCAGTTCCCACAGCCAGCTCCACTACAGGTGCATCGAAGCCACTCATTCTGCATCCAGAGTCACTGAGGTGGGGCTGTGCTCTGCAGTAGAACTCTGACCCCAACACCCATTGACTTGGCACCCTGGTGCAAAGGCCAGCACCCCAAAGTCTCACAAGAGAAACTTGTGTCTTAGTTTGCATTTCCTGCCCCTTTCCTCCCTTTGAAGCAGCTGGTAGAGTCTGACAATTGATTTCCAAGACAGACCTGGGAATCTGTGGGTGGCTGCTCTATCCACTCCATTCCCTCAAGGGCTCAGCTCCCTCCTATCAGAACCTCTTCTTCAGGGCCACCCCAGTCCTCCAGCATCAACCCCTCTGACACAGGCCATGGATCCCTTCCTAAGAGAGCTCTGCATGATTCGTGTCTGTGAGCCCTCTTGCCGGAGTGGCCCAGGGTTTATGCCCGAGAGCATTCCTTTAGTCTTTTTATTAATTATTCACGCCCATGAGCATAAACAATCTCTCAACTCTCTGAGTTTCTATTCCCTCATTTGTAAACAGAACTAGCACCCTGGTTATAAAATGACACAATGTGACAAAAACAACATTTAAAGCCCAGCTCTATCATAGCAAGAGTGTGATTCAGTGATGGATTAGAATCAGGCGACTGAGCAAGCTGAGAATCTTCTGGAGGAATGCACAGAAGATGGGAAGCTCTCCTGCAAAATGAAGACCGTGTTAGGTTCTCCACATCCCTCCCTGCCTGGAAATTCCCTCCCTCAGGTGAAAAATGGTCTTGGAAAGGGAACAGTTCAAATGTTTTGAGGAAAGGAGAAGTGACCCTTTCCTACTCATGAAGTGACAGGGGGCTGGCATCAGTCTGAGGTCTGTAGAAATCCTTTCAACTGTCCCCACCAGGCTTAGAGAATTCTGCAGAATGTTGTGGGTCTATGAATGACAGTATTAGTGCCTGCTCACCAGGACTCCATGCCTCCAGGTTTCCTGGCCTGGACAGGTGGGGAAATATCACTGGGTGGGGAACAGTGAGCCTATCTACAGCCTTGAGTGTCCAGAGATCTCAAGGTCTCCATGCACACTTGCGTTTCAGAAATATCCAGGCCAACTGCGAAAGGAAACGTGGGCTGAGGTCAGCACGCCAAACACGGTGTCGCACGGTGGTGCTGTCAAGCCTCCATCTCTCTCTCCCAAGATACTGGAAGCTTGAGAAAAAGACACTCATCTTCCTCCTCTCTTGCTTCTCTCCAGGTGCAGCCCACGGTCTGAACACATGATCTGTCCAGAGAAAGATACAAACACCACGTCACACAACTCTGGCCTCATTTCACGAGCTGGTTTTGCTGTTGTCTGTTCCCAGCAGCTACTAGGGCCTGCTGCCTGGTCATCTGTGACACCTGCCTGTGGCTCACAGAGTGAATGGCAGGATTGCCCTGAGAGTTCTCCCCATGAATGTCCTGGTGACCTTGGTGGACTCATGCTGTGATGAGCACCTCATAGATTTCTCCTTCCTGGCTTTTGTCCAATTGACTTCATTTAGTTCACCAAGGTGGCTATATCTGTATGGAGGTTTCACCATATTTTTCCCCATGTGAATTCTAGGAGGACTGGAGACTCATAAACAGGCCCTTCATTCTGTGCAACTGAGTCAGGTCAGAGCCTCGTTTATTGAGGGCTTTGTCCTGACACTTTCTGTTACATGGAACTCTTGGACAGGCAGGTGAGCTGCTCAGACGCGGGCTCCAACACTGTGGGTTCCCAGCTCACAGGCTGTTGGAGAGAACAATATTCGATGGATCAGACAAGCTCAGGATCTCAATTTGGGGAGTTTGACTGAATTGGAATAAGCTCTGTGGTTATGAGAAGACAGGTACAACATGCTATGCCGTACTTGCAGGAACAGCCAGAGAAGAAGGTGGATATAGGTGAGGAATTCTAATTATAGGCTACGAGTGAAGAAACCTTTCAGTATTCAGGCAGACCATACAAAGATCATTTTTAAAAAAATTTATTGAAGAAGCATACCAAAATCCAGCCTGGGAAAACCATGCTTGCAGAGAAAGCAATTATGAGTCCTTAATATAGGAACATCTTATTAGCTTCTACTAAAAGCAAAGGCAATGCTAACTTTCAAAAGTGTTTACTGTGAACGCTTCATATATATTGCCACTTGTTATAGGATTTACTGTGGAGCAGAGACCCAAGGGTGCCTGATAATGGAGCCAACTTAAAATATACCTCATCTTTTACATGTCAGGAAGTAGCCTCCAGGGAGAATGCTGGACACAGAGGCAGGCAGGACCAGGAGAGGAGGCTTGGGGGCCTACATGCCTCCATTTGGCAACAATATAACCATTCCAGTGGGCCTGTTGGATGCTAGGAAAGATGGACAGAAAGGGAGCCTAGCAAGGCCAGGCAGAGTCCACTGGCCCTTCTGAGGACTGTCATGCAGAGGCACTGAGCTTGTATGTCCCAGATAAAGTCTTTGTCCTCTGACAAGTGGCCTTTAATCATGGGCAGTGATCAGTGGGGTACTTCTCCAGGTGGATGCAGGGAGTCCCAGCACACGGTGAGCACTGGGCAGCACCAGCACTTGTGAAATGATTGCAAGGACTTGGTGAAAGAGGGGCCATCAAAGTAGAGGTGTTACTGTAACAAGCACTTTTCTGGAAAAATTCACAATGAGGTGGGTTAAAACAAAATATGCACTTTGATGCTAACTGAAACTGGAAATCTGTGGTTCTGAAAAATTTCACAAAAGATATTCAAGCAAAAAAGGATGTTGAATTTAATAAGCATTTAAAATTATTAAATTATGGGGAGAACAAAGATGAACAAATCACATGTGCCATTTTATGATTTTAAACCATTTAAGTTCTCATTCATGCACATTCAAACCTAAAGGAGAAAAAGACACACTTGTCAGGGTAGGAAATACTGAGCAGTAAAATCACTTGTCTGCCATTCAAAATGTCTTCTTAATTCTTCTTGATTCTTCTTACCCCGTTTTCTAATGTTTTTGGAGCTCTGTCGCCTTAGGGATTTCATTCACTTGTTCAAATGCCAATGAGTCATCCTGTACCGTAACTTGGTAGCCTTGAACTTGGTGCTTGTACCTTGTGCCTGTGCTATATTGAAAAAAGTACAGAGCGGGAGTGAGAGGAGTCGAGGTGCAACCAGAGATCACAGAAAGCCTGTGGCCCACTACAACACGGAGGGTAGATTTTTATTCCATTTGTAGTAGAGCTGGTAACTTGATATTTTGTTATTTTCTCTGAGATAAAGTTTGATGCTGAAAAGTGAAGTATCAGCATAAATTTCTGTTCTGAGTCATAGTCGTCTGGTTTCAAGGAGAGCATTGTTTGTGGGGCATCCACTGCCTACTGCAGAGAAATATAGAGGTCATGTATTTTGTAAATTTCTACCATAATCCCCACGCAGATGCATCTGATTGCTCAGTCACACTTGGACTCTTGTGGCCTTCAGGTCTTTTTTCCAGGTAGCTAATCATTTTTCTTTGGTGGTAGCGAGAGTTATGGGTAGGAATCGTTCCTTTTCTGACCCCAGGTCGAGAATGCGGCTGCTTCCTTTAAGCAGACGAAGATCTGCCTTGAGAAGAACTGAATGGTCTGCAGCATTTTCTAGTTCCAAATCACCATTTCATGATTGATCGACTACTGAAAGTGCTTTAAAACTCTTATCAGAGAGTCTCTTTTTCAGTAGTGTTGGGTTTGGATGTTCTGACCAAACCTTCAAGGAAAGTATTGAGAACCCTTAGAAATATCCCAGATCTGATAAGAAAGTAAGGAGTCCCTCAGCCAACACCTAGAGCAAAGGAAGGAGATAGGGAGCCAGGGCACTGAAGGATCAGAGCTCCTGCTGCCCAGCCTATGTGTGGGCCTCCGTGGACTGAGGTCCAGGGTTTGCTCAAGGAGAGCTCATGTGGAGGATGCGCTGCCTTAACTGAGATCCCAGAGGGCAGCCACTCAGGATTCACACCTGCACCTCAGGGAGGTGGCTTCTTATCCCTGAGGTAAGGTTTCCTCAGAAGCTAACTTTAGAGGCTTCAAGGATACAGAGCCAACAGGAGATGTCTATCTATCTATCCATCTGTCTGTCTTTCTGTCATCTGCCTCTATCTCTAGTATTTATTGTAAGAAATTGGCTTATGTGTTCATGAGGCCTAGAAGTCCTGTGGTGTGTCATCTGCAAGGGTGGTATCATTCAGTCCCAACCTGACAGCCTGGGAACTGGGGGAGCTGGTGGTGTAAATCTTAACCTGAAGGCAGGGGAGGCTAGGAAGTGTGTCCCACTGAAGCACAAGGAAAAGAGGGATGGATTTCTCCTCCCTTTGACTTTCATCCTATTTAGACCTTCAGCAGGTTAGATTATGCCCACTGCACTGGGGAGAACAGACTAAACCCACTTATTCAAATGCTTATCTCAGCCAGATACACCCTCCTATACTCCCCCAGAGCCATGCTCAGCTGGACACCCAGGGCCCAATCAGATTCACATGGAATGAGCTACCCAGAGGAGGATGGGAGTGGAGCCCACACCTCATGGCCAGTCTGTATAGAGCTTGGAAAGGCTGGTTTGCTTGTCTGAATGAGAGGAACATCTGTAGCCCTTTCCAACTCCAGAGCTCCCTGTGTGGTCGGGTAGGGCCACCAGGGTAACTCCACTGCAGGTCAGCTATTCTCTCTGCCTGGACGGACAGACAGCCCTCTTCTCTAAGCCCCCTGAATGCTGGACCCCAGGGTCTCCCAGTCTGTTTCTTGGGGAACCAAAGTCAGACGGAGAGTGGGGATGTGAGTCCCAGAAGAGACGAGGTCCAGAGCTTGTGTTGAGCAATCGTTACTGCTCAGGGGCAGGGCTCAGAGTCGGGGTGAATTGGACTCGGATTTCCACAGGGAGACCTTTCCCACCAGCACCTTCCACTCACCACTGCTTGAGGGTCATCTTCAGGGCTGCCCACTGTCCTGTGCTTAGCTCCCTAGAGACACTAGTATCCTTCAGAGCCCCGGAGTCTCAGGGGCTTGCAGTGAGAAGCCACTTCCTGAATGGAGACCAGGAGGCTTGAGGGCCCTAGCCAGGACCCCAAAGACCATGAGTGAACACCGATTCCATGGGAACAGAGTAGAAAGGAAAAGGAGGGGACATGCACTGAGCAGCTGTGGCAAAGATTCAGTTCAAAGGCCATGTCATATCTCCTGTGCACTCACCCTCCCCTTGTACTTGAACTCACTCCAAGTGCAGACTTGCAGTGACTCCCTGGGCCAGACAGGGAGACATCCATGTCTACTGTGAGCCTCCCAGGATTGCAAATCCCTGTCTGGATATTTTTAAGAGCAACATGAAGAAACAAGTGAGAAAAAGAAAAAAATTCAAATTGAGAAGGAATTCAGGAGGCACAGTGACAGAAAACCTCTAGAAACAGTGACAAAGAAGACTATCTAGACTATCTAGACCTATAAATAAATCCAAATATTGAATTTATAATAGATTGTGCAAAATTTTTATTATATACACAGTAAGTACTATAAGCTTAAATATATTACTGCAGTAATAGAGAGCTTTAAAAGATGACTAAGCATATTTGGAAAAGCAGAACTTTGAGAAAATAAAAAAATTCATACAATCATAAATTCAATGCTCAGCATAAGGAATACAGATGATGATAATGTGCTGTCAAGAGTTAGGTGTGGTGATGCGTGCCTGTAATCTCAGCAGCTCAGGAGGCTGAGGCAGGAGGATGACAAGTTTGAGGCCAGGCTCAGCAACTTAGTGAGAACCTTTCTCAAAATAAACAATAAAAAGGGTTGGGGTGTAGCTCAGTGGTATAATGCTTGTTCAGCAGGCCCTTGGGTTCAATCCCCAATATTGAAGAGGAAAAAAAAAGGAAAGAAAAGAATATGCTGATAGAAAATGGTTTGGGGAGAAATGAAGAAGGCAAAACAGGAGAATGTAAGACACAGGAATGCCTACAATCGGAGTTTCAGGAAAAATGGGTGGAGCTAGAAATATTTGAAAAACCAGTACCAGTGGCCAGAATCTTGCAAATTTGATGAAAACTTTAAATCCACAGGTCTGGAAAACTCAGAAAGAATAGATGTGAAGAAAACCATACCAAGACATGATTTTTTCAAAGTGATAAAGAAAATAAACATTAAAATAGGTGGAAAAGGGACTCATTATATAAGGAAAAATGAAAACAACAATCCTAACTCAACCTCAGAAACTATGCAACCCCATAAAGAAAGGAAGGGGGCCTTTATAGTATTTCAGGGGGGGGGGGTGGGAGGAGATCAATATAAAATTCACTGTCCAGAGAGACACAAAAAGAGAAACACAAAAGTAAAATAACAGTGAAATGAGAAACCCCACTGCCCGCAGGTCTATACTGCAAGGAACACTCAAGAGAGCTCTTTAGGCATAGGAAAATGTCAGCAGGTGTAATTTACACACAAAAGACAAATAGCACTTCAAATAGTAAGCTGGGGGACATCCATACAACAGCAGGATGTTCAGCAATAAGGGAACAAAGCATGGATACATACACATTGCAGTTCAATCTCCAGAAAGACTTTCTGAATGGCATGTACTTATCCTGATGGATTCCTCTTATACAAAGCTGTAGAATAAGCAAAAATAGTGTATGATGAGAAGCATCAGAATAATTTTTTTTTCCTGGAAGTGT
Organism: Marmota monax; assembly: GCF_021218885.2. Taxonomy (NCBI): domain Eukaryota; kingdom Metazoa; phylum Chordata; class Mammalia; order Rodentia; family Sciuridae; genus Marmota; species Marmota monax. The sequence continues at coordinate 4,212,672 of NW_026695217.1, read as the reverse complement.
GGGTGCAAAGATTGACTGAAAAAGCCAGTGATGCAGTCATGGTAAGGTTTTATCTATATAAAGGTTTGGGTTCCAGAGGTAAACATATTTCTAAAAATTCAATGAACATAGGTATTGTTTGCTCATTTCGGTAAATTTTATTCATAAAGAAAAAAATATAAGCAAATATTGAACATTAGTTAATACTATGTATTAACTAATATTCAATGCTGATTACCTATGGTGAGGTCTGCTATCTGCAACTGACTTTGAAATGTATCAAGAAATGAGATGATTAATAGATTGATAGAGGGATAAGTAGTTGGACATATAGATACTTGATGAAAATGTTGTATATCAAGGCCGTATCTAAATGGAAGGTATACAGGTATTCAAAAATTTAACTAATTTTTAAAAACTTATTTTATATTTGAAATTTTTCTTGATAAAGTTTTGAAGAACAACTAGCACAAAAGGACAAATGGTAAGATCACAAATCACTTAGAAATTAATAGTAGAGACTGCTTTATCACAATTAAGAATTCTTATGTAGGGTTTTTTATGTGGGAATTATTTCTCATTATTTCTTATGAATCATAGGTAGTAGATTGGTAAGTATAATAACATCACATTTAAGAACTTCTCTTCATCAAAAGAAAAATATCAACAGAGGAAAAAAAAACTAATTACCACGTACAAGATGAATCTGTAACACGGATGGTGAATAAGGGTCTAGTTCCCAAGTCAGATCAAAATCCCTCCAGATCAATATATAAAGGAAGTGAAGCAACACAACAGAAATAATTGAGCAAAATAGTTGATCCTAATTTCACCAAAAAGGCAATCTAAACAATGGTTATCAGCATATGACTAATAAATATACATTGTCCCCCAAGAATAACATAAATACCCCAACATATCATATGAGTTACAAAGTCTACAACACATCGTGCTGTCAAATGTGGCCCAGTCAAACCACCCACCATTGTTCACATTTGGTAAAATCACTCTGGGAAAAATCTCATGTTACCTCTCAGCCTTGCACACCTAGTGCCTTCCCTGAAGAAACTGCCAACCCATCGACCAACCCACCTGGAAACACACAAAAGCATAATGCTGATCAACAGAAACAGAAGAAAACCAATGGGATAAGCCCTGCTTAAAAATACCTATGCTGAGTCAGGGTGCATATCTCATCAGCACAGCCATGGAAAGAAAGAAGTGGTCCTCCCCGTGGTCAGGGCCGTGGTGCTCTCTTTGGGTCCTGGTGCCCCTGGGATGGGGCAGGGTTCTATTTTCTGACATTAGTGCTCTTGACATTTGCTGCATGGTTTATTTGTTAAAATATACAAATGTTTGTAAATATGTTTAATTTACTTTTCCATATGCATATAATCTATATATAAAATATATTCTCTCTATATATAGTGTTTTTATAATATAATGTTATTGATAATGATCAAAGTCTGTATTTTGTCATATGCATGAAAAAAATAAAATTTTTCTTGAATTAAAAACATGTCCCCTAACTTTGATGATCTCCCTAGTGACCTTTACCTGCACACCTCCTCGTGAACCTATTCCTTGGGATGCTATGAAGCAGGGGAGGACAATCCAGGAAAGGGGACACAAAGTACAGAGCTGCTCCCGGTCACTTGATGGTTTGTCCAAAGAGACACAATTGGGCCTAAATCCTGAGGCGTCCCTTCATCAGAGATCAAAGTGCTACTTTAGCCCAGAGTTTCTGCATGAGCTAGAAAAAGTAGGGTTCCCTCTAGCTCTGGATTCATGGTCCTCAATATATGAGAAGTTGGTGGATGCTCAGGGTGTGTAGCCAGAGAGTAATAATAAAATGATCGATCGTGATAATGATACCACCAACAGGGAATCCTCAGGGACTCACCTGGCCAGTAATGTTAGAGGTATTTCATGTGTGTTGCTTCGCTGAATTCACATACCAGTTCTGTGCAGTAGAGCTAATTATTTTTATCACTTTACAGTTAGAAACCTTAGGCACAAGTCTAGTAAATTGCCCGCAATGACAGAGCACGCAGGAGTCACAGCTGGAGTTTAGACGCAGCTGTTTGCCCTGGAACCACCCACCTTTGACCACAATGCTGTTTGGTAGAACATCAGTTTTTCTAAATAGCAACCCCTTTTTTGAGTCTGTGTTAGTGTTACTTCTAATGCAACTTACGGGATCTAGCAACGTATGGATTTCCTTAAACCTTCAACAATGTTCCACACAACCAGCATGTAGGTAGCTGAGTGATTAACTAGCACGATGAAATAATTAAAAATCAGAATGAGAGTTGTACTGAGGCAACTACAATGAAATTCTGTACAACTTCACTGCCAAAGGATAGATGGCTCCATAATTCTACAAACAATTGAATATGTTAAACTTAGGTTACACAGGAAAAGCTTAAATGTAGATTTTAATATGTGAGCTACCTCCACTCCACATCAGCCTCAGAGGTTAAGAAAGATTTTGTGTTTTTGCTTTTACTTGTCTCTATTTTCCACTGGAAGAACACAAAGATTGTGTTTACCCAGCGTCACTTTAAGAGTTGCCAAAATGTTAATTAGCAGGGTTTCTTTTTTCTGTTATCATTATTATAACAAACTTGGCTCCTGGCTCCACATTTCCAAGATATTAATGAAGCCAGCATGGCTGTTTCCAAACCCAAACATGAGACCAGCACTGTGCATGCTCCTCAGCGCGGTGGAAAACTCAAGTCAGCATGTGAACGAGCCAGCTTCCGGCAAGGGCCTCTCCCAAGAGCTGAGGAGGCACACAGCCAAATTCTGCATGGTGTCCTTAGGAAGTGCTAGGATTAGGAATTAACACTCCTTAAAGCCATTAGTCCCAAGTGCTCTCACTTGGTGGCCCCTGATCCACAGTGGGCTGAGACCTGAGTTGCTGTGACTTGCAGAACAGGACAAAACGCTCCTATTTATTTGTGGAGATGTCACACAACAAAGTGCTCCTCCTAGACACGGCCCTGGGAAAGGAGCTCAACTCTGGGAATAGAGCAAGCCCGCCCATTGGCTCTTGGCCAGCAAAGAGCAGGAAGATGTAACTGGCAAGAACAAGGCCATCTGAATGGAAAGGACAGAAATTGATAGTCATGAACAAGGAAGGTGAAAGGGACAGTCCTGTTTGTGGAGTCCCAGTTCCCTTGGCTTCTGTTTTAACTTTTAATCCCCTCTCTGTGTTTTTGCAAATGAGGAAACTGAAATTAAGTTTCATTCCCAGAGTGGAATGACCCACAATGGAACCCAACTGTCCTCTCACTTCACCTAATCTCTCTTTATCTGTTCCTTATCAACAAAGAGAATGACAATGCTACTCACCTCCCGTGGTTTTTAGGAGCATAAAAACTAATGAAAATGCAGCCCTTTGGAGAGGGCCAGGGCACAGCAGGGACTGTGGAAGCTGAAGGCTGATTCCCTCTCCCTGAGGAAGCCTGTCCAGGACTGCCCCTCATGCTTTGCCTTCTGACCACGTCAACCACACCTGCTCTGGCCCAGTCCTTTCCTTCCTGTCACCCAGGTCCCATTCCAACCACTATGTCTCTACCCTCCATCCCTCCATCCTCGTCTTTCTCTGAATCCTGAAAATGCTCCTTCCTTGTTGGATCTTTGCTACCAACATAAAATCAAATCTCAACGTCTTTCATCTAAAAAGCCAACAGACACCCAGCTTGACCCCTCCAGCCTCTGTCCCTTTTGTGTGGCTCCCACCCCTGCCGCAGAACTCCATGGAAGGGCTATTGGGTTGTGGGGTTTTGCTTCTCCTGCTTCCGGGATTGCATTCCAGTCCTGCGTCCTCGCCTCCTCTCCACCTATGCTCTTCCCACGCTGAGCCGTTGTTAGATCCAGCAGGCGACGTCCACATTTATCTTCTTCTTGGACCGGCAGCCTGAGAGGCACCTCCCTAGTACCCCTCGGCTCTGCCTGGAGACACTCTCTTTACCCTTTTGTGGACACTGCACCTGCTGCTGTTCTCCTGCTGACCTGGCTGTTCAGCTTTCTCCTGGCTTCAGGGCACAGGTGCTCCTGCTTTCAGTCCTGGATGGTTTTCTATGGTGACCACATCCGGGCTCACTGTATTCAAATGCCTTCTAAAATGGGATTGCTGCCAAGTACACAGCCTTTCCTCAACTCTGATGCAGATTTCCAGGGTATGCTGTCTTCTCTTAAGATATCTTAAGCCCTTTCAAATCCTGATATTCAAATCCAGTCCAAACTCCCAATTCTGGTTCTCTGTGGTCTCCACCTTTCAATAACTGACATGTCATTCTTCCAGTTGTCCCTCAAAAATCTGATGCTATCTCTGACTTTGCCCTTTTCTCCAAAGGTCAGGAGTGATCCCTCAGAAAATACTCTTGGCGCTATTTTTAAAATGTATTGAACTGTGACCACTTCACCACCTTGAATGCAGCCACCCTGATCCAAACCACCAGCAACTTTCATCTGGGTATTGCAGTGGGTCCTAAGTGGTCTCTGTACTTCACTATTATCTCGTTTTAGTTGATCAATCTGATAGTCGGAGATTCTTTGACTAATCCTCTCCACTGGCCTTCATCACAGGGAGAGAAGGGGCACATTGGTTTTCAAAAATTTTAAATGTAATTTTTTAAAAATTCACTATTATACTCATTATCTGCTGCAACAAATTATCATAAATTAAGCAGCTTAAAACAACACATTACTTCTGTGGAATCTCAGCCTAGCTTAGCTGGATCCTTTATTTTCTATTTTTCTTAGAAAAAATTTATTTTTTGTTGGTGTCAGTGATACAGAATAGTGGGTTTTGTTGTGGCACATTTGCACATATATAAAAACACAATTTGGTCAATTTCACTTCTCAATACCCATCTCTCTTCCCAGCCACCCCTCTTCCCATACCCAGGTTCTATGGTGTCCCTTTTTTCTCTCTCTTTTTTTTTCCCTCTGGTTCCCACATATGAGTCTGGTTAATGTGCTCAAAATTATCGTCTTCAGTTCTGTCCATTTTCCTCCAAATGACTTCATTTTACTCTTTTTTTATGGCTGAATAATACTCCATGGTGTATACAAACCACATTTTCTTTATCCATTCCTCTGTTGACGGACACCTAGGCTGGTTCCATAACTTGGCCATTGTGACTAGTGCTGTTATAAGTAAGGGTATGCATGTATGTTTAAGAGATGCTGACTTCAGCTCCTTTGGATAAACACCAAGGAGAGGTGTCGCTGGACCACATGATAGTTCTGATTCTAGATTTCTGAGGGAGCTCCGTCCTGTTCTCCAGAGTGGCTGCACTGGTTCACATTTCCCCCAGCAGTGTGTGAGTTCCTTTGTCCCCACATCTAGAAAGTGCAGATTCTTCAGGGAGCTTCCCAGGATTCGTGTGGTCTGGCTCCCAATGCCAAGGAGATTCTCTTGTTCTCTGCTGCGGTGACACCCGCTCCTCTCCTCTTACTGGCCCTTGGCCAGCTCCTAAGTCAAGGTGCTTGCCTTTTTCTTCTCAGACATCAACGTGACTCTTTCCTTTATCTTCTTCCATTTTTAATCAAATATCACCATTTTACCTTGGTTGTTTCCCCAAACTCACCTTTCCTCATTCACCAAATTTGAACTTCAACCCCCCTGACTCACTCAGTGTCCCTTATCCCTCTTCCCTGTTTTTAACCTGTCAGCATGGAGCTCAGCATTACCTGCCCTGCTGTGCATTCTACTCACTTGGTGATTATCACTTTCCCCCACCAGGACCCAAACTCCATGAGGACTGGGATTTTGAACCAGTTTGTTTATTGCTTTATCTGCAAGATCCAAGAATGTGGTGCAAGAGAGCATATTCTCAATAAATATTTTTCCTAAAGTATTTTTCTAAGCTTTTCTGTACATTTTCTCTTGGGTGTTTCTCACTTCGTAAACAGTTTTATGACATGAGTTTATCCTACCCTCATCCCAATGCTTCGGACTGTTGTATACAAGTCGATCTTGACTTCCTGCATGTGACACACCATGAAGGGACCTATGTGCTCAAGCCCAGTCAGTCCTCAGGCCTGCCCTCTATCTGTTCCACTGCAGAATCCAATGCAAATGTAAGCGATGCTAACTTTGGCTTTATGAAATTTGTAGAAAATCCCCCTCAAGTTTTTGCCCCTTGGCTGGTGATAAGAAATGAGTTCTACAGGCCTGCAGAAGCTGCTTCGTTTCTTTCTTTCTCAGCATTTGTGGTTGATTCACTGAAGGTGACTGAGCACTCTGCTCCGAGTGACACAGTGAATGACAACAACATGGGGCACGTGGGAGCCTTTCTTCAGAGTGCTGGTGTCTCTGGCCCACAGATACCTTCACAGGCTGAACGTCATGGTAGGTGTCTAGCATCGTTTTTTATTCGTGATCATATTCAAAACGACTGTCACCTAAGTGTTTGGATTTTCAAGTTGATTTGGCATTAAACCTATTGAAAATACCATTCGAATGTTTTTTCCTAGAGCTAAGGAATGGCCTGTTGAGTTTGCATAGAACCAGGAAATGCAAATGAACGGAGCTGAGAGTCAGGATGAGGGAGGAAGCAGGTGACCCCGTGAGATGTGGGGGCAGTGCCTACTGGAGCAACAGGGCCCTGGTTCCTTCTGTGTGTATTTCCACCCCTTTCACATTTTCTCGGACGTTTCTGTCTACTACTACTCAAGTCCTTCCCAGTCATCCTCTGACTTTGATTATAGGATATTCTCTAGAAATTGTGTAGTGGACGTGGATGCTGACCGGAGGTTCCCAGTATTTTTAGGCAGATGCCCGTTGCTCCCATTTTGGACCCAAGTCTTTGACCTCCCTCTAATTGCATGGATTGTTCCTCTCCCCGCCTGCCTTCTCTGTACCATTGTCTTAGAGGCCAGTGCACTGCAGCTGTCTCATTTATACAACTCAGCAAATGTTCAGAGAGAGAATTGTGAACAGAACTGTTCCCGGCTATAAATAGAAGCAAGTTGCATTGTGTGTTTCTGGGTAATTTCATCTCTGGGTTCCATTCAGACAGTCTTACAAATAAATGCTTTTGTCTCAGAAGCAGCTTGGTTCCTCCCTCTACTGCCCTTTCTCACTTAAATGTATGTGGTATTTAAACTTAGCCAACTCTTTAATTTAAATTTTCTGATTGCAGTTCTTCATATTCCCCACTGTTATTTTACGCACACCTCCTCTCAGTACTCTCTATAGAAGAGGACTGAAGAACTTGGACACTGACAGGCAATAAATCACAAGTGTAGTCTTGAAGGCCAAGATGCCGTCTTATTCACTTTTGTGAATTCCATTCCCTTGCAAGAGCATGTGGATTGTAAGATACCTATGAGTTTCATTGTGATATTTTAAAATCCTGCCACACTTACCAAGCGTAAGCAGAATACAGCCAACCACCTCCTTTTTTTCTAAGTTGTTTACCTCTGTTAGTCAGTTTTCTGTTACTCTAACAAAATACCTGAGATAAGCAACTTATAAAAAAAAGGATTATTTCTGTCCACAGGTTTTGTGGATTTCAATCCATGGTAGGGTAGACCCATTGCTTTTGTGCCTGTGGTGAGGCAAGAGTACACAGTGGAGGGGCTGGGGATGTGGCTCAAGCGGTAGTGAGCTCTCCTGGCATGCGTGTGGCCCGGGTTCGGTCCTCAGCACCACATACAAACAAAGATGTTGTGTCCACCGAAAACTAAAAAAAAAAAAATTTAAAAAAATTTTAAAAAAAGAGTACACAGTGGAGCAAAGCCGTTCACCCCAGGGTTGGGAAAAGAGAAGAAAGAGGAGGGAGCTGGGGCCCCACTATTCCCTTTGAAGGCACACTCTGATGTCTGGAAGACTTCCCCCTAAACCCCATCTCCTGAAGTTTCTACAACCTCCCAATAGTGCCAATCTGGGGTTGAAGCCTGTAACATGGGACATCCAGGGATGTTGAGATCCAAACCTTAGCACCACCTCTCAGGTGTCACTTTTAAGACTTCAAGTTCATAGTCTAACCCTGTAATCACAACACGCTTTCCTCCTTATGTTATCATCAGCCAAGTTAATGCCATGTGCATTGACTGAAATATTTACCTTATAGGGTTTTAAATAATAAAGTGCTAATCAGTCAAATATTGATGATCAGCACCTAGCTTCTAACCAAAATCATCATCCAATGGTAATAATGGTACTTTACATGTATCATCTCCTGTAATCCTGAAGAAAGCTCAATGCTAAAGATATTATGAGCACTCTCTTATGGATGAAGTTAGGGGCTTCTAGTGGCTGAATGACTTGCCAAACATCACTATTACGCCAAGAAACAGAACAGAATTCCCAATAAGGCATTACTGGGTGCGAAGCCTGCTGCTGTCTTCATTCTAAAGCGGTTCTCCAAATGACACTGAGCTAAGGGGTACACCCTGGAGGGACATCTTAGGCCGGATGAAGTGCATCCAGATCCCAAGTTGGAGAGAGCAATTCAAATCAGTCATTTACATTTTGAAAATATGTGTAGGACACTATGTTTCCCAAGGGAATTTTTAGATGATCATGACTTGGTTGGTCCCTTTCCACATGAAGTTAAATAAATGAAGCAAGTGCAAACAAGGTGTGGAACAGGCAGATTGTGGCATGTTTGATTAAGATGTTTGCAACTGGAGGAATCCTGTGGAAGGAGAGGCGTGTCCTGCAGAGTGTGCTCCTTGGGTGGGGAGACTTGCCGATAATAGCACAATGTCACGCTAACTGGACAGAACTCCTACCAAGAGGAGGAGTGAGGAGAGAGAGGGGACATTCTAGACACAAAAGAGAAGAAGTGTGATGCCAAAATGAGGAATTCACAGACTCTAAAGGCAGACATGGGTCAAGGGACCAGGAGAGCTCAGAGCCTGCTTCAAAGAGAAAATGATATTGGATAAAGTTATTTTTAAAATTACAGACTTGAAGAGAAGCAGCAGGTGCAATCCAAACCAGCAGCATGTCTGAGAGTGGGTGGTGATGGAGCCCAAGGGTCAGACCAGAGGACCTTGGGCAAAAGAAGCAGGAAGATGAGTTTGGAAGGCCCACAACACTGAGTGTGAAATGCTGTGTATTAATACCAGTGTTGATGTGGATCGACTTAATTCCATGGCAATTGTATGGAAACCCCACCTAGCTGGCCACACCAGGATCAAACGCTCCAGCAGTAACCATGGCGCAGCTCTTCGGTGGACAGATGGAAGGGTCTAGAACAGGAGGCGGGGAAGCTCCTTGAGGGAAGGACACAGGTTCATCCTTTCAGCCAGCATTTCCCCACTCTCTGCAGCCAACAGGGACTGCCCTGCCTGGTGGCCATGTCCCTTTGAACTCATTTTTCCTGATTCCCTGTCCACTTGCTCAGGAGTACTAGTTCATCACAGCTGCAGCAAGCAGGGGTCACAGAGCAGGCTGAGGAAGAGGGATGCCACTCGTTCAGGAGGATTTGAAACTGAGTTTGCAACTCTGAGAGCAGAAAGATCTCTCAGTCCCAATTCACAGAGGTTTTATGTCTATTGCAGTATCACGCTCACATGAGTACTCTATGAAAATTTTAATTAGAACATCTTTAATAGTCATTGCTGCAGCAAACCTGGGATCCTTTATTAATTTATGTTGTAATTCAAGCTTGCTGCAATGTTATGGGTGCATGAAGATCCTAGGTACAACCCACTCCAGATCTCATATAATATAGACCACAGCCATGACATCTTCGTATGGTGTGTCAGTTAAGAAAAGTTGATTTAATAACTACATTGAGTGGTGCACAGTGAAAGTTACAGTGAGGAACAGGCAGAAGAACATAATGCAGATCCTCCCCCCAACAAAACTTGAACAAATGCAACAGGGGGAGATGGTGCACCTTTGTGTTTAAAATGGTACCAACTGCCCGGTGTGGGTACACCCTGGGCAGGAAGATCAGCCTGTGCAGCTTAGCAACACCCTGTTTCAAAATACAATAAAAAGAACTGGAGGTGTAGCTCAGTGGTAGAGCACCCCTGGGTTCAGTCCCCAGTAACACAAAACAAACAAATGGTACTAACCACTTTTATCCAAGGGATATGTTAAATTGGGGGATTTAGTAAGTTCTTTCCTTCCTTCCTTTTGGATTGTTGAGAGTCCAAAGTGATTAGCACAACTTTTAAAGTGTTCTAGGCAAATGTTTTACCTAATGAGATATTTTACCAAATGTTTTACCTAATGAGAAAAAAAAATTGTTTTTCTTCATTTACTGAGGAGAAAACAATTTAACTTTAAAAAGGGTTGTTTTTTCTTTTCTCAGAATACGGAATCTTTTCTCTTTACTTTCTAATTCACAGTAACTTGGATTGAATGCTAGCTAGTTCATTTCCTCCTTCTCTAGATATTTTCCTCTTTAAGGTGTAGTGGTTGATGTGCCCTGGCCTTCTGGGTCAGGTCAACACTCCACACACACACGTAACAAGGAGGAACTGGACCGCTGCTTCCCTAGTGGACATGCACACCTAGTTGGGTGTGCTGCCAAAGGCCAGTTTTCTTGTCCCTTCTGCCGAGCCATTGCTAAAGCTAAACAGTCTTCCTAAGTTCACTAAAGACAGCAATAAAGAAATAAAAAACCTCATGCTGAGCCCTTGAAGAAGCATTGGCTCTCACTGGCAGTATTTCTGACCCATAAAGCTCCATGGTGCTGGCAGAAGTCCTTATGTAAGCTCACACCACGACCCCTCTCCATTGGGAGAAGGGTTTCGCCTGGTGTTTAGTGTTAGGAATTCCACTAAGTCAATCTAGACTCATGCATGTTAATGAAACTCATAAGAGAACCATGTCGAATACTCCAATTTGCCATGAGAAAGAAAACCTCTGTTTAACTTTTTATTCCTCTCCCGACTGGACAAAGAAAAGACCTTTACAGGATGTCAAAGAGCCCTGAGTTGTTTGGTGGTGTGTAATATTCCTAATGGATATTGACATCACCAAATTTTCTCTTGTCTTTCGACATCCGATGCATTCTTTCTCACCACTGCCATGTTTTATTTAAAACTCTATTTTTTTTTCTTTTTGGTTCCAGGGATTGGACTCAGGGGCACTCAACCACTGAGCCACATCCCCAGCCTGACTTTTGTATTTTATTAGAGACAGGGCCTCACTGAGTTACTTAGTGCCTTGCTGTTGCTGAGGCTGGAGGCTGGCTTTGAACTTGTGATCCTCCTGTCTCAGCCTCCTGAGCTACTGGGATTATAGGCGTACGCCTCTGCACCAGCCTTAAAACTGTTTTTTAAAGCATTTCACTCTATGTGTTTCCCCCTTCCTTGGTTCCTACGAATCCCAGCTTTCAAACTCTCAGCCAGGCTCATGTCATCTTTATCAGCTGACCTCGATTTTCACCTCAGGCTTCAACATCCTCTCTTATTGTGATCTTGGTTTGTTCTCAGGTTTGGTTGTCTCTGTCTCCAGAGGTGTCTCTCTCCTGCTGATCCTTTCGCTTCTGCTCTTCCTCCATGAGTGTTCATCTGGACGACTTCTTGCTCCAGTTCAGTTTGGTTTCCTAGTTGATCTTTGGATCACTCTGAGCATGCCTGTCTGAACCAGGTGTCCATAGCACGGTTACTTCCCCATTGTTCACAGAACATCATGGGGAGTGTTTTTCCTATAGGTCTGCAAGACGGTTATGTTCCCCCTTGTGGCAGTCACCATGGATTTCTAGAACACGTGCTCCATGAGGACAGAGACAGTGATGTGCTGGTGAATGTCAGAGAGCTGACTATGGAAAGTCATGCCAGGCTTATCTTTGATTGCTTCTGTGGTTTCATGGCCAATTTCAAGCTAAAAATGTGGTATAATTGAATGCAGAGAAGAGATTTATAAAATTGGCCAGTGAAACAGCTTCAGTACACCTTGCCTATATGTCTAGTGGCTTGTACATACTTGGCACATGTTAGATCCTCAAAATCAATTGCTTGCTATTGTATAAGCTCATTTTCTATTACTGTAACATAATGCCTGAGAGCAGGTACTTTATGAAGAACAGAGGTTTATTTGGTCTACAGTTTCAGAAGCTGAAAGTCCAACATTGACATCATTCTTGATTCAGCCTCTGGTGAGGACCCCTTTATCATGTCAAAGCATGGTAGATGGCATCATGGTACGACCGTGTGTAAGAGGGAGAGATTAAAAGATGATAGGGGCCAAAGACAAGGGAAGGCCCACTCTTTCTCTTTTTGTAACTGATTCACTCCATGGAATCAGCATAATCCCTGCTGAGAACAGTGTCCCCAGGACCTAATGCCCTCCACCTAAGAATTTCACCACTTCCAAATCACCATCCTGGATACCCTACAAACTACTGACAAGGATGTGGAATACGTGGAACCTCACATTTTTTGATAGGAATGCAAAATGGAATCACCCCTTTAAAATTTCTTGCAAAGATAAACATACACTTATCACTGTGACCCGTCCATCCAACTCCTAGATACTCACATCAGACAAATGAAAACATGTTCCTATAAAAACCTGCATATGGAAGCTTATGGAAGGCTTATCCATAGTCACCCCCAAAAGGCAAAAGCCCAAATGTCCTTCTGTTTGTGATTGCATAAACAAAGGGATGTATCCACATCAGCAAATACAACTCAGTGAAGAAATGGGTCCCGATGAGCTCACCAGCAAATGCACCAAGTGTACAGGCAGAGCAAACCAGCATCAGAAGACCCTGTGTTCTCTATGACGCCATCCACATGTCTGTCTGCAAAAGTCAGGAGCACAGGGACAGGGAACAATGCTGCGGTGTCCAGGGACTAGAACGTGGGCTGCAAAGGGACACAGGAGAATATGTTGGGTAATGGGAGTTTCCTGTATCTTACTCGTACGTTTGTTGAAGATAATAGAAGTGTACCTTCAAAGCAGTGATTTTTACTGGATGTAAATTACCTGTCAGTAAGACTGGGTAAAACCTGTTTATTAATCCATCAGTCATACAATCGATAAATCAGGAAAGTGAGGAGTAACTACCAGCCACATGATTTTTATTTGTGTCAAGGATATTAAATGAAATGCCAATATGATCAAGGATGTGAAAACATCCCAATATATATCAACTTTGGATGGTGGTACTTTGAATTACCTTGCAGTAGTAAAGTGACTGCGGAACAAAGATCCAAGCAGAGGTGGCAGGTGAAACTTTGCTGGTAAATTGCTCAAATAATGGAATGAGCTTCTGTTGCCTGCGATTCATGGACACACTTAGCAGCAAGCCACCATCAAACTCAGGGCTCCGTCGCCGTGAGGCCGAGGTCCTTTGTTTCCTGCGAGGGGCATGGGGTAGGAGTCTGCGGTCCAGTCCTTAGGAGGAAGCTCAGTGGTTGACCAGTAAACACAGAGACAGGCCACCTGGTGCATCCTTTACATGTGTATCAAAAACTGGTCTCTGTGCCCTTTGTTATAGGCTGTAGAGAAAAAAAATTAAAAAGTTCCAGAAGAACAGAATTGGCTTCTCTCTCCTAGAGTCCCTCTGCGGTCACACCACGGGCCTTGCCTCCAGCAACACCCTCACACCAGCAGGAGCACCGCTGAGTGGCTTTCCTCTGGCATGGGAGATCTGAAGCCTTTGAATTTCCCTTTTCTATTGAAATAAAATCCTGGGTGCTTTCCATTTCATACAGAAATGACTAGTTAAATGTAGAATTTTTTTTCCATCAACCTTTCTGACACACCGACGGTGGGCAGCCCTCTTTGTCTTTTTCCTTCTGCATTTTGCTGGTCTGGGTTTTACCAACAGCTGTTCAGTGAATTGGTCAGATTATGACTGTATCCACATAGCAGGGTTGTTGTTTTTTTTAAATTTTTTTCCATTAGCATGAAAACAAGCTTAGATCCACAAATTAGAGTCCCACCAAATAGTTTTAAGAAATCTTTGGGGTACATAGTATGAAAAGTATACAAATTTGTTCACGTAAACATATGGCTCAGAAAAGATGGGTCACATCACTTCAAGACACAGATGTTTCATCTTTTGCATTGGCCTCTCTTGACAGGAATGAAAGGGTCACAACTGTGTGCACGGTCTTGCCAGAGTGGCTGCAGGGTCCCCGTGGTGTTCTTCTCTGTCCCCAGGTGCACAGTAGCAGGTAGCATTCTTTCTTTCTTTGCTCCAAGTGTATATCTGCTGTATCAAAGGGACCGAGTCATTCTGGCTTTTTCTCTTCTTGTCAACAATGATTATAATATGAGAAAACCACCTAAATATTTGAAGGAATTTTGGGCTTTAAGATATAAATGTAAGTTGTATAAATAAATACCACCTTTAAAAGAGAAAAAAAGATGAAAAAAAAAGCAACCTCTTAAACCACTGGCAAAATGTTTGTTGTTTCTTTCCTAAATTGATGTAAAATTCTCCTGCAACCAAGTACACAGGCATTAAATGTACCTCTGAATGAGTTTTATGTGCCCTCCTGCGAATGCCTGACAAGAAAGATATAAACCAGTGTTTGTTCCAGAAGGTTCTCCACGCCCACTTTTTGCTCAGTTCCACTTCCCAGACATCACCGCTGTCCTATGGCCACGCTTCGTCACACCCTTCATGCTATGAGTCCATAAGTATGCACTGTTTGTACCTGAATTCTTCCATGCTTGGGTTCCAGCGTCAGCCTCCGCTGTTGGGCACCTCAATAGCTCACTCGGTTCTTCTGCTACATAGACTATTCTAGAGTGTTTTTCTGTTTGAATACTGATGGATGTTCGAGTCATTTCCCATTTGTGATTTTGAGAACAAAGCTGCTGTTGTTGGTATGTGTTGTGACTTTTTCTGGGTGGGGGTCCTATGGAGTGACACCATCACATAGGTGGTAGTGGCCTCCTGTGTGACGGTGTTGCTCCCTAGGAAGCTGCTCCACCCCTCGCCCTGGGCTGCTTGGGACACTCTCCCAGCAGTAATCCTAGTGCACTTCCTTCCTGATGCTTATAAAATCTTATTTGCTCCCTGGGAGTCTCACTGATATCTCAATGTGGTTTTGATTTGCATTTCTCTGATGATTTACAAATTGGGGATTGTTTTTTCTGGTTCTTACATTCCATATTTCTCTTATGAAGCGTCTGCTCATGTGTTTGACCCTGCCTAAGATGGGATTGCATGTTGTCTCATTTACCAGAGCTGCTTCCCCTTCAATCCTCAATTCAAGGCGTGTGTAGGTGCGTGTCTGCTGGATACCTGCTTCTGCCCTGTGGCTTGCCTTGTACAGACGGTCAGGTCACATGCATGTTTACATTGTGCCATGCTTAATTCATGCTGCACATACCTGTCTCCCCAAACATTTGTCATTTCTTTATGGTGAAAACATCTTGCTTTTTGAAATGTATAGTACATTACTGTTATCTACAGGTGCCCACCTGAGCGCCTGATTTCTGACCCACCAGAAATCCTTGCTCCAATCAGACTGTAGCTCAGTACCTATCAACCACCTTTCCTCGTCTCTCCCTTCCCCTCCTCTTCCCAGCTTCTCTAACACCTTTCTACCCTCAACTTCTATATCAACTTTCTTGGATTCCATCTACAAACAATAACATGTGGCACGGGGTTTGTCTGGCTTATTTCATTGACCCCAGTGTTCCATCCTGGTGCTTAAAAAAAGAAAAATTCTTTCTTTTTTATGGCCGAATACTATTCTATAGTTTTGGATAAGACACCCAAAGTACAGGAAACAAAAGCAAAAAGAGACAAATGGAATTACATGCAAGTACAAGCGGCTACACAGCAAAGGAAACAACAGGGTGAAAAAGACTCTAGGAAAGGAGAAAACACAGACAAGTTGTATTTTTAAAATATCTGGAAATTATATTTAGAATATTCTCTCAAGTTCGGGGCAGGATGGCTTCAGAGAGAAGTACAAAGATGTGTCTGTACCCCGAGCCCTTTGGTGTGGAGCCCTTTGGTGTGCTGTATATCCAAAAAGTTACTGAAGGAGAGAGAGAGAGGAAGCCAGAGAGAGGGGGGACACAAGAGAGGCCATGGCCAGGAGAAGGTGCCGTCACCCATCATTGTCCTCACGCTGAATCTCTGGACTGACGTTAATAATTGTCCTTGTTTATTGCTCTCAACTTGAGAAAAACTCTCTTGAAAGCAGCTTGTATATTTTAATGCAGAAATGGAAAGTATGAATTAAAATTAGGTGAGGACCATAGTTTCTCCCCATAATATATAGTTATATTCAGATACTTATATGATTTTTTTTTCTTTTTTTTTTTTTGCTGGGGAAAAGTTTTCTTTTTAATACTTTTTCTTCATGTGCTGTGTTCATAGTTTCTATCTTTTCAGGTTCTTTGCCTCATGACTGGAATGAGGGGGAACTGGGCCGCATTAGGCCTCTGCGGAGAAGCCCTTCTCAGAAGCTTCGCTGGTCCACTGTGCTCTGGAGCCTTGGCTTGCAGGACTGTTAAGGGACCCGAGGAAGGATCATGAACTCTCTTCAAAACCACATCCAGTGTGTATATGTGGGTGTCACGAGGGGCAAAGTTGTGAGGTATTCAGTCCAGGGGGAGAAATAAGAATGTCCACGAGCTTCTGCCCTTTTCAATGCTTTATTCACTCAGATCACTCAACACAATTTCACTCTATAGATTTTTAATCCAGAAAACAACAATCCTTAATGTGGGGCACTGCAACAGACAGAAGCAATTCACAGCAAACGATTCTAGATTAATTCTAAGCACTGCAAACACACTTAGGCTCATGACAGACATTCCCTCTGCGTGCCAAGTTCTTTATGTCCAGCAGATGCCCACTCACTCAGACGGTGGCGATCAAGTCTGGAACCAAGGCAGGCTTCTCCTGGCGTGGAGTGGATGGACGATAGGGAGAAGTTGCGGCTCTCACCAGGGTCCAGATGAGGCGTTAGGTGTGCCTGGTGAGACTGCAGGTTTCAAACTGGAGTTTTTAAAATGGAGTTGCTCAGGCTCAGGCTGAAGGCCATCCTCACAGTGGGTGTCTTTCTTCCAGGTGAGTAAAGCTGACAGTGAAAGGTCAAGGTGCTGCCTCTGCCTCTGCAGGACATCTGTTCCCATCTCTTGACTCCAGCAGACAGGCTGTGGTTGCAGATTTCCACCCTGGTGACTGCAGCTGCACATGGTGTTAGATGCTAGCAACAGAAGCCACCACCTGAGGGATGGATGGACACTCATCCCTTGTAATCTGACTCAGAAGGGAGGTCCCTTTCACAGAACCTTCGGCAGCTTGCCAGTAACATTGAAGTGAGAAAGTCGGCTCAGGTGATTTACAGTGCACACCTGCCCCAACCTGGATAAAGACTGCAGCTGACAACACCCCAGACCACATGTGATTTAAAGAGCCAGCCACAAGGTGTCCACCAACCCCCGCACAGTGAGCTTAATTCCTGTTTCTGTTTCAATTGTCAAAGTTCAACACCATGCTTTACTGTCTATTCCTAGCTCAATTGTGCAGGTTTAATTCCTTAGCACTCTTTATTATTTTTAATTAAAATTTCCAACTTTATTGAGATGTGGTTTAAAGGCAATAAACTCTGGCCTTTAAAATGCACAATTTGATATAAGTCCATGGATGTGCGCCCCTTTGATCTTGTCTCTCCCACCCCAGCTCCCATCAAGAGGCAGAATCATTTCAGCACTCTTAAAATTGTCCAGAGCCCCTTTGTCTGAGTAGCACCTTGGTTGTTTTGTTTAGTTTTGGTATCAGGCATGATGGCCCCTTAAAGGGAGGACAGCAGTGTTCTGTTTTGTCTGTTTTGAAAGAATGTGTGTGTGTTTGGTGTCCCCCCTGCCCTTGACTGTTTGATACAGTCAACCACAGATATCACTGGAACAGATCATTTTCTTCTTGGGAAAGTTTTATGCACCCAATCCAATTTCTTTAATAGATAATAGATTCGGGGCTCTTCAAATTTGTTTCTTTTAAAGATTTTTTTTTCTTTTTTTTTTTTTGGTAACCTTTATTTTTTATGCAACTTGTGTCTCCAAAGTTTGTAAATTCATGGGCATAATATTGCTTGCAATATTCCATATTATCCTTTACAAGATTGCAGAGCAGCTGCTCATCACCCTAGTTCACTCCTGATGTGGAATTTTGTTTTTTATTTTTTCTTAATCAATGCAGCTGTGGGATCTACCAATTTTGTTCCTTTCCTAAAAACAAAACAAAACACCCTTTGGTGTTAGTTTTCTTTGTTTCCTGATTCTTCTTTTGTTGATTTCTACTCCTATCTTTCTATCCCCTTTCTCCAGATTGTTTTACATTTGCTTCATTCTTTTTGTCTAGCTTACTAGGGGGGAAACTTAGATATTTGAATTTATGTTTTTCTTCTTTCAAAAATATTGTTAAGTATAAATTTCCTCTAAGTCCTACTTCAACTACATCCCAACATTTCTGATATACTTTATTTTACCTGTTATTCAGTCCAAAACATTTAAAAATTTTTCCTATTATACTTTGTCTTTGATTACTGGATTTTTTGTTTTTTAATTTGCAAATACTTGAGATTGCTATTTTTCTTATTGTTATTTATATTTCACTTGATTCTTGCTTAGAAAATACTTTTGTAGCATCAGTATCAATCATCAGATTTGCTTTATGGCTAAGCATATAGATCAACATGGTAAGCGTACTGTACATTCTTCAAATAAAACTTACGCACATTTTTTAAGTTGCTAATTTCTATAGTAGTATCATTCTATAAATATTGGTGAGCTTATGAAACCTCTGCATTCTTTTATCTGGCTTAGAGAAGCATAAAGTATACTTAACAGGCTTACAGATGTTACAATATATAATAACTCTCATGAAGAGCATAATGAGATGATAAGTTTTCCAAGGGAAAAATATTGGATTTACTCTTTGTGTTCAATTATCTCATCCTCCAAATACTTAAGCACAGTTTTGCAAAACACTGCAATTCACGTTACCGTTAACATGAATCTAAGGATTTGCTTCAGTTCCTGTCTGCTGGCAAAGCCAAGTGGATACTGGTATCTCTGCATCCTCACTAGTCGGGCTGGACAGATGCCAGCTTGTAATTTGCTTTGTTTGTTGGTTTAGTTTTGTTTGCATGTTGGTTTAATTGGAGTGGTTTAATTGTAGCAGGGTGGCTCTCTGAGGTGATGCTTCATCTTCACCCATGGCTGACAGTACTGTGTGTCCCCAGTGCCTGCGATTTTACCTGACTTACATGACAGATGAGGATTGTTATCTATTACTGTTATTCATCTCACAAACATTCAAACCATAAAAAAGATCTGCTTTTTTTTAACCCATTAAATTAGCACTCTCCTTAGTCAGTGGGCCCATTGGCCTTGTAGACAGCTCAAGAAGCTCTGGGTTAATAGATGACAGGGTGTGGGCTGTGTACTTCCTTGAATCCCAGGCCCTCTGTGTTCCTCTAGGAAACATTTACTGAGCAGCTGTTATCTTTCAGACCCTAATTGCCCTCTCAAACTTCAGCTTCCTGGGGCTTGCATAAAAGTTGCTGATTTTGCCAGCTTTTCCTCTTAAGATTAAAGCAATCTGAAAAGTATGTTTAGGTTTTCTTCAATTTGGGGATTCTTAAGAGATTAATGAATACACCCTTCTTTCTGAAAGGTACGAAACAAGTTAAATAGGGTTCAAAAAGATCAAAGATTAGTCACTAACAAATTACTTATTAGCATTAGCCACAGCCACTAATTAACTGGAAGAGAATGTGGCTTGAAGCTGCTAAGGTATTTCTAAGGCAAGGCCTCCACCCCCCCAGCTGAATTTACTCTGCAAATTTGTAGGACTTCCTTGTGGGAGACTCCACCAATCTTGCTTACCCTGAAGAGGGGCACAGAGCTCCTCCAGCCCTCTTCCACCTGCACAGATCTGAACTGAGAAGGTCCTGGAGCAGAGAAGGTAAGGGAGCTCCGTTCCTTTACTTTGTGTTCCAACAGTAAGGAAACAATGAAGGAAAATTTCTTCCCAACCTGTCACTCTTGGCCCCGGAGTTTCCTGAGAGTGCCTTAGCATATTGCCACAGAACTGGGCTTAAGACAACAGAAAGTTATTCTAAGTTCTGGAGGCCAGACCTTTGAACTCCAGGTGTCAGTAGGCCACCCCCTCGGCATGCCCTAGGGGGAGTCCTCCCTGGCATCCTTCAGCTTCGGGGGCTCCAGGCACTTCTTGACTTGGGGCCACAGGACTCCAGTCTCTGCTTCTGTGGTCATCATGGCCTCTCCCTCTTTGTGTCCTCTCCTCTTCTTAGAAGGATAACTGCTGTGGAATTTAGGACCCCCAATCCAGGATCATCTTACCTGGCGATCTTTAAGGAAACCATCTCTCTCCAAAGACCCTTGTGCCATGGAAGGTCACATCATAGCTCCCAGGTGGACAGGACTTGGGAGGCAGGCACAACCCAACACACTCTGTGTGGAAAAGTGCTGATAGGGAGTGACTTTTCCCTGAGTTTGGGATGATCAAGCCCACTGACTCACGGCAGAGTTTACTATTTTTCTTGTCTCCAAACATGAAAAAAGCTGTGGAAGTTTGATGGTTCGTAGTGTTCTCTACAATTAAACACTTCTGCCAGGGGCAAGGGGAGCTGGGTCAAAATAGCACCAACAGAACAACCTGAGGGCCTGGTGTTGTCTTTTTTAAAAGGAACTTGATATCAAATCAGAGACGAGCCGTCTGATAGAAGAAAAAGTTGGCTACGATCTACAGTCGGTGGGGTCGGGCTCCAAATTCCTCAATAGGACACCCATAGCACAAAAGTTAATAACTAGAATCAACAAATGGGACTTACTCAAACTAAGAAGTTTTTTCTCAGCAAAAGAAACAATAAGAGAGGTAAATAGGGAGCCTACATCCTGGGAACAAATCTTTACTCCTCACACTTCAGATAGAGCCCTAATATCCAGAGTATACAAAGAACTCAAAAAATTAGACAATAAGAGAACAAACAACCCAATCAACAAATGGGCCAAGGACCTGAACAGACACTTCACAGAGGAGGACATACAGTCAATCAACAAGTACATGAAAAAATGCTCAACATCTCTAGCTGTCAGAGAAATGCAAATCAAAACCACCCTAAGATACCATCTCACTCCAGTAAGATTGGCAGCCATTAGGAAGTCAAACAACAACAAGTGCTGGCGAGGATGTGGGGAAAAGGGTACACTTGTACATTGCTGGTGGGACTGCAGATTGGTGCAGCCAATTTGGAAAGCAGTATGGAGATTTCTTGGAAAGCTGGGAATGGAGCCACCATTTGACCCAGCTATTCCCCTTCTTGGTCTATTCCCTAAAGACCTAAAAAGAGCATGCTACAGGGACACTGCTACATCGATGTTCATAGCAGCACAGTTCACAATAGCAAGACTGTGGAACCAACCTAGATGCCCTTCAATAGACGAATGGATAAAAAAAATGTGGCATTTATACACAATGGAGTATTACTCTGCATTAAAAAATGACAAAATCATAGAATTTACAGGGAAATGGATGGCATTAGAGCAGATTATGCTAAGTGAAGCTAGCCAATCCCTAAAAAACAAATGCCAAATGTCTTCTTTGATATAAGGAAAGTAACTAAGAACAGAGTAGGGACGAAGAACAGGAGAAGAAGATTAACATTTAACAGGGATGAGAGGTGGGAGGGAAAGGGAGAGAGAAGGTAAATTGCACGGTAATGGAAGGAGACCCTCAGGGTTATACAGTGGAGGGGGTAGAGAGAGAGGAGGGGAGGGGAGGGGAGAGGTGGGGAGGGGGGAGGGTGGATGATGGGAAAGGCAGCGGAGCACAACAGACACTAGTATGGCAATTTGTAAATCAATGGATGTGTAACTGATGTGAATCTGCAATCTGTGTATGGGGTGAAGGTGGGAGTTCATAACCCACTTGAATCAAAGTGTGGAATATGATATGTCAAGAAATTTGTAATGTTTTGAACAACCCACAATAAAAAATTAAAAAAAATATATATATTTTAGTTGTTGATGGACTCAGTTTCTGGCCTGAGCAAGGTACTTCTGGCTGTGGAAGACATGTCATTGTGGAGCTTGGAGTGATAAACAGCGAGACTCAGGGATGGATTTCACTGGAAAAATCAAATTGATTATAAAATTGGAATCACTTTTATTCAGCTAAATAATTGAACAGTTACTACTGGATAGATAGGGTCTTCCTGCAAGCTGGTGGTCAAGTGGAGGGGATTTTACCTCCAGGGGACCTTCAATAATATTCTCAGACATCTTTGGTTGCGGTGACTGGGTGGGAGGATTCCTGGCACCTTGTGGTGAGGCTGGGATGAGGCTGAGCCTCCAAGGATGCATGGAGCACCCAGCAGCAAGAACATTCTACTGTGTGCTGTCCATGGTGCTGAGCCTGGGAAACCCTGTGGTGTTGTGACCTGAGATGGTCACTGGGGCAATCTCACCTTGGGTCTCTGCTTCCTCCTAAAACAACTCTGTTCACACATGTGCCTTTCATTCACTTAGCTTATACACCAAGCATTTACCATCTCCTATGGTGCCAGGTGCTATCCGAGTAGCATCAGGGAACAAGAAAGAACAAAAATTGCTCTGCTTGGAAAAAGATAGTAAAAAATTATAGAGGCTATAATTTTAATAGAGTTTACAATATTTATGTAACATAAATTTTATACATAATGCATTATATAAGATAATACATTATATAATTATATAATACATTATATAAGATGTGTGTATGTGAATACATCTATCTATGTATTATCATCTTATACATATGCATGAGGTATATTAGCATACATATATTATTAGCATAAATATATACAAAAATGAATAAATGCTAATATGTAAACAACACATGTTCTTGCAGTCTTCTTCTGTAGTACCTAGGTTAGCAGTTCTTAGACTCCTTTTTCACTTTAAGATAAGACGTTCCCTGTGTGAGACGCTGTAATTGAACCTAGATTCCAGGACAAAGTAACTGTTTGCTTAGGTGCTGGTTTGTAGTATGATGGTTCTAAGGGTAAGAATGTCTTTTTAAGAGACAAAATTCTGAGATCATTTTAATGGAAGAAACTCATTTGTAACCTCAATATTTTATGAATTGTGGCAAATTAGTTTTGCAGCCTTGTACAAATGAGGATGATACCCCAGAGGGTACCTAAAACACAAGGAGAATGGCTAGGTTAAAGGACAGACCTTCTGAATTCTTTTCAGCCACATTTCTGCAGTAGCTGAGCTGCAGATGGCTGCAGTGCTGGGTGGCTGCCCCAGAGGATTGGTTCTGCTCAGCAGTATCTGGTCCTCTGCTGTGCTCCTCCCAGTGGGGAGACCAACAGAACCAGTAAGCAAGAGAAGTCCTGGGCACATACACTCCCCTGAGGTGACTTGATCTTGTGATCCTTATTCACTGTGCACATTCCCAAGGAGAGCTCAACTGTGTCATATTTGGAGTTAATGATCTCATTTTTCCCCCTGCTGTTGGTTATTGGGTAGTATGTCATGGCTGAACAAAAGATTATTTCTTAGAAATCACTCTTTTCTTTCTTTTCTTTATTTTTTTATACTTTGGGTTTTCATTGAAAAATAATTATTTTCTCTTCCTCTCCCCCTTTTTAACTACTTGAGCCACTAAAGTTTTTTTTTCTAAGTTTTGAAGGTCACCTTGAGAGGAAAAATGTGGAATTCATCAGCAAGTTGTCAAGCTGCGTGACTTGTGCTAAGTTAACCCAGACCACTCCACACAGGTTATGTGCTGGCCAGACTCCCAGAGGGGGAGAGAGCTGAGCAGCGACTCTCAGAGCCCTTTTCACTCCTATGTGTTCTCCCACCTGTGGCAATTTGTGACAGAGTGGGAATAGTGTTTTTATAGTAGTCCTTCACCACTGAATGGTCTGAGAGGCAAAAGGAGGAAGGCTAAAAGACCACAGAAGTAGAGATGACCTAGTTAAATCAAATCTAAATAATCCTGAATTGTCACATAAGTTTTATCAAGTGAACGTTTTGGTGCATTTTATTTGAATTTGTTTATATATATTTATATATATGCATAATTTATACTCAGATAAATTATTGCTGAGTTTATACACATCCATTTACCATGGGGCAATTATACAACAGTCGCTTGTGCTGGTCGGTAGCCTCTCCTGCAGGGCCAGTTCTGAGGAATAGTTACCCCCATGTGCTGTCCACAAAAGAGGTACATATGAATTTGCTTGGCATGCAAAGACATTTTAATATACAAAGGATCACTATGCCCACACTTACAGTCTCAATGCAGCTCACATGCTGCCCAAGAAGAAAGAGGGAAGTAATATTTGACAGTTTGTTGACAGACATCAAAATGAGAGTATTAGGTAAAATATTATGAGATATGTGTAACTATGAGACAATCATTATAAATTTATGAGTATTTTCTGTTAAATGAAAAGGCAGCTGTTTTATGTGTATATAAATATATACTATATTTTAAATGTGTACATTTTATTTATATATATATAATACATATATTTTTATATATGTAATATAGTTTCATTATATGTGGCATAAATATTAAGTTATGCATCTGGTACCTGCCTTCTTTAGAGAAAGGTTATTTTTTGTTGTTTATTTCCTTTTCTTGTTGTTTTGGCCTTATTTTAACTTAAGCAGTTAATTTTGATTCATTTGCATTACCTTTTATTTGTATCTCAGTCCCTCCAATAATTTTTTCACACTGGTCGACATATGTACTTAACATCTTTAGTGTTCTACCGTTAGCAAGTTTCTTTAAATTGTAAATAAATATTTTTCCTCATTATAAATAGAGTGCATATTCTATCTGGAGCTCTCTATATGTGTCAGCTTTCCTGTGCTGTGGAAAAATACCCAAGAAAGTCAACTTGATGGAGGAAAGACTTGTTTTGGATCTTGCTTTCAATCCATGGTCACTTGTCCCCTTTGTTCCTGGGCTTGTGGTGAAGCCAGACATTGTGGCTGGTTATAGCAGAGCAAAACCGCTCACCTCCTAGTGTTCAAGAAGGTGGATGGGAGGGACCAAGAACATGCATACCTTTCGCAGTCACACCCCCAGTGACCCACTTCCTCCCACAGGCCTCAACTCCTAACATGTCTACCACCTCCTCATGGTGCCAACAGCCAGGGGCTGAGCTATCAACACATGAGTCTACAGGGGACATTCCAGGTCCAAACTATAACAACATAACTTTTCCATACAGCATGGAAAATGTTTTACTTTATATTTCCTCTTTAATGCAGGTGAATATTGCATTTTTTATAGCAAGTTTTTTTTTAACAACAACAAAAACAAAAGCAAAGAGAAAGAACCAAGTCAGCTTAAGGAAAGCACTTCCCTACTGTGGTTTACGATCATCCTTGAACACATGAGTGACGGAACTGGGTCACACTGTGAGTGAAATCGTTTTCATGAATGAGAGACATAGATACATTAGAGTACACCTAGAAACACATTAATTTTTTTTTGTAATTACAAAAGAGGGGAAAGAAAGTAATATTTGATTTTAAATATGCAGATTGAAACCCAAAGTTTCAATAACTTACCAAGTTTGGGGTTTACATGGAAGGAGGGGTGTTACATGCAGAGAGAATTTTGCTGGTCTGTGCTCTTCACACCAGGAGGATAAGAGAAAACTGCCCCTTCAGCCTGATATTATAAAAATGAAAAAGCACATTGGAGCCTGGGGGTTTAGAACTTACTTTTAAAGAACTTGTTTTTAATACCTTGTCAGCAAAGTTGAATCGGAACAATTAAAACAGAGAGCATTGTATATAGTCTTCCTGTCTATCAATTTAAAACAGGAAATTGGAGATAATACATTTAAAATGGACTGATAAAGGAACCCAATGAGGAGAACAAATGCTGTCTTCCATCCAAAACAATGCCGAGATAATGGAATACTTCCAAAGCGTATGAATGGCAAATTTAAATAGCCACTCATTTAACGGCACTGAAGAATGCTTAGGAAATTAAGAGAAATTGAGAAGCAGGCTATGTTATTTGTTTACAAAACTATAAAGTTACTTCTGGGAAAGATTATCTACAAGAATATAAAAATTCAGACATTCTGCCTCAGTGACCATGAGAACAAAAACACAATAGATGCCCAAGGACAGCTCAGAGACTTCCATCAGTCCCTAAGGTCACCCACTGTGTACTCTCCAACTAATATCTTCATGTCAATTTTCCTTTGTATATTTTCCTTTGTGTTTCTTCCTTGAGGACGGTGGTACCAATGTTTCACTTTCTTCTTGAAACGTACTAAAAACAACTATTTTTATGTTCCCTGTAATTTTTATCTGTCTGCTTTTGACCTGTTCCCCTAGCTCTTGCTGGTTTAGTTCTGTTTACTGATGGAAGTGTGCTCCCTCTTCCCACATACATCTCAGGTGTTTCAGTTCTTCCTTAAATATGTGAACATTTCATGAAAATTAACTGTATACATGATATAATTCATTTTATTTCACATTTTATTTTTCTAACTTTATGTATCAGAATATCTCCTTAAATGCCCCAGAAAGTCTATTCCTTATTCTCTTTTTTGATGGAGAAAATTAAAGTTTTCTCATTTGCACATATAATGATTGATTAAATTCTATTTTAATTTCAAGTCTTTTGAGGGTTTCAATATAACATCATGGATTTGTTCACAAATAACTCTAGAAAAATAGGTCTTTCATGTCATAGAGGGATCTAGCAGGCACAAAGGGTCATGTTGCCCCTAACCAATCAAGAATTGCAATTACAAAATGGCCCAGCTACCTGTGCCTGCCAGCATTCAGCATTCTTATTCTCATGAGGCAGGGCAGCTCTGAGTGCTTTCAATTCCTTGCTCTGGCATGCTTGGCTAGCATAGAACAATTTTGTTGTATTTATTAACCCAAATCTTTGTTCTTATTCATTTGAAGCCCCATATTTAACTATCAACTATTATTTTTATATTAAGAATGCAAAAATTGCTGAATTCTGTATAGAGATTTTATGAAATAGCCTATCAAAATAAACTTGGAGCCGAAGTCAGTCATTCCAATTTTTTGTGGATAGCTAAAATTCAATATGCTATCATCAATTTTAACCATAAACATCAAAACATAGTTGCTCAACTTCTATATAAAAGTTCTTTGTAAATATTCTCATTTTCATATTGGCAAGACTGTATTAAGGTACACATAATCAATCTCATTCCAATTGAAATTGAAATGTAGTTTTAAGTGATTATTCTCCTTTATTATGAACTGCCAACCTGTAGTCAAATAAAATGCTAATTCAGTGTTTTTATTCTCTGTCTTAGTTTATTCCATGACTGATTTTTTTTTTCTGTTAACAGGGTAAAAAACAAAAAGCAAAACAAACAACAACAACAACAAAAATCCCTTCCCCTCAGGTCAAAGTGCATCTTTGCGAGATACCCAGTATCTTTTGATTGGTCCCCCCTTTCTCCACCAACAGTTGGCCATCTTTTCTAGAAGCCTCGCATGGCTCCCCAGTGAGCTAGGACCCACACCAGGGTTCCTGTAGCCCCTCATAATCAACAACTGTGCTCACTCTAATTCTCTTTACATCTATTTTATCTGTTAGTTTTTTTTTTTTTTTTGTATAGTTTGCTCTGTTCCCTACAATATTGTTGGGTAATATTTGTCTGTGATCAAAAGACATGAGGGACAGGATTTGGTGCGTTTGCATGTCTGCTTCACTGTAGAAGAGTGGTGTCTACTTTCCAATCTTTAATTAAATGTATCAAAGTATGTAATTCGCTTCAGTATTTTGGGCATTATTTTTAAAGGATCCCCTGGAATCACTTATCACTTTATTTTATTGATATCTTGTCTCTAGGTTTCCTAACCCCAGAGTTATAAAAGTGAGAGGTTACAGGAGCTAAGACCAGTTGCTAATGGAAACTCTTGGTAATGAGAGACAGCAGGTAGTTACATATGCAGATAACATGATGTAGTCATAAATTTTTTAAAAAGTCTCAGCAATTTCATAATGAGTTGTATTAACCTAACACAATTAGTAGCAGTAAATCTCTTTGACAGTGTTTCTTAAGGCACTCAAAACACCAATTCAGTATTTATAAAGTATTCATGCTGAGATTGCTATCTTTTTGGTATCACACTAAATATTGTAAGAGAAAATGCAGAGTAGTGTTATCAGGTATGTTGGAAACTGGAATAAGGCTGAAAGACTGGATTTTAGAAAAGATTCAAATTTCTTATGTTACTCATCATTCTCAACTGCTTGATTTTTGTGCTGCCAGTGGTTCCTCATATGTTAATTGCGGCTGAAGGAAGTCTAAGTCACTCAAAGGGCAAGTGGGGTGGGAATTAAATGAGCTGAGCCACGTGAAATCGTTTTGCAAAATTAAGGCCTATGAATGTACTCATTACTATTATAAGCTGATATGTTCGTATTTAAGGAAGGCTTCCATTTTCATCTTATTCATGTCCCATCACAATTGTGCAACAGAATCCTGTGATAGTATATAATAAAATGTTATAAGAAAGAGAACATTGTTCTCTTTCTTATAACAATGTGTATGCTACTATACCTGTCCAGGTATATTCTTTCATCTATCCAGCTATCTTTCCATTCATCTATATAATCCCTAATCAAAGCAATTATAATGTTATATAGAAATTCATTGCAGGTGATTATAGAGCACTTGCCCTATAATAGCTTGCAAAGATCTGACAATGGAAACTACAAATATGATTTTCCTTCTACCTTTAAGAATTTGTCATGGACCCAGATTTCTAAGACAAGGAATGTGGACTTCATCCTGTTGGAATGAGTTGCCATTGGAAGTGTCTCGGCCTGCTACTTTTTGTTTAGGAACCAAGGAGAGGGTAGAATGAGTTGGAAAGGGCACAGCCAGGCTAGAAGACTGGGAGATGATGTCAGTAAGGAGTCAGTGCAGTGTTTTCATCAAGAAGGGGATGAACACAGGGACAAGGGGCTACAACACATTTGAAAACAGCGTAGCTCCAGCAGTGATGGCAAGCACTAGAGGCAAGGAATACTGCCTCTGTCACACTTGGCTTTCCCAGGACAACGTGAGTTCATGGTAGGATGAATCCATCAAGGCTCCAGGTCCAATGAGGCCTGGGAAATGTGCCTGTGGCTTTCTAGATTACTCAAGCAGAAGACAAAAACTGAAATTGAACCAGCTCCTCAAGCTTATCCAATGCCATCACTAACAGCTCAGATGGGAGGTGATGAGCACCTGGATTTAATAGGAGTAGAAATGAAGAGAAAAGGGTGGATTAATGCAGCAGACCCTAGTGAGACACTTCCAAGACACTTTCTTCTCTGAATGTGGAGATACTGCCTGAAATAGGGAATGAGTTGTCAGGCATTTAAATCAGATGAAGTGATAAATAACTGACTTTATTAGTTACATCTTGCTATATAACATATTATACCCCACTCACAGCCCAGTTTCTCTGAGTCAGATGTCTAGACCCTGCATAGCTGTGTTCTTTGCTGCACATTAGGGATATTTCCTGCACATGTAATGCTGTTCAGTTCTCTTGTCAGAATCTGCCTTCCTCCCTGGGATTCCATAACCTCTAATTGATTTTTAAAACTTGCATACATTAAGGTTCTCTCTGGGTGCTGTGAAGTTTTTTGGGTTTTGGCCACTGTATGATGTCATATGTTCACTATTACAAATCATACAGAATAGTTTTCACAGCCCCCAAGTTCCCTTGATTTCACTCTGTCACCTTTCTCCCCAACCCTGTGGCTCCACTAGTCATTGTGGTAGCTCTGTAGTTTTGCCTTTCAAGAATGCCACATGATTGCAGTCACAGCAGATGAAGCTTTGTCAAGCTGGCTTCTTGCATTTCAGGTGGCTTACTACTTCCTTTCTTGGTGTTCCTGAGTAATATCACACCACATATATGTCCCACGGCTTGTTTATACGCTCACATGCTGAAGGATGTCTTGGTTGCTTCCATATTTTGGGGATTATGAATAAAACTGCTATGGACATTTGCATGAAGGTTTTTAGGTGTCAAAATCAATTGAGTATAATTGCTGGATTTTATGGTGAGGCTCTGTTTGTGTTTTCAGGAAACTTAAAAAATCTGTTTTCCAAAGTGGTGGTACCATTTTGCATCTCCATTAACAGCAAATGAGAGTTCCTGTTGCCTTATGTTCTTTGCTTGAACATTTGATATTGTTAGTGTTTTGGAAGGTTAGAAATTCTACTAGGTGGGGGTAATGATAGTGCCTTGTAGTTTTAATGTGAATTTCTCTGATGATAAATAATGTTGGGTATAATTTGATTTGCTGCTTTGCTGTCTGTATATCTTCTTTGGTGAGGTGTCTGTTCAGATTTTTGGTTATGTTTAATTTGGATTGTTTCCTTATTGGTGAATTTTAAGTATACTTTATGCTGTTCATGATCAAATATGTGTTTTGCATATATTTTCTCCCTACCAGTGACTTGTCTCTTGGTTCTTTTAGCATTGTCTTTTTCAGAGCAGATATGTTTAATTTTAATAAAGCCTAATTTCTCAAAATATTTTTCATCAGTTTTATTTTTGGTGTCGTATCTAAAAACATATCACAAAACCCATGGTCAATGGGTTTTCTCTTCTAAACATTTTATAGTTGTGCATTTTACCCTTAGGTCTATGATTAGCTTTGCTAAATTTTTGTGAAAACGATACAAACTGTGTCTAGATTGTTCTCTCTCTCTTGGTCATGGATATCCAATCAATTATACACTGTTGAAAAGACTATTCCGTTATCCAGTAAGTTGCCTCTGTTCACATGTCAACAATTAATTTAGCATGTTTGATTCTATTTCATACTAGTCCATTTATTTATGCATTTTTTCTCTTAGTACTTTGGCAAAGAACTTGAGTTGATAACAAATAACAATAATGAGAACTGGAATCCTTGCTTAGTTTCCCAGGATACTTTATGGATTTATTTTTTTCTCCTATAATCTCACATAAAGCATGCTCAGTGAAATTCCTATTCCAGCCATTGGGTAAACACTATATTTAGATATCCCACCAGTTCTCTTGATGGTGCCCACTTTCCTCCCCATTATTTAAAGGCTATCTTTTGCATTCTTTGTCAGGTCAGACATAATCACAAGAGCTTCCTGCATGTCCTTGTGTGGTAACTTCAACTTCTCTGTCATGTGTCTGTTTTTGCGGACTAATTTTCCTGATTATGGATCTTATTCTCTTTGTTTGTATGTTTAATATTTTTATTGAAATAAGAAACACTGAAAATTCCATCTCGCTGAGTACATTTTTGTTGTGTTCCTTTAGAGTATTTATCTTTCTCTGGCTAACAGTTAAGTTCCTGGTGGATTATTTTCATACTTTTGAGCCTTGATTTTAAGCTGTTTTATGGTAGATCTAGAATAACACTAACCTAAGGCTAAGTCAGTGCTATTTGTAAGGCATGGCCCATTCTGGTGACTCTACTGTAGGTCCCTTGTGTTCAACATATTTTCTTCACTGTGACTAGAAAGAATTTTAATTATTTTTGGCCCTCTTTGTGTATGGGAACTGTTAATGCTACATATTTCAAATAAATGTTCTATACTCAGAGACAATGTATGTAGAGACTGGTGGGCAGCCAATGTGCAGTGAGACAAAATTCTCTTCGGGAGACTGAAGAAGATTGTACAGAATAAAGAGTTTGGAATATATTTTTTCCATTTCTTAACCCAATTTTCTTTTGGTTTTATTAATTGAAATGAGATCCAGAGCCATTAACAGTCAGCTATTTGTTATTTATTTTCATTTCAAAATTCAATGCCTTCTCTCCTTGCTAATCTATGGCTTTTTCTGCCAGATGTTTGCATTTTTCCAAAATGCATAATATGGTAATATATCTTCAAAATGATAACCAAACACTTTGAGGAATTTTGAAAATAAATGAGTATATACACAGACACACACACACGTACACTGTTTGGGACAGCTTTTTCTCACTGTGACCAAAAGACCTGACAAGACCAATGTAGAGAAAAAAAAGTTTTATTTTGTCTCATGGTTTCAGACAACTCAGAACAGATTGCCATCTCCATAGCTCAGGATGCAAGGTGAGGTAGAGTATCATGGCGGAAGGGCATGGCAGAAGTAAGCAGCTCAGGATATAGCAATCAGGAAGCAAAGAGAGAATTCCGCTTATAACAGGCCAAATATAAACCCTAAAGTCTTGCCCTTCGTGACCTATCTCCTCCAGTCACACCCTTCCTGCCCTCAGCATCCAGTTCATCCCTAACAGTGGATTAATCCAGTGATTGGGTTACAACTCTCATCATCTAACCATTTCACCTCAACAATGATTCTTGCATTGTCTCACACATGAGTTTTTAGGGGACACCTCATATCTAAACCATAGCACACACACACATACATACACACAGACATATATCCATTTTAATCAAGGGGAGTGTAGATTACCATTTAAATGAAATGTGTTCTAAAGTTGGGAATAGTTTTGTAAGGAATGGCAAAATGAAACACATTGCACACCAAAGTCACAGCATGAGTAGGAGGAGGTGGATGAATGCAAAATGTCATAAGATAATTCTTAATTATGTGTGATTCTGATAACTATATAGCTAACAAAAACAAAAGTCATTTATGATTTTATTTAATAAAATTAATAAGGACTCAAAATGTGGCATTCTTTTCACACTGATTTTTTCTATATTCTTTTTAGTTATATAGGATAGTAGAATATATTTTGACATGTCTTACATATATGGAATATAACTCCCCATTCTTGTGGTTGTACATGAGGTGGAGTTACAGTGGTCATGTGTTCATATATGAACATAGGAAAGTTATGTCCAATTCATTCTACTGTCTTTCCCATTTCTATTCACCCTCCCTTCCCTGTATTCCCACCCCATCCAATCTGGTGAACCTCCACTCCTACCTCCCTAACCCCACCTATTGTGAGTCAGTATCCACATATCAGAGAGAATACTCAGCCTTTGAACTGGCTTATTTCACTTAGGACAATAGTCTCCAGTTCCATCCATTTATCTGCAAATATCATAATTATATTCTTCTTTATGGATGAGTAATATTCCATTGTATATATGTACCATATTTTCTTTATCCATCTGTTGAAGGGCACCTAGGCTGGTTCCATAGTTTAGCTATTGTGAATTGAGCTGCTATAAATACTAATGTGTCTGCGTCATTGTAGTATGCTAATTTTAAGTCCTTTGGGTATAAACCAAGGAGTGGGTTAGCTGAATCCAATGGTGGTTCCATTCCAAGTGTTCCGAGGAATCTCCATAATGCTTTCCATAATGGTTGCACTGATTTGCAGTCCCATCAGCAATGCGAGTGTACCTTTTCCCCCACATCCTTGTCAATGTTACTTGTATTCTTTTTTTTTAATTTTTTAATATTTATTTTTTAGTTTTCAGCAGACACAACATCTTTGTTTGTATGTGGTGCTGAGGATCGAACCCAGGCCGCACGCATGCCAGGCGAGTGCACTACCGCTTGAGCCACATCCCCAGCCCTACTTGTATTCTTGATAATTGCTATTCTGACTGGAGTAAGGTGAAATATCAGTTATACTAAATCTTGATTATGATCTCCAGTTCCCCAAAACATTATTTTGTCATTTCAGTAGCTCATGTTGTCTTATTTTCAATGATTTACTAATGTAAGCCTTACTTTTCTAAATTTTTGATGCTACACATCTCATCCTAGCTTGTATACTTGGTCTCCTCCCTCATCTTTTGGAACTGGTAGTATTGCTTGAGGATCTCTTTCCTCCCAATGCATTGCTAACAGCCAGGATGGACATTGAGGAATATTTGAGGAAGAGGTCATTTGACACATAGCTAAGCAAACTGAACTTCTAAGTTGAAATTTGGGGACAAGTTTCAGCTCATGATTCAGCATATGTTTCTCTTCTGTTGAAAGATATTGTTTTGCATACAGAATATGTATGTATGCCTTTATAGATTTCAAGCACATATGGTCATTTTCCCTTAGGGATATCAAACAGAAGTTCTTATTTTAGGAAAAAGCAACTTATACTATAAACATTTATTTGGTAAGAATAGTGCTTCGTTTTGCACGTTGACAGTAGTTAGGATATGTACATATGTTCAGGTTTGTATATTCACAGTCCAAAACAAAGAAGTCATAATAAGATTGTTACCATCCCTACTTTAGGACTTAATCTTTTTAAATTTTTAATTTTTTTCAATATTAAAAAATGCATGCATCTTCTTTTAATTGCCTGTGTTTGCTTGTCTAAATCAAGTTAACCTATTTAAATATTTAAAAATATTATAAATCTCAAGCCCTTAACTTGAATCTCAGATATGAAATGTTCCTGCCAATCACATCAAATGAAAAGACAGGTGGATATGTTAAATAAGAGGCAAAATCTATACTTCTAATTGCTGGGCTTGGCAAGGTATAAGTCATGGCAATTTGGAATCTCACAACCAAAAAGGCAGTTTAGATATGGTTGTGGTTCAGAATTTGTTATAATATCTTTATTTCTAATTATGTCTACTGTTGGTTGCTTAGAAGGAAGGAAAATAGATTAATTTTAAGTAAGTTATTTTTGTATGATGAGGGAGTGGATCTTAATATTATTGATGGAGGAATTACCAACATGAGTGTAGAAAGTTAATGAATTTCAACAAATGATGTGATCTCCAACTCTCGGCTCCAGTTTAGGTACTTATAAATCCCCAAGAAGTTGATGAATTGGAGTTCTACTATAACCAATATCAATAAGTTTCATGAAATCATTTAAAATCATTTGTTTATTTTTTATTTTACTTGAATAAAATTAAAAAAAAAAACATTGCTTGGTTCTATTAATAACTAAATTCCTTAAATTCATTTAGTTTTAGAAAATGACAGCTGATCTAATAAAACCCCACAATTCATGACATATGAGTGGTAGATGTTGTAGCCACTTTGGTCTGCTCTTATAGTTTGTATGTGGTTTTGTCTCTACACTGTAAGCAACTGGATAATTTATTGTTTACAATGGACCATATCTCAATTTTCACCTGGATACACCAGTAAAAGCATAAAATGCAAGTTGTAAAATATGCATCTAGACTGACAGAACATGTCACCCACGTAATGCCTGGTGGCATTAGCTCTCCCACATCAGCCGTCCTGAGGGGTTGAGTCACCATGATGCACAGGAATAAATGTAAAATTTATGATCTGCTAACATATGAATTATTCATTATTGCAGTTATAAGTTGCTCCCTTTTCCTTCACCATCTGAATTGATGAAATGAGAAGTCATTTATTTTCTAATTAGGATTCATTTTTTGTTTGTTTGTTTGGTGGTGTCCCATTGGCAAAGAGGATCAGTCTTCAGAATTATTAATATTATTTATAAGCAAAGAAACTGTGGGGTTGAGTTTTTATAAAAGGAGAGAGTCAGGGAAGTATCTCAAAATTATTTATCTAAAAACAACTTTGAAGAACTTACTTTCTACCCAGCAGATAACATTCCATTGGATTGCAAGAAATGACCTGATGCTCTGGTGCTCTGTTCTGTTTTGGAGCTAGTGAATGTGTATTTTTGAAAAGTATAAAGTACATAAGCATGACCTGGACTTGAAACCATAGCCCTGCCCTGGTGTCCATAGAGAAGTCCTAAGGTAGCTGGTCCTCAATAAGTTGAAAGGCATACAAATGTGGAGGAGGATAGGAGCTGAAGGGCTACTTCACCTTGGCCATAAATCAGGCTTGTGGTTACCACTGTAGGCTGCCAGAAAAATTAAATTCACATTTAGCATAATCATCAGCTATGTTTACCTGGTGAGAAGAAATTAAGCAGCAGTTATTTGCCACAGGTTCTTATGTGTCAATGGCTCCCAAAGCTTCCCACAGTTTTTAATGAGCTCTATGTTGAGTGATCTGAATAATTCTGGAACAAGGCAAATAGCCACATACATTTTTCTGGGCAAAACTCTGCTGAGTAAACATGGTAAATGCTAATAGAAGACTGGAAATTTCATTATTCATCACTAAATGTCCCCCTGCAAATTATTTTAATTGGTGCTTAATTTTTAAAGTAGCCATCTATAATTGTTTGTTTTATAGGAATTTCATGTAACATTAATTCATTAAAGCACAGCCTTCCCAGCCCTCTTCTTAAGAAAGGCATCTCTTCGTCTCCACTGGAAACGGGCTGCACAGGGTCAGACTGCAATGTGTGGATTTGCTGGTGGGATAAACTGGTTATGTCATTTAATTTTGTTTTGTTGTGCTGTAGTTTCTTACTTTGATTTTTTTTTTCTTTTGAAGGATTGGAATAGGTTACAAAAGGCATTTAAGCCCCAAGAATACAAAGAACATTTTTGAGTTCTGACAGTGAAAATCACAGGGCTACACATGTAAGCTTACTAGTTTAATAAAGTTATTCATATAAACAAAATATATCTTATACTAGGGATTTATTGATTACTGATAAAATAGGTTCTTTGGAAATCTAAGGTAATGAGCTATAACTGAGAGTTGAATGTTTGTAAATACAGGGGTCTAAATAAGCATTTGAACTGGGCATAGAGGGATATGTAGGGATAAAATACATAACTCTTGTAGAATTATGGCCTTTAAGTGTTTTGTTTAACAAATTGTTTACACCTTCCACATTTTCAATCTGAAAAACCATTTCAGTGATGATGATGAACATCATCTGAGATGATGAACAGAGGTATTACAGTAGTAATCTGACATATCTATATACTTATGATGAGAGTAATGTAATATTTGACTACTTTTTATTTGAACTAACCTTTGAGGCCTGCAGATTATAACAATACATCAACATTTTGATCAAAATTATTCCATAGCAAACACTGCCAATAGCTATGTTTTAATCCATTAGATTGTCAATACCACTATTAAAATATGCATATGTGCCTGTGTAGATAGATCAATAGATAAAATAGATAGTATCCACGTTCTATTTTGGCTTTGAGTCAGCACAAGTCTGTAATCAAACTGCCAAAAATTAAATACACCATCTTTAAAACATTGTTTGGTTCAACATTCTGTCTGTGCACTACTAGGGTTTTAAAATGTTCTCTTTAAAATGACAAAAAAAAGTAAAAGAAAAAAGTTTGGAGTTGGAAAACAACAATATTTGAAATCAGTAGCAGGCAATCGAGGGTATAAAGGAATCATAAGAAACAACACAGGTGCTGGGGGTTTGGCTCAGTGGTAGAGCACTTACCTGACATGCCTAAGGCCCTGGGTTCAATCCCCAATACAACAAAATAAAACCCCAAAGCAATAATAGAAGGTTGGGTTATGGTGTGTTTTTAGCTAAATGTGTTTCTAAGATCATAAACTCAGGCTTTGGCTAATAAGTTATGGGATGATTGATAGCTTTAGTTCTTCATTCTAGAAACACATACTAAGGACCTATTATGTGCTTATAGTCTCATGGAGTGACTCTAATGTCCCCATTAATACACACAGAGCATATGTCAATGGTAAGTAGTGACAATGTCAATAAGTGAGTTAGCACACCCCACTTCCAGCTGGGAAGCCACTTTCTCTCAGGAGGAAGACTTAAACGTTTTTTGAAATCTATTATTAATATGTTTTATTAAGTATTTAAATAAAGTTGTAAATAATGCAGATGGTTTTCTGATTTCCTGAAAGAAATCAATATTTCTGAAGATAAATCAAACCTTTTTGAGGACAATGGCTTTTTCCCAGTGGTAGTCAGTAAATAGTATTAGGGGAGTCTCATTATGTTTGTTGAATGAATGATTTAGTGTGCTTGTTGATAATTCAAATGCCCTGCTATTATCATGTAAAATTCATCCATTTTTATTTTATAGTGAGAATAAAAAATTTAGATTTTATAAGAATGCCCCCTTGTTTGTTAACAGCCTTGGAAACATAAAATGAAACTAAAAGGAAACAAAATTTTCATATAAAATTATATTCAAATTGGGCCAATAATACATGAAATTTATTATGACACATTAAGAAGTCCTTAGAACCTGGAGACAATGTTACAACTACAGAAGTTTATGTGAACGGCCTGGTGCATGTATATAATCCCAGTGGCTCAGAAGGCTGAGACAGGAGGATCTCAAGTTCAAAGCCAGCCTCAACAATTTAGTGAGGCCCCAAGGAACTCAGCAAAATCCTGTCTCTAGATAAAAATATTTAAAGAGGGCTGGAGATGTGGCTCAATGGTTAAGCACCACTGGGTTCAATGCCTGGTACCCCACCTCCCCCCCAAAAGTGTCCAGGTGAATTATAGCTTTGACATAATACATTGCTAGTATCAAACTACATGTCCTAGCTACCTAGATTTTTACAGCTTGCTTTTATATACTTAAACATAGACTAGAGCAAAAACACTATATCCAAATTGTGTATATTTCATCACTATTAGTTAATACAAAACAAGCTAAATATATTCAGAAGGAAATATTATTCTGCAACAAAATGCAAGATTAGAATGGACTAATTATTACTCCTTGCAAAGTTAGTTTTGATTCATCCTTGTTTACATTAATGAATTCATCATGGCAAAGAACTATATAATAATACATATGACTAAACAACTTATCTGTATTTCTATTTGTATTGCAACTTCTAATCGCTTATAAAACTTCAACTAGAAAGAAAAATGTTCTAAGAAGCTCTTTTATCTTAAATTGCTGATAACTTGAATTTTCAGTGTAAATATTAGTCATCCAATGATGTGCAAAACAGGAACATTCCAAGAGATCACAGCTCTCATCCTATGTCTAACACTGCCTCAGCAGAAGCTTTTAAAAGTTAATATTCGTTCACTTGAGAAGAGTTCAGAGGCAGACTGTTTCAGGAAGAATCCCTGGGTATTCGTATTCATGGGTGACTTTTTGTGCAGTTGCTGTTCATGAGCTCATTTCGAAGCATTTCTAGTTCTCTAATGTTAAAGCTCCAATTCAGTGTCAAGTTGTTTTTATCATGTGTAAACATGAAGATTCTTTCAAATTTAAATATTTATCATAAAAATGATTTAAAGATACCACATAATGCTCTACTGAGTTTTGAAAATTCATTTCATGATTTGATCAAATAATTTCAAAATAAGCAAATATGCCTTTAATTTCTTAACTATGGATTTCCAAAGTGCTGAGTACCATGAGCATGCTCAGGCTTCAACCCCCATGAAGTACAGCCCTGAGCCAGGAAAAATATAAACTGAGACCACTCCAAGTAGAGATGCTCCACTTACAGGGGCATATTTTCCAACAACCCTCCTAAATTGAAAGTATTGTGGAAGGAATCTGCATATTGTGCATCTCACCTGCTGATGATCCTAGCTTAACAAGGTAGCATTCTGCAGAGGTTTGATTGTCATTCTCAGGATCTCCTGGTTGCCTGGAAACTGGGGATGCCACTCTGTATCACAAGAACATCATGCTGCATTTCATTAGCTCAGGACAGGATCAAAATTCAAAGTACAATTTCTACTGAAATAATTTTCACACCATCGTTAAATTGAAAAATTGTAAGTCATCCATTTTTTTTAAACAAAGGTCCCTGTATAAGTCTACGACCTTCTATAGAGACAAATATATTCAAGGTCAAGGATGGTATTGGTGTACTTAAAAATTCTTGATGAATTTCTAAAAATGAATATTAATTATTTATAGAAAATCATATGATGCTCAAAGAAATCAGGTAGTAAAGAGTGTGACACAACCTTCAGTGTAGTGAACAGTTGTTTTGTCAAATGAATAAATTTTTTCTGATACATCTCATCTTAAAACTAATTTTCCAAATGATGGCTATGTAAAGATGGATACATGTATCTTACACAGAAGAGCCGGGAGATTCATGGTCTGGATGTCTGCATGTTACAGACACGGCGGCAAATGCCATATCAGTCACTCTCTGGGATCCCAATGGAGTCAACTAATAATTCATCCAAAAGCTATGGTCAGGATGCTGCTATCTGTTGCTGTGTCCAGGGAACAAATTAGGCCTTCAAGGTTTGCTTTCTATTTTCTCTCTGATATTAGATAGCAACTCTTGATATATGGGAGAGGGAAATGCATTCTACCATTCTCCAGGGGGAATAAGAAATGAAATTTAACACTAGAAAAAAATTAAACTTTTTTATTACATTTAGGTCTGGCTGCATATTTACTGTTATTGAAATTCAGGTTGTTTATTGTGGTCTTCTGACTTTAAGGCAGATTTGCAAACATTTTCCGAATACCATCATTTGTACAAATATTTAAATATTCCACAATACTTCCTTGAGTGGGCTTGGTGTGTGTTCTTTTTAGCTCATTTACAAGTAATCTCATCCTCTTGGCATCTGTTTATATTTTTATTCTAAGATTTATTTGTAAACAATCAGAACTCATCAAATTTTTAAAATCATGCTAAAATATCAAAATATTAGTATTAGATAAACCTGAGGAACACTACTTATTCAATTTGTTAAATTGGATGTACTCTGAGGTGAACTTTGGTCCAAGGATTTGGGAAAGACACCTCAGAAAAACAGATTAGAAATGAGCCTTATCAGTTCAAAACTTCCACAACTTTGATTTTCATAGTGACATAGAAACTATGTGATCTAAGACATAGATCTTCAATGCTGGTGCAAAAATGAGAGCATTGGTTGAAATTACTTCCATTATTTAAAGTTTTGGATTCATCTCATCCCATTCTTATTACAAGAATAAAATCTGAAAATGTTTAAGAGAATCTTTTAAAATATAAAACATTCTTTTTTTCTTAATAAAACACTTTGTCTTAAGACAAAATGAAGTCAAAGGCTAGGTAAAATCCATAAGAAATAACAAAAAGAAAAAAATACCAAGAAACAGTTGTACTCAAATTGTGTTTATAGAAGTAGAAAATATGTCCAATTTCAACTACCCAGCATAACAACTGTTCTTTTACAATTACTGAGCATTACGTACATGTATAAGATTTCATTTAAAAAATGTAATTCTAAGTCCCCGTTTTTACATTTTCTAAATGGAGTAACCAAGTATTTAAGAAGCTTATTGTGCATGGGAAACCAGCTCCTTTCCAAATCCCGAGCTTTGATTTGTGCACAATAGTAACCAAGACAAGCAAAAGCAACACCTTGCATATGTTAATTTCAAAAACTGAAATTCATAGTTTTGTATGCAGATATTTTAGGAAGGTAGTTTCCTTTCCCATCTGAGCTCAGATATGTAAGTTTACCAAATATGCTGAAATTGTTAATCCCATAAATTGGGGTTTTATCAATTAAGAACCCATAATCCCTCAAACTAGTCTAATAGATCTACTTGCATGCTTTCAAAAGAGAGGGGATGTAACAATATATATATAAACCATAGATTAAGAGCATTATCATATAATGGAACACATCATTTCCAAGTGCTGGAGAGGAATTTGTTTTATTGTGATATAAAGGAAAGCCTATTAGATACATAGTTCAATATTTTAATTTTAAACTTAGCATACTTTTTTGCGGGGGAGGGTACCAGGGATCAAACTCAGGGGCACTTGACCACTGAGCCACATCCTCAGCCCCATTTTTTTGTATCTTAATTAGAGACAGGGGCCCAGCCACTTACTTAGCACCTTGGTTTTGCTGAGGCTGGCTTTGAACTCATGGTCCTCCTGCCTCAACCTCCTAATCTGCTGGGATTACAGACATGCACCACCATGCTCGGCAAAGCACACATGTTTTTAATAATCAAGAGAAAAGGTAGGCTTAGTTCAAGATGGTTTACCTACACACAAACATGTAGATATTATACCATAAAGTCAAAGGAAAACCCCTCTGTTTTCTTAAGGAGGAGCATATGATTAAGAATTTAGCACATATTACCCAAAGACCTGCTTGTGCTCGACTCTGTTCCCTCTTGTTGTATGAGTCATACAATGCACTAGATAGACATGATGTTCCCCCTCTCCAGACTTATTGGCACAGATTTTCACATGTGAGTGAACCCCTGACCTAAGCACCAAGAAAAAAATAAATTAGCAAATGCATTATTTTCTCAAGAGAGTTAGATAAAACCTAGACACAATGAAAAAGAAAGATTAAAGATAACTCAAGACATTTCTTACAAGAATAAAACATTAACTATTTTAAAGACATGGTGAAAAGTTTGGAAGGCGTTATTAGAAGTTGTCAAGAGTTAAATTAGCCATTCCTGAAATTAACTGTGATGGACACACAAATCCAAAGATCTGTCCAGGATGTGCTCAGGAAGGGCATTAGCATCACCTGGAGTTAGAAGCCTAACTGCTGTTGACAATCTGTCCACCTCCTCTTGCTTGAGAGTGCCTCTGTTATTCACTTAGGCTTAAGAGCCTCATTGAGAGAAGCATTCTTTCTTAAATATACTTTAGCATTTTCATCTATTTGGCAAAAACCTAACCAAGCACGATTTCATGCTGAATGTGAGTTCTGGCCATGTTCAGAACTAGGAAGGTAAGAGAGTTTGAACATTACACTAAAATTGATTTGAATGGGAGTGACTGATCAAAACATAATTAAATTAATTGATTTATTGATTATTTGCAAAACATAAAAAAAAACTTCCATAGTGAATGTACTAAAATCATTTCAAACCTTGAGAATTTTACTTTTATAGCACGTATGTTAGAATTAGCTTAGGGAAAGGAACCAGATGCTAAATCTTCATATTACTTGAAGGAATCACCTTTTATATCCTTTCCAAAAAATAATCATTGAAACTATTCTCAGCAAAACCACTAAAAATGATGAAATGGAATTTTTCATTCTTGACTAGAAATACAGATATTTTCCAGATGATAATTTCATAGGTCCTGAGGCTGCTGAACTGTTTTCATTAGCAGCTTGTCTCCATACCTGTGACTGCAGAGAAGTTTTAGCAAGAAGGCTCTTCTGGGTTTCCAACATTTCCATACTTGCCACACTGCCTGCTCATTTCCTCTACAGAATCCTATGGGGGAAGAAGTGTGGAGGAAAGAGATAATTTGAAAGTATTGTAAGTGGTACAATGGAAATAAATTCAGCTGGAATCAGTTCAGCTCAGTCCTAATCAGGCTGCATGGGGTGTTCCCTGGGTGACGGCAAAGATTGCCCAGGGAGTAAGCCTCATTACAGAGCTGTAGGGAAAAGCACTGTGACAAAGCTGTGCAGAAATATTTATTGGTCAAGGGAAGCAACTTATCTTTATTAAATTCAAGCAAAAAATCAGTTTTGCTCTTGCAAAGAAACAAGCATTCCATTGCCTACTTGCTGTATGGTTAGTTGAACATCTAGCATTAGTTTCGCATTAGTTGATCAGAGATCATTTTTTTTCTCTAGATAACAGGGCTGACATTACTAGAAAATGCCTGATAGTGCCAATGACCAGGGGACCGAGTGGCAGGAAGTTATTTAATGACCTGGGTAGTTGTATTGCTGGCAGGCGTGTGGGTGTGTCAGCATGTAGAGAGGGTGCTGCTTAGTGACACTGTGTATCTAGAAAAGTCATTTCGGAGAGTGGGGCATAGAAATAGGGAGTATGGGAGATAAGAACAAGCCATCACCCATTTCTTTAGGCTTCTCCTCAATGCAAATATACCTTGGTCTTAATTTACAATTACTTCCCTGACCCTTCTCTAAAGGTAGTGTTTTACTTGCTCTGGGGTCAGTCCCCTA
This sequence comes from Marmota monax, assembly GCF_021218885.2. Lineage (NCBI taxonomy): Eukaryota > Metazoa > Chordata > Mammalia > Rodentia > Sciuridae > Marmota > Marmota monax. The sequence continues at coordinate 4,169,059 of NW_026695217.1, read as the reverse complement.
GTCCCCTCCAAGGGCAAGCCCTTACCTCAAACCCCCCACAAATCCCCGCCTCTTAGAGTTTCTACTACCTCCCAGAGAGCACCTTGCTGGGGATTAAGCCCTCAATACCTGGGCTTTTGGAGGATGTTTGAGATCCAAACTGTAGCAACAACTAAAAGTTGAGATGGGGTGTCATTTTGCAGGGAAGGAAAACATTAGCAGTGTTAATAATCGACAATAGCCTGGCAAAATTCAAGGAGCAGAAAGAAACCTAGAGTGGTAATGAGTGGCACCCTGTGAGGGCTTAGTGAGAGGGGTCATGAGGTTGCACCAGCCTTCTGGGCTGGAAATGCATCTCCATTCCAGGGAAGCTTTAATCTGGGAAGCATCATGGTCTTATGCATGGTTTTTACACCTTAGTCTTGCTTCTGAGGGAAAATGGCCTAATACATTCATGAAAGTAGGACACTCACTGAAAGAAGGGCCTGGGATAAGTCCTGGAAGAGTAGCATGAGAGCAGAGTTGGCAGGAGAACCAGAAAGAACAGGGAGAAGATGAGGGGGTAAAAAATCAAGAATATTCTGGGGATGGCATGGTCCCTGGTAACGTGCTGAGGTCACATGACATGAAGACAAACATCCCCACCAGAAAGGCACTATCATGTGAATATTGGCTTTGAAAGAGTTGAAGGTGTGGGACTGTTGTCCCCATGGGCTGGGGTCCTCCCACCAGTGGCTCAGCATGTGATCCCACTTGGCCACTTGCTGTGGCCTAGGATAGAAGGTTGATTCCTACCACAGATCTCAGACACCTAAATGTGTGAGTTTATCTTTGCTTCCTTAAGTTGGGAGCCTTCATCTTTCACTTGGAAGAAGCTCTTTACAGCTTCTTTTCCACTGATCTGAACTGCTAGCAGCAGGTCTCGGTGTCACGGTACTGTGATGTCCTGACCTCTGATCCGATTACCCAGAGGGACACTGAGGGACTACCCATAGGCAATGGGCATAGCCTGGCCAAAATGGGCAGAGCGTGGCCATGCTGGACAGAGGCTGGCTTACATCCTGGGCAGGACAGACCAGAGGGTGTAAGATTTCCTTGTCTTGTTCAGGACAGCCTGCATGTTAAAAGTGTTCTCACAAAAGGTCATAGGTTTCAGAATGCTGTGAAAGATTGTTCTAGTCAGGTTACATCCATTAAAAAGTGCTGATTTTAAGAACTAATAACTTAATACTGCCATATACAAAAACAAACAGCCCACAAAATAGCATCCTTGTTTTTTCCTCAAGATTTTACAACACCCTATTCTCATTAACCAGTATTTTACTGCTACACTTAAATGGTCAATTGAGGCAAATAGCTATGAGACCAATCTTCCACCGCCTGTTACCTGGTTAAGTCACAAATTTTCAGTTCTGTGAACATTTCAACCAAATTGATAAGGTGCATTAAAGTAGGTTGGAAATAATAATCTGAAATTATATTTTGTTATACAATTACATTCTTATTACATATTTATATAATAAATAATATAAATATCTAAAATACTACATTATATATTATGTTTTATGTTATATATTATATACTATATTTAAATTTTTGTAGGTGTTCCACACCTGGGATGATGTGACAAAATGGCTTAATATTGGGGTGGTAGGTATTAGAAGTAATATTCATTTAGCCTTCTGAGCTTTCTGGACAGACTTGGTGACCATGCCAATTCTGCAGCCTTCTTGTCCACAGCTTTGATGACACAACAACCGTTTATCTCATGTCACAAACAGCAGTCAACACAGAGGAGAAGAGAAAAGCTCTCAATGCATATGGGCTTGGCAGGAACCATATCCAAGATGGCAGCATCACTAGATTTCAAACTTACCAGCGATCTTTCAGCATCTTACTAGAAAGGTGATCAGTCTTTCCCTTCAGCTCAGTAAACCTGCCAGCAATATAAGCTGTGTGACAATCCAGTACAGAAGCACAGCCAGCTCTGATTTGGCCCGCATGGTTCCAGATAATCACCTAACTGCGAAGCCAGCTGCTCCAACTGGTGTGCCATTTTTGCTGTCACCAGCAATGTCACCATGACAGACATCTTTGACAGTATATTCTTGACATTGAAGACCACACTGTCCTCGGGAAGAACTTCACTCAAAGCTCCACTGTACATTTCAACAGGCTTTGCTTCAGTTGTGACATTGACTGGATCAAAGGTGATCAGCCTGCTGGGATCGAGGACAGCAGTTTCCACTTGGCCCACGGGGACAGTGCCAATAGCACCCACTTGGTAGACATCCTGGGGAGTACATCCAAGGGCTTCTCATTTGGACAAGTTGGTCATAGGATGCAACCCAGAGCTTAACGTTTTCACTGGCATTGCCACCTTTATAGATGACTTTCTATTCCTTGAATGAAGGCTCATTAGCTCTTGGCTTCAGCAGGTTGTCACCATTCCAACCAGAAATTGGCATGTATGCTACTATGTAGGGGTTGTAGCCAATTTTCTTAATGTGGGTACTGACTTCCTTAACTATTTTCTAGTATCTTTCCTGGCTGTAGGGAGCTCAGTAAAGTGTGTTTCATTAACGTCTACCATCAGTTGTTCCATAACTAGTGTGGATCCAGAGGGCATGCTCAGAGGTCTGCCTATTCCTGGAGATACCAAACTTCAATTCACCAACACCAGCTGTGTGAGTCAGAATAGCACCAGCAGCCTGAGATGTACCTGTATTCATGCTTTTGATGAAGCCTGTGTGCTCTGGTGTATCCTTGACAGTCACATAATATTTGCTGATCTGAAATCTCCATGGGGAGCTGTCGATGGTGACACCATGCTCACTTTTAGCTTGCAGTTTATATGGAGAACCTTCCCCATCTCAGCACCCTCCTTCTCAACTTTGCAGTGATTCTTGTGTCCATCCCATCCTATTTGTAGGTTGATAGCCAGTGGTAGTAGACTTGCCTAAGTCTCCATGTTCAAGGACTATGATGATATGTCTTTTCTTTTACTCTGGCTTTGATTTAGCAGTGGTTTTCACAACACCTGTGTTCTGGTGCTGAATCCACTGTGAAGAAGCCAGTTGCATAATTTCAAGTTTGTGAGTTGTTTATCTGACTGTCTGAAGGCCACTGGAACCATAGAAAGGGAACTGCAGAGGAGAGGAGGGGAGATATTATCTCCCCACCATTTTTCTTTTGCTCTCGCTCTCCCCACACTTCTGGTGGCCTTAATGCTGGTTGAAAGTTGACTGTGGAGCATTGCGATCTTGTTTTTGGTTCTTGGGGAAAATTGTCCAAGAACTGACAGTTACCCCCAGTGCAGGGTGCAGATACAGAATTATACAATGAGGCAGAGACAGAGGGCAGTGAGGACAGGCTGGTTACAAGGGAAGGGAAAGGCAAGAGAGGGTGAGATTCACCTTGGAGAAGGGTGGGCAGCTCACAAGAGACCAAAATGCCCTAAAATGATGAACATTGGCTTTTTCCTTTTGTTAGGATGGAGGCAGGGCTGCTGTGGCAGGAATTCCTGGAGTGCAGGTCACCACACCTCTGGGACCCTGTGTTTTATATATTTGCTGCCCATTTGGGAGAAGTCACCCACCTGCACTGCAGTATGTGCCTTCATTCTTCATTTTGTTTTTCTTTTTTTAGCCTAGCACCACTGTCAGAAGGTCATGTAACTGTCAACTAAAACTTAAAGCAACTTGTGGGTGTATGTGTGACCTTGGGAATTTGGATTATGACATGTAACATTAGGCCTCCTTTTGTAATGTGGAGAGACGGCACCTATGGTCAGTTCCCACTTAGGGGCCATTTTCACAGTGGCTCCCTTCTCCCATCTCACCCCCATCACATACCTCTTCCTTCTATTTCTGCTCGTCTCTAGCTAACTATCTACACTAATAGTTTCTTAGTTTCTTCAACATTTCTCTACTTCCTTTTGGAAAAATACCAGTGTCTGTCACATAGGCCTGATTTTCTTCCTATTTTCCCAAGTCACCTAGCTTTGTTTTGCTGTCCCCACTCTGTCTTTCCTCTAAGTTCTAAATGCAATGTGGTAACCACAAGCTACAACATCTAATTTGATTTATATTAGTTACAATTAAACAGTAACTAAGATTAAGTTCCCCACTCACACAGGATCCATGTTTGAAGTACTTAATAACCACAAGGGGCCAATGGTTGCTCTTTGAGTCATTGCTGTTGCCAAATCAAAGTCTTCTTTGCTGCTGCACAGGCTGGTTAAGATAAGGGAAAGATGTTGACTCAATGAAGGTGACTTTATTTGAAAACCCACCTGGCCAAGAAAATGGAGGACTCTTGACAAAAAAATCCAACTTGCTGGGAAACTAATTTAGGAGTGGTTTATTTAGATGGCTAATGTGTGTTCCAGACTGCTAGGCACCTTTGCACAGCAGGTAGACCAGATGATGCCCATCTGATCCTAATTTCCTATTCATGAGATGCTTTTGAAATTTGTAAATCTCAAGAAAAATGGCCATAATTGCCTTGGGCTCTTCCTGTCACTGATTAATTTGCCCATGTGCAGTTCCTGACACATAACACAATGAATGGTTAGAGAGGATAGCTTTCCTGAGGCCCTCTTGCTGATCACCAAACTCACAGTAATGAAAGAAGACCTAGTTCATCTGACTATTGTCTAAGACAGGGGCAGGTGAGGTGAACAAGGGAGTTGGCACAATATCTGTTCTCAGTGGTTGCTTCACCATCACTCCAAGTTCTATTGTATGGCCCAGAACATTGCCTGCTCAGTATCTCCATTTGCAGTCTAGTAAGTATCACACACTTCATATATTAAGCTCCGAACTCTGCTTATCCACTTCATCCTGACCCCATAGTCATCCCCATCTCATTAAATGGCACCAGCAGCAATCTAGGTAGCCAAACCAAAATTTTAGGTGTTGCTTTTCCTTTACCTTTCTTGACCACCCAATTTTAAATCCATCAGCAATTCCCATCAACTATGCCTTCAAACTGAGTTCATCATCCAGCTGCATTGCATTATCTCCAGTGGCAAAACTCTAGATGAATCTACCATCATTCTCACCTAGTACTAATCCTGGCTTGTGTTCATTCTTCTTTTCTTTCCTAGCACACTTAATTTTACACACAGCAGCATGAATGGAATTTAAAAAATGCAAATCACAACACATCATTTGCTCTTTTCAAAATTCTCCAATGGCTTACTAGCATATTTGGAAAAAAAATAGTTTTCATAGCTTCAAAGTCCTACCTGAAATTGTTCCTTCTTAAATCCCAGTCATCTTAGTCTACCTGCACCACCCTGGAAGCTCCTGCCCTTTCCCCCAGTGGCTTCCCATTGGTTCCCATCACTCTTTCCTGCTTCAGGGCCCTTGAGTGTGCTGTTCTCACTGCCTGAACACTCTCCCCTAGAGCATCTTTTAGCTCATCCTTTCACAAAATCGAGTTTCTGTTTACATATTATTTCTTCACAATTATAGTCTACCAATGAGGAAACCACATAAAACAAATTTCCTCTCTCCTGATGGGTAACTTCTTATTTTAATTTTGTTAGCACTTATCACTGCCATAAGTTATATTCCTACTAGAATGTCAGTTTAGAGAGAGCTGGACTTTTTAACTTGAGAAATAAAACCAAGAATCAAGAAGTAGGATGGTGTCAAATTAAAAAGCTTCTGCACAGCAAAGGAAACAATTAGAACATGAAGAGAGCCTACAGAATAGGAGAAGATCTTTGTCAACTCCTCTTGTAGCAGGGGATTAATATGCAGACTACATAAAGAACACAAACAACAGCAACCAAGAAGCCTAAAATAACCCAAATGATACATAGGCAAATGATCTTAACAGACATTTATCAAAAGAAATACAAATGGCTAACAAATATATGAAAAAAAATATTCAACATCCTTAACAATCAGGGAAATGAAAATCAAACTGATTTTATCTCTTCAGCTATAACAATCATTAAGAATACAGGTAATAATAAGTGCTGGCAAACATATGGGGGAAAAGGTGTACTCATAAATTGTTGGTGGGACTGCTAATGAGTACAATCACTCTGGAAAGCTATATGGAAATTCCTCAAAAGACTAGCATGAAACTACCATATGAGCCAGCTATCTCACTCCTTCGTATTTACCCTAAAGAATGGAAATCAGCATCCTATAGTGATAAATGGATAACAATGTTTATAACAATTCCCAATACCAATTTATGCTTCTAAGTTTTATTATTTTTAGATTGCACGTGAGTTTCACTCTAAATATGGATATGCCCATTCTTTGGACTCAAAGCAATGTATAAAGTGTGGTTTTAAATAAAAGTACTGGAATGGAAACAGCCATTATAGCTGATGACTGCTGGATGTTATATTTCTTACTAGGATCATAAAACCAAGACAGGAATGTTCCATTGCTTCAGATATACTTCCCTGGTTTGCCCATGAGCAGTAACTGCATGATTGCCCTGTGATTCTCATAAATTCTAAAAAGCATGTGTTTATGTTCACTTAGTATTCAGGCTGGTTGTTTAAAATGGTACAAATGACTTTAACTCAAATAATTAGTTTGAGACTTTTACACTGTATCATGTATAGAAAGTTAATGATATCTGTCCATTCACTTCACATATCTTTTATTAGCTGATAAGAAGGAAATAGAGAAGGAAAATTGAATTTCTATGCATAAATGATTACTAACAATTCAGAAGAGGGAAGTGAGATTTAGACTTTCACTTATAGCTACTTTCTGTACTCTACCCAATTATTTTCTCAAGTTTCAGTACTCTAGAATTTTCCATTTTCCTTCAATTACATTGTTATTAAAAAGAACAATTTTTAGTAATCATTTATATTCACATGGCTTATTCAACGGAGTAAGATGAGTTTAAGTGTTACACAAGTCTACTTCACACCAAAACAAAGCAGAACATAAAGTATAGAGATGCTATATGCAAATTTCATTTTTAACTTTAGAAGATGCTTTGATAATTATTGCCTGATCTCATTACTACTTGGTCAGTATGTATGAACTTCCATTCTGCATGAGAAAAATAGTTTAGCTTAGAACTGATTTAATATAAGGTTTTGAAGCTCTACCACAGGGTAAAACTTAGGGAAAATAATCCATTTAATAATCTCAACTGAGAAAACATGTTAAAATGCAGAGCTAGAAACATTTTAGATTTGACAGTTCATATTAGAAAATGAGGGTCTTAACTTTTCTTCCTTAAAGGCTCAGGGTCAGATCCTGGGAATGCTCACCACTGATAAACTCAATGGCATAGTCATTGGTTCTTGATTTTCCTTCTCAGGATCCCATGGTCCTAGGAGTTTTATGATGTCTGCCTTCACTCATTGTTTCTAGCTGTGCTGTGCTTGGAACACAGGATTTTTAGGATCCAGAAAGTGAACCCTGTGGAGTAAATCATCCTTGATAAGGCTGCATATGATTTCATCACTAGCCACATACTGGTGAGATGAAAATGGCAGATTTACCTGCCTCACCCTTGCCCTTGGTATTTAAAACTCAGCTAAGATTTAGCCTAAGAAGGACATTAAAAAAGCCAAATGCAGGAGCCACTGGGTACTCCATTAGAAAGGGTCTTTCCCCTCCATCCTATACAAAATGACTAAAGCTCATGAAAAGTGTTGTAAAATGTTTATATAGAGGAACAGCAAAGTGTGTTGGGAAGATCCTTCAAGAGAAGTCAGAACCCTTGGGTCTAGTTCTACCCCTGCTTCGGAAAGACTGTGTGGCCAGGGTGAGATGCTAGGCTTCTCTTGCCATAACTTTCATGAGTGTAATAAAGGGGGAGGCAAGATTTCCTCAAAGATTGTCATCACTCTTAGGGTCCAGTTGTGTACATTAAACTGAGACAGAAGATACTACGTATGCATAGTCAAGAGCAGGTAGGATGGAAGAAAAATATAAATACACCAAGAGGGTTTTCTCCATGGGGAAAAAAAAAAAAAACGTATCCAAGACAAGGAACAAGATGAGATGACAGTGGCAGGGTGTGTGTCCCACCAAGGTTTACTCATCCGCCACCTCCACTTCAGTCTTGTCTGAAATGTGCTACCATGGCTAATGTGGCCACCACCTTCAGCCAATTTACCCTCTGAGATTAGAATTAAATCTGCAAAACTGATAAGATAACTGTGATTTCCTGCATGTCAACCAGTCTTCTGACTACTTTGGCAATCTTATTTAGACATCCCTTTCACAAAGGACTCTACAGGTCTCTGTTCTTCAAATGCTTTTAAATATAGTCCTTAATCTACCCTCTGGTTATTTCATTAATGAGTTAAAAAAAAAAGTGTTGACAGGCACAAACAATTTCATTGGAAAACTGTGCTTTAACATTATTCTCGGTCCACTTAACACTAAATACCGTTTAGACTCCCTTCACCCAGTAACCCATGGTTTCAGCATGATGATGCTCAGCATGATGACATTTGCTGTGTTATTTTTTATTATTTAAGCACATGTGTGTGTTTAACCACTTCATGGAGTCTAAATGTTGTTCTCCAGACATGTCATGTCCCAGATCAGGGTCCCTGTGTTTGCTCCTTCTGGGTACCAATTGGCCTTCCATCTCCCAGAGTGGCTCTCTCAGAGCTTGACTTTCCAGATGCTGAGTCTTGGTGGTATGCTGCTGTAGCACCTGGTTATACATGCTACAACTCCAGATTGTGTCATCCAGGGTTGCCACAGGGGAAGCACTGAGGGACAGAGCTGAAGAGCATCCCTCCCACACACAGGGGAAGTGTTAGCTCTGCCCCGTGACAGTCTTCACCCCTCCAGGGCTCAGCCATCTGTGAGAAGTGATTTTTGACTGCATTGTGGCTTGTGCATTCATTTTCCGCTACCCTGCTGCGGAATCACATAACTTCACCGTATGCCAACCATCCAAGAGCTTTGTAGTGGTAGCATGAAGAATAAATATTTTGGATATAATTTTGGACTCTTGACTTTGGTTTCTGCTCCATAGAATCTGACCTGGCACCAAGTGCTGGAAGAGGACACATGACAAGGAGCGTGTGCTGCCCTGGCGTCCTTACAGCCTCATTTGAATTGCCATATGGTCAGTGTGACAGACCGAGTGAGCGTTGAATATTGATGGGGCCTTGATGAGAGAACCCATCTTGCCATTGCCAATTTAGTGTCCTTCTAGGGCCCAACAGTAATGTATTCCTGGGCCAATCGATTTTACCTGTCTGTGATCACAATGGGCATTTAAAACGTCACGTACCTGCTCAAGTTTGAGTTTCCCATCTTGTTCTTCTTACCACCCAATATTGATTCATCATGGAAGCAAAAATGCTCACAGAATCCTAAATATGACCAATTCTCCCTTTCCTTTGTATCTGTTTTTCTAGGGATAAACTGGAATTAATTTTGGCATCAGCAGATCCTAGTTCATCATCTTCCATATATAATGTACCTCAGACATCTGGATGAAATTGAACTGAATTTTCTCTTCCCCACTAATTGTTTTCATTTCCATACTTTGTTATCTTATCTCTCTGATTATCTGCTCCCCTCCCTCTCTTCCCTTACCTAGGTACTCTCTGCCCATGTTGAATGGATTTTCTCACTTTTTGCTTGACTCTGTACTCCATATTCCAATTACATGGCAGAAGCTTTCAACTCTAGACACCGCCCTAAGTCTTCTCATTACTGAGCAGAGAGCACATCACATAATAATCATTCTACATGATCCCTGAGTGATGGACTGTTGGATTAATATAACTCAAGCCCAACAGGAAATTAAGCTAAGTCAGGGGTTTTAGATACTCTATATAAAAAAAGAAGTGACTTTTATTTTCTGTCTTCAAATTCCATTTCCTTTCTGATCCATTTTCAAACTACACAATACTCCCTGCTTATAGGTACTGTTTTCTGAAGCTATAGATTAGTTCAAATCATGTCTTTCTGGATGGAGTTAATTTAGATGACTACAGCAGCATAATTTAACCATATTGCTTTGTATTCAACTGATTAACTAGTTTTTCTAAGCAGAGGAATAGTGCCAGCTAGCCAGCTTCAGGGAGAGCATGGGCTATGCTTTTCTATTCTCTGTTCTATGCTGATTCATCAGAATGGGGCATTGTCTTGTGAACCTTACTTCAGGCTGAAGGTAGAGCTATATCTCATAGCTTATTCATTTATAATGGCCTACTTGTTGCTAAGTTGGAAAGCTTGCTTTGTGTCACTTAAGGAGAGAATCACTCTTTCATGTGTCACCAATTTTTATGCTTTAAAGTTTCTAGAAACTTGATAACATGTCTTCTGTAACTCTTGGAACTCTTTATTCTAGAATGCAGTGTGGTATTGGCAAACAAATCCATTTAACATTTCAACACTTTGTAGTTAACTGGTAAAGGGGGATTTGATTTTGCAAGGAAATGTTGGAAAATGCATTACACATCAGATGATAAGCATGGGCTGCCAGAAAACATCTCATGTCATTTTTAATGAAAAAGTTATAAGCAAAACCCTTGAGCTGATTTCCCCAAACAGAATTCTAAGTACAGAATGCAGAGGATTCGCACTGAAGTTCTAGAGCCTGTGCTATGCCCGTGGCAGCCTGGAGCTCAAAGTCTACAGCAACATGCACTGCACATAACTCACCATTACAGGGGAGACTGCACTGTCAACTGTGTTCCTTTCAAAGGTGCCTGCATGCAATCAGATTACCACATAGGTGACAGGTATGTTTTCCAGGTACCAAGGTGAGCCACAGAAGGGAGCTCTCACTGGGACCTGCCTAAAGGTTCTAGCTCTGGTTGGAGCTCTGATAATTGTATGCCTGCCAATTTGCTAGTGTTTTCATGGAGATCAAACCTTTAGACAAAAAGCTATAAAGTCAACCAATTTTATTATCCAAGAAAACAGCAGTATTTCGAAAACAAGTACATATACCCTCCTGAGGACCGTGCTCCTGCTTCTTTTCCTTTTCTGTTAACTGACAAGTCAGGTCTGAGCAACTGCAGGGCAATTTTAAAATTAAGCACTTTTTAAAGTCTTGACATTTGACATAAATCTTCTGGATTGCTTCTTCACATTTAATAGCAAATTAAATAACAACAAGTTTGAGTCTCTCTACTGAAAGTGGGAAGAGGAGATGAAAGAGTCAGAGTTTCCAGAAGACTTAAAAGTACCCCTTGTGCACTGTCCTTCTGTCACACTGCTGAGGTCTCCCAATAAATTTCTAAGAACATGAAAAACCTGCAGTCTAATGGGAAGAGATCTATCATGTGCCCCTGAATTCATAACTTTGAAAATGAAGTTCAGAAAGTGGCTACAGAGAGGATGTCACCAGAGGCCCAGAAGGAGTTAAGAGCCTCCCTTGCCTGGGGCTATTAAAAAAGTCCATCCCCAGCAACTGGAGCACTTTCAAAAGTGCTCCTTGTCTTACGAGATAATTCTGAACCATCTTATCTTGCAAAGTTATAGCTGAAAAATTACTGGAGATGATTTTGTGTCATTTTTACTGAATGCAGAATTGAAATCTGTGGGTTCTTGTAGACTCTCCAAGGCCCCACATTGTGAGAATGTTGGAGCTGGGATTAAGTATTCAGGCTGCCAAACTAGAGGTGTTTTGCCTTTTTCTTGTTCCAGGAGATAGTCTCACATCATTTAAAAGTCCATTCTAACAACTTGCCATCTAGAGTTGTCTGCTTCCTTGATTCAGGCACCTGGGAGCCCCTCCACGCTGGCTTTAGAGTCCTGGAGGGAAGAGTTGGTTCAGCTTTAGAGTGGCTATTCATGGCTGCCTCAGCTTCTCTTTAGCATACCTGACCCACTGTTCCCAAAGGGTCTTTTACCTTCCCATAGCTTGTGCAATGCCAGAGGAATTAGGCGCAGTGTTCTTCTTTGACAAGATACAACTTCCTTCGACATCAACCTGCACCAAATCCCAGAGCCTACTAACCAAGTTGCAAATCTCAGAAGATGATTTTTTGTCTTCTAGTCTAAAAGATCTCCCTGCTTATGCTCTTTAAAAAGGTTATCTTTCAATAACCTGGCTTGGGTTCCCCAAGAGTGGATCTTACCATAATTTTCATCTTTTCTCCACTGCAAGTCCTATAAAATAGTAGGAAGTGGATGAGAAGGAAGGGGAAAAGGATGAAGAGGAAGAGGAGGAGGAACAAAATTTTGCTACAAAATTTTAAGTTACTTTCTACACTCTTTCAGAGAGCTTGGGAGACACAAATGCTTCCCATTTCTTATTTTTCTCATGATAAACTGTCCCTTTACCTTTTTCATTTTTTTTAAAATTTTCTGATACATGTGGAAATTAACACAAGAATGGAAGCCCCAAACTACAAATAAGAAGTGTTGATAGCTAAAGAATCATAAGTACATAGATGAACTTATAGGGATGTTTGCTTTTTCTGTGAATAAATAAATGAAAGCATTCACTGAGGTTATTTTCCAGATGAAAAATATGTGATGACCTCCCTAGCTTTTTGGTTTTAAAGTTTAAGGCACAAACAACACATTGATTTATTTTTGCATAATTAACAGATGATTTGGGCAGCACACAAACTGCATATTAAATCAAACGTAACATTGGGCATTGCTGTGAACATAACACCAAATGCAGTATTTCCCTCATGGGCTTCAAATCATAAAGATAGCATCAGTGCTATTATAATTCCTGCTTTATTATTATTTAAAAATTAAAGTTGTGCACATTCACAGTAGCTGGAGCATATCCTCACATTGCTCTCCTGAGTGATATAAAGGGTCCTCAAATTGATTGAGATGAACTTAGAGCCTATGGTACTTTAGCATCACACTTTTAGGAGAACAAAGGAGAGATTTCTTATTAGACCCTTCATGAGACAGTTTCAGACATATGAGAATTACAGAAATGCATTAAGCTTGAAAGTCAGGCTCTGTCTACAGAATGGAGGAAAAATGGGAAAAAAACCTCCCTAACACTCAATGCAAGCCAGTCCCCTGATTGAAGGACAATACTTCTCACCTCACTCTGTTCATTCAGCAGTGGGGATGGTTGCCATCTTGAGGTTCCATATTGTGATTGCAGTGGATGGGCAGGAGCTGCCACGTCAATTCTCCTTTTGAATTTATATTTTACTCTTTTCAAATGGAATCCTAGAAAAGAATAAAGACAACCCAGTGAAATGTCTGACAGATGGAAACCCAGATGCAAGTCTAAGTCACAGAGGAGTCAAGATTTCAGTGAAGATGAATTTGGTTGTGTTCCCAGGGACAGAGATTAAACCACTCAGCCACAGCACTGTGTGCCCAGATAAAGGAATCAGATTAATTTCAGGTCCACAGAGATGGAGGCAAGATTCAGAATCTGGCAAATAGATAGGCATACAACCAATAAAGAAATCAGATGTAAATTCAATATGCTAAATGCTCAAAACACCCAACGATGAGATTAAAATTTGCTTGTGTTAGGAATATATAAAAATATTTTTGCATCATTGGTTTTAAGAGAAACTAAATGCTCAAAATATATGTTTTAACATATCTTTTCAAATCACCCTCTGCTATATAAATTGAAGGATCTCTCCCCTGTCTCTCTGTTCACGCAGGTTCAGAAGGATAGGATAACAATTTTAAGATTAGCATCCGTGGCAAGGTTCTTTCAATCTCAGATTGAAATGTATTAATTTTTATTATTAAATACTAAATGCACAATTCATTTTTGTGTGAAGAAGCTATTTTTAAAGTTTGATTATTTTGGTTTTTAAAAAAGATAATTTCAACGCAAAATTTACTTGCAATAATACATTGCTGAAGTCATTAATGCATTTCATCACATGAATTATATGCTGAGCAATAAACATTACCAATCCTACAGTGTTCAAGAGTTCATGTTTCAAACTATATGCAAAGAGTGGAACCCTAAATGTCTATTTTAGCTATATTTGTGAAGCATTTAATTTTTTAATTTTAATTTTTTGATATCATGGATTGAATCCAGGGTTCCCTAATCCCTGGGCCACATTCCCAATTCCTTTCATTTGTAAAGCATTTAAAGATGTCAAGGTAAAGAAAAAACCCCTCATTTTCTTAAAAACATCTTAAAATTTAACTATTGTCATAAATTCAACATGAATAAATACAATATCTAAATAAATATGCTCATTCTACATGGTTTTCCCAGTCTGAGACTTGTGTTCGGTGTTCAATAGGTGTTTATTACAAATGAAACTGTCTTCTAGGTACAAAGGCTAGATGATACAATGTACAGAGATGTACAGATTTGCAGGCACATTGATTAATATGTCCAGTGGCCAAGTACTTTAGTGGACTGTCTAAATCCAAAGAAAACAGGAAACTACCTTTTCCAGTTGCAGAGAGAAAAAGTGAACCTTAAAGTCACATAAAAGAAAGCAGTACAACTCATATGAGAAACTCTATAGTGATGTTTAGCAAGCAGACATCACTTTCTTTGTTAAATGTGTGTGTGTGAAAGAGTCAGTATGTATACTGGTAAAAATAATTTAAAATTTGTATAGATATATCATCCTAAATAATAGGTACAGTTTCCCAAAGATGTCTATTTAGAACTGATTTTTAAAAAATTCTTATTTTGAGTGCTCACTTGCTCAGTCTTGTTAAAATTCATTACCCAACTTTTCAGAAGAATAAAAATAAGATGATTCTTTGGTTGAAAGCTTAAGATTGCTTCCTTCTCTAGGACTTAGAAGAACTTTTACCTGGGCCAAATCTCTCTGAATAGATAGCGTATATTGCCTCAGGAATATGTCATTCTCTAAAAGCTCTTAAACCTGGATAGCTTTTCCAGGGTTGCACAGCATGCCCACACACTGCCAGTGCTACTCTTCCTTGTTTCTCTTTACCAAAATGTATATGGAAGTGGGGTTAGAAGAAATGTCCCCTTCACAGTTTGTCTCATATTAACCATGTGAGTGAAAGAAAATCTTTCTCCACACTGCTTTTGGGACTAGATGAGATACTTCTCTTCTCTCTACACTAATTTTATATAAGATAGACTTAAGTATTGTAGAGAGAATAAAAATAGAAAGGGATTCAGTGAGGAACAACGTAGAATTTCTGTGAGCATCATGGCAAATTATCATTAATGTGTTTCGACTCTACCTATGTAAAAGATATCTAGCTGTCTTGAATTTCTAAATCATTGCTGAACAGAGCAGCTCCTTTTTATGCTCTATCTTTGTCTGCTTTAAAAGTCAGAATGACAGGAATCATAGATATGACCAGGACCAAATTTTACTAAGAAAGCCAGAAATACTGGCATTTGTAAGACAAAGCAAAAGCATGAGGAAGTCCAAGACAAACAGCATAGGTCCACTTTCTTCTTTCATTGACAATTGTATTATTTCAAAATTAATGTGAAAGGGTCTAATAGATGCATAGGGGCTTCATTTGTACAAGGAAAACTCTTTGGATAAGGATCATCTCCTTTTAATATCCTATTAACCTAGATGGACCAGGTACATCCTGCTGAAAGCATTCCATAGAGAAAGACCCGCCTGCTACCATGTGTCACCAGTGTGCCGTCATTAGCATTTTTAGATTACTTTTAAACCAAGCCATCTCTTTCCCAATCACATTGTGTGCTTTTAGAGAGATATATAAAAAATGCTTTGCCTACTCACACTATCATTCAATGTTTTTGACACCAGGTATGCGGTGTGGCTTCCTCACATAGGAAGCACTTAGTTCTGCAGTGGACACCAGTGGGGTGTCCTCCAGGGCAGTCCAGTTCTGATACCTCGACTTAGAGATGGCATCAGACCTCACAGCTCAAGGGCTCTGTCCCCCACTCAGATGCCAGTCCCAAGCGAGGGTCTCTAAAAATTCTGACAAACTGGCTTCACAGCCAGCTTCCCATGGCCCCCTCCCTTGAGGTTCGCAGAACCCAGGGAAACACTTTTGTTTGAAAGAATATCTAGTTTTAAAGCTAACATTAAAGATTTAATAAATAACATTTATAACCTTAAATAAACTATAATATATTTTATAATAAAAGTAAATGCCTATACATAATCAATTTTATATAATTATACATAATAAATTCATATAATAGGAAGTATGTATCCAGTATTCAGAATTTGCAATGGTATATATGAGGTAATTATTATATTGTTTTATATTTCTTTATTAGATATTTCCTATTTCATAGAGCAGTATAAATTTTATGTAAAATGATGGAATATGCTTCATTGAAATTGATTTTGCGAATATTTTTCTATTTCTTCAACAGTTGGTTAATTGGAACTTTTTGTATATATAACTTCAAATTTTTACATAATGTAATTTTGTACTTTAATAATAACAGAATCTTATTATGCACTTTTGATTTTTCCTGAGGTTTTCTTTCTATTCTATTTACCTATCTATAATTATACGTACTGATAATTGCTGATTAATAAGTATTCAGTATCTGGAATTAAAAGTTTATTATTACTTTTATTTCCCAAATTATCTTAGTTAATTTTAACTGTAGAAATTTAAAAGTTCTGGGACATCTTTCTCCATTCATACCACTATCAAGATTCTGTTAGAACTCCCAGGAAATTTGTCAATCAATTTGAAATGAAAAATTGCAGAGTATTTGTCTACCCTGCCTGGATTCTGATTTCATCTTGAAGGTGAAGCTGCTGTCTTACATATGGGGAGAGCTGGGTAGAAAACTGAGCACTCAGGGGCTGGGGTTGTGGCTCAGCGGTAGAGTGCTCGCCTAGAAAACTGAACACTGAATTTGAAATCATGTTTCCCAATGCCAGCCAAGGATGCTTCTCCCAACTCTCTTGCACGGTAGGGGACAAGGGAGTGACCAGTGATACCTGGGATGGAGGTCTTCATTCTAGGCTGAAACTCCTCCTCTTCAGTGTGGAGGGGGGAGTGAATGAGACAGAGCCTCAGAAGAGATCACCAGGCTGATAGTATGTGCCTCTCAGGGCAAAGGAGGTAGCTCCCAGCCAGGAAGTGACAGGCTCCACCCAATGAGGGGGGTATGACATTTTTTCATACCAGTGCATCAAAAATACCTTTCTCAGGTACAGAGCCAAGCAAGGATGAGTGAGACACATTCTGTAAATTTTAGAAGAAAATTAAGGACATTGCATTTTAAAATTTTAATTAAGGAAAAATTTACTTTAAAAGTCCCAAAAAGTAGAACTATAAAACAAAGTTAGTTTTACTGTTGACTTTTTAAAAAATACTATTAAGATGCTATAGAAAGTGCAGATATTTGTAATGCAGACAAAATATTGGTCTCCAGAATATGTTTTAAAACTAACACAAACTAATAAATGGGCAAAAATACATACATGCAATCTATGAGAAACTTACCAAGAATATCCAGTAAAACATATGAAAACCTGTTCAACTTCATTAATGATCAAAAAAATTGGAAATTAAGACCAAATAAGTTAGTAATTTTTACATATTGGTTTTCAGTGAAATGTGTGATCAGTATTGATAGATTGTGTCGACCTAGAAATCATTGTATATCCTGCCAGAAAGAGTAACCTTGTTTTCCCCAAGTGGTGCTGTAATCATTCCCTAATGTCACAAAATAGAAACCACACGGGTCTGCCAAGAGAGGCACCCACCATGTCTATAACAGCCCTGCCAGTGTTAAAGGAATTATATAGCATTCTAGTTTTCATCTGTGAAAAATCCATAAATAAACTGCATTATATTTACCATAGGAAGATCGAACCAGGGAAATGAATAAAACAGAGCCATACCTTTCATAAGTGTGGACGCTTTTCAAAAGAAAGTAACGTTTACTTCAGATTACATATGCTATTACCCTACTTCTGCAAGGTTTAAAGTGGGGAAAACCATATAAGTGTGGTGATACATGTTCTTGTGTGTGTGTGTGTGTGTGTGTGTGTGTGTGTGTAAGCACACAGTTTGGCTACATAGAAACTGATATGATCCAAGTGTCACCTGTCAGTCAGGGAGTGGATGGTGAATGTGTGAGGAACATTTATCATGCTGGCCTTGTTTTCCCCCTAAGCTCTACACCTTGTTATATAAGCTGTTTGTCTGTCCTTCCTGGAATCCCTCTGTTCTCCTGACATTGTCCCCAGACTTCATTCTACCAGCAGGAAAATTCCTCTTGGCTCCATTGCAGTCTCCGAGGAATAGTTCTGCTGTGTGTCTCAAGAAAACAGCAGAGGCCCGGTGGTTTTGCTCCTCCTCCTGCCATCCCTCTCCTGCTGTCTGACAAGTGGAGGACCATCTGCCTGGAGCACTGTGGTCCCACTCCCCAGGACCTCCCCTGCTGGTCCCTGGAGAGGCCCATCCCCCAAACCCTTTCCTGCTAATTGTTTCAAGAGATTCTTGAGAGTCCTTCTTCCCTATTAGTAGGTAATAAATATTCCTTTCCTTCCCATTTCCTGTCTTGAAATAACTACTTATTCATTTTTTGCACTTTAGTTATTTCATAACAAATATATATTTTTAAAGAAAAGAATCACTTAACTATGCCCTTGGAGGCAGTTCTTTTGGAGGAGAGGTGGTAGGTATTCAGACAGGAGTAGATACTGATTTCCTTCTTTCTTTCCCTACCCTTTCCCCTGCCCTCCTCCCTCTCTTCCTTCCTTCCTTCTTTCCTTCTTTTCATACTGGGGATTGATTGCAGGGGGACTTTACCACTGAGCCATATCCCTTGCTATTTTTGTTTAATTCGAGACAGGGTTTAAGTGGCTGAGGTAGGCCTCAAATTTGTGATCCTCCTGCCTCAGCCTCCCAAGTCACTGGGATTGTGTCAAAGCTGGGGCCTTCTGAGAAACTGTGGCAATGCAAAGACCTCCTCTTCAAACCCTGATTTTTTGTAGTCAAGTCAGGAAGATTTCAGACTTGTCGCTCAGAGTAATAGGAATGTATTTATTGAAGGGCTAGGAAAGGGGAAAGGGGACACTCTCAAGGAAGAGAGTCGGTCCTCTCAAAAATGAGAGAGACAATGTGCCTCTTGGAGATCCCAGAGAAGTTTCCAGAGAGTCCTGCCCAGGTTCACCTCTTGACTTTTGACTGACTGATGGCAAGGTGATACCAGACTTTCAAGTCCCCACTGTCATGGCAACTCTAGGTCACCTTGGCCTGTGCTGACTAGTTCTAACTGGATTCCTAACCATACATTCATACAGATTTATGGTTAGGAGGAACTATCCTTATCTCTGAGTTTCAGCATCTGGTCACAAGTCTCCTGTACCAGGGTCACTTGGGTTTATCTTACCAACATTATTTGGGGCCTGCATTTCTCCTGCAGTGAACGGGTTGTTTGCTGAGGAATGTGACATATCCTGTCCACTTAGGCCAGGCAGGGCTGCAGGTGAATTTTGTCTTGGAAAAAAAAAAAAAGCATGTGGGGTCAGCACAGTGGGCCCATTTTATGGAATAGATTTCCTGACCTCATGTTCCCACCATTCACATCTGTCTGTCTCCTCACAGGATGACCAATGTTCGCCACCTGGCCTGACTCCCTTCTCCTTTCTTGCCCCCACATTTCCTTCTGTAGCCAACACTGCCATCTTTGTTGCCCTCAGCAAACAAACCCAACCTTCTCCCACTCTGAGCTCAGGCTTGGGAAAAGCCCATGCTCACTCCTCAATCTCAAGGCTGTGGATGCTTTCCCTAGACTTGGCCTGGTATAAATGCTGTCAGTAGCTACAAACCCAGGCTCCTTTCCTGGGCATGGAGACTTTAAGTTTTTCTCTTCATCTCTCACAAGACTTTGGAGTACAAGTGGAAAAGCAATGCAGAAGAGGCAATGGGACTTGTCTTCTTCATGCCGCACTGTAGGATGTGGGAATGTGCCATCATTACTAATCTGCCCATGACAGAAATGCTTCAGACTGTACCTGGTACAAGTGGGAGACTTGGCATTAACTCACGTGCACTGTGCAGCTGTCAGTAGATTTAGTTCTAAAAACATTTCTGACAGGGCTGTTCACTGTGTTTTATTGTTAAATGCTCTCTGCTCCAGAGGAAGCATATTGAAGTGTGAAATGGTCAATTATAACTGGGTAAACAAAATTGCTTGGATAAAACATTGTTAGACTGTGGGGTTGGGTGTTGAGTGTTCATTTCTCTTCATCTCAGGCAGGGGGTCCAGGGAATAGAAGAAAGATGGGGCACTTTAGGATGACGACTTGGTGAACAAACTCAGTCACCAAGACCAAAAAGACCTCCTAAGTCAATTTCATGCTGAGTTGTTTAAAACCATTTCCACATCAAATACTTCATGACTTCCCCATTTTGCAAAAACCAATGTTTGAATTTTTGTGAGGTAGACCTTGCATGAATTTTTTCCTCTTTAAACCCTTTGTAGAATTAATTTAATCGGTGAAAATACTCTCAAACATTGAAACTGACAAAAATAGAAGGGGATATCAAAACATAACTTTAAATGGCTTTCAATACTTCCAAAGCTTTAAATATGTCTCCAACTTTGGTGCATATCCTGTGCTTGCTTAAATGTCATTTAAGAAAGCTGCGATTCCTGTGTTGAGTGAGGACTTTAGTAAGCATGAGTAAGCAGGTTAAGGTTCTCCAGCTGAAGGTAGCATTAGGAAACGCTTCTCCCATTCAGTAGTAGGCATGTTTCTGAGTATTTTATTCCTTTTAGATCAAGTAGATATCCATTTTTGACAGTGTGAACTGATACTTTCTGGGGCATCAGTATGCCATTAGAACTTTACTTGGGTCTAATTTCACCTAAGATAGGGAAGAGAGCAAACTTTCTCCTTAAACATCTCATTCATATTTAAGTGCTCATCTGTCACCCTTCAGACGCCCCGAGTGATGTTGGTGGAGTTTTGTGGAGTTAAATGGCCAGGGAAACAGGCAAAGGAAAAATCCCATGAAACCTTGACTCTCATCAATTTAGTGTCCTGGAAAGGACTTGTGAGCAGGCAGCCAGGTCCTCTGGAAATTCCCTTTCTGATGTGATAGAGAGCATGTGTGACCTGTGAAGTCTCAGACTCCCCACCATGGTGGCCAATATTAATAATGTGAGCGGGCTGCTGGTGCACAGGTAAAGATGGGAAACGAGCAGGGAGAGAGAGAGGAAGAGAGAGTCCTTAGAAGCACTCACAGCTATGGGTGTCAGTCCTGGGAGCTCTTCTGGCCTTGGGAGAGAGTCCTGGGGAACACTTGTGGTCTTGGGAAAGAGTCCTGGGGAGCTATCCTGGCCTTGGGAGAGATTCCTGGGGAACACTTGAGGTCTTGGGAGTACTGGGGAGCATTTGTGGTCTTGGGAGAGAGTCCTGGGGAGCACCCAAGGCCTTGGGTGTCAGTCCTGGGAGCTCTCCTGGCCTTGGGAGAGAGTCCTGGGGAGTACTTGTAGTTGTGAGAGAGAGTCCTGGGGAGCACTTGTGGTCTTGAGAGAGAGTCATGGGGAGCTTTCCTGGCCTTGGTGATATGGTTCTTGGCTGCCTCCATGTACCTAAGAGCCAGGACTTGGACCCAGTCATTACCCATTCTGGGCACCAGTCTCTGGCATGTGTTCAAGTGACCAGTCTCATGATGACTTCACTTTGTGCCTCCCTTCCATCCAACTCCATTACACTCAACTCACCCAAGGACATTCTTCTCACGTGCCATGCTGCCCATCCACAGCCCTGGTGGTACTGCTGCTCCCTGTGTGGCCCCAGACCATTTCCTTTTTCACCATCATCCTTACAGACTGCACGAGGGGGATTCCTTCACGACACAGCCTTTAACAATGCACTTTACCTGGGGTTGGACCAGTCTTCTTTGAGGTGAAGCCTGAGGCATGACAAGAAGCTCCCTGCAGATTGGGTTTGTGTTGGTCTGTCCTTTGCCTGTTAAAGTCCTGCTGATGAGTGCTCAGCTGCTAAGATGTCAGGTAGTTGGGAGACAGGGTCTCTGTGTTTAAATATGGCACCTATCATATATACCAAAAACTCTCAGCACATGGTGAAAGATCATAAATATTGGCACGAAAATTTCACGTTTCCTGGAACATCAATTTGACTTAGGTCGAAAACATAATCTAGTTTTGAATTTTTATGTCGTGACCCACCTGATTGTTTAACCAGCAGTGAGTTTACCATTCTGCCACTAATTCACTGCTAAGGGAATTACTTCTGTGAATTCTGTGGGCCAATATGCGTGTGTGTATGTGTGTGTGTGTGTGTGTGTGTGTGTGTATGTACACACAGGGTGGGTACATGTGTAAATGTGAATGTGTGAAGATATAGGGCTTGGTAAAAAGAACAAAAACATCTTTCTCCACTTTCTTCCAGTAGCCTTTGTTTACATAGGAATAAAGGACACAGGTTCATCTCCTTGAAGGTCTAAAATTATCTCTCTGGAAATTATCTTTGCATTTCAAACAGTTGCTTGTGCATGGTGATTTAACCTTTCTTCAGCTTAGAAAAAAATACTTTGAAATATGTAAGGGCAAAATCTTATCTTATGAAAAATAGAAATTTGAGTTTTTGTTTGTGTTGAATGTTTTATTTTTTATTGGTGCATTATAATTATACATAATGGTAGCTTTGTTGTTACATAGTTACACATGCACATGATCTAACGATATAATTTAGTCAAGATTGTTCCCCAGTATTTCCCCTTTCTCTTCCCTTCCCCCTCCTGTATTGGTCTTCCTTCAATATTCATAAGTAGACTTTTAATTTAAAAAACCAAGTTTTCAAGTTAAATCAGTAATCACAAAAGAAATTAAAGAAAATTTGAAATGTGGCTTTTTCTCATTTTTTTCTGTTTCTGGAAACATGGCTACAGTTTATTTCTGTATAAGTAAATTTGTTACATTTAATAAAGCACAAACTCAGATTTAAGTTTAATATGAAGATAATACTATTTTCCTAATATAAAGCAAATTTTGTCCTGGTGAAAGACAATTCCATTCTATGAAGTTTTTAAAGTTGAAAATGGTATTGTCAAACTCAATAGGAGTTAACATTCATCAATATTTGAATATATTTTTCTGATAGTTTATCAGATCAATTTGGAGAACACACACCTCTGAGCCAGTTAATTTGGTTAGGGATTAGAATTTCCATAAAGTGCCTTTTTCTGTAATATCATAAATCCATCAATCTGTGTGCCATAGATTAAAGGGTGGGCAGAAGATTGTCATGAAAATAAAGTACAGGTACCGTTTTCAGGAAGAAATGAAGGGACAGGAAGTAGCAAGACAGGAAGTAGCAAATGCAGTATTTCCTCTGACCCATCCCTTTTCTCTTGCTAAAAATCAGTTTTTTAAAAATCATAAACAAATTCACATTTTTTTTTTGTTATTTTGTGACTTGCATGTGAGGAAAGTTTGCCAAGTGTATCACAGCAGTTGGCTTCTCCCTGCATCTCTCCTGGTTGGTCATGACCTCTTTCACTGCCTGTGAGGTCCAGAGTCCTGAGACAGTCCAGATAATGTGAGTCATTGGTGAAACACTAGCACTTGGGAAGGCAGAGCCCAGGGAGAGGGTGTCCAAACCTTGCTTGACCGTGACCCTGCACTGTCTGCCTCCATTGTCCTCCATCTCAGCGTGGTTTATAGTAAATACTTTTGTCAACAAGTTGTGGTATACTTTTGTCACCATGGATGAGCTGTGCCTCAATCTGCTGGTCATGATCCAACCAGACCAAGAGCTACTTACTGAGGATGGTTCCCCATAAAGTGTGGAAATGGTGCACAGCAAAACGAAGGACAGATTTCATTTAAAGTCATCAAACTGCTTTTGTTAACCAAAGACTGCTACTCCATCACAATTTTAATTTTGAGGATAGACTGAGATAAAGTGAAAATCCGTTAGCAAACTATTTGGGGACAAGTACCTGAGTATTCCAAATAAAAATATAAATTTTGGTTTTGTAAAAAGAAAGATTAAGAGAGTAGTTATATTAGTTTTTATGAATCATAAATACTTTCTAAAAAATTCTGGAGTGCCCTCCCACCTGAATCTGCAAGATTTCTTATTCTGCTTGCCTCTTATATTACAGATAGCATTGCCCTGTGCTATTAACCATGGTCCCTGCTAGATGTCAGCTGAACCAGTTGGAGTTTTTTTTAATACTTAAAAAAATTTTTTTAAGTATATTTTTTAAAATTTTGGTGGACCTTTATTTATTAATTTATTTATATGTGGTGCTGAGAATTGAACCCAGTGCCTCATACATGCTAGGCAAGCGCTCTACTACCGAGCCCCAGCCCCAGCCCAGGGTTGTCTCTATTAATAATGTCCAAAACAAGTCAAGAGAAAGCTGACATAGTAAAATGAAATTTTCATGAATCAAACCATCTTCATTGTGTGGATCAGAGCCAAAGGGGTCAGGTGGTTTCTTCTTTACTCCCTGTATCCTAGATTTCTTCTGACCCCTATTTTTTGTTATTGTTGTTGTTGTTCCTAATTTTAAAATACCCAACATCAGCTTGCATAACTTTATCTCAACTTTAATAATTCCACAAAATAATTTTCTTTCTTCAAGTCTTATTTCCTTCGTGAATGGCATGACTACTCACTACCCCTCATGCTCTTGGGTCATTCCAGCTCCTCACTGGTGTCACCTTCACCCTCACAGAACACCCACCTATTTGTGGAGGCTGTTCCTTGTGTATCTGAGACAACTCCAGAGCCCAGGGCATCACCTCCATCCTCAGTGCTGGAGCGTTAAGCCCTACACACTGCATTTCTCGCTCCCCTCTCTGTATCTTATATATGAAGGAGAGACAGAGCTCCCTTGTCATATGTATGTTTTTCTCTCTAATTCCTTTTTGATTTTCCCATTTCCTCTCTGTGTCTGTGCTAGCTTTCTCGAGCCCGTCTACACTATGTTCCTTCTATTTTGTTGCTTCAAATAGGATTTTCCTTTCTATACTGCTTTCATTTTGCCTTTCAATATTGTTTCCTGACTTCCCCCCCCCTTTCTCTCTCTTTCTCATATATATATATATATATAATTTTTTTTCCCTGTTTTGGTCAGGGTGGATTGGAGAACTGTTTGCTGGGAACATTTCCTCCATTGTGGATTGAAGGTCTGCACACTTTCTTCTGTGATTCCTTTCTTAGTAACTCTTATCTTTGAATGATGCCAGGTCTTTGCTTAGTTCTCAATGGAGAGTCAGGCTGGAAGTGACCTGCCCCTTGGGGACTGAAGACCCTCTGGTTGACTCTGGTTCTGTGCCCCTGTCAGCCCTCTTTCTTCCAGGCCTAAGCTGCCAGCCTGGCTCCCACCCAGGTGTCCTTTGTCTGGCCACTGCTCTCACCACCCTTCCACTAAGGTCTCTCCTCGGACTGCTGCCATTCTGAGCTTGTGGCTCCTGTGTTGAGCAGTCTGCACAGACAGGCTCTCTCAGGTTCCAGGATATGCCTATCTTCCTCTTTACTGCTCTAATCAGAGGGACACTGGCAGGTGCTGCAGTCTGGCTGGGCCAATTCAGGAGCCACTTGTCAAAGGAAACAAACTTTATTTTTATTTTTTTTTTAATTTTTATTGTTGGTTGTTCAAAACATTACATAGTTCTTGATATATCATATTTCACACTTTGATTCAAGTGGGTTATGAACTCCCACCTTCACCCCATACACAGATTGCAGAATCACATCAGTTACACATCCACTGATTTACATATTGCCATACTAGTGTCTGTTGTATTCGGCTGCCTTTCCTATACCCTACTATCCCCCATCCCCTCCCCTCCCCTCCCATCTCCTCTCTCTACCCCATCTACTGTAATTCATTTCTCCCCCTTGTTTTTTTTTCCCTTTCCCCTCACTTCCTCTTGTATGTAATTTTGTATAACCCTGAGGGTCTCCTTCCATTTCCATGCAATTTCCCTTCTCTCTCCCTTTCCCTCCCAGCTCTCATCCCTATTTAATGTTAATCTTCTTCTCCTGCTCTTCGTCCCTACTCTGTTCTTACTCTCCTTATATCAAAGAAGACATTTGGCATTTGTTTTTTAGGGATTGGCTAGCTTCACTTAGCATAATCTGTTCTAATGCCATCCATTTCCCTGCAAATTCTATGATTTTGTCATTTTTTAATGCAGAGTAATACTCCATTGTGTATAACTGCCACATTTTTTTTATCCATTCGTCTATTGAAGGGCATCTAGGTTGGTTCCACAGTCTTGCTATTGTGAATTGTGCTGCTATGAACATCGATGTAGCAGTGTCCCTGTAGCATGCTCTTTTTAGGTCTTTAGGGAATAGACCGAGAAGGGGAATAGCTGGGTCAAATGGTGGTTCCATTCCCAGCTTTCCAAGAAATCTCCATACTGCTTTCCAAATTGGCTGCACCAATTTGCAGTCCCACCAGCAATGTACAAGTGTACCCTTTTCCCCACATCCTCGCCAGCACTTGTTGTTGTTTGACTTCATAATGGCTGCCAATCTTCCTGGAGTGAGATGGTATCTTAGGGTGGTTTTGATATGCATTTCTCTGACTGCTAGAGATGGTGAGCATTTTTTCATGTACTTATTGATTGATTGTATGTCCTCCTCTGAGAAGTGTCTGTTCAGATCCTTGGCCCATTTGTTGATTGGGTTATTCGTTTTCTTATTGTTTAATTTTTTGAGTTCTTTGTATACTCTGGATATTAGGGCTCTATCTGAAGTGTGAGGAGCAATAAGAGAGGTAAATAGGGAGCCTACATCCTGCGAACTTTATTTTTAGAACACACACACCGCACCACACAGCTCTTCAGGAAAACCCTCAGAGCCCAACTGCCACCACAGGCTTCCCACAAGCCTCTCAACCTCCCCCACTCCTCGTGCTCTTGAGGCCGATTGGCTGGGTCGCATGGGCGGAGCCAAAAAAAGTCCCCCAATGAGCAGCTCCGTGGTCTGAAAGGGTGGGGAAACAGCCCAATGAGCATCACCGCAGAGGAGCCAATCAGTTGGCAGCTTGAAGTTTGCTGGGGCCGCTGTGAGCCAATCATCAGCTGGCAGCTGGAAGTTTGCTGGGGCCCCTTCGGCTGTGGCTTTCAACAGGCAGGCTTTTCTGGATTATGCATTTCCTCTTGGGCAAATCTGTATTTTTGCCTGAAGTTGGAGAGAACTTATTGTGGAATCTCTGCCAGTCAAGTCACATCATCTTTGTTCTCTGCTTAGTTTGCATTTATCTTTATCATTTTCATTTGATAAAGTACTGTTTGTTCACCCTATTTTCTCCATTTGGTGGTTAAATTTCCCACTTTTTCCTTGGTTTTACTTGCAT
The DNA here is from genome assembly GCF_021218885.2 of Marmota monax. Taxonomy (NCBI): domain Eukaryota; kingdom Metazoa; phylum Chordata; class Mammalia; order Rodentia; family Sciuridae; genus Marmota; species Marmota monax. Next base: position 4,141,880 of record NW_026695217.1, on the reverse strand, counting down.
TGAACAAGTTACAATAATGGATGAAAAACAGGATTTTAGAGGAGGAATTTAAAGATTTTATAGAGTGAATGAATAAATAAATAAATTAATCAATAAGTTGATCTTGAATATGCAGTTTTCTAATTTTGCAGCAGAAATTTTTACTGAAGACCTCTCATATTTAAGCTATAACTGCATATATTCCTAATCAAAAGTCCATCTTTCCAAGAACTTCCTTGCCCTTGCTTTTATCTCTTAGTTGTAGCCCCTAGCAATGACCCAGCATTCAAACTGCAAGTTCTGGCACTGAAATTTGTGTCCAGGTTACCCCAGAAAGGCCCTTTATTTTCAGAGGTCCAACTTGAAATATAAACTATTAAGACTGATTTCTCTAGATAGAAGTATAATGAATGCTGAACTTGTTATAAAACTAAATCTCTTTAGAGGTGCATGAGGCAATTTTATGGTTGTACAAAAGACAAGACCATCTGCTTTATTCACCCCGTGATGGAATGACCCTAGATGTGCTCTGTGGATTGTCTCTTGTTTTATTAACACCATTATCTTTTTTATAATTGGTACCAACAGAAGCCTTTGTGGCTGACTTTTAGGTAAAATTCTTAAAAAACTAAAGATATGCATCAAAACTATTAAATCTTTTGTGAACTTAATTTCTATATTTTAATATCCTTATTTCATGTTTGTTATCAAAATAACCATATACAGTTGTCCTTCAGAATCTGTGATGGATTAGTTTTAGGATTCTGCTTCATACCAAAACCCAAGGGTTCTCAGGTTCCTTATACAAAATGAAAATGTTTGCATATATGCCGCAGTCCGGCTACAGCAGAATAACCAGGGGGGTGACAAACAACTTGTGTATGTTGATACAGCAGGAGTAGGAGCCGTTTATTGCAGGACAGGAGCAGTATTTATACATTCCACACAGCTTATCTAATTAGCATAAACTAGATACATCAGTCAACCAATCAGGAATCTGCACACTTAATGGCTCGCTTTTGTTACTTCTCAAACCACTCCCTCTGGCATTTTGCCAGGCACCATCCAGACTTGTTTACGAACTCTAACATTCCCCTGGCAAAATGCCAGGTGTTATTTTGACTTGTTTACAGACTCTAACACATATAACCTAGGCACATCCTCCCACATAGTTAAAATAATTTCCATATTGCTTATAATACCTAATTCAATGTACATGCTGTGTAAATATACTGTGTATTTGTATACTGTACTGTCCCAGGAATAATGACAAGAAGAATGTCTGTAAATGTTGCCATTTTAAAATCTTTCTGGATAAAGAATGCTGAGTCTCATTGTAACTCTATGTAGAAGTTTCTTCATTTGAGTTTATCATTTCAATCATCTGTCTCATTCTCTGAACTTTATCTGTCTCCATTATTTCATTTTTGTGTCAGAGAAATGCAATAGGATTGTAAATGTACAGAACTATAGCCATAAATGTATGAGAACACTCTTTATTTAATTTTTAATATAAAACCTGATCTTGTCCAAAATCTTTTTTTTCTCTACAACAAAATTTTACTTAATATGTTCAGACAATTTTCTGATATGTAACAGTTATCTCATATTCAATTTTAATATGTACCTTAGGATCATCCAGAAAGATAGAACCATATGGATGGATGGATGGATGGATGGATGGATGAAAATGAAGAGGAGGAGGTTTATTAGGGGAATTGACTCATGTGATTATGCAAGTTGAGAAGTCTCATATCACAAATGGCTGTTCACAAACTGGAGAGCCTGGGCAGCTAGTAAGCATATTTTAATATCCTTTCAGGTTCCTTATACAGGTCCATTTAACCTTGGAAGACCCCAGAACCAAGCAGGTGGCTGGTGCAACTCCTAGAGTACTGGGGGTTCTGATTTCCAAAGGCAGGAGAAGCATGGCGTTCTGGCTCCAGAAGACAAAGCAGGTCAATACAACTCTCCTCTGCCTTTTTGTTCTATCTGAGTCTTCAGCAGGTTGGGTGGTGCCCACTCACATTGAAAGTGAATTTTCCCACTCAGTTCACTGATTAAAAAGCCAATTTCTTCTAGAAACACCTCATAGACATACCCAGAAATGCAGCTTCACCAGCTGTCTGAGCATCCTTCATCCAGTCAAGGTGACAGTCACAGGGAACCCTCATATAGGGATATGGTGATGTAGTATGGTTAATGTCCTGCACCTTTATTTTGGCCTTAAACTAATTTACCAACTTTGTGTCTATTTAGTTACCATATAATTTTTTTTAGCAAACTTGGCATCCTTTCACCCAATAACAATTATAATAATCATAATCCTCATAAGAATTCTTCCTCTCCCCTAGTAAACTCCTTTTCCCAATTGTCAGTAGCCATTTTCATTTATTATCCAACTCGTCATCCCCTGAACTTCCAAGGGAGAAAGGAAAACAAAGCATTCATATGATTGAACGAATGAATAAATACTTAATGAGCATCCATGCAGCTCTATAATTTTGCAAACATTTTAACATGCATTTTCCTCTTATTTTGCTTAATCCTGTGAAGCCTTGGGATAGATAATGTTATCCCAGTGTGTAGATTGTGGGTTAAATTGCTTAAATGACAAAAATCCATGTCACATGGTTAATAACAGGATTAACTTAGAACACTAGCCTAAATTATCTGTCTCTAAACCACATCATACTGTTTTTCTTCATATTTCCTTCCCACCAACTAATCAAATATTAAAGACTTTCTTGTTGCCTAGTGTTAGAATCATAGTGAAACTGAATGCTAATTTTAGCCTATGTACATCTCACATTGTGGACATAGTCTAGACACGGCACACATAGAATCATACATGGGTCTTTGACATTGGCTAGTGCAAACATATATCGCTTTACAGATGAGTGTGCACATATGCACACAACACTGAGAATTCAGGACCGTATATATTCTTTCAAATGGTGTCAACTTAGCGAAGGCTATAAACTTTTTCCCAATGTTAAATTCTGATTAATGTTCATTGGAAAAATTGATGAGGGACAATATTCCTCACGACTCCAGGATATTTCTGAACTACACCTAGAATCCAGAGAACAGTCTGGAGCCACACCAGGTTCGTCCTGGCTCATATATCAGGAGTGGGTCCACGTGCCTGAGAGGAGCAACAGACACCAGGACCCTTGTCACAACTGCTTGCTCATAGCTGAATGCCCATCTTGTAGCTGTGTGGAAAGCACCCTAGAGTGTCCCCCTGGGACAGTGAACAGCCCAAAGGCCGGCTTGAGATGGAGGAAGTGATCAAGAGGGGCAACCACAATGTGGTCAGGCAGCACCAAGTTCTCAGAAATCTCTCAATATTATTTATTATTTATTCATTTATCAATACTAGGTATTGAATCCAGGGCACTCTACCATGGAGCTACATCCCTGGCCTTTGATTCTTTATTTTGAGAGAAGGTCTCACTAAGTTGTCCAGGCTGGCTTCAAACTTGCCATCCTCCTGCCTCATCCTCTGAGTTACTAGGATTACTGGCATAAGCCACCACAGGTGCCAGGATGCCCAGTCTTAACATCATGAGACTCTAGTTACACTGAAGATACCTTTTTTTGAAAACATTTAAACTGATTGGAAGACTTGAAAACCAAGTTCATATACACATATGCTTTCTTGAAGAGAATATTCAAATCATTTTCTCTAACTGACAGGGCCATGAACCATATAAAATATTCCTTAGAACTGCAAAATATTTTTGAATTACATTAAGAAAATTGAGAATAGAGGAATTGACTCACACTACCACACTAGGTCCTCTGAGTGGTTTAGCAAATAAGTTGGCTCATATCAACTCCAGAATGGCAAAGAATAGTGTAAGAAAAATGTCAGTAGTTTGTTGTAGTCATCCAAAGTCTGGATGACTTGTGCCCTCAGGTGAGCCAGCCCATACTTTGGAAACTCTGAGCAGCCAGAAGCATCAGTGTTGGGAGTCAGCAGAAGAGATATGAAGAGAACAGGGATGTGTGGGGACCTTGTAGATGGCATCATAAGGGTGCCACACTCAGCCCTGCTGCGGTGACTTTTGGCATGTTTTGATCTGATAAGTACATGCTATATAAGCTTATGTGGACTTAAAACTTTTGGTTTTCCTTACTTGGAAACAATCCAGAAGGTCAACAACCACAGTAACTGGTACTTTTCCTCCTACAAAGATTTAAATCAAAAGTCACCAGGCAGAGGACGGAGACCTTTGCACAACAGCTTGGAGAAATCCAGCACTCTCACTCCAGGTTGTCCCTGACTTCCTTCCCACTCCTGTGAACTGTCACTGTTCTGAAATGACATTGAAACTATTATTAAGAGAAAGAAAAATGCTCAAGAAAGGGATGGCTCTTAGCTGGAACAAGGAAACCATGGATAGGTGGAAGAGTTCAGATCCACTGGGGGAGGTGTACAGCATGCTCCATCACGACGGAGTGTGATCTTTAAAGTATCGGAAGCATTCAGTCAGAGCACAGTTTGTTGAAAGTCAAATGCTATGCTCACTTTGGGTATGTGATTATGAAAGCATGAGACTATGGACAGAAATTCGACTTCATGTCAGTTAGGGACATAGAGGAAATGTTTGGGGGATGTTCTGGGATGTCTATAATCAATTCCTGAGCAGAGGCTCAAATTCCGTCTACTCCCCTGTCAAAGTATATTATAGGAATTATCTGTTCTTATAAATCTATTTGTGAAGATAAATAGAATACCAATATCAAATATGAAGATGCACAGTGATTTTTGTCTTGTGCTACAATAAGAGTAGCTCTGGTCAAAAGATATTATAATATTGACCCTTTGAGTATTTAGTCTGATGGCTGGACTGGAGTCCATCTACTGAAAATCAAAAGCTCCTCTTCCTCCTCTGTTCCTCTACTAAGCTGAAATGCACATGGTTCTCAATGTGAAATTAAGTCCTGCAGGGAAGAGGGTAAAACTCTGGGGAAAAAGAATGACAGGTTATGAACTGGAATACACAGGAGTCACCACAATTCTAATTATTCCCTCCACTAATTTCAGAGAAAATAAGCCAGGCTTAAGTTCAGTGACGGTGATCAAATCCTTTCCAACCAGAGCAAAACCCTTCTCAGATTAAAGGAAAATCCCTTATGAAATTAATAGGAAGGCAAGCCATGCAAAATGCAAAAGCTAAAGTACTTAAGCTTGTGACACCTTTTGTACACATGTTTGTGATCCTGAACTACAAATTACAATGTATGGGAGATTGTTGCAAGACAGAGTGAAGCAAAGAATAGGGAGGCAGTGGGGACAAAGTGCTGTGACCTTTTCTTGTGGTGTCCTTGTCCTGCTTGGGCATCAGGCTGATCATAGTCTCTTAAAATAAGTTTGGAAGCATTTCCTTTCTTCTATTCTTTGGAAAGTTTGAGATGAATTAGTGTTAATTATTCTATAAATACCTGATAAAATTCAGCAGGGAAGTTCTCTGGACATTGGCTTTTCCTATGAAAGATTTTTCTTATGGATTCAATTTCCTTGCTCCTTATTGGTCTGTTCAGATCAATTTATCTATGATTAACAATAGCTATAGCATACTTATTAATGATTTACATTGATTAGGAAATTCAACTCTTCAAACAAAGCTTTGTAGCAAATTCCATTTTCCCCCTGTAGTGGAGGGGATCAAATCCAGGGCCTCGTACATGCGAGGTAAGTTCCTTATCCCTTAACTACATGCCTGATCCAAAGTCTGTTTTTTATTATCCTTATTTAGGGATTGAAAAAATGGTGTAAAAATTGCCCTAGTAATAATTAATGAGATGAGGAATCTGTTGCATGGCCTATGGTGGCATAATCTCATGTATGCACTTGAGAATTGTGGCCTTGGCCTGGGTGAGACCCATTGGTAAAGCAGTGCCTTATTTGGCCTGTTCATGAGTTGCAGCTGCTCAGCCGAGGTGACCGACTGTCGATATGCAAATACAACAAAGATGGAGGCTTGGACTGATCACTGATGGGTCTACCTTGGGTAGGGAAGGAAGAGAGGGCTGAGGGATGTGCAGATGAGCACATGGTCCTCGGGTTCATTCAGTGAGGGTCTCAGTGAGAAAAGACAGGCAGAGATGTGGGATGTGCAAGGATCAAGGGTGGTGAACAGAAAGATTTGAAATCAAGATGTTGGAAGCTTACAAAATCAACACAAATAGACAAAAGAGCCTGGTATTAGCTGAAATCTTTGTTTCTAGGGAAGCAATTATTAAAATAGTATTGCATAAGTTTAATTGGAGATTAGTCACTAAGAAACAGAGAGTCTGTCTTGGAAGAAGCTACTTAATGAAATGTAAGGTATTTTGTTTTTCAAAATGTGTTCCATGTAAGCTTAAGGGATACAAGTTTTTCCTGTATAAAAGAAGTTTGGTAATAAGATAGGTTATGCCCCTCCACTGGAAATTCACAGTGCAAATTTAAATTCCTTTAAACTCAGGTCCTTTAAATGCATATGTAATAAAGCTGCAAAAACATTTGTCTTGCTTAAATATGAAGTTCTGCTTTCCAAGTCCTATTATCATCCTTGTTATCATCCTCTAGAATGTCTAGCACTGACTATACATCCAATGATTATGAATTTAGACATATTAGAGAAGCCAAATATCAATATCATAGTATAAAATTTACTAATGTTTCTATTTTGACATCATGAATACTAATATCAGTTTGTCAATATTTTTCATCACATACAGTTTTGAAAATTTTCTAAGTTTCAAAACCCTAATAATATCACCTTCAATTATATTCACCACAAAACAAACATTAATTATTGCTAAACACAAGGGCCTAGCAAATTTCTGATTATAAGATGTGTACCATTGAATAGATGGTTTGCCCACATTATATGTTCCCTGTTAGGTATGGCATGATTAGACTTAATACATAAATCCTGGTAGAGATAAAACAATTAAATAGTGATTCAAAGTTATTAACTATACCTGCTAAGGGGATTGATAAATCAGAATTTGGAAGTTATAATACAAAGAGGCTCTTACATAAGGAGGAAAACAGAAATTGAAATCCTGAAATAACTACAATCACTGAGTACTTTTGCCTAACAATAACAAAAACCTTAAATTGCCTTTTTTTTAAATCAAATTTTCTCTACCTAAATTTCCCCCAAAGCTCTATCATTTTTCAAAAAAGCAGAAACTTTGCAGAATGTTTTCTGAGGCATTTTTTTGAGAGTGCTCATGACCTTCCAATTCAGCACTAAGACCACATTGTGCAATGATTCCAAGACAAGCCATTCCATGAGAGAGCCCCATTTCCACTCTCAAGGAGTCAAGCAAATGATAGAAAATACTCGATGGTTTTTGAATAGCTAATCACATGCTGATTTGCAAGATAACTTCTTTCCTAGTCCAGCTCAAGATATTATATATCTAATTATTAAATTGCTCTATAGTATATTTTTGGTTGAGAGCACACACTTTGATGTTTCTAACTGCATGAAAATTCATTTGTACTCTTGCTTGAGAGAGGCATTTTTACTTTATCCTGCTTCCTTGTGGTTGGCATGCTTATTTCCCAGGTGATTTAAAAAATATTCTGGGAAATTTTACTTTCTTTTTAGTTTGCTCAATAAATTCAGGCTATCCTTCCTTTGGAATCATATGTATATTGACACTAACATGAACATGAATATTAGCCAGTATATTCATGTAATATTACATTTCTAGAGGTGTCTTATTCTAAATGCTATGAGAATTATATTTTCAGATTAAAATTGTATAATTTAAAAGGATCACTGTACAACACAGTACTTGTTCTGTGTTGTGAGCCTGAAATTTTGTTAAGAGGATAGGTCTCATGTTAAGTATTCATGCTAAACACACCCATAAAGCCAACCAGTCAAGAGGCACAAGGAAACTCATATCTTGGCTGTGTTGAGGGCATCAGGAGGGTATGTATCAAATTATATATGTTATATTTGTACATTTTCCCCTACAAGTTATACCTCAATAAAATCACTGAAAAATAATAATAAAATACAAGTTTAGATAAATCTTTTAAATTGTATATATGATTTTTTCAGAGAGAATATAAATCATGAAGCTTTCTAGATACATACACTCTGCCTCTATGGGAACACTGGGGCAAATCCTCTCTCCTGCCTTTTAAAATGGGAAACAGCTATGTGCACTACACTTGCAAGAGTCCCTGTTCTAGGTTTTGAATATGAATTTACAAATAATCTCCAGTGTGCCAAGTTCTTCTCTGGGAGCACTGTGGATGTCACATTCCCAGGTGGGAAGCTGTGGGGACTGGGAAGTTGGTCTCAGGAGTGGGAGGGCCACAACCTAGGTTCTGCTGTCTCTTTTGTTCCTTCAGTAAGTCATGGGCTTCCAGGAAGGCTCTCTCTAATGCCACATCGACCAAGTGTCCACCAGCTGTCTTGCAGACCATTGACAATGGAAGAGCCCATGGGGAACCCAGCCATGGTTTAGAACCCTGGGTAGGGGTTAAGAATTTTCCAGACTGGTCTCTGGAGTTTTCTGGGTGCACTTAAGGCCAGGGCTGCTGAAGGCAAATCTCAGGTTTGTACCACCTGGGAGCATGTTGGGAGACCCTTCTCTCCCCAGCTGCAAACTTGAGCACTGCATCTTCTTTAGGACCAGGAGGAAACACAGCTCAGCCCTCCTCACAGGAAACAGGAAGGAAAGGTATCTTGGCACCCAGATGCACCCAGAATTAAATCTCACCCATGAGATGCTAGGAACTTCTTAAGCCAAATGTGTGCACCTGAAGTCCAGTGGCCTTAGATACCTGTCAGAAACAAATTAAATCCTCTACAAGAGTCCAGAGAATTTGTTCTAGGTCTTAAAATACTCCATAAATAATTGTACAAGGGAGCTAAGCCTATCAGAGGCAAAGATTATTACACATGAACACCCCAGCTGCAAACTTGAGCACTGCATCTTCTTTAGGACCAGGACCAACAACACCAACGCTAAAGCACTCCCAGAGTTGAAATGTTCAGATATGGGTTATAAATATTTAAGCTTATTTTCTTAAAGACATAAATTGAAGTTAGAGACTCACTGAATAAACAGGTATATAATCAGACCAGAAGGTGATTGCAGACAGGAGAGAAATGGCAACATTTTTCAGAAAAATGGTTTAAGTGTTACCATTTAGAAGCAAAAATAAACAAATAACAAAATCCAAAACTGGACAAATAGAAAAGAATCCACCACTAGAAATATCTTAGTGAAATAACAGAATACAAAAGATGATCAGAAGCATTTAAAGGAAGCCTGTGATGCCATCAGAAAATTTTAAAATGCAATGTAATTTCAAGGGACTACCATTTTGACACAAAAATTAGGAAAAATACTGACCTACACGTGAAGCAACTTGATGTTTAGCTCAGGTAGCAATATGTGCTAAAGGGCAAGGAAGGTATGAATGGGTCACAAAGGTTAGCCTGTCCACTTGGCAAAGGGTGACTATCCTTATTCTAAACCAAATGCAGGTGGATAGAAATATTAAGCATGTAAGTGGAATTTTCTTAAAATCTTGCAAAAAGAATAGGAATATTTCTGTATGGTAAAAAGTACTAATTTATTTTAAAGATAAAATGTAAAAAACACAAATAGGACAGGAAACAATGGATGAGTTACTATCCCATTAAAATGAGAAAATTATTTATCACAGTTACCTTAATACAAAGGGCAAAATATAAAAATATTTGCAACATAAGTATTTATGAAATGTTTAGTAACCAGTTAACAAAACTTGCAAAATCAGTGCAAAAAATGACAATGTAAGTGAAAAATAGATTAAAATTATGATCAGACATTCAAAGAAGAGAAAAAAAAATGATGAACAAATGAGCAAGCGTTTCAGCACTAAAAGTCAAGAAAATGTAAATTGAGACACAATAAAACATGATTTAAAACTCAAAAAGTGAACTAACAATTTCAAGCACTAGCTATTGCAAGTCACTGCAAGGACTCTGCATAGCACAGTCCCCAGGGCTTGGGGACTCCTGGTGGCAATGTTGAAATCAGAGCCACATTAGGCATCCTTGCTTCAAGTAGGAAATGTGCAGAGTCCTGGACCCAGAGATCCTGTCAGAGGCTCAGACAAGTGCACATGAAGGGGACTGGTGGCACAGAGGTGTCCAGGGCAGTGTTTTCTGTCACAGGAGAAGAAAGCATGGACACAGACCACATGTCCAAACAACTTGAATATCCAGGCACATCCATGTCTACGTGTTACAAACTATGTAGCATCCATAAAAATGGCTTGTTTTTGCATATCTGCTATTACATATAATGGCAGATATGGAAGTTATCCTATCTTAATAAGTCATGATAGGATTCAAGTATACAGCCCAATCAAAAACTGTAAACATGCCCATGTAATATTCAAATGAATTTTGCTTCATTTTCTATATTTTCTGAAGTATTGTCAAAAATTTTTAATTAGAAAAATATTTACATGTAAGTTCAGGCAAAATACCCTGAGTATGAAAAATAAGATCAAAGGAGGCTTTACTAGTATGTAACTGTTAATATGAAAATAAGGCATAGAAAAGAAACCAATGCTAATGGACCCTTTGGGAAGGATGGGAGAGGACCCAGACGCATCCATGAAAGAGACATTCAAGTATAAATCACATGGGAACAGGAAGTACATTTGTGTTTTGATTTTGATCTTATTTTCTTCTATATTATGTTTTGTGGTTTGATTTATTGTTATAACTAATAAATTAATAATAACAAGGTCCTTTTATACTTATTGCTTAAGAATACATACTGGCTCCATAATTATGTTCTATTTTCCTGGTGCATTAGCTAATGACTAGGAGTGGCTAATTTATACAATTATAGCCCTCCAGAACAAATTCTTTTTTATGTTAGCTACATACCTAGTCACTTTATTTCACCTATAGAGAACAAAGGAATTTAGCAAGACCTGTTAGTTCTTGGGTATTTATATATAATAGACTGTAAATAGTATCAATTCTGAGAGTTTGGTCTAATTGTTTTAAATAAATTTTAGTAGATTTTATTTGATTGGAGCATAGAAGTTGATAGAAAGTAAACATAATTTTTGAGCATGTATGTATAGTTGATTGTGTTTGTATTAGGAAAATAAATATACATATAAAACATCCTGTTCAGGCTTTTGAATTATGCATGGATTATTTCACAATATTCCATAAACAATGACTTTGATTCCTTGAATCACAAATATTCCATAAATCCTAACAGACAGAAGGATAATATATTTTTTCAAGTTTTAAAATGGTGAATTTTCTTTTTAATATATTGATAGTTACCCATGAGTAAAAGTATAAAGCTTTCTACAAATCTAGAAATTGATGAATACTGTGTGTGTGTGTGTGTGTGTGTGTTATGCATTATAGAATTGCTTCCAAAATAAAAGAGCCACTTCATCATTTAAGGCCTTTTGTATCACAAAACTCAGGAATATAAAAACAAGTTTTTGCTTGAAAGATTTGTGATTTGCAAACTCTTCCACTCTGATATTTCACTAAATGATTAGAATATTGCCTCACATGGCTGATGGTGAGATCAGAGTTCTGGAGGGCTCAATGTGAAGGATCAGTTTTGTTGAGTTGCAGGTTAGCTCATCCATCAAGCAGAACTGTGGCTTGTGTTAATGGATCCATTCTAGTCCAACTACTTCAGAGAGGCATTTGTTACTCTCTCAATTTGTTGATTTCTATAGAAAATTTTCAGATATAAGAAATTTTACTATTCCAAACTTAATCGATCTTATGTGTCTTGCTTAAACTGATTGGTTGCACATCTTCCTAGGCCTGGCACAGAGCTCACTGACAGTTGCCCCTCTCACTCCCTTGGCACTACTATGTTCTGATCTCCTTCCAATGCATCCTCTCAAGCCACTCTGTCTCCTAGGATTCACACCTAAGAGACTTTCCCAGAAGTGTTTCTCACTGTAATTGTTTTTGAGTATTGGAATTGTCAGGCATGTTGCAGGTGTCAGGAGAAGCACAGCGAATGATAAATGTGTGAATTCTCCTCTCTTTCACCTGTCGACAGCAGCAGCTTACTCCAAGTGAGATCTATAGGTGGGTCAAATCCTTTCGAACAAGCAGAAGCACACGGGCTATCAAATGCATGCCAACAAGTTCTGGCCAAATGAGACATGTTGCTTTTATAAAAACATTTGAATAACACCCTAGAGCATTTGAGATGTAGTTTTTATTGCACATGTAATTTTAATAAGCTAGGAGCTCTGTTTCTAAACTCAGGTTTGTTCACAGTAAAATATATCATCCTTGAATTTACAGTTTATTAAGCACCTCTTTTTCTTCCCTGAGGATGAGTTAAAATTTTGACAGAAACATAAGCATCAGAGTAATTTATATCAGGAAAAAACAAATGTAGAAACAAAAAATATTCTTAAGATTTATGTAAGGATTCTTCACTTAATTTCTGTCTGATGAAGTCTATTTGAAAATTGTAAGTTCTCAAAATTTTAATGTTAAATAATAAAAGAAATTAATCAGGGATTTATCAAAAGCAGCATCTTCTGGAAGATAACTCAAGAATCACTTCATCTTTTGTGATTTTGTTTTCTGTCAAGTCAATTAATAACATATTTTTAGTATCTCCAAAATATAGCTTCTGGATCTAATGGAAAGAAATAAGTGTTTATTAATGATGTAGTTTCTCTACAAACTTGAAACACCCTTTTTGGGTGGTGTTACAAAATATGTAGTTACTAGTTGTAGAGTTAACTTTCATATATTGTAATGACCATGTAATAGATTCAAAGGAGCCTAAAATATTATCATTCAATTATAGGTAGTTAGAAATAAGGTACATTGGATTCTTCCTTAGTATTTGAGCTTTGAAGATTGCCAGTATGCCATCCCACCTATTTTCTGCATGAGAAACATACCTGTAAAATATCTGGAGCAAGTCTTTGTACTAAGAAGGTTTACAGCACAGCACCTGACCTGTCAACACACATGTGCTTGACAATGTTTTATGCCCTTATCATTTCACAATTTCTGGGTGTTCTCCTTCTCTGTTTAGTGGAGAATAGCTCCAGTTATCTGAAGACCATGCAGTTTCATCTGAGTCAGATGCCTTTCTCCTCCAATACCACCACTTCTCTCCATTTCATCTAGACCAAAAACCAAGTTCAAGGCTCAGCATGATCTAAAAATAGAAATACTATCCCTGCTGTAGGAGAAAAAAATTACCTAAATAACTGCAGGGTCTAGCTGATATGTACCTGCAGGAGCTATGGTTCTGGGAATGGATCTGGAGAGTGTTGGTCCAGGGGTTGAGATAAAGCACAGGAATTGGAAAGTGGGTTTGTTGAAATGGGCATACATTCTCATGACACAGAATTTTATTTTACAGAAAGGAGATCTGGAGGCATTGGTACAACACAGCCAGGGTGGTCCCTTAAAACTAACGAAGGAGATACTCCAGGAAGATGTGGTGTTAAGTGCTGGTGGTGCCTCAGAGCCCCGAGGGAGGGACGAAGGTGCCCAGAGATGGAGGCATACTGGAATAGATGCATTAATTAATATCAGAGAAGCCTTTAGATAATAATTTTCCCCAGAGGCCCAGAGATGCCCACTTCATAAGCACTGAGGAATTCTCCAGGGTGGGGAGCACAGTCAGTTCTGAGAATTGGAAGGATGTGTGGGATTGAGCTTCCAAGGGTCAGTGGATATTTTACAATTCCAAGAAAGCAGCACCACCATTCAGAAGCAGAGGGGTATGTTTATTGTACTAGGAATCAAGACAAGAATGGAAGTCAAGTGCTCCTTGGGAGGTGGGGGAGATTGGAGTACATCTTTGGATTTGAGAGGAAGTACTCATGGAATGCTTACGAATGCTGCTTTAAGTGAGCCTTGTCCAAAGAGAGCTTGTCAGCAGCTCAGGCTAGAGAGCAGCAGGCCAGCTGCTAGGACCATAAGGACTGGCAGATTGTGTTGCTCCAGGTACCTTGTAAATAAGGATGCTCTGTGGACTCAGAGGAGCCCTGGTACAGAGCCACGGGTGGGTTCAGGGTCCCAGGACTGTTCACCCTTCAATAATAGCTCCTGGCTTTGTGGCAAAGCATAGCAGCATGTGATCATAGGCCTGCAAGTGACAAACAGAGTTGTCTGTCTTGACCCTGGCAGGGTCAGATCTGCAGGTGGCTAGCACAGGGCAGGCTCAGTAACAGTCCATCCCAGGATGGAAACAGCACATTGGGACTGGTTCAGGAGAACACAAAGGCAGGTGGTGCAACAGGTGTCACCTACTCCACTGCCTATACATGTCCTCCTTAGCTCACATCCAATTCCTTTCACAGAATTTCCACAACTGGGTGACAACTGAGGAGTAAGCCTACTTCAAGATGGTTAAGTTCAGTAGGTTGGTGAAAGCACATTCAGAAGTGTCTCAGAGATAAAATAAAAAGGGAAATTCTCCCATATTGCACAAAGACTGGAGTGGGGCTCGTGGTCATCCACTAGATGGAAAAAGAGAGATAGCTTTGCGACAGGGATACACACAGCCTCTTGATCCCTGATAACTGCTCTGGCTAGTTAATCAGGGCTACCCAATCAAGTGTGGGAGGCTGGAGACAAAGAAAGCAGGGGAAGAGGGAATGGATGGACGTGTAGAAGTGGGCGAAAAATGGATGGACTTTTGTTTTCCTATCAGTGCCTAGAGCACATTCACCCTGTGGGGCAACTGAGCACCCTTCAGACAGAAGGACCTGGGTGGGGGAGGCAGCCAGCCTCTGCCTTCAACCAATGCTTGCTTGAGTGTTGTGCCCATGAATGGGACAACTCTGGGAAGGTTAGAACCCATGGATGGGAAGCAGGCTTTGCACACTGTTGTGATTTGGATATGAGGTGTCCCCCAGAAGCTTATGAGTGAGATAATGCAGGGATGTTCAGAGGGGGTATGTCGAGATCATGAGAGCTACAACCTAATTAGTGGTTCAACCCACTGATGGATTAATAATTTCAAAGGATTGCTGTGCGCAGTGGTCTCTGTAGGAAGGTAGGGTGCGGCTGCAGGAAGTAGGTCACCAGGGCAGGCCTTTGGGGTTTCTATGTGTCCCCAGGGAGAGGAGCTCTCTCTCTGCTATCATGAACAGAGCCGCTTTCCTTCACCATGCCCTTCTGCCATGATGTTCTGCCTCCTTGGGCCTAGAGTTCCAGAGTTGGCCAACCATTGACTGAGCCTCTGAAACCATGAGCCAAAAGAACAATTCCTCTAGGTTGTTCCAGTCAGGTATATTGGCCACAGCGATGCAAAGGTGTGGGCAGTGGGGAAGGAACTCTGCATGGCTGGGAAGCAGGGACGTCTGGACCATCAATCACATCCCTGGAAATCACAAGCCCTCCTTTTGCAAGGCACTATTTAAAGGAACTGGGACCAGCCTGTATAGGAGGACTATTAGAGCAGAGGGGACTCAGCATGGGCCACGAACAGATGTCTCCTTAGTATTCACCTGTGACTCAGAGTAAAGGCTCCTTTGTTTCTTTTTCTGATTGAAGGCAGAATGTTGGTCCTATACACAGGGTAAACTATAAGTGCAAGAGATTTAATTCTGGCAGTGGTCTTCAACTAAAACAAGAAAGGGACCTAGAGAATGGAAACCCTGGGTTCCTTATCTTTCATTACGGATCTACCCCAAGCAGCTGGTCTTACTCTATGTGTGCTGCTATAACAAAGTACCTGAGAGTGGGAAATTTTAAAGAATAGAGAATCATTTCTCATAGTTATGAAAGCTGAGCAGTCTAAGATAAACGTTTCAGCCTCTGGGAGGGCCAGTTCCTCATGACTGTCACTGTCTACTTATCCTCAAAGGGCCGAGGATGGAAGATTAAGAGAACCAAATGCTGCATCAGCCTTTTAAATAAGGGTCTTAATCTCATTGCAAGAGGGGAGGCTTCATGGCCTGCTTACCTATTAAGGCCATACTGCTTTACATCATCCCATTGGCTGTTAGGTTTCAGCACTTGGATTTTGAAAGAGACACATTCAAACCTTAGAACCTGTTTCCCAGAAACAGGGCCTCTGATCTCTAGTGGCTCCAAGTGGCAAATGGCTCCTTAAAACTCTTTTTGTGGCAGTCCTTCCCTTTCAGCCAAACCACTTGTCATTTCTGTCTTACAGAGTCTTCTGGAAGAGTCTAACCCAGATCACACGCTTAGGAACAACCTATTCCTATAATCACAGAGTGCACACATTCTGAATTTTACATACAGGGCTTTATTTCACATGTAGATAATTTATCTACTTCATGATTTCCCATTGAGATCCTGGTTGTCCTTGTTTCCCCACACAACTTTCTAACTTCAAAATAATAAATATTTAAAAGATCAAAAGTAAGAATGTAAGAATTAACAAAATCAGCACAGTGGATCAAATCTGCTGCATGAGAAAATTCACATCATAAATATTTAGTAAGCTTTCCTCAATGTTTGGGTTCACAAGGTCCTTAGAACATACCGAGTGCCTCAGAACGTTCTCATGCTCCCTGACTGCATTATCCTTCAATTACTAGATAATGTGATTAGATTTCATGCATGCATGTGGAAATGGATAACTTGGGTGCATATATTCCTGCCTGGAAGCTAAAAAAAATATACAGCAAAATTTATTCAAAGAGTTTAAGTTTTCATAGTCTGTTCTTCCTAATCATATTTTCATGTCTTAAAAAAATTTTTTTAGGGGGGAAGAAACATAGAGTGTGGTCATCTATGAGTAGCTCTCCTATTAAATACTTTTCATGTAAATTTGCCCCAGGAAAAATGAGCAAATGACTTCATACAGTATTAATTAAATGCTGAACATGTTTGAGAAACTCAGACTTTTGGCGGATTTATGCAAAATTGCCATTGCAGTTAATGTCAGGACTGTAAATAGAAGTGCCACAGTCCATTAAAACTTATGAAGCCATATCAGCTCAACCAAAGTAGAGTCATCAAGGACTGGAAATGAAGAGCTGATAAATTTCATACATTGCCTTTGAGAAAGTTATGAGCTATTAATTTTACATCCTCTCTTACTAAGCAAATGGAATTAGTAATAGGGATAAACAAAAATAATTGATCTTTTGAGCATATGTTGGGGTTTGCTAGGGAAATCTGACAACTTCTTCCAAAAAATCACAAACTTTGACATAAATATCCAGCAAGGAATTCTAAGGTGCCCATATTCAAAACCATTCTCCACTAACCAGACACAGATGATTTTCTTTTGAAAGAAAACATCATCATAATAGTGTTGAGAAAAGTTCATTTTAGATCACTTTCTACATTAACTTGTAAAAAGCTTTTATTTTTTTTTCTTTTTCTGTGAGTCTTTCCATGTTGGGAACTTAGCAATGTTTTTCTCTCCCTGTTCTCTTTCCCCCTAGACCTCTGCCACAGATTTTGCTGGCAAAGGAAGGTCAAAGGGGTGATTTGCTCACCGAAAGGGTTGAAAGAGTTTTGTCCTCGTCAGCCAGTCGTGCATTTTCCATCAAACGAGCCTTCCCAGTTTTACTTCCTCCTCTGAGTGATATGTTCCATGATCCAACTGGTCTCATATCACTATGATCAACTTCCTTGCCTCATGGTTTCAATGACACAGGCACCTGGTAAAAGAGACCCAAGGAGAAAATCAGACAACTCCAGTCTGTATCTGAGCTTTGACAGCAATTCTCTTTTCTTCTTTAGTGTGTTAGTTACCTTTTCATTGCTGTGACCAAAAAAAACTGACACAAACAACTTAAAGAAGGCAGAAAGGTTTCAGTTCATGGTCAATGGCTTCAGTACTCAGGCCTGAGGAAGAGCACGGTGAAGGAAGGCTGCTCAGCTCATGGCAGCAGGGGGTGTGGAGGGGTGGGACAGATAAACCCTTATAGGGCATGTCCCTGGTGACCTACTACCTTCTACTAGGCACGTCTCCCAGCACGCCATTCAAGTTATTAATCCATCAAATGGATTAATCCACTGAGTGTTTACAGTCCTCATAATCATTTCCTAAAAACCCAACCTCTGGACATTGCTGCATTGGGGACCGTGTTTCAACACAGGAGGTTTGGGGGCCATTCCAGATCTAAGCCATAACACGTAGTGAGCATGTTTTCTGTAATCATAAAGAGAGTTTTCAACCCTGGGTTGTTTTTTCCATATGTGACCCTGCCACCGCGGCCATCAACTCAGGAGATGACCTCACCCAGAACTTCACATGGGAATCAAGCCCTATTTTCATGATGACATTTCCACAAGCCCTCCCCAGTGTTGCCAATGATTGCCCTGTGTGATTCTGCCCATTTTCATTTATCTTTCTGCATTTCTGACACTGGTTCTGTGCCCACTGAGTGTCCCTCATCTCCTTACCTCCCTCTTTCCCTTTCCACCTACTATGTGCACGAGCCTCCTTCACTTCAGTGGCTGTGCCACTTACAGCACATTGCCAGCAAATGCATCTCTCTTCCAGATTGCCATGGCAGCTGTCCCTCCATAGGTCTTTTTGTAACAGGCCATTGACTCAAAGGACTGCTGCAGGACAGAGCTGGCTTCAGATTCACTGAGAGGCATGCAGTGACAGTAGACACAGCAAGTCGGTAGTGGCCATTTCTGGTTCTGGAAGCCATGGTGATGATCCCTCAGGAGTGTGGGGACTAATTTCTGGAGTGATTCTGGATGGACACCTCCTGGCTGGGTTACTAGCTATATGCTCTGGGCTGTCACTTATATGACCTCAGCTCTTCACTGGAAGACCTTTCTCTTCACAGGTACATCACCATCCTACTTGCCCTGGGAAAGGTTATCTTGAGAACTAAAAGGGATAGAATCATGCAGAATGGCCTCTGGTGAGTGCATACCAGATCTTCTAGAATTATTACTCTGCATGACCCACAACGTGTTTTTTGCTCTTTTGTGTACATATGCTTAATTGTGCCTTCTAGATCCATCTGAAATGTCTCCTCGGTAGCTTCTCCTGATGCCTCCTCAAGTCCTATTCCATCAGTTTTTATGAATAGCATTACTATCCTATCATTTTATTATATTGCCAGATATTTTTTATTTTTTATATGCAAACACCCACTGGAAACACACTAGTTCCTAAACTCCTCAAAAATCCAAAATAATTTATAGGAATTGTTACATAAATACTTCTAAATAAACAAATTTTATTTCAAGGACACTTAAAAAAATACTTTCAAGAAAAGCAATGTGTAGGGGTAAACCATTGACTTTTAAAATAGGAGCTAGACAAGGATAAATTTCTGGTTATAGTTGGAAGCTTCTAGCTCATGTAGAATATGAGAATAAAGAGAAATACATAATATGTAGTGTGTGAAATATTCTTATAATGAATTCCTGGACTTAACTGACTTGTCTATTATGGTATCTACTAGCCAAATGTTGCTGTGGAGCACTTGAGTCCAAATTGAGATTTGAGCTAAATATCAAATAGATGATGGGTTTAAAAGTCATAGAGGAAATAAGGATGATAAAATACCCCAATAACACTTTCTATTGATTATATATTTTGAATATATTGAGTTAATACTATATTAGTAAAATCAATTTCATGTCTTTCTTTCCTTTGTATGGTTAATAGAATATATTCCATCAAATACATATTTTGCATTTTATTACTGTTGGAAAATGCTTCTATAGACAGTGAGTCACAAATAAACAAGGAATTGAATTGATTGCTAGTATGACAGGAATATAAAATGGATTATAAACATAGAAGTGACATGAAAAGCATTAAGATATGTGCCCTTCTTCATTTTTAAAAGTTTATATTATATGAAGCATCAATTATTATTTTGTTTAGTTATTGGTTTTGACTATATTTTCTCAAATTATAAACATTTCATGTTTCTTTATCTTTCTTTGACAAATTTTTCAAGTTTCTTAGTGTCATCCAGAGACTTTATTTGAAATTATCTGTAGAACCCATAATAAATGTCAAGTAGACCCAGTAACTCAAAGATTACAGAAAAAGATTCATTATTGAACAGCAAGGTTAATTTTAACTCACATGTTAAACATAGTTACTAAACAGTTGTGTGTTTAAGGAAAAATATTTTGACCACTTATTAAATAATTATTAATTTTTTTGAAATTCATGGTGATAGCAAAATTTCAATTTTTCTTTTTATGTCTTAGATATGATTCTTTTGTCCTCTTTGATAAAATTATCAGATATGTGCTAATCTTATAATAAAAAATGAAAGAATAATCGATCAGGTCTACCAAACCTCCAGATCATGTAAATCATGTCAGAAAAATTATATAATTGATTGACATGAGAATTAAAATATTGACTCTGTCAGGAGTTATAAAAGGCCAAGATAATTACAATAATTAACCTTCAATCTGAAGTTTGAACTATGTTGGGCTTTCTGCTGGATTAGAGGCATCAGAGTCCATTCATAAATCAAACATGTCTGATGCAATTTACATTGATCAATTAACTATTCATTGACACAAGGAAGAACTAGGAAAATCTTCCTCCCTATGAGTACATTCGTCTATCTGGGTCACTTCAAATATAGGAAATGAGACAATGAAGTAGTCAAGGAAAGGCAGCTTTGTGCTGCCAGTTGAAACTTGCTCTGAAGATGGAAGCTCCTTTTGTGGCCCTCTGTTTAGAAGAATAATTTCTCAAAGTTCAGTTGCAAAAGCACCTGGACCTCCTGCCTCACAACCCTTGGGTGGAGCCCTACAGGAGAGCTTAATTTTGCTGAACTTTGAGAGCTCTGCAGGGAGATGTGTTTGGGTCTACTTCTGTCTTCATGGGATGAGAGAATGTGTTAGCAAATCAGCAGTCAGGGAGTTTGGTGGAAAGCAGACATAGAGCATCTCCTAAGGAGTCTACTGAGAAATTCTACCCTCAGGAATGTGGGCGTCATTGCAAGACATGAGGCATGTCTTTCTTGGAGACATCTCCAGGCCACCTTCCTGAAATCGCACGTGGAACTGGATCGGGAGAAAACAAAACAGGAGCACACGTCTCCTCTTTCAGAACTTGCAGAATTCATCTTTTTTTTTTTTTTTTTTGCAATGGATGTTCTATTGTCCTGAATGTATTTAAAAAACAAATGCTTAAACTGCATTATTTATAAATTTATTTTGAGGATATTTTAACCATCTAATTATCTGTATGTGGACAAACAAGATGATTTGAGAAAAAGAATTTTTTTAACAATATAGTGTTCATTTTACACAATGCACACTGGACTCGAAAGAGAACACGGATTAGTTGTGAGTTAAAATGTGTTGTATATGTGTGTGTTTTTAAATGCCCATACACATTTTCATCTATCTCAGGGGTCATAATTCCTATTACCTATTTTATTCTACATTGAATGTGAAGTCTGTCCAGTGTACAATTTAAAATTGGATCTAAATAAACAAAAAACTGATTAAAATAGGCACTAAAGAAACAATAGGTTAAGAAAATGGCATTTATAACTCCATAGCTAGGAAATTATAGACTGTGCCTGGGTCTTAGAATATAGCATAAAACTGGGGCTTTCAAAAATAGTAGAATTATTTAATTAAATTTAAGAGAGAAATGCTGCACTTAATTCTTTAGGGGCAATACTTGCTAAAAATGGTATATTAATTAAAAATAAATTGCAGTGAATTTCCTTTGGAAGTACAAATGATATTGAAACTTAATACCTTGTTAGTTTACCATGATTAAAATTCTTTTCCTTTTTTATCTTGCCAACAACAGAGTATTAATGGCTAATTCACAGGTGCATATTAACACACCTTCTCTTTTCCTCAGTTCAATTACAGTTGAATATAAGGAGGACAGAAGACACTGGTTTGTTTTTTTCTTTTTTTTTTTAATTATACGTTGAAATCCAGGAACTGTCTCCTCAAAATATCGCATCCTGGTGTGTTGTTTATTTTAAATCAAAAGAATTTAAAGAGCAGCAGGTGCCAGAAGGGACTTCTGCTATCTCTTTGTCTGCTTAAAGTCTGGGCCCAGCAAGGAAGAAAACATTACTGCTAGCTCCGACCCTGAGTTTTCATGAGCTATACTCCTGTCACAGGAAGACTGTGGTCGGCCAACACACCTGCACTGACTTCTGTCGCCACCTCTGCCTTCCATTTTGGTCCCATTCAGTGTTCCAAATCATTCACAATCATTGTCTGCTATGTAGGCCCAATGGGCTTCGTCCCAGGCCAGCATGTGTTTCTCAAGCCCCTTAAGTTCCCTACTATTGATTTGCTATCCCCCTAGAAACTGACTCTATCCTGCATCTCCCACTCCCTGGTGGAGAAGAGGAGCATCATCCCCGAATCTCGTCAGGCTCACTGCACCCCTTCATATAATGAGGTTCTTTCACCCTACTTCCTCTATCACCAGAGTACTCAATGAACCTTCACAAGGCAAAAGAGGTGTTTCCCTGCACTCCTACAACATCAAACATAAGCTTTTAGTACAGATTACATAAAAATACAACCTTTCCTTATTCTCCCAGCTGTTCCTGGGGGCTCAGGTATAGAGCAGCAGGGGACCACACTAACTAACTAAGCCCCATGAAGTGCTTAGCATTTCCATTTGCGGATTTTTAAAATTATTTTGTTCTACCACATCATACCACTAAACACACTCTTAAATACATTTTTTTTTCTGGTTGTAAAAGTGTAAATATGTGTTCTCTGCCAGCTGTGCCCTCACAGTGTGATTTCCACCCTTCAGACATCCTCTCTCTTGGCCACTGCCCCTGTCCTAGAAGTCAGATCTCTGCCTGGCTCATTCAGAGCTTAAAAAAAAATCTGCAGAGTGAATGAATAATGAATGGACATGAAGGATACATATGTATGCATTATTCAAGTGTTTTCCCACAAATAGATAATTTATTTGTACATTAAGAGGGAAAGGATGACAAGTTTGTTTTGCCAAATTAGGTCATCATTTTGAATTTACTCATTCACTTGAAGCAGTTACTGAGTGATGACGGATGCATCTTCCACTAAAGCAGTGCAATCTGCTCATGACCCAATTCCTATGTGGTATGAGAGACTGACTTCTAAAATATCTCACTGACCAAAGCAGGAGGCAAAAATCTTCAAAACTCCATGTGTGTGCTTTACAACATATACGTATATTTTGCTGAATGTTTAGAAAGGTAGTCACATAGTGTGGTCATGAGGAATATTAAGTTGAGCTGCCTCTATTTTTTTTTTTAAGTAGGATCTTATCTTGGGTTAGGATCCTTTGTCCTAGTTCTCAATCATTCATAACCTCATAGATTTGTTTGCAACACAGTCTTGTCTTTTCTCTAGAATGTATGCAGATACATTTGAATCATCATTTTACCCTTAAAAATATAGCACAAATAGAATGAAAATAGCCTAAATAGTATGAAGCAAACACAAAAATAACTTAGTTCAAAATTATTTGAACTCTGATTCAAGTTTTTTTTTATCAAATATGTGCTTATGAACTTCCACTTTGAACTGGAAAATTAAAGTTAATCATTACCTAATGGGGAATCTCTTTTGACACACCCTAGTGTATATTTGTTTTTTATCTGCACGTATGCATTGTTATTTACAAATATCAGCATATAGGTACATACACCTACATACTTTCATGGAAGCAAAGTGAACATACTTCTCTGAGACTTAATATTTTCATTTTACAGTAGAATAGCATAAGTGTATTTCGTTGTCAATATACGTACATTGACCTTATTCACCAAAATGACAGTTTATCTTTCCTAAGTATATCTGTAGGAAAATAGTATCAACTGCTTTAACCCCCAAATGTTAGTAGCTTAAATAAATAAAAGCTTATTTCTTGTCACAGAAAATCCAATCTCTTGTAAATGATCTATTCAAGACTTGATTTCAAACCTGAATTCTCTCCATAGTGTGGCTTTGTCACTCTTAGAGTTGGTCACAAGGTCTCTTCCATGAGACCTATGGACAAGTCACAGGGAGGATAAAACATGGGAAATTCAAGTACATCCCTACTTTAATCCCCCTTCAACTGGCTATAACTCAGTTATATGGAAACCTAATCTACCAGGGAAATAGAAATATAGGCAAGTGATTAAGAGAAAGATAATGCAGAGTTGATTATTATCTACCAGTTTCTGCCACAAGGACTATGGTTATGCTCTTATTTATTTAATAATCTCTCTATTACATGTTCTTTTGATTTTTTTAACACGACACAACTAAGGTCGCTACAATGAATACACACAAATGTCTCTGAACACACATTCCATTTTTCTGTGGAATATTTCAAACTGGTGGGATGAGTAGTTTATAGACATTAATGTACACTTTCAGATTATTTCCCAATAATTGCATGCTGGTTTATGTTTACACCAGCCAGGCATGACAGTGGTCAGTCATCCCATGAGTGCCTATGGTATTCAGTCCATATCACTGAATTCTGTCAGTCTAGAAGTTTGAGGGGGAGGCTTGGCCACTTCTCCAGTGTTTTTATGGAGACAAACTTGACAGCTGCCCATGCATTTGTCCCATCAGTCCTCTGCATTTACCCATCACAGAGACTCACATTTTATAGGAGACTATTGTAGCCTAAGGCCAAGCCCTAAGCTAGATTTGGACTCTCCTAGAGACTGGCTCCAGCTGCATTATTTATTGTTTTCTCCAAATGGGTATGTTAACTACTCTTCCTACATTGAAGATTACATCTGTTAGAATGAATGTATGTGCATTAATTTTACTGTACAATCAAACTTATTTTGTTAAAACATGAATTACAACAGCTAACTAAGCAGATGAAATATTAGATGGCAAAACATTAAAGTCATCTCACAGGTGCCCTGTCCAGACTCTAGGCTTTTCATCTTTAGTTATATTTATGGATTTTATAGAGATATTGAACATTAGCATAATACTTACCAGAGAACATATTACAGTGTTAAAATTTAGAAAAACATAAAGTATAAGAAGGAAAAACTCTTGCCAATACTATTTTATAATATCCTTCCACATGTAAATATTTAAAGATAAATTTTCCATAACCTGTATAATGCAGGCAAAATGTATTTAACACTTCAAATCACATTTCTACTAGTCTGAATTTGACTCTTTCACTTAAACTTATAACATGAGCATATATTTCTGAATTAAATGTTCTTTGCCTATGTGCCTTTAATTCATGTTTACTAATCTGCTTTATGAAACTAATTAATATGCTTTTAGTGGTGATTTAGTCCTTGTTTTTAGTGGCAATTTAGTCCTTGTTTTTAGTAGTGATTTAGTCCTTGCTTTTTAGCATGTAAATGCTAATAAGAAAAACATCTTTAGTAATATCCCATGTTCTGTATTATTGATTTGTATGTGATAAAGCCTTATCATAAATGAGTGTTCTGTTGGTTGTTCTGAGATCAAGTATGTGCAAACAGCCTACTTCCCTTCTCCCTTTACCATCCTCCTTTCTTTTCGTAACCTTTCACAGATATTTTAGTACCAAGAACTATTTGGCACTGAGGATTAAATAGGAAAAAACAGAGTTTTTCTTGGAGCTGTGCATTTTGCATTGTATTTGTGGAAGTA
Source organism: Marmota monax (assembly GCF_021218885.2). Classification (NCBI taxonomy): domain Eukaryota; kingdom Metazoa; phylum Chordata; class Mammalia; order Rodentia; family Sciuridae; genus Marmota; species Marmota monax. The sequence goes on along the minus strand of NW_026695217.1, from coordinate 4,116,321 downwards.
AATCAATGAACATATCTCAAAGGTGTGCCCACGTTTTAAGACTGTTTGCTGTCAACTTAAAAATGGAATAAAAAGATCTGTGCAATTTTAAGAATAGAAAAAAGTCACTTCAGCTTACTTGGTAGCTCCCTTTCACTGAACTAAATCTGATACAGGGGGTTTCACTTCTGCAGTGGGGTGAGGGGTCCCAGATAATAGATGGGAGCTGAGAGAGGAGGAGTCTGCTGCATTAATCTAGGCATGAAAGAATTAGCCTCTGTTATCAACTGCCTGGCAGTGGGAATGGTGTAAAGGGAGAGTTCTAAAAATATCTACTGAAGATCAGAGGAATGGATTTTGCCGAAATGTTTTTAGTCAGAGAGTAAGGGAAAGGAGGAATGCAAGCATACTAGCCCGAAATAGTTGGGTGTGAATCCAATGGCAGAGATAATAGGGACTGAGGTGTGGGTTTAGGAGTGAAAATCAAAAAGTTCCCTTTGGACATTATAGGGGTGAAGTATCTTTACATAATCAACTGGAGATGCAGAGGCCGTGGTTGGATTTACAATCCTGGAGCTCACTTAAGTGGTTTATGGTAGAGATAAAACTATGGGAATCATTAGCAAGTCGATGGTGTTGCAGTTCACAGGGATGATGACATCATTTAAAGACTGAAGGCAGAGAAACAAAGAGGGCAGACTGCTCCCAGGGGAAACTTGATGTTGTGAGCAAGATCAGTACCAGGGAACTAACACAGGAAGGAGGCCAGTAAGAGTAAGAATGGAGAGCACCTGGAGAGAGCCTGCCATGGAGGTCAAGAGCAGAGAGTGGCGACAGCATCAGTGGAACTATCCAGTTGAATGAAAGCAAACAGGGATGCTCATGGGAGTTTAGAATAAGACATGACCTGTAACTCTATTGCTGCTTATCCACTGTATGGAATGATAGCTCCATTAATAACAGCTCCCCAAAATTGACAGGAAAAAAAAAAAAAAAAACAGGCAAGGCAAGACTTCCACAGCCAAAGTTAGATTCTATACTATTCATGGAATATTGGAGTCAGACCCAGATTTTTGTGCACATATTAACATTTTTCATGGTATTAGTGATGCTATAATGTTTGAACACTAGAATAGTTTTTTTTTTGACATAAAAGAATACCATTAAAATAGTAAAAAATTAGATTGATTTGTGGATCAAGGAAGCAATTAGGTTCCATAAATTCATGTAGGATGGTCTATCACATTGGGTGCTTCTCCCCCCCACCCAAATGCTTGGAAATATTTGAGGCACTTTGGGGTAGAGATTAAACCCTAGGAAATGAGGAGTTGATGAATGAAAGATGCATTTCTAGATATCCTAATATGGGGAGCAGACCTTTGTTTAAAAATAGCAACTAGCTAATTGTTCAAATTTTCGGATTTATCCAGTTAGCTGTACTAATACACAGACCTATTCTGACACAGTGTTGTAATGGATGTGATTATGTAAATTATGAAGAAACCATTGTCTAGGTTTTTTTGCATTATTTGTCAGACATAGACTCTGACAAAGAAAGAAAGTGACGTAAAGCCAAGCCTGTAGCTCAACTGTAAGAAGGATTCCTTTGTAATTCAGGGAGGTTAGTTCTCAGGCACATCTTGCCTGAGCAATTTGGAAACTTGCATGTAAACATAATCTATAATATACCCATGATGCAATCTATATATGTGCTAGGATTTGGCATCAGAAATCACCATTGCATTTCAACACCAGGTTTGTTCTCCTCTTGGAACCCTGGGTGAACAATCCATAAAATAGTGAAAGTTACACAACTATCTTAGATATTGAACTATTTCTCCAGAAAGAAGAAAGTAAACCCCCTTCTTCTATAATTCTTAAATAGGTGAATCTAGTTTCTAATTTTGTTTTTCATATTTTCTCCAGTTATTATTTATTATTTAACATATTTGAAATTCATATACCATTGAAATGATTCCTAGGGCCAGGTGGTCATTGCCTCTTACTCCCCCAGAAACTGTGACCCGGGCTCCATGCCCAATAGGTCACCCAGTTTTGCAAGTGTTCCCTGATGACTGGGCCCTATGGAAAGGGGTCAGGCTTCTGCATTCTCTCTTCAAAAGCCTGAAGCAAGTTGAGTCTTTGATTTGTGCTAGAGGTCACCTGGTGGAGAAAGCAGATGTTCCTCCCTATAGAGAAGAACACATTTTTTTTAAACTATATAACTGCTTTGGACCATTTCCAAAAAAATCATACATTTTGGAGTAAAGTAAAAATAACTTTGAAATTAGAAGGGACTGAAACAAGCATGGCCCAAGCTACAGACTTCAGATTAAGCAGATCAGACATTGACAGGATCTGGAAATCAGAGCTGCATTAACAGTTATGAAGACCTTGAGGCTTTTGGTGATAAAACTCAAGAATTGCAAAGTTTCAGGAACTGAAGAACCCTAGTTAATTGTTCTCACCACTGTTGCTAGAAAAAAAACATTGTCATGATCTACTGAATCTTTTCTGTTTAACATTTTAAAAAAAGTATTAGCATATATTGATTGTCCACATGAATGAGGTTTGGTTTGCTATTTCAATATATGCCCACAGCACATGCTGATCAAATCCAGCTACTGACCCCCTTCTACCCTTAACTTTCCTGAACTGTTTGGCAGCAGTTGACACTATTCTCTTCAGAACCTTCTTTTCTCTGAAAGCTGCAGCTTTTCCATTGTTCTCTATTTCAATACATGATATGAATTTTCCCTATTAGTAAAATCAGAGTTTCATAAAATACTCAGCCTTCACACTTCCCACATCAGCGTCTGTTGATTATATGTCCTAACTAGCTCCAGAATACATCTGCTTCTCTCTGTCCCTACTGTCACTGCCAGTGGACCTCTGCATTCAGTTTTCCTCTCATCATTCAGCTGGTCACTGTGCTGACAAGGTAACCTTGGCACATCTGTTCATCTTAGCACTTTCTTGTAACACTCTGATGGCTCTGAGTTTTCTTTGGAAAGAAAATGCAAAGTTCTCTCCCTACTCTTCACCTGCTGATGATCTGTGCCTCCACTTCTCTTCACCATAGGATTATCTCACCCCGGATGACCTGCCAACATCCTCACCACTTCTTCTTTGCAGTCTCTCTAGCAGCCAGTCTCTAGAAGTTCTTGGAGTCTCCCATATGTCATGTGTTCTATCTCATCTTGAGAATTTGGATCTCTTTATATTTTCCATTTTTGGTGTGCGTGTGTCCATGCCTATTACGCTTTTCTTCAAATATTCAGTTAACATATAATAAACCACAATATTTAACTCCTTAGGGAGTACTTTTAACTGCTCTGAAAAGGTAAAACCATCAGTTTCTCTGTGCTTGAACCCATCACACCTGTCACTTTATTTGGCTTCTCTCTTTCCCTTCTGACCAGCGGTCCCATCCAGGTGACACAGATGTCTAATGTGAGACAGCACAGCACATCACAGAATATCAACAGATTAGACAAATGACAGTTTAGAAAGACCTATTTGCAGAATATAATAGAAAACTGATTACCTACAATACATCTAGGTAAATATGGACACCAACTCAAGATGGGAAGATCCAATCTGACAAAAATTCTTATTTTTTTAGTCAGGAGTTATGATTTGTGAGTGACTATGAATTGCTAACATATTTTTAGAACACAACTAGAACTTATTATCAGAATAAAAATGCATGTGCTTTTTGATTTGCCAATTCTGATTTTAGGAATCCTTTGTGAACATTAATTTGTGCACAGAGAGCTACATACAAAGATGCTCACTGTGTCCTAATCATAAAAGATCTCTCAACAAAAGTGCGTGTGCAAATGTGCAGTTGAATGAATTACAAAAAGTACATAGTGTGAAAAACTCAACAGCTCATCAGAGAAAGGCAAATGCTTTGTAGGTCTTAAAACAGAAAGTTCTTCAAGATGGATTTTCAATTGATAAGAGCAAATTGCATAGCAACATATTAAGATGTTCACCTTGGAAAACGTGTGTCTGCATGTACACGTGTTACAAATAAAAAATAATGTCATTATATAGTAAATTTATTTTAAATTTTCTTCTATGTACAAATAGAAGTTTTGCTACATTAGCATCATCTTCTTTAAAATCCCCTTTATGTTACTGTAGTATCATGGTTATAAATTTACAGAGATAATTTACTGATGTAACAAGAGAACAAATCCAGAAGCAGTAGTTGCAGATGTGGAGTCAATGCATGTGGGGTAACACAGGAGTCGCCAATGGTGGTGTGACATTTGGTTATTCACATGGAAAAAAGTCACCGCATTCCTATGTCAATTCCATGTTGTTTTATGGTTTAAATGTATAAAGTATAAGCACAAAATTATAAAACCAAAATGTAAAATCAGTAGATTTCATTACATTAAGAATTTCTGCCTATTAAAAGGATATAAGAAGCTCAGCAGGACAAAATACTCCCTGGGATATTTGTATAATATAATAATCCCCATGTTTAGTGCCCAGGAACTTCAAAAACTCCAGTAAGAATCAAAACCCAGGGCTGGCATGTGGCTCAGTGGTATCGCACCTGCCTAGCATGTGTGAGGCTCTGGGCTCCATCCTCAGTACCACATAAAAAAATTAAATAAATTTATTTTAAAAAGCCAAAAACATGTCTGGAAGAAAAATTAAAACCTCAGTGAGGTACTATTCTACACAAATCAATTTTAAAACAAGTAGACGTCCTTTATATAATGTACTGACCCTGATGCCAAGCAGGGGGTATGCTCATGCATTGGAGTCATGTAAACTAAACATAGTACCACAGAAAACTGTTCTGATTCTAGTGAAGTGGCGCATCCACATATGATTGTGCCAGCAGTTCCACTCCTCACAATTTATCATTGGTGAACTCTTGTGTTCTAGCACCATATGCACTGGCAAAAATAAAGTATAATTTATAATAGAAAAATTCCTGTAAACAAAGTAAAGTTTTGCTGAAGTAGAACATATACTATTATTAAAATGATGCCAGGGGATTATAGCAATGATAATGAGTGAAATATATATAAATCTTGTTATTTATGTCTAAAACTTACTAAAATCCAAGATGATTCCATTTTGATAAAGAATACAGGCATGCCATGCATAACAATATATTTTTAAGGATATAGTATAAGTGGCTATAAAGAGAATAAAGGGAATAACTAAGTCAAAATCTAGGAATCTGGTTCCCTGTGGAGAGAGTGGGAAAGAAAAGACAAATGGGCAAGATAGACATGGAGCTTTCAGGCTGCGCCTCACACATGCCAGTCATCTTACCAGAATTATTTAAACAGTGTATATTTAACCATTCTTTTTCTGTTTTTTCTTTCTTTCTCTACAGTTTATTTATGTAGATAAATCTCATTTCTCAAATACATAGATTAATAGTGTTGACATAAAACTCACTGGATTTTAAAATTCCCTTCTGGAATGTAATAACCATGGAATATGCATAATTTAAAGTTAAACTCTTGGTGGAAGAATTATGAGTTAAGGTACTCCATGCATACACTCAGAGCTTACGACATATTCATTTTTCATTCATGAAATGCTGGTTGATTACTTACTACAGGCTAGCCCCCAAATAAAGCAGAGAAGATAGTGACACAGATCACATTTGGGCTTCTATACAATGCTAGACTAACAAGGAAGTCCTCTTTTATAGGTGTTGACAGAAATAAGTTCTTTAGATTTCCAAAATATCATGCAATTAAGAATGTATGTAAGGCTGGTGTTGTAATGCCTCTGTAAATCCAGCAACTTTGAGGCCGAGGCAGAAGGATCACAAGTTTGAGCCCAATTTGGACAACCTAGAAAAGACCCTTTCTTAAAATAAAAAATAAGAAGAGTACTGGAAAAAGGACGGGGGAGGGTATAAGAATAAATATATCTAAAGTAAAAGAATGTGTATTTCCCCAACAAAATTATCCCTTTTCCTTTAAAGCCTTTACTTTGAGACATCAAAGTTATCTTTTAAAAACAATCTGTTTCTGTGTTACAGTATTGGAGTGAATTATTATAGCACATCATGATCAATCAATAAATATTTAAATATCTTCAATTATACTTAAGAATACAGTATTCTATAATGCTTTGCTCCTCTAGTACTACTAACAGTACATCTTTGAACAATTACTTTACTGAAATTTTGAGTTTCTGTCGTCTGGTTTTCTTCTTTCCCAAATGTGCATGTGTGTGCACCTGTGTGTGTGTGTGCGCGCGCGCGCGCGTTCACATATCTGAGTGTCAAATTAGTAAGTGTATTCATTCTGTTTTTCATTTTTTAACTCTTCAGAAGTAGTAATCTCCCATTTGTGACATTATCAATCCTCCCCAAGCTCCCAATTATGATGTCACTATGCGGAGAAGCAATTAGTGAAGCAGCAATGATTTTTCTGAGCCAACTTTTCTGTATTCTAGCAAATGTTTCTGGTAATAAACAATAGGAAAATAATAAAAATGCAAAACTGAATATTTGCAATGTCTCCTCAGAATAATTTTCTATTCCATAGGATTCTTCTTCCAAATTTCTTTAGCTTTTGCGCTGTGTTGCTGTTTGAGTGAAAGCCAGGATGCAGAAGAATGAGGACAGTGAAGTTGAATCCAAAGTGTGCTTGTCTCACTGAAACTCAGCACTGGGTACAAACTAAATACGTGAGAGTCCTCACGGTGGCAGATTTAGTTGATTAAGCATTAGAAATTTAATTTTGGAGAGTTAAGCTAATAACTTTGAGAATGGTTGCCATTTGAAGATTCATACCTATAAATACACATCGATAGCATACAATTCATAAATGGGTTTCCTACTGGGTATGAAACCCTTGGCACAATTTCTGGGTGGCCATGGTTAGGCATTGGAGGTGTGTGAATTTTAAATATGTCCAATTGTGCATAAACTCTGGAAAGATGGAGATAATATAAATAGAAACTAAGATTTACCTATTTAAGAATTTCTAAATATAAGGATTTTTTTTTCCTGTTTTTGTTTTGTTTGTGGGGCTGGAAATTGAACCCAGGTCCTCACACATGCAAGACAAGTGCCTCTGTCACTGAGCAAGATCCCCAGCCCCCAAAATGCAAAGGTCAAGTTTCGAAGGGATTGGTTTCCATTATCATTAATTGATACCTCTATAGATCTTTGCTAAATTAAGGAACAGCAGACAGATCTGGGGGAAAATGACATCTTGATTCCACACACATTATAAACCAAATCATTTACAAACTGTAGATGACACTTTTAGAGAAGTTTCCAAATTTCCCAAATTCGTTATGACTAAGAATATTACCATCAATGTTTCTTCAATTACAAATGAGTATTTCTTCCAATGGAACTGACATGCTTTTTTAAGGACATTTTTGTTATTGTTAGAGATCGGGACAGATATGACACAAAATTTTCAGGCAAAAATGTCAGCTAGTTCTTGGGGAGGAAATAGCTGATTCATCGTTTTGTTAAACAAATTCTATTGCATATTTAGTGGAACTCCAAAAACCATTCTCGAAAACAATGCTAAGAACCGTGGCCACTCTGCACCCTCATTCTGCATTTGAAGAAGCAGACAGTGGCAGAAAACAGTGTGCTTAAGAATTACAGTAAAGTATCTGTCCGTGTTGACAACCGTATCGATCACATTTACGATCAGAAATTCAGATGATGTCTTCTAGAAGTAAGGGAGTTCACAGTGGAATGGAAGATCCTTATTTTGACTTTCCCTCACATTTATCATCCGAGAGTCTCCTCCCTCAAGGAGGGTCAAACTGTCACGTCCTGAGTGCCAAGGGTGAGAAGCCTTGTGGCCCACCCATTGCAGGGCTCCCTGGGTTGTTTTGAGGTCTTCATCCTCTCCTGTGTTCCCACTACTGGAGGGGAGAGAAGTGGGTAGAGAAGAGCTAAGGAGGAAAGTGCACCCCTCCTCTTTGGTCCCTGTCTAACCTGAGGATAAATATTAACCACCGCAGAGCTTAGGTCTGCTGTCTGGTTTTATGAAATCTTTATGGTGTTTGGTTTTGCATTTGAGTCCTTAACCTAGTTGAGTTGGTTTGGGTAAATGATGAGAGACAGGGCCTTGTCTCATCCTTCTGCATGTGCACACCCAGTTTTCCCCAGCACCATTGACCAATGAGAGAGCACCCTTGCCCATGCATGTGTCTTTGGCACCTTCATCAAGAATCATTCAGCTGTGTGTGAGTTTGTTCCTGGGTCTTCCTCATAAAGTAAAGCTAAATGCTTGAGAGGATGAATCACCTCAGTGTCCTGAGTTGATCATTACACAATGCATAAATGTATGAAAATATCACACTCAACCTTATAAAGAGACACAATTATTACTTGTCATTAAAAAAAAACGGATTTTGAAGACTGATATTTTCCTACAAACTTGAAGAAAATGGAATAGAATGATATTAGAGACAATTTAAATTTCAAATTAGATAAAGGCTAGGTCTTGACACCCTTGGGGCTCAGCCACATGCTAGTTCCTGTAATGACAGAGCCGTTCTCCTTTTATGTGAAGGCAGTATCACCACTCCCCTAATTTCATGTGCACCATGAAAAGACCTTCACTCTTCCTTAAACAGGGCTGGGGAGTAATCCCACCTCAGCCACTCTCCAGACTAGCTTCATAGTGCAATCCCAGAGCTGCCTGCCCTGACCATGTGACCCTGCTAGGCAGCCCATCAGAACCCAATGAACTACTGCTCAGAGTTCAGGCTCATGTAGGATCTGTTATACTTTTCTAACTTGGTGCAACCCATTTTTGTAAACTTATATTCATTATAAGTTAGGATGCTTGCTTTTCCTGGTTTTGATTGGTCAAGTTGAGAACAATTGTTAAAAAGAATACAGTGACATAGCAACAATTAGTCCAAAGTGATATTTGAAAGTGACTTTTGCACTTGCAAAATAACAGACCATGCAGCCTCTACCATAGTCATTATGTTTTAACAATTTTGAAGCCAAATTTCGATCAGCCTCCTAATTTCTCCAAGTAAATCAGTTTTAGTCTGAAGAACAGTTTTTATAAGCAGAGTCTCAGAAGAAGAGCTCATACCTGCACAATGTCAAGGGCATTAACCCGTGAGAGAAGTGAGGCTCAGAGTCTACATTAAGTGCCAAAAGCCAGGAGAGTGGGGAGCTAGGATTCAAAATCAGTTCACTGTCACTCCGGAGCACACTGCCTTATAAATTCCTCACTAAACATAGCCTTCCCTTAGCATGTCAACTGTGTGCAGCAATATTCTACACGTGCCATGGTCAAATAGAACCATGGGTTTTTCATGTCTCCAAATAAGTCTGTTTAATCCATCCAAATTCAATTCAGCCCTCATTTATTGATGTCCTATTGGTTCCGGGTACTAAGTGCTAGCTGTATAAAAATGACCAGAGAAAAATAAGAAGTTTGGAAAGAAAGCAGAAGGGATGTTCTTTCTGTCCCTGGCTCAGATGCCGTATTTCCTGCATGTGACAGTTTTCCAGTTACCTGGGGTAGCACTTTGAAAATCCAGTAAAGCAGAAGTAATGGCCATGTAACTTGTGAATTCCAGTGAGACAGCATTGGCATGACACACAGGTCTTCACTGTCTGTATGTCAATTCAGAATTCCTGAAGTTCTCACTATGAAAGGCACAACTTCCAACCTGAAACCATGGAACTGCTAATTAGTAAGAAAATGGCTTTCAGGAGAAAATAATAAACACATATACACTACTACATTTTTACTGAGAAATTCTTCCTCTTCCCATGTGAGAAAATGGGAATTTTCTCGAACTAACATAGAACATGATATATGTGTCTGAGAAGTCACTTTAAATTGTAGGATTTGGTGATGAAAATGTTTACACTGATTATAGCCTGTGGAAAGCCATAAATACAAATTAATTTAACCCAGAATTAAATGATTTAGGATGGTAGGAAATGAGGGGGAGGAAACAACCTTTGAAATGCACACTCTGATCTTCATCTTCCTCCTGGTAATCTCGGTTTCTCTAAATATCCTCTTGGAGAAAGAGATTGAATCTTTCTAAAGGCACATTTTAAACTTGTTATTATGCTTTTCCTATTTCTTTAATTTTTTTCTCACTGTATAACATATGTTTTCATTTATGTTGTGAAGTGAGGGTGAGAGAGAGAGAGAGAGAGAGAGAGAGAGAGAGAGAGAGAGAGAGAGATGGAGCACCCACATGCACATACAGAGTAGGGTAGGATTTCTTCAATCCCTTTGGAGTGCCCCCACACAGCACTGGCTCAGTTTTGCATGCAGCAGAAGCGCAGCTTCCTTCCGTCACCCTACACCTCCTCCTCCACCTGTGATCTTGTACATGGTGCCACTCACTAACCACCCTTGCCCTGAAGACAGGAGCCACACTAAAACCTGCTTTTCCATCCTTGCTCCTCCAAACAGTTTCTCAGGCCATGAGGTCAGCCTGGCACCAGGCTACTCTCCATTATAACAATACCCTCAATATCAGCTACTTTGATCCCCACTGATAATTGTGCTATGCAACTGGCACTTCAGTTGCCAACCTACCACATTGTCATCCCATTGCCTGTGTCTCATCTACTGTGGTGAAGAAGTTCCCTGTGGTTATCTGGGTCTCTTGGTTTTATAAACACATGAAACAAGAGCAAGTGAAGAAAGTTGAGTGATGAACCTCCTGTGAGCTAAGAAGTTCACTATTTTGGACAAGGTGATGCCATTTTTCTGCACACAGAACAAACAGGGCACTCTTATGCCTTAAGTTTCAGAAAGCAGAGACAATGGCTTTCCTGGGTAACACAGAATGATGGCAACTTGAGGAAAGAGTCACCAGGAAAAAATTATGTGCTTATATGTACACATACATGTGTGTGTATGTCCTTAAAACAATTATTTTGTGCAAATACATGAATTGTATGCTCTATTTTTTAAAAATATGAACATATAAAACAAAAGATAATCTATTGATAAGAGTAAAAGCAATGAGTTATTTCAGGACAAGTTTGAGACATTTTTGTTTCGATCTGAATTTATAAAAGTAGACCACCCTTGGAGATCCCCTGGAGTCTCTTAGTGTAGAGATGAATAACAGGGCCATCTCTAGGTGTACATGTTATATTTTGCTTGCTTGCTCAGTATTGGTGTTTTATTTAGTTATTTTGTTTTAACCTTATATCTGGTTAAGAATTTGGAATCTGGAATTTTCATCCATATGTTTTTGCTTATGCTAATTTGGGAGTTGAAAATATTCCAAAATAAAAAGTAACTGTAAGGAATTTTTCAATTTAAACATTCTGACGTGTGTTTAATTGATTCCTTTTTTAGTTAACCTTTTTTTCTTTTTAAGGTTTTTATTTGTTTTAATTAGTTATACATGACAGTAGAAGGCATTTATGCACTTTGATCTATCATACATAGATGGGATATAATTTCTCATTTTTCTGAGTGTACATGTTGCAGAATCATATTGGTCTTGCAGTCACATATATTTACATACAGTAATAATGTCTGTTTCCTTGTACTATCTTTCCTATCCTAACATCCTCCCCGCTTCACTTCCCTCTACCTAATCTAAGGTAACACTATTCTTCCCTAGTTCCCCCACCTTATTGTGAATTAGCATCCACATATTAGAGAAAGCATTCAGCCTTTGGTTTTGCGGTATCAGCTTATTTCATTTAGCACTATATTCTACAACTCCAACCATTTACTGGCAAATTCCATAATTTTACTCTTCTTTAAAGCTGAGGGACACCTAGGTTGGTTCCATAGTTCAGCTATTGTGAATTGTGCTGCTATAAACATTGATGTGGCTGTGTCCCTGTAGTATGCTGTTTTTAAATCCTTTGGGTATAAACCAAGGAGTGGGATAGTTGGGTCAAATGGTAGTTCCATTCCCCGAGGAATCTCCATACTGCTTTCCATAGTGGTTGCACCAATTTACAGTCCCACCAGCAATGTATGAGTGTACCTTTTTCCCCACATCCTCGCCAACATTTCTTGTTGCCTGTATTCTTAATGACAGGAGTGAGATGAAATTTTAAAGTAGTTTTGATTTGCTTTTCTCTAATTGCTAGAGATGTTGAACCCTTTTTCATATATTTGTTGATCAATTGTATTTCTTCTTCTGTTAAGTGTCTGTTCAGTTCCTTAGCCCATTTATTAATAGGGATATTTGGGTTTTTTGGTGTTAAGTATTTTGAGTTCTTTATATATCCTAGAGATTAATGCTTTATCAAAGCTGCATGTGGTAAAGATTTTCTCCCAATCTGTAGGCTGTCTCCTCACTTTATTGTTTCTTTTGCTGAGAAAAAGCCTTTTTAATTTGAATCCATCCCATTTATTAATTCTTGATTTTACTTCTTGAGCTTTAGGAGACTTATTTTAAAGAAGTCAGATCTTAGGCTCGTGTGGTAAAGATTTGGGCCTAGGTTTCTTCTATTAGGTGCAGGGTCAATAAACAAAGTATAAATATAGTCATATTAATGATATTTTGTAAATGAAATAACTGATTTACAAATAGGAATATCTGTAGTAACTTTTAGTACTAAATTGTTTTTCATTATAAAATATCTTAAAATTCATATTTTCACAACTAGCTTATTATAAATTTAATAATATTTCTAATATCATATGTATTTTATGTATATATGAGCAATATGATTTTGAATATTTGCTTAAAATTAATTTCGTCAATATACCACAGTTAATTTCAGTACTATTGTTAGCAATGTAGGTGTTTTAACAACTTTTTTACAATTAGAATGTTTATTTTTGTTTTGTTTAAATTTAATATAAAATTTAATACTTTGTTCCTACAATTTTTTAAGTTTTCCTTTCATGACATACAAATTTTATGTAGTTAATTTTAAGTTTTATGACTGATGTTTTGGTATTTTTAAACAAATATGAATTTTTTATTTGTTCTTTTTAGTTACACAGAAAAGTAGTCTATTTTGACATATTTATACAAACATGGAATATTTCTTATTCTAATCATTTTTAAAAAACTATTGTAATTTTATTAGTTTTCTAGAACTGCCACAATAAAATACCACAGATTGGGTGACTTTAACATCACATTTCATATTTCAGCCCATGACAGTAACTGAAAGTTAAGTGTTTTTGTTTTAGAAAAAATATTTATTAGCAGTATTATCTGCTAGATTTCTTCTATAGTCATCTTATGAAATATTAACAATCCTAGAAAGGATTTGTCAATTATTTTAATAATTGAAAACTACTTTTTGATTTTACTTTTTATTAAGTAGATTTTCAAGCATCTCAAAATGTATAAAGATTAGTAAATATAATGAATGCTAATATACCTTCTACCCACTTCAGTAATTGCTGCCTAATGACTACTTTTCACTTACATCTCACCCTTACCCCATTTCTCAAAAATGAATTTTGAAATCTCAGACAGCATGTAATTTCATCCATAAATATTTCAGTAAGCCTCTCCACAAGATAGGGATTTTAAATGATAAATAAAATACCAATTTCACAGTATAATTTTAATCTGTTTAATATAAGCAAATATCTATCTACTCAATGTTTAAACATCTTTGATTATATTATATTATTTTAATAGTATATTCAAATTGGGATCTATCTATCTATATATATTTTTTCATATATTGCAGTGTTTGGTATGTTTTATTAAGCAATATATACCGTTTTAGAAAAAAATGAATTCTATCAATAATATGGGGACAAAGTGCTTACTAAGTACTCAGCAGACAGTCTTCTGAGGATTTCTGAATTTATGTGCTTTCCTCACAGTACCCCTCCTCCATTCACTGTTTCTTCTGGAAAGCCCCATACTTCACAGACTTCCTCTGCGCTCTAGTCTCCCACTGTGGGTTACCCTTGTGTTATTCATATTTGCACATTATTGTTTTGGGTACCAGGAGTTACCCGCCTGTCTCTCTGGCCTTTGTTTTTTTGTACTTGACCCACCTGTTTATATTTTAAGGTCTTTTAATTTTCATGAAATCTTAGTAATTCCTTTTTGTGGATCTGATATATGTGCTACAGTCCTGTCCAGCCTGCTCTAATATTTCCTAGAACATGGCATCAACCTGTTGATTTTCGGGATGTACCTCACAACAGTGTTTGGTTATTCTTGATTATGTGGCTATTGTTCTTCAAAAGCAATTGAGGGACTTGGGCAATTCAGGAAGGTGCCATGTGCATTTTTGATGCTTCTGTTCCAACCTGATTTCAGTGAGAATGAGAGCAAGTCTGAGTGCATTTTTTTCCTCTAACTGCTTATTAGTAGCCAGACCCTGATCCTTCCCCCTGGGAGTTACCAGGACTTCCTTGGCTTTCTGTCTCAAGCTCAGACACTCACCACCCCCATTCCTGCCTGCGGTGAGAAATCTCCCCTACTACCTGCCAGAGGTGTAGGGTGTAGGCCATGTGAATAGTAGGTTGCTGGTGTGGCCCTCTCCTGCCCAGCTGATTGCCTGCCCTTGGCCTCTATGCCTCCCCTGCCCCTGCTCTCCCTGGCTCTCCACTTCTGCTTGCACCTCAAACACTCTCGCCAGCACCCCATGTGTCCTGCAGGGCATTCCTAAAGTAAACTGGGTTGGATTTCATTTCTTGAGTTAATCTCTTTTGATCTCAACTGCCCAGGGACATCTCAACATTTCTGGTTCCTGAGGCTTCTCACTTTCTAGCTACTTTGGGAGTGTGAGAGGTGTGTGTGTATGTGTGTGTGTGTGTGTGTGTGTGTGTATGCTCATACATGCTTACCAGCTCACTTTACTCACTGCATCTGAACCTAGGCATCTACAAAACCCAATTTGGATATTTACACAGAAACAATAATTTGAAAATATCCCATCAAGATTGCCTTCCCATTTTATGTGGTCCTAGGAGAGATCAGGTTTGTTGTTTGTCTGAGTTGGTGGCAGTCTGGCCAACAGGTTTATCACAATCAAAAGGTTTGCATAGATCTGAGGGAATAGTTAACAAATCCCTTAATATTACATCACAATATTTGTTATCATGTAAATCATTTTTTCCAAACAAAATTACATATAGAGTCCCAACACCTGGGACCAGAATGTAAAAAAGTCTGGTTGAAGCCAGAGAAAGAGGTTGAGCCCCTGCCAACCTGGGCTTCTTGTTTATAACCTGTGAGACCCTGAAGCACCCAGGAGGAATCCTCAGGCTCCTGAGGGAACACTTTGAAATCCTTTGCCTTAGACTCTCCAAGGATATTGCAGTGGAGTAACTTTTTTAAAAATATGCACATGTTATAAATGAACCATAAATATTGTGGGGTCTAGGATTCTACAGAATATTATAAAAATACAAAAATTTGTGTTTGCTTTTATTTTCTATGAAGTGTAGACTTCTATAGAGAGTAACAGGTTGTTTTCTTTTTTTAAATTTTTTAATTTGAACTTCTTTACAGGGTATTCTTGCTTCTTCTAATAAGACCCCTAGAGACAACACTGGCCACAGTAACATATTGAGTGATAGCTAAAAATAGTAGTTCTGTATTCTTATCATAATTTAGGAATAATTTTAGCAGTCCAATATAGGAGAAAGGTTTGCAGGCATTTTAAACCTTTCTGGTAAAGATGAGTAAGTATCTAGAGATAAAGAATTTGAATTTACACTAAACTAATATCACTTAATAGTAACGAGTTTGAAATTTGGATGCAACTTATGAAGCTGAAAACTGACATTCATCACAATATTGATAAAAATAAATTCCTCTGGTAGCGTTAAATATGTTTTAGGCAAAATATAATTGAGATATTAAGTCGACCAGCAGTGTACACATACTTGTTACTATAGTCATTAAAGGCTAAATAAAGAACAAAGTTAGCCAGGCACAGCAGTGTGTGCTGGTAGCTCCAGCTACTAGGGAGACTGAAGATAGAGTATAACTTGAGCCCAGGAATTTGAGGCCAGCCTGGGCAATATAACAAGACCACACGACTTAATAAAATAAAATTAAACAAAATAAAAAAAAATATCATTTAGTGATATAGTTGATACATATTTATTAGTTTATATAATATGCAATACATATGTAGCTATGAAAGAATAGTAAGTAAAATCCCCTATTGTTTTATTTTTACTCTTTCATTATTTTCATCCTGTCAGAAGAAATAATCTAATTCTGCCTTTGTTGCTTACTAATACTTAATTTTACTGAAAAGAACTTTAGTAAGTGTCATCTCAGCTCACAAATGTGACAGGCCATCATTACCTCAGTTTGTAGGAACCCAGGGAATCTTCCAACTACAAAACATCATTGGAATATTTATGTGCAGACAATGACTTAGTGTGGGGATCATCACACTTTTTCTAATAAAGGTCATACAGTAAATATTCCAGGCTTCAAAGTTGATATGGTCTCTGTGGCAGTCATTGAACTCTGCTACTTTAGCACTACTGGAACCATAGACAATAACTAAATCACATATACCATGTTACATAGCAATAAAACTATTCAAAAACATGTGGTGGGATGGATTTGGCCTGTGAACCATATTTTGCTGGCTCTTGACATAGAATATTTATTGAATTTTGCATATTTTTATTCGACAAAAGTTAATTGAGCATGGATAAAATGTCAAATTAAGGATTGTCTCTTAGGGAGATGGAAATACTTGAATAGTCCAAGCTTTAAGTTGACTTCATTTGATAAAAGACAAAGGATGTGTTAAAACCAGGCTGAAGTGGGGCGCTGGGTATCCAAAGAAGATAGGGTTTCTAACTACCATATTATGGTAAAATCTACTGGTCAAAGAAAAGTTAGGAGTCCAGCCTTCAGCCCTCTTCTTGGCCCTAAGGAGAAGGGTCATAGGTTGTGCAAACAATCCAACACTATTGTCCCTCTTGGCCCAGAAGACCCCTCTTGGAAGAAGGGGATGCTAGCCTAGACAATAAGTTCTCTAGTGATCTTCTTGAAGGCAGAGGACAATGGCTTTTTCCAGTTGCTTTGTGTTCCAGGGTTTTATATGATGCCTGGAATAACATACTGGTGAATTGATCGGGTAATAAATATTCAGGAGGCATAATAACAGAATTTGATGATTAAGAGGATGTAAGCGAGGGAAGACAAGCACTTCAACTTCCCAGAGTAGGCAAACAGAAAATACCCTATGGGATATAAGATGGCATGAATAGCTCATTTCGGTGTACAATTTTAAATTTTGTAAAATTTTCCCTAGTGCGTGAGCTAAGCCAACTGTGTCGTGGTCTCTATAGGGAACCCAGTCATTGGTCTCGGCAGAGACTTATTGTCTGCTTCTATCTCTCCCCTCCCCTAGTCCAGTTTTGCTCTGCAAAGAAAGCCTCTCATGCTGGCTGCTGCTGCCACCAGGCACAGTATGCAGAAGGACTCAGAAGGAGACATATGAGCCACTACAGTGGAGCAAAGCATGGGACCTAAGGGCCAGCCCAGCCTGCACCACACTCACTGATTGGAAGGCAGTAGGCCACCTCTTCCTTGATTTAGCTGATAAATGCACAGCTTCTGCAAATATAGAGTTCCAAGGAGTGTCTGCCACCTTTGGGTCATTATTTTCTTCCAAGAGGATTGAGTGAGAAAATATAGCCATAGATTATTGAAACAGAGATTGTACTGGTGTCATCCTTGGCACAGGGTTTCCTGGGAAGAATCTATTCTATTCTGAATCCTGGATTTATTTCTGGAGAGCAATTTACAAGTTTCTATAATAACAAAAGAGCAATGTCTCTTGATTGGAAAAGTTGCAGTTGGTTGTGTGTGTATGTGTGTAGTAACTTTGGTACAGTAACACTGACCCCAATTCTGGTTAAAATATCAAGATGGTAAGACAATGCTCCAGGACTCAAACAGTAGTGATGGGTTATGGACAAAGCATTATTTCTGAGTGACCCAGTAGCATGCTCCTGTGCTGGTTGGTGTACATCACCTGTTGGATGATGCACTGGTGAAGCCAGGAGTGTGGTTTGCAATAAGAGGCCTTTATCCATCCACCTGAGGATCAGCAAATCCAGTATCTGATAGCCAGGTTAGAGTTGTGCTCAGAAGTCTCCTTTTATTTACCTCTCTAGTTCACAGTGTAGTTCATTCTGCTGGGTCACAACTGAGTATCTTTCAAAGTAGAACTAGGGATCATCCTTCAGTGTGAAAACAAATAAATGACACCTTTACATTAGAAAGGACAAATTAAATTGCCTGAGACATATTGTTTGGGAAAAAAAAAATAATCCAAATGACTCGGGTTATTTGCCTCTGAGTAAAATTGCTATAATACCAAACTACATAAAAATTAATTGCTAGTATTCACATATATTGCTTATGTATTTATGCATGTATTCAAATATACAAAATTCAGGCAGATTACAGAAGAAGCCATAAAGTAAAAGGCACACTAAACTCATAATAAATGGTTTTCCTTTATTTTCCAGAAAAACAAGTGATTTGATTTGAATACACAAATTATAGCATAAATCCATGTATCTCTATACACATATCTTGGGTGTGTAACTTTTATAATTGCATGTGATGTTGAAAAAAATAAGAAATAAAATATCTGCTTTTAAATATTTTTGTAATGTGGGTAAATTTTCAGCAAAATTATATATATTTCTTTACCCTTTTCTGAAAATGTATTATATCATACTGTAAAATATTTAGGGTAAGCCTATCTTTGTAACAACTCCTGAAGAGTGATCCAACTAGCTAAAAATAGCACGTTTTATGGGAATAATAGTAATTATATTTTCCAAATGAGTCTATTCTAAATTCAAATTAAAACAAAACCTAATGCTGAAATGAGAACAATTTACAGAAAAAAAAATCCTGTTTTGCACATTCAGTGCCCCAGCAACTAGTTCATTTCTCATTCAAAATATGTAAGTGATGTGGTGATATTTAAGTTTTTTTTTTCTCCTTTACATCTTATGCTTTTATTATGAGGTAAATGTGTAATTACATAATGATGTACTAATTTGTGCTCTTCTTTGGAGCAAAGTGAAATCAAGCCAGTTTGATGTAGTAATAAAACAATTGAATTAGGGGGTTAGTTTACATATTGATTCTGGGTTGCTTTCACAATAATGAACAGACACTAAGAAGTCAAGATGTCTGAGTTCATGAATAGATAAGGCGGAGAAATTTACCTATTGAGAAAAACCTGATGATTTTTGGCCCAACAGGGGTATTTGAGAACAGTGTTTGAATTCTTAGTATACAGGTTTGTCTTCAGCAGGTAATAGTCAAGAGATAGATGGTACTTTTGAGTGCTTTCTGCAGCAGGCTTGGGTGTCCCAAAGTGTGGTGGACAGTGGTTCTGTCACAGTGGTAGGGTGCTGACAACAGGCTTTGCAAGACAGTTGTTAGCTTTGCAAGACCACTGGTGTTGTAAAGATGAGTAAGCGTGTTCCATGTGCATGTCCAGGTGGAGAAGGCTGTGCTCATGTGAACATCCTGCAGGTAGGGGCCGTTCCTACTTATAACCCAAAAGTATCCCCAAGGCCTAGGTCTCAGGTTTGACCTGAAACTGTGAAATCTGAATTGCTGGGGCAGTTTACACTAAGGGAGGTGATATTAAGTCACATGGCCACGGAGGAGACTGGTATACAGAAGACAGTGCAGAGGTCTCTGATGCTTACCATGCACTGAGCCTCAAAGCTATCTCCTACCTCCTGCTGCTTTCCCTTTCTGGTACTGGGTGCATCAAAGAGATGCTCACGCTTGGTGCCTGGTCCACTCAGGGACCAGTTCCACTGCTCAGTGCTTGACTTTCTCCTGATTTGTCTCCTCACCTACAAAACAGAGACTATGAATGTTCCCTCCTGGTAAAAAATCATCGAGAAAATGCAGACATAGCATTTGGCACCATATATAATGCAATGCCAATCAGCTCCATTGACGTACTGCAGTACTCTCACAGTTAGCCCACATATTGGGGCACCCTATTTAGAAGCAGCTGGGTATTGGGTGCCCAGGTTTGAAACTTTATTTAAATCTTTGAGGACCTGGACACGAATTGTCAGAGTGTTGAGCTCTCAGGACAGATAATAAGGTGTGAAAATTGTTTAAAAAAAACATTATTTTCCTCCTGTATAAAATGTGGCATTTTAGTTCCAGTATCTTCTTAAAGACTTCATTTAATTAAAAGTATAGTTGATTACCAGAGGGATTTTTGTCCCACTAGGAACACAGAATATTATATGTAGCTACTTCATGAAGTAAGTACAAAAACGTGCATAATCAAAACAGTGATGGTTGTTATACATGGGCATGCATTATTTGAGATTTTAAAAGTCAGTATGTTAGCTATTCCATTAAAAAATCAAATGTTTTCTCAGCCATTTATTTTTAGTTTATATAGACTAAATTATGTTATTGCCCAAATTGGAATAGTGTGTAGACAGGTAGAATAGGAGTGAAACTGAAGATAAATCTCAATCCCCACTGTATAAAATCTTCTTTCTAATTAGAGCTTTAGAATATATACATATGTATGTAAAATATTCTAGGTATATATCTCTATAGATATAGAGAATTTTTTTCCAATTTTGAAAAAAAATTCAAGAATTAGATAATTTTAAACTCTAATAGGGTTTTTGAAACTCAAGTAATGAAATATGTGTGTATGTGCACAAAATCATGTGCTTAAAAATATTAAGCAAAACCATGTCACAGCAGTTGCATTTCTCAGTGAGAAGTAAGCAGGAGTGTCACTGATGGACCCTGCACCCTGTAGGATGTGGACAGGGAAGGCTGCTGATGTTCAGAGAGCCCCAACACACCTGGAGCACTACATGGCTGCTGCCCATGCAGACTTCTCTGCACACCATGCTGCACCCCTCAGCGCTTTGATTCCACATTTCTCTTGGAATGTAGCTCTGAATGTTCCATTGGTTGCTTTGTGGTACCACTCTGGGGCTCTATCAACCTCTGCACCTGTCTACCTCTTGCAGTCTGTTACTAACTGGATTCACTCCCCAGGCGTCTTCTGCAGGGATCCTGTGGTTTACAGAGAGTGTGGCATTTCATTTCATCCCAGGAACAGGGCAAGGAGGACCTGATTAAGTTAGGATTATACAAAATGAGTGAGTGATTTAGAATGAAGCAGTGGAAGGAGTATGAGCAAACTGAACAAGGGTTAGAAAGACTTTAGATGATTTGGAAAATAATTAAGCATCAAAAGCACAATGAGTATAATAATGGTTAAGCAGATACACATACCTTGACTAGAAACAAGAATATATTCTTCCTATGTGCAGATACTCTTCTAAGCTCTAAATGTTACATTTATTATTTTATTTAAACAGCAAATATACACCCCCAAAAACCCATGAAGTACTCTTTAGTACAGTTCCCTTAGTAGTGTATGCTGGGAACAATGGTCCCAAGGAAATTCAACATTCAGGAAGCCTTGTCAGAACATGAACAAGAAGCACAATTTCTCCTTATGATTCAAGCAAAAGAATATTTGATTCTTTAGGAAGCTTGGACTATTGGTGAAGTGTTTTGGAGAGAGACAGAGATATTCTCATGCGACGTTGGATTTCAAAGAAATAAGTGTAAGTCTTGTGAAACAAGCAAGAGACGGGGTGGAAAACTTCCCGTGACAAAAATAAGCTGCTTTGGGCAACTCACTGTCCCTGAGAACATCAAATCTTGGTATGGCCTGTCAGCCATAAGAAATTGACGATAAAATGACTTAAGTGAACATTCAGGACTCATGCACATCTTGCAAAACGATTTCTACATCTACAAATTTGGGTTTCTTTGTTTTGTTTTTGCCAGATCTCAGTTCAGCTTTTGTTGTGCGTAAACGGCTTCTGGCAGCTGGTCAGAGATAAGCAAGGGCCACCTACCATTTCGTCCCATTCTCATGGTGCAGACTTCCCTGGGTGGGCAGTCAGTGTTGCTGAGGTTTCAGAGGCTGCCCTGAGCACAACAGAGATTGGAGCCAATGCCAAGTTGGGCAGATGGGCCATGTTATTATAACTGAAACAGAAAGCAGCTGTGAGCTCTAATAGAATAATTTCAGATAAATTTCCTCTTAAAAGATGCATTGCGTGTAAGGCGCCCACCACTTGGTGCTTTTGGCATCGATTTTCAACCATTATCTGATAACGTTAGACAAAAACCTAGTTAGGCGCACCGGACAGCACCTGGGGTCACTACTTCAGTTTTGCCATTATTTGAACATATAGACCTCATGCGAATGCATTTTATGATATTTGTCAGTCTACAACATCAAATTACTTTCTTTCTATCAATTACCTACACATTACAGTATAATAAGAGTGAGTAGACTGAGGATTTTGGAAATCATACTCAGAATTTACCTCACATATCATGTGCGTGCTAAGGGGATTCTGTACTGTGACAAAGCACTAAAGCATCTTATTTAAAAGTTCCATGCTGTACAAAGTTCCATTTACTTAAATTAAAGTCGGTAATTAAAGTAGATGTTTTCCAACTACTGAATCCTACCTCACTTCACTTTTGGTGCTACAGTCAGAGGAGTCATCATTGAAATCACATTTGAAGTGAGCACATGACTGGTGTGCGGTCACAGTACATATCCAAGTTGGTGCTTGGTGAGGATGCAGCTGCCCTGAGGCTGTGGAGCTTTGCTCTCTTCACACCATCACCAATCTGTCCAAGACACTGGCTCAATGCAGCACTGTCCAGAGATGGTCTTTTGTGACCCTGAGAGCAGTATTCATGTTCAAAATCACAGGAGTGACTTGAAGGTCGTCTGCACACACATAGATCATCACAGACTCTGAGCTTTTCTTTATCCCAACAGGCAAAATCCTCAGAGGGGAGAAGGAGAGCAGAGGTGGTGGGAGCAGAAAAGTCCTTTAATGTCTCTCTCCATCAGGAAGGAGAACATCATGCTGCTCAGTCTGCACCAGTGAGATTGATTTCGTATAACCATGATGAAGAAATATAATTAGATGACAATATTGAGAGAACATACAAAGTTAATCAAATGTAAAACTGCTGCTCAAAACATCTCTGGGTAGCTTTTATCCTAATAATGATGAAGCCTGTGGTTATGTTTTTTTCTTTATACACATTTTCATTTTATTGTGGAATAGAGACTTATTTGAAATAAATAAGTATATCATTTATATTTTTGTCTTTAAAAAGGAAAGCATCATCTAAAATATTATCAAGTAAGAATATAGTAGAATAATTATTAGGTTAATCTTATTTTTTAAAAATAATATAGAATATTGACAAGCTCTATGACATAGTCTTGAGTATGCTTTCTTTTACTTTGAAGTTGGCAAAAGCATGGGAAATATATATGTCATATATATATCTGATTTGATTTTTTCCTAAAACAAAGCAAAACTCTAGCAGAAATAAGAATTTACAATCAGTGTTACTTTCTACTGCTCAATATTTTTCCATTATGATATAACTGTTTGGTATAATTAAATGAATGGATTCACACTCCTAGTTGGTAATTAAAAAAAAAAAAGACTGAACCAGATGACCACATTTAACATGAAGATAAATTGTATTACTCAACTTTTTCAAGATATATACACTCTACTTATGTCAACCAAAAAGCAATTTCCTTGTAAACAAACTTTCCATTAAGCAGATTTTTCTTGAGGTCGGGTTCTTGCTATTTAATTGAAAAAGGAGACTCTCCTGTCCTTAGCAGGAGCAGCTCAGGGGCACTCTTCCTCCAGGGCCACCCTTACCAGGGGTCAAGGTTGTACTGTGCAGATGACCTGCAATGGGATTTTTCATTTTATGTAGAATGCATTAAGAATCATGTGCAGCGCCATTGATATTTTATTGCTCTGTGGGGCCATTATTTGGGGATAAAAGCAACAATAATGAGCCAAATATTTTCTTAACCTATATTAAGTAGAAGCAAATCCGGCTGAACAGTCATTTCAGCCATGTGTTTATTCCATGTTTGTTTGTGTAGCACCAAATGTGCATTCACATAATGGGGAGTTCTCCAAACTTGGCTCAATCTTAGGGATTGCTGCTGCTCATTGTTCTATTTTCCCTTGTCCCTGAACACTTGAACAACCTCCCATTTGGCTTTAAAAGTGATCTGCATGCCCTGTTCCTGCAAGATCATGGATACCCAAACATCTTCACTATTGTTGAAAGGACTATTCAAAGAAACTTACTGACTTGAGTCCTTAACTTTTCCTTATCTTGGAAAATGAGTGCGTGAATCAGAATTGGTTTATAACAAAATCCCATAAATCTCAGTAGCACAAAATATGCCCTCATATGAGTGGGTCTGCAGATTAGCTGGGGTGGCTCTCATATTTTCTGCTGCCATTCTGTGGTCAGCTGGGGGCAGCTCACTTTGTGAGCATTTGTCTTGGGATCTGACAAGACCATTGTTGCCATCAGAAATGTGTCTCCTGTAGAGGTTAAGAGTAGATGAGAGCAAGTCCTTCTGAGCATAGGCACTGGGGGGCTCTGCCTGCATGTCATCTGCTAGCACACCTTCCTCCAAAGTGAGGCACAGAGCTAAACCTAGAGTCAAGTGGTGAAGACGACTTTTGTCCACCACTATGTGGTCAGGGTGAACACGAGCATTTTGAAACAACAGTCTAATTGATCATCATATGGGGGACTTCATGATTGATGACCAAGTGACTAACTAGAGGTGATATGAAAAGAATAATATCATTAAACTTCATGAGGTAGAACAAAGGAGTGGCCAAAGGTAGGAGCACATATGAATGACACAGAAGGCAGAGATAGAATGCAGAGGGTCCACAAAGCCAAATTCCCATGGAAAATTTGTTTGTGGAGTTAGAAGGAAAGAGAGGACAAGGACAAGCTCTCCTTCTTTCACTTCTCATCCATGTTTCATTTTTTCTTTGAGATATGTGTGTGTGAGAGAATGTGTATAGGGGACCAAAGATCAGTTTTTTGTAATTATGACAAACACCTGAGCTAATCAACTTATAAAGAGAAAAGGTTCATGTTGGCTCACAGTTTGGGAGGCTGCAGTTCCAGGATCGTTGGACCTGCTGCTTGGGTCTGTAGTGAGGCAGTGGTACATCATGGCAGGAGCTCAGAGTGGAAGCGCCACATCACTCACTAGGGAACAGAAGAGATCAAGTGGAAGGGGCATGGTTCTCACTCCCCTTCAAGGGCACACCCTCAATGACCCAGAGACGTCCCACAAGACCTCACCTCCCAATGTTTCCACCACATCCCAATAGGACCACTCTGGGGACATGCCTTCAAACGTGGCCTTTTGGAGACATTTAGGGATTTTCCCCCCTTTGTCATCCTGCCAATGCAGTGAACAATGCATTTGTTTTAATTTTCCAAAATCTAGTCATATGAGAGTTTTCTAACTCTGAAGAGTGTGCAGTTTGTCATATTTTGAGACCTCCAGTCTCTAAAATCCCACAATGAATGTTTCTGATCAGAATGGGCCTCAGATGTGGAGGACTGGATTCTGCCTCTGCTTGCTTCAGCCATAGCACAGAGAGGACAGGGTCAGACTTAGCCTTCACATGAGCGCAAGCCTCGGAAACAACTCCTTCTTCTCCTGCTACAGCAAGCAGAGCGCTGGGGTGGGGGTCTCACTGGGACCCAGGCAGGGTGAGGCAGGAAAGACTTCTCCTTCTAGGTGCTGGGCTCTTCCCTGAGAAGAGGCCTCCCAGAATGATCCTGAGTCTGTGTGTGTGTGTGTGTGTGTGTGTGTATACATGCTGTGTACCATGTCTAGGGATTTGGCAGAAGGTGACCCTTGGTTCTGTGCTAGACCCTGAAACATGAAAACGAACAGCTGGGTGAAGAGGGAGGTGAAGGAGAATGCTTCAAGCAGAGGGACCAGCACCCACATGCTGAAAGGCTCTGTGGCAGAAGGATGCTTAAGAATTGAAGGAACTGAGTGTGGTGAGAGGCCAGAGTGAGGGGCAGAAGCCCTGCTAGGCCTGGCTGGCCACGGGAGCCTCAGTAGCAGCCTCTACTCATTGTTCTGCCATGGCTTGCTCCAGGTCGGTGCACTGAGGACCAGTTTCCATGTTTAAGTGTGTGCACAAGCACACAATCCAGGTGTGACTGCTGCTGGCTGGATGGGCAGGACCACCTGGATAATGTGGCCACCCTGGGATTTTTAATAAATTACCAGATGGGGATGAGCAGCACCATCATTTTGCCCCGTTTTCTGCACCGGGCGAGTCTCCGCCAGGGCACACATCACTGCTTATTCAATGTCCCCATTTTTGTGTGGATTTTACTTTGTTTTTCTGCTGCAGAGGTGGAACCCAGGGCCTTGCTCTTGCCAAGCCTGTGCTCTCACTGACCACCCTCCTGTCCTAGGTGTAAGCAATGCTTTTTACCTAATCAGACTGTCAGCTCTATGTTTTCTATTGCTATTTTAAAACTATATATTTCCCCTGCATTTTCATAATTATGTAAATTGAATAATATTGATCATTTTCACTCTGTTGTCTGATTAATTTTGCTTCTTTTTATGCATTTTTTATTAAAAATATTCTTCTTGATTCATGATTACATTTTGGGCTTCTTTTGGACTTTGACTTCTTTGAAAGTTGTTTACAGTTTCACGATGCTGCTTTAGTTTTAGAGCTTCAATCTCTTTATTTATAACTGCTATTGACTTTCCACTTTAGCATTCCTCCGTGTTCACAATGGCTGCTGTTCCTCTCCTCTTACCTGAAATCAGAGGCTGCTGGAGATATGGCTGTGGGGTGCTAGGCAGGGACAGGGCTCAGCCCAGTCACAGAGCGAGCGTCTTCTCTCCCCACAGGGCGACCTGGCTGCCTTCCCAACATGCCCCTTCCTCAGAGACAGCCTGCCCCTGTCCAGTTAGAAACCAAATGGATAACAACCAAAAAGCAATGGGAAATGACCACAGGGAGAAGATGTCAGGGGTCACTGCTGAGACATCCTTAGGTTTATGGTATTATTTTATGCAAAAAGGCCATTGCTAAAACTTCTTTTGGTTTCTGATGACATTTGCTACGTGTGGCACATATGTGAAGACAGTGTCACTTCCTCTGGGCCTCTCACAAGATTTAGCCCCTTGTTCTTAGACAATGTGAAAGCTAGCTCCTGAAGCCTCTGGATTTGGGAATTCCTTTCTAATACAGTGTCTGAGAATGAAACAGGCTGACAGATCACACAAGGGGTAGTGACTCATGTTATGATTTGGTGACAGCTTTGCTGAGAAATCCACTGAATTTGGACATCCAAGTTTCCACAAGAGAATGTACAAAATACCATATATGAAGTCTTTTGCTATCAGGCCTATCTTAGCCTTCTGATGATGTCCTATGTCTCTCTCTCTCTCTCTCTCTCTCTCTCTCTCTCTCTCTCTCTCTCTCTCACACACACACACACACACACACACACACACACACTTTTCTCTTGGTTGACCTAATCCTTTGTTTCTGGTAAGTTTACATAAAAAAAATTTTTGCTTTTAAAAGACTCTTCTGTTTTCTCCCCTCATTATAATAGTTTGAGAAGCTCACCAGTGTACAGTTTATCTCAAATAGGATTTTCTAAATGTACAAATGTGCTTTCTAAGACATGTGTCCCTACCTGGGAATTTCTCTGAGGTACAGGTTTGAGGCAGAATTAAGGGTCCAACTTGGTGAAGACAGGTGCCGCAGTCTGGCTGGGCACACAATCACGAGCCACCACACAGCTTGTAGATTCAAACAGCAACTCTTTATTCCCGAACTCACACCAGCCATCTACAATCACGTTCTGGGGAAATCCACATTCTCTGCCCAAATCCACCTCCACTGGGCTTCTATCTCCCAAAATATACTGTCTGAATCCCGTGAGAACTCAAGGGGAACTCAGGCAGCAGGATACGCCCTATTCCCAGCAGGAATAATCTTAAACCTTAAACCTGGAACCTAAACTGGGAACGCCCTAAACAGGATTATCTTAAAACCGGGAACACCCTAATCTGCCTTGGTCCTTGAGCAAGGGCACCTACATTCAATGTCACTGCAACATGACAGCAACATGGGGTACGCTGGCAAGGAAATTGTCATACCTACTTGGCTAATGGCTCCCAGCATCTCCCCCCTTCTGATTAATTAAACAACAAGCAATGTGGCTTAAGGACCGTGCCTGGTAGGTTGTCCAATTCAACATATGGTTCTTACCCGTCATCGGAAAACTGACCTTTAGGCGTCAGCCTCCTGTCTTAGGTTGATACCACTGCGATTGAATCATACCCGTCACTGACTACCGGTCCAGCATACAGCCATACTTGTGGATAGGTCTATGCACCAGTGGGGGGGTGAGGTTCTTTGCCTCACCTCTGTTGGCCCCCAAATTTGGCCTTGGTGCCAGTGGGGGAGTAAGGTTAATGTGGCTTATGGACCGTGCCTGGTAGGTTGTCCAATTCAACATATGGTTCTTACCCGTCATCGGAAAACTGACCTTTAGGCGTCAGCCTCCTGTCTTAGGTTGATACCACTGCAATTGGATCATACCCGTCACTGACTACCGGTCCAGCATAAGCCATTGGCCCAAAATTTTAGACCATCACTAGTAGAAGGGAGGAGAATACAGAAATGCCACAACACCAAGCCAATTGACGGCTCCTTGGGAAAAATTGCATCACTGGTGACACCATCAGCAAAGATATGTCAGCACTACCACAATTAACATGGGGTGTGCTGGCAAGGAAATAAAAATTGCATCACTAGTGACACCATCAGCAAAGATATGCCAGCATTACCACAATTCGCTGCACCAAACGATAGTTACATAGTCCAGGCAAGTTCTGCAAGTAGTTCAAAGCGGAGGAATCTATCAATATGTCCATTTCCTCCCAAAATCTGTCTCCTCCCAAAGTAAGTTAACTCCTTGATTGAGCATTACTTGTTGAATTCTATTCATTGATGCATCAGTTTATACAGTTTACTGTGATAGCTATCATAGAAGCTGTAGTCTGGTTGTATCTTTGTCTTCACCGGCACTGGGATGAAGATAGGAATTCTGGCAATGATGCTAAAGAGACATTATCCTGAAAAGAATTATTAAATATAATGAAAAAGAAAGGTGAAAGTAAACAAACAGATCTGTTAACCTACTTTAAAAACAATCCTTAACAGCTGTTTACCTAATTTAAATTAAACCATTTAAATCACGTGAATAAAAAAAAATAATAATAATTCGGATCCATTTTTTCATGAGCGCTCCTCATATAAGAAATATGGACATACGCACATACAGACATACAACACAAAACACAAAAGTGTACACAAACGTACAACACATAAGAAAATAGTAAAGGCCTTGTAGCTTTACCTAGGTGAAATCTCCATTGCAATGTTTAAAAACTCCACAGTCAAAAAATAAAACTGATCAGAAAAACATTAACCTAGGTTTGTATGAGCTCAAAAAATAAAAATAGAACCTTATGATGTGGAAAAATGCAATAATACAATAGCTATTGAAAAAAGCATCCTGGTTAATCACTGTCGCAGATGTAAGAATGGCCAAGCTGGAGTTCTGGATATCAGCTGTTATGGATTTGAGTCAAATCATCTTCTTTTCGATCTGTAGAAACTGTTTTAGTTAATCTCTCTGGAATCCAAATGGGCTGCTGTTCTCCCTGTGGAAAAACACAAACAGACCCCCGACTCCAGACAATCACTGGGTCAGGACCTTTCCATTGTCCTGTTAGAATATCTTTCCAAAGTACTTTAGGCTTATGTATATTTTTTGGATACATATGCCTTTCCGCAGCACTAAGTCCTGATGAATCCAAATTTAAAAAGTTTAGAGTAAAAAGCGTTATTTTAAGTTTATCTTTGGGGGATATATACCCCTTTCCAATTCCCTCTTTTTGCTTTAATAAGTATGTTTTAATAGTTTGATGAGCTCTTTCAACTATGCCTTGTCCCTGTGGATTGTATGGGATTCCTGTTATATGAGTAATACCAAATGATGAGCAAAATTGTTTAAAAGAGGTAGAGGTATAGCCAGGACCATTATCGGTTTTTAACTGTTTAGGAACGCCCACAGTGGCAAAATTTTGTAAGCAATGAGCTATAACATCTTTAGTTTTTTCTCCGGCATGAAGGGAGCCCATCAAAAATCCGGAAGAAGTATCGACTGTAACGTGTAAATATTTTAATTTTCCAAATTTTGGCAAGTGTGTGACGTCCATCTGCCAAATATGGTTAGGTATCAGTCCTCTAGGATTGACTCCAAGATTAACTTGTGGTAAAAATGTCACACAA
The DNA here is from genome assembly GCF_021218885.2 of Marmota monax. Classification (NCBI taxonomy): domain Eukaryota; kingdom Metazoa; phylum Chordata; class Mammalia; order Rodentia; family Sciuridae; genus Marmota; species Marmota monax. The sequence continues at coordinate 4,086,103 of NW_026695217.1, read as the reverse complement.
TTTTGACATTGTTTTATTATATGTCTGGCTTGTTTCTTATTTTAAAACGCTTTTGTAAAGTATTAGCATTAACATGAAACCTTTTATGAAAATTTGTAGCTTCTTCAAATGTAGAGAAAATATGTATGTCATGTGTAGTTTTATCTGCTAAATCATTGCCTAAACTAAGGGCTCCAGGCAATCCTGTATGTGCCCTAATATGTCCTATAAAGAATGGATCTTTTCTGTCCCAGATTAGACTTTGTATAGTGGAAAGCAAAGAGAAAACAGTAGAAGAAGGGGAAATCCTACCAGCATCTTCAAGAGATACTATAGCATTAACTACATACTGACTATCAGAAAATAAATTAAATACAGAATCTTTAAACATCAAAAAAGCTTGTAAAACTGCATTAAGCTCTACCTTTTGAGCTGATTGTTTGGGTACTAAAAATGTAAAATTTTGATCATGGGTAACTACTGCTGCTGTACCATTATTTGACCCATCAGTGAATATATTTGGAGCATTCATGATAGGTGTTTTTCTTGTCATTTTAGGAAAAACTACAGGATGCTTAGACCAAAAAGACAACAAAGGATTAGATGGTAAATGATTATCAAATGAAACATTAGATTTACACATGATTATTGCCCAAGTATTTAACTCATTAGCTAACTCATCAATTTGATCCATAGTATATGGAGTAATAATTTTATTGGGAGAAATTCCAAACACTCCCTTTGCTGCTTTTATTCCTTTGAGTATTAATTGTCCTACAGCCTCAGGATACCTAGTAAGAATAGTGTTAGGAGAATAAGATAAATGTATCCACAATAATGGACCTTCTTGCCAAAATACTCCTGTAGGAATATTTTTTGTTGGTAGTACAATAAATAATAAAGGCAAACTTATATCAATTCTATCCAAATGTATATTTTCCATATATGTTTCAATAATTTTTAATGCCTTTCTTGCTTTAGGAGTTAACATGCGGGGTGAATTTGGATCTGATGGACCTTTTAGAATATCAAATAAAGGTCCCAACTCTCCTGTTGGTATACCTAGATAAGGCCTTATCCAATTTATGTCTCCCAATAACTTTTGAAAGTCGTTAAGTGATTTGAGTTGATCTACTCGTATTTGAATTTTTGGTGGACGGACCATGGTTGAGGATAATAGAACTCCTAAATAATTAATTGGAAAATTTAATTGTACTTTATCTATTGCTATCTCTAGATTATAATTTTTTAATAAGTTTGTAAGTGTGGCATAACATTCCAGCAATATGTTTTTATCTTTATGTGCCAATAATACATCATCCATACAGTGAAATATTTGTAGTTCAGGATTTTGATTTCTAAGTGGCTGGATTGCTTTGTTAACATATATTTGACACATAGTTGGACTGTTAGCCATCCCTTGAGGTAGTACTTTCCATTCATATCTCTGATCAGGACCTTCATGATTCAGTGTAGGGATAGTAAATGCAAAACGTGGACTATCCTCGGGATGAATTGGAATTGAAAAAAAACAATCTTTAATATCTATAGTTAAAACATGCCAGGTTTTTGGCAAAGCAGACAATTGAGGAATCCCTGATTGAGCAGGTCCCATAATAACCATATCATTATTAATGGCTCTTAAATCTTGCAATAATCTCCATTTACCAGATTTCTTTTTGATGACAAAAATGGGAGTATTATGGGGAGATATGGAAGGTTGTATATGTCCTTCCGCTAATTGTTGTTTGACCAGATCATGGGCTACTTGTATCTTTTCTTTAGTCAGGGGCCACTGAGGAACCCACACTGGTCTTTCTGATTTCCAAGTAATTTTGATTGTCTCAGTGGCCCTTTCTGAAAATCCAACCCATGTCTGTCTGTTCCTTGATCTATTTGGATTGGTGCTGCTATACCTTGCCCTTGTTTTCCTAATCTTTTTTCTTTCTTTTAAAGCCTTGTCTAGCCCTAGTAGTGGGCGCATTAGGATTGATGTTATTTGTTAACGTCAAACCTAATTGATCTAGGACATCTCGTCCCCATAAATTTATAGGAAGATGATCCAATACATATGGCTGTATAGTTCCTTCACATCCTTCAGGATCCTTCCAATCTAATATCATAGAACTTCTATGGGGATTAGTCGCCACTCCTAGGCCTCGAAGCGTTTGAGTGGCTTGTTGTAATGGCCAATGTTTTGGCCATTCTTGACGAGAGATGATGCTAAGGTCAGCTCCTGTGTCCAGTAGTCCATTAAACTCATGACCTTGAATATTTAGTTTTAGCATTGGGCGAGAATCTAAATTTAAAGACAACATAGCCCAATCTACACCTGTGGAGCCTAATCCCCTGGAACCTCTTTCTACACTATGACTAGGAAATTTATTATGTAGGCTGGGTATTATTAACAACTGTGCTATTCTATCTCCAGGTGAAATTACTGATATACCTCTTGGAGAACTAGCTATAATTTTTATTTCACCTACATAATCGGGATCAATTACCCCAGGACTTATCATAAGTCCTTTTAATGTAGATGAACTATGTCCCAATAATAAGCCTACTGTTCCTTGGGGAAGAGGTCCTTTTACTCCTGTGGGAATGATTTGAACTCCCATCTCTGGAGTTAATACTGCTCTGGCAGAGGCGCAGATGTCCAACCCTGCGCTCCCTTGGGTTTGTCTGATGAGGGATTTAATGGACAATGTGTCCTGGGCACTAGCCTGATGGTGTTGCTGGGTTCCTCCACTGCCCTGTAGATTTGTGGTTGTGGGCCCCGGGGCATTGGGCCCCCCTGTCCGTTTTTTGGCAATGGAGCCTGATGCCTTTCTCCACGATATCTTGGATAAATACCTGGTCTTTGTCTGTTTTTTGATAAGGGAGTACCTTCTATGGTGGTTTGAGAACGGCATTCATTAGCCCAATGTCTCCCTCTATGGCATCGTGGGCAAATACCCGGTATTCTATTCCTTTGATACCTACTTTTGTTAAACCCTCCTCCTATGGGGCAATTCCTTTTAAAATGTCCTGTTTGTTCACAATCATAGCATGTTTTTGGCCTGGCATCTAAAGCCTGTTGTACTGCAGCTGCCAAGACTTGCCCTTGTTCATTAATATCTCTACATAATTTAATATATGTGTTTAAATCTTCATGTCTCCATGGTCTAATAACCTCTCTGCAGCAACGATTTGCTTGGTCATAAGCCAGTTGTTTTATTAATGGCATTGCTTGTTTTGTATCCCCAAAAATTTTGGCAGCCATTTGAATTAGCCTATCTACAAAGTCAGCGTAAGGTTCATTAGCTCTCTGTATTACCTTAGATAGCTGACCTTGTAAATCTCCATGTCCTTGTAAAGTCTTCCATGCCCTAACTGCGTCTGTAGCAATTTGTGCATATATAGCAGGATCATATTCAATTTGTTGTCATTGACCCTCATAAGGTCCTTTTCCTAACAACATATCTAGATTTCTTTGAGGGTAACCGGCTGCTGCATTTCGCCTAGCTGTCTCCGCGCAAAATTCCTCATTGGCAACCTTCCATAACAAATATTGTCCTCCATTTAGTACAGATTTACACATGCTAGCCCAATCTGCTGGCGTCATGTCCAAGTTAGTAATGGACTCGACCATGCTTACCGTGAAGGGAGCTTGGGGGCCATAGGTTGTTACAGTCTCCTTTAACTGCTTCACTGTTTTAAAATCTAAAGCACGGTGAATTCGCTGCCCTCCTGCCTGTTCAAGTACAGGGCATGCTAATCTTTGAGGTCCTGTCTCAGGATCCCATTTATCAACTACGGGGTTTGAGGGCCACTCAGCTGTCTCCATCGGTGGGGCTGTTGGTTGAATTACGCCCTCTTGTGATAAAATGGAGTTAGTAACAGCCTCCTGTTGTGGCCTTTTTCCTAACAACCCCTTTTCCTTTAAATTTTCTTCCTCTGTCTGACTAGCTCGAGAGACCTTCTCTTTTGCTTGATCTAAAATGTCTTTCTCCATGGTCTGAACCTCTAACAATTTACTTAACATCTTTTCGGTTTGTTTTTTACTAATTTCTAATCTACTATAAAGATAATGCAACCCAATAAGATAACACAAAACAAAACCGAAACTGAATGAAACAAAAATGGAATAAAAAATCGTTGTATCAATTTTCTCTTCCTCAGGGCCGACAAACTTCAAACCTTTAGTCAACCATTTTTTCCAGTTTGCCTGAGAAATTTCTAGGGATAGGCAGCTTGAAACAAAAACAAGATAAATCAAAACAATAACACATTGTTTTTTGAATTGGTCACCCATTCTTTCGCTCTTCCTCAGGGGTGAGCAATTTCACTTACCTCCAAGCTTCAGAAGTTCCCCGCACGGGCCGCCAAATGCCGCAGTCTGGCTGGGCACAAATGCCGCAGTCTGGCTGGGCACACAATCACGAGCCACCACACAGCTTGTAGATTCAAACAGCAACTCTTTATTCCCGAACTCACACCAGCCATCTACAATCACGTTCTGGGGAAATCCATGTTCTCTGCCCAAATCCACCTCCACTGGGCTTCTATCTCCCAAAATATACCGTCTGAATCCCATGAGAACTCAAGGGGAACTCAGGCAGCAGGATATGCCCTATTCCCAGCAGGAATAATCTTAAACCTTAAACCTGGAACCTAAACTGGGAACGCCCTAAACAGGATTATCTTAAAACCGGGAACACCCTAATCTGCCTTGGTCCTTGAGCAAGGGCACCTACATTCAATGTCACTGCAACATGTCAGCAACATGGGGTATGCTGGCAAGGAAATTGTCATACCTACTTGGCTAATGGCTCCCAGCAGACAGGATTATTTTCTCCTATGTACAAAGTTATCTTATTTCTGGAAAAAAAGAAGTGATAAGCAAATGGACAGGTCAATAGGAAATGCCCAGCAGTTACTTTTAATTCTGATGGCCATTTCTGTAAACTAGGATGCCCTTTTATGGGATTCACTCCATTTGCCAATTCCTGATTTTTTTCTCTCATGCCACTTAGGCTGCTGTGAACAATAATCAATTATGTACAAAAATGTCTACTTTAAATAACTGCTAATTTAAAAGAGTAAATTCAGGGTTGAGAGAGAAAAGGAAAAGGAAGAATGAAATAGATGTCAGCAACAGAGTGAGAAGCAGGCAAGGAGATATGACCCGTGTGTCCCCAGGCCTGGGGGACAAGTCGGTTGGGCTGAGACAAAGGATGAGGAAGGATCCTGGTCCACCTCCTGTAACACCTCAGCATCCAGAGGGGCATCATCTGAGCACTCATCAGATTTGAGCCCTCAGACCTGCTCCTCTGACCTGCAGCTTCCTTCTCCAGCTATGCTCAGCTAATTGAACTAATAAATTTAACCTCACTTGTTTTTATATTAAGCATACAAATAATGTAATTGCAGCCAAAACAGAAGAAGTCAGGAATAAACATATATGGGATTCAAAATGCAAAGCATGACCTTTCACAAAAAAGCATCAAATGTGTTTTCATTTGAATTAAGACAAATAGTGGAAAGTGGCTCTTTATAACTTTACGAGTCAAATAGGCATAAAGCAATTCACTGATCTGTATTTTTCATAATGTTATTACTTTGTAAAAATTCCATTAGTGAATGAGTTAGATAGATAGCCTACTTCCTGGTTATGGGTTTTGATTGGTTTATATGTTTTATGCATTTTTATAATTAACCTATTCGTATTTAGTATATGTTTCAAAACCAAGAACTTGCTAGCATTTATTTACTATACCAAATGAATTTTATTTTTGCTTTCTTTCACACATAGTACTTCTCACACAGGCGATTGATACTAGTAAATTTGATTTGATGGTAGCACAGTAAATAGCAAAATTCCAGACATACATAAAAGTATTTCATCAGACTGCGTGAGTTATACAAGCTCATTTGAGGATGGGCCTTGGCTATCTGGGGCCTATGTCTCAGGAATGTGTCTACTGAAGCTGTGGCAGGGTTTGTGGTGGGCTCTGTTCAAGAATGAACACCCAGGGTCCACTGGGCTGGGCACCATCCAACCTGTGAATGTCCATTTGTTGATTGAGGCTGGACATAAATGTTCTGCCCAGGGGAACAAAATTTTGAAGTGATGGTGCCCTGCCCTTGTGATTGGCTGCTGTGTGAGAGGCAGAGGAGAGCAAGGTCTCCACAGACCTGTCCTGAGAAACTGAAATGATGAAGTTTCCACTCTCCAGTGGCAACCTGGCAACCTGTGATGGGGACACTGTTGTGGGGGGTGGGTAGAGATCAAGAATCTTGCTGTCGACCTATAAGTTTGAGCTGGCCATTAGATGACCATAGCAGTCCCCAGTTCTGGGGAGAATGCAGAACTGGAAATACGTATTGGGAAGTTTTCATTCAAGTCTTTGACACCAGATGAAATAACCAATGGAGTGAATGAAGATAGGAACAGGCCTAAGAATTTACCCCTGGAGTGCCCCCAGGGAGCAGGATTTAGGGGAGACTTTAGGGGCCTGAGAAAGGCAGTAAAGAAAGCATGACTTTGTATATGTTGTAACACTGTGTTATGGTTTTTTCTTCTGTATTTTACACTTTTAATCCACTGAGAATTTACTTTGTGTTAACTGCAATGTGGCATCTCATGTTGTTATTTTTCACTAACAGCCTCTTCTTCCAGAAACATCCATAAGTAGATTGTCATTCATCTGCAGTGTCAGAGCTGGCCAAGGAGGGGCACATATATGAGAATATGATGACTCTGACATCTCAGTTTGTTCATGTATCAATTTTGTCATATTAGCATATACCTCACATATCCCAGGTTTATGAAACTTGATATTTGATAAAGAAAATCCCTTCATTATTATCATTTTTTAAACCTCTATCTGGACTACCCTCAGCTCTGTGTTTTCATGTTTGTTGGTTGGTTTTTGGTACTAGGGATTGGGCACTTAACCTCTGAGCCACATGCCCAGCCCTTTTAATTTTTTTTTTTTTTTTTGGTATTTTTTATTTTGAGACAGGGTCTCACTAAGTTACTTAGGGCCTTGCCAAGCTGCTGAGGCTGGCTTTGAACTTGGAATTGTTCTGTCTCAGTCTCCTGAGTCCCTAGGATTACTGGTGTGTTCCACTGTACCTGTTTTTCATGTTTGAAAATCAGATGTTCAAGCTTTGTAATAAAATGGGTAGTTTCGATTTTGTTTTCTTATCTTGAAATTTGTTGAATCTATAGCCTATTTGTTGAGAATTAACATTTAGAGAACATAGTAATAATATATTTTAAAGATTTTAAAAAACTTTTTTTTTTAAATAAACATTCACCTTGATTTTAATGGGTTTATTCCCAGGTCATTTGGGGTTGATTTTTGGATTTGAAAATTGTGATTTTTTTTTATAATTGCATTTTCTAACAGTAAGTTCTTGATATATTAAAATTCAATTTGAAATGTTTTCTGTACCCAATGAAATTATCAGCAACCATCTATACTGTCCGTTTCCAATCATCATACATTTTAATACTTTTGTCTTTAGCACTGTACTATATTAAAATACAGAAAAGATGAGATAACAGGGCACATCTTTTTCCTGTTTCTAATATTAAAGGGAATGCTTTCGACATTTCCCTACTAAAAATGTTTCCTGTTGGATTCTAAAGATGCTTGTTATTAGAGATAATAAATTCTCATCTATCAAATTCTATTTTTCTTGAATTTTAATCAATAAATCTTAAATTTATTGTTTTTTTGTGTATCTGTTAGAATAATTTTTTTAAATGTAAGGAAAGCAAACTGTTTTGATCTATGCTCCAATATTAACTCAACTAGTAGTAAACTAAATGAATCTCAGTGTCCTCATTCTTGTACATTGGTAGATTTGACTTAAACAATTTCATATATTATTGTGATTAGTAGTTCAATCTTTATGAAACCCCAAGTTGGATGAGTTTGATGTAGTTTTACTCACTTTTTTAAAAAAAATTATTGCTTCCTTTAATTATATATGATGGCAGAATCCATTTTGATATAATTATACAAGCATGGAATATATCTTACTCTAGATAAAGTCCTAGTCTCACGGATGATCATGACAGTGGATTCACTGTGTTATTTTCATATACATACATGGGAAAATTATGTCAGATTTATTCCATTGTCTTTTGATTTTACTCATATTTAAGACTGAGATAGGGCCAGAAAATCCCCTGGTTTACTTTCCTCCGTATTTTATGTTATTATTCATGATTTCCTGGAGTTGTGTTCTTTCCAATAGGGATTCTGAACATTAGGGTGAGAAGAAGAGCTGTAGAGAATCACTCACGTATTGTCTTTTCCTTTGACTATTTTGAAATAAGTCTTTTCCCATTTCTTAATTATTTCCTGCTACTGATCATACTTAAAAAAATAAACATGGCTGTCTTTTCATCCTTCCACACCTATGCCTACACCTATATCTAGCAAGCTACGTAGCTAGAATGCATGTCTGTTAGCTCTAGGGAAGTGCAGTCCGTGGTGTCTCTGTGCACACACATCTTTACCCAGCAGTCACCTTGTTCTATTAGAAGTTATAATAGCACTAAAAGCACTAAATTACACTGAAATTTAAAAGTACAGGTTTTTGCAACCATTTGTTACACACACACACACACACAAACGATTTTCTATTGCCTGGGTTTTGCAGGTGAGGAAAATAGGATATGTTTGAATCTTTGGAAATCACAAGTGCCTCAAAAAGTTTCCTATTTCCTGCTCTGACTTGGGGGACTTCCTAGCACATTATCTGCTACCTGCAGGTATTACATATTAAGGAGAGAATACTAGTTATTTTCCCCTTTCTGCCTCTTTAATTCCTACAATTTTTCTATATTGCTTCTTCACTCTCTACATATTTAGTAAAAATCTTAAGGGAGAATGCTCCATTTTCAGCCAAAAGCTGGGAAAAAAAAGAAAGATTTTGCAGAAGCAAATTTATGGTCTGGACTGTCACGCCACCACAGGAGATTATTCAGGACCACATTGATAGCAAGAGCAGCTGATATTTATTTGGTATCCAAAATTGTAAATTCTTTAAGTTTACATCAGAAGTTTATTTGCTGTGAGTATTTAATAAATTTAAATCGGGTCAATGAAATACCTAATCATATTTAAAAGTGTATTTTCATCATAATCTTGTAACACATTGTAAAATTATATACATAAGGCAAATTTGACTAATAGTAATGAGATCAAGTGAGTGTTAAAATATAGCTATATTGCCAGCTATCATTTTCCTTGATTGCAGGTTATTTAAACTGCTAAAGTTTTCTGGGGCTATTTTCCATATTTATAAAATGATAATAGTAAAAATAAGACTAGGAGGAAGGACAAGGGGAAGGAAGATGAGCACAAGTGAAAGGGAAGAATGGGAAGGCGGAGGAAAGAGGTGATAAAAGCGCTTTGATAAATTGTCGTTTCCATAGCAACTGTCATCAGCATTTTTACTGGAGTCGAGTCATTTTATTGCTTTTCACTTCTGGGAAGCATGAGCCATAATCAGGTATCTTCACAGGTAAAGATGAGGAGACTTAAAGCACACAATGCGCTTGAGGCAGAATGGTAGGAGATAAAGCAGAGGCATTTTGCAGAAGATAGGAAGAATCAGAGCTGACTAGCCAGAGCTGGGTGCTGGCAGAGCCCACCTGTTGTTGAACCAGTTTTCCCTGTGGGGACCTGAGAGTAAGATCTAATCAGCAAGCATGCTTTGTGCTGACAGACCAGACAGACATCAGGACCAAATCTTGTTATTTTATTATTTTTGGTACTGGGAATTGAACTCAGAGGCACTTAATCACTGAGCCACATCCTCAGCCCTTTTTATTTTATTTTTTTAATTTAATTTATTTATTTATTTTTTTTTATTTTGATTCAGGGTTTTGCTATGTTACCTAGGTTCTTGCTAAATTGCTGAGGCTGGCTTTGAACTCTTAATCCGCCTGCTTCAGCCTCCTGAGCCACTGGGATTAACAGTTGTGCACTACTGTGCTAAATAGAACTAAATCTGAACAATGAATAATCTCTTGGTGAGAAGTAAACTCCTTAAGTAAACACAATCTCAATGCAGAAGCCTTGTAAATGAAGCCAGTGACTGACATACCAGGGTATCCTTCCCAGTGACAGCTTTGGGAGACCTTTGTGCATCGGGGACAACAATGCTGCTCATGGTTTTTTGAAGGTGTCAATGGTTAGTCTAGGGTACGATTTCACTGTTAGACACATGGGTTCAGGTATAAAAGTATCAATCAGAACCAAGGCCCTGTCTTCCTAACTAGTTGTGGACTCAGCAGTGAATTCACAGGTGCAGGGAAGTGTTGTACAGCAGGAAGGAGAGAGATAAGGGGGGAAAGGCAGGAGAACAAAGGAAGCCTAGGACATATAAAAAGGGCAGAACACCTCACTCACTTCTTGGGCTACCAGGATACCAGCTATGGCCCCCTCTCTCTCCCAGGAGAAGTCTATGTTACCCCTTTTTAAATAAACCCTGCTTTATATGCTTGCCTCAGTGCTTCTCTAATGTTCAAACTTCAATATGTGGGGAAGCAGAACTCATCACCGGTAATGGGCGGTATCACATTGTCTGTGGCTCAAATCTGGAAATAAAGCAAAAACATTGAGAGATTTCTGTACTCAAGAACAAGAGCCATATGTGGCTTATATTATAATGCAAACTGTTGCAGATACACCAAGCCAGGGGGACCCTGTGATGAAAGTGTGACCCTGCTCTGGCTAATCAGCCCTGATTATTCCCATCTTCTGTAAAATGCCTCTGCTTTGTCCCCTATGATTCTGCCTCAATCGCATTGTGTGTTTTAAGTCTCCTCATCTTTATCTGTGAAGAAACTTGATTATATGGCCCATGCTTCCCAGAAGTGAAAAGCAATAAAATGACTCAACTCCAGTAAAAATGCTGATGACAGTTGTTATGGAAACGACAATTTATCAAAGCCTAGTTAACAAATAATAACCTATTAAACATGTAAAATTAGTAAGACCTAATAAATATTTTGCACTGTATTTCTAGGATGGTGTAGTTAAGGAAAACATTTAGGTCTGGGATTATACCGTGTCTTTTCCTTATTTTAGCATTTTCTTGTTCTTAAGCCTCTTCTGGCCACTGATCTCAAAGTAGTCCTGTCTGTTCAGAACCTCTTAATATTTAATAGCAGCTGCAAACCACTCTCTATTTGCTCTTCTGCAGTTAGGTTCAAGAGTCACACTTTCGTCACAGGTTCCCCTTAGCCTGGTGTATCTGCAACAGTTTGCACATACAGAACAGCCATTCTGTGTATTTGCAGGATGGAGGTTGGGGTTCTGCTTCTCTAGTACGACCCAAGGAGATGATAAAGTAAACTCTTTCTCCAACACTGGAAAGAAGGAAGCATTAGCTGATAACCTGGTTCACTCTCCCACTGAATTCTGTGATCTTCTTGTGAACAGTTCTGAATGGCACACATCAGGAATTTATCGTTCAATTGTATTTTTGTCCACATGCCATCATTATTCATAGTAAAAAACAAAACCAAGCATAGTTAACAAGGGGATCCAAGAAAATGAATCCAATAGTTCCACAGGCCACAGGACACCTACTACTTGCTTTTGCAAAACACAACCAAAATGGACTTTGGGATTCATAGAGACATATCTCATGCCTATCAGTAATGCTGTGATAGGCATGAGATATGTGAGCATGGATGGATTAGATTTTCACCGGTATGCTGCCCAGTGTCTATTTCTGTTTAAGAGCTCAGCTGAATTTTATATCATCTATCTGCCTTCAAACCCTTCTTTAGAATCATATCATTGTTTTCTTTTGTCCTGGAATCAAAATAGCTTTGTGTTGCAATTCTATAGTTTCTTGTTGATTTTTACTGGAAACATTATGCTCCTGTGGATAGAAAGATCTTGAAACTCCTCCTGCTCACCACTTCCACTTACCATTTCTGCTTCTCAGTAGTGTCCCAGAGTTGCAGCTGAGCAAATGGATGTTCACAAAAATGAAATCAGCAAAGGAAAAAAAATGCTTTTCAAGAAAAAAAGAATCCAAAATTGTGGTAGAAAAACAACACAAAATGTTTCAACAAAGATCGTTATGATCTTTCCTTTTTCCCCCAAAAAAGTGCTCATGAAAAGTGGCCTCTCCTTTCCACCCATGTTCTCCCTTCATTCCTAAACCTTCAATTATCCATCGAGTAAATTCCTAAAAATTAGTTTTAGGGAATATTTAGTCTTTTTCTACTTTCCTGTCTTTTCCTGCTTTTCTTTGCCATTTGATTCTTAACCAGAACAGCACTTTTGGGGGATGTACTAACCATATATAACAAATACTTAAAATAGAACATGTGTATTACCCTTATGTTTTGAGGTCTTAAAATTCCTCTAAAGAAGGATAAAGTAAACCCAAGCATAATCACTAACTAGTGGTCTACACTAGCTGCTTCTGCCTCCTGAGGAGTCGTCATGAAAACAAACAAAATATGGATAAATATAAGGTTAAATTTTAATTTAGAAGCTATGATATGTACAAAAATGTACAGTTGATGCTTGCTTTAAATGAATCCAATAGTCCCACAGGCCACAGGACACCATATATATGATATGGACATAAATAAATATATGTATGTGTACATGTGCATACAAATATACTTTTTCCATCTTTAAATTTTTTCTCTTTATTCCACTTTCTCAGCAATTAATAGTTGCCATGTGGTGTGTGTGTGTGTGTGTGTGTGTGTGTGTGTATGTATTATACTTACTTGGTTGTCAAAAAAATCTTGAATCTCTGGGTATGTAATTGTCATCCAATTTGGGGAATATTGGACATTATTCATTCAAAAACATTTTTATGGTTCTTTCTGTCACTTATGTACTTCTGTTTTGTTTTATTGGGCACTGGGATTGAACCCAGGGATACTTTACCACTGAGTTGCATTCCCAGTCCATTTTTATTTTTTATTTTGAGACAGGATCTTTCTAAGTTGCTGAAGATCTTGGCTAAGTTATGGAGACCAGTCTTGAACTGATGGTCCTCCTGCCTCAGCCTCCTAACTCCTCTATTTTTAAAACTTCAATTAATGCAAGGTAAATGATTTAATATTTTCCCCATAAACCTTGAGTATAAATTAGTTAATATTATTTGGTCTTTTTTCTCTTTGCTTCACTTCAAATAATTCATAATACTAGGACTTCAATTTCGATGAAATTTTCTTATGCAATGTTAATTTGTATTTAATCTTACATGGTTAATGATTATAACTAGAAACTCCATTCAATTATGTCCTTCATGTCTCTTTTTATTATCCAAATGTGTTTTTGTTTGTTTGTTCTTCAATACTGGTGATAGTTGTGGGCATGTAAGCTCTTTGCCACTGAGCTACAAACCTTTGCTAATATTTATTTTTCTGCTAGTTTCATGGTACTTATAATTTCTGGGTGTTTTTCTATTGATTGGCTTTTCTTCTAGTTTGGAATTACCTTGGCAAGTTTAGTACATTTTGTTGGATGCTGTTCTCTTGATGCTAATCTGTGAAGGGTCTGGATAGAGCTGTGTAATAGGACTTGGTGGTTATCATTCTAGCACACAGGTAAAGTGCATATGGACTAGCTTGATCCTTTCAAGATCAGTTTTTATTTTATTAATATTATTATTACTACTTTGTACTGGGGATTGAACCCAGGGACACATAACCATGAGCCACATCCCTAGACCTTTTAATTTTTATTTTGAGACAAGATCTCACTAAGTTGCTTAGGACCTTGCTAAATTGCTGAGACTGGCCTCCAAGTTGTGAGTCTCCTTCCTCAGCCTCCTGAGTTGCTGGGATTGCAGTCATGCACCAGTGCTCCCTGCTCCAGGTATATTTTTAAGCTTTGCTGGTGTGGGGTTAGAGCAGCTATCATTTCAGGGGCCTCCATTTGATGGTCTGCATGAGGACACAGGACTCTCCAGTGGCTGAGTACAATGAGATTTTCTCTGCACTTGGTGAGGATGGTGAGCTGCCTAGAATCCATCTCTGAAAGTCCATTTTCCCAGCCACATGGAATTGGCATTACACATGCAGAGCCCCATGCCTACCAAAAACCTAAGGGCACCCAACACAAAATCCTGGGATTCTTTTTCTAAACACCACCCACTGTGTTTACTTCCTGAAAACCACTCATTTGTATTCTCCAAGCTTTGGTGTGTGTCTCCATATCTCCAGGAGTCTGCCTGGTTCTGATTGTCCACAGACTGCACAGGCAGAGAGCTGCCCCACTTTAAAGCACCCACTGTCTGGGTTCCTTATCTCTCTGAGTGCAGTCCTGCACTGTCTATTTTCAATACAGTATTACATTTTATCTCCACTATTGATATTTTAAATATGCCACTTCTTTGGGCTATTTATTATTGTTTGTTTAAAGGGCAATAATAAGATGCATTTTGATACATTACTATTTACCTCGCTACTTCACAAACAATGATATGCTGTTTTTAATTTTCCCCTCTTGTCCATTGGGCTTTTGTTCTAAGTTGAGTTATTCATCCACATAATATGCTCTCATATATTGCCACAACTTTTTTCTTTAAGCAAGTACAGATGGCCCTCTGCATTCATGCCTTCAACCAACCTTGAACTTAAAGCAGTTGGGCAAATTGTATGTACTGAATGGATTCAGACTTTCTTGTCATTATTCCCTAAACAATATGAAGACTATTTACATAGCATTTACTTTGTTGTAGAGATTACAGGTAATCTGGAGAGCAACCTACTTGAAATTAATTATAAGGTGCTATAATTACTTACTGATGTCATAAGTAATTTAAAGTACATAGAAAAACTGCACAGTCACATGCACATATCATGCAATTTCACACAAGAGTTGAACACCTGCAGATTTTGGTATGCCTGGGAGTCTTAGAACCAATCCTCTGTGGATGTCAAGGGGCAACTCTAATAGATATTTAAAGAGATTTAGAGAATATGTGGTACATAGAATTCCATCTGTACCCACCTGGGCTGATCTGATATCATTTCCCCTCACGTGAAGAATTCATGTGTTTGTAGAATGATTCTTCTGGAAAACATCCCGATAAGCTTTGCTCCAATAGATATGCTTTTATTTTTGAAAGGTCACACACACAAACACACATACATGCACATACACATGTGCACACACACGTGCACACATAGAGAT
This sequence comes from Marmota monax, assembly GCF_021218885.2. Taxonomy (NCBI): domain Eukaryota; kingdom Metazoa; phylum Chordata; class Mammalia; order Rodentia; family Sciuridae; genus Marmota; species Marmota monax. Next base: position 4,070,936 of record NW_026695217.1, on the reverse strand, counting down.
ACAGAAATCTAGGCTTGCAACTCCTGTTTCAATTTTCCATTCTGCACATTTTCCCTGCCATCTATCCTCCACTCCTTCTGGTGAGTTCTGCCATTCATTCCTCTGAAGGTAATCTTTCTTTGTCTTGTGTCCGACTCCTAAGACTGTTTTCTTTTTCTGCTGGTATTCAAGCATGGGCTCAGACACACTTGTTTGCTTATTTATCCTGCATATATTTCAATGAGTCACCTGGATCATGGGTGCTGGTTTTGATTGTGATCTCTGTTCTTCCCCCCCTGGGTCTGTTTCCTGTTCCTTACAAGTCTTCAACTCTCTGTAGTCTTTTTACTTTCTCTAATTTTTCTGTCATTACTATTGATTTCCTCTTTACATTCTCCAAAACTTTTCTTTATTATGTTCAATCTATTGTTAAGAATATCTAAAAAGGGCTGGGGATCAGCATTATCAAAAAAAAATATAAAGATGGTTTTAGTTTTATTTCTGATATTTCAGTTTTTAGTTCTAGAATTTGCTATTTTTATGCCTTCTAAATCTCCAATTTCCCATCTCGTTAGGCAATATATTCATCTTTATTCTGAGATTCTTTAATATATTCATGAAGGTTGTTCATTTCTGTTGCTTTCAATAGCTAAGTTATCTCTAGTTTTCTATTCACAAATTTTCTCTTAATAAAATCATACATTTTTTAAAAATGCATTCCTCATTTTTTAAATTTAGTTCTGGAAAATGTGTTCAAAACAGAACACTGACATGATATGAAACCCTGTATATCTATTTATCTATCTACCAATCATCATTGTCATCAGAAGAGAGAGAGACATAGACCTAGCTCCTCTGTCTCTTCCAGGAGACAATGAGTGTGGAGTTCACTAGTCTGAGCCAACCAGTATCTTTGCCTTTGACACCAGCCATCAAGCACTCCTGTTGCCCCTGTGCTGAAATCATTGATAGCAACTGGACTTAAAATAGCCTGAATTGTGGATGCAGGTTTGACTTATTTACTCAGAATTTAAAATATTTAAAGGACTCGTAGGCATTGATTCTGAGATGGTGAGAATTTAGGGCTCTGAGACTTTGTCATCACGAGATTGAAAGGGCTTGAGATTGGGATACATGGGACCACGAGGCTGTGAGGTCATGCTGTGGTGAGATGGTTTTACTTTCTAACCCCACACCTGGCCTCTGCTTCCTCAGTACAAGCCCCATGTAACAAAATTATTTGGGAGAGTGGATCATTTTGTGATGGAGACTCTTAAAGGTTCATATTTGATTTGCTGGCCCACAAGTTTCTCAAAGTTGTCTCTTGTCCCTCCCTTTCTGAGAAATGGCTCACATCTGACTTTTGTGACTGCTCCTCCCTGGTTTTAGCACTGAGTCCAGGTATGGAAGGACACTTTGACACTGGCTCACTTGGGACATTCTCACTGTTCTGGAATTTAGTTCCTATAAATTTCTTTATACTGTAAGTCTTCATTGGGTTCCAAGGAACATATATTCTTTTTGTTTAATCTGTGATTTCTTGTTGTGGAAGGACTGAATGAAGATCTTTAATTTTTTCTTATATATTCCTGCAAGAAGAAACCTCATCTGTTTTCTATGAAATGCATCCCTCTATGGAGGCAAACAAGAAAACCTGTCATGAGATATCTTCCTGCATTACACCATCTAGAACAAATTTCTTCCTGGTCTGAAATTTCAGTGCTTGTTGATTTTCAAAGGGACAAACCTTTTCCCTTCCTCCCTGCAGGGATCATGTTCTTCACCTCTTGGGCTTAATTCATAGTTCAATAGTGACTTAATCAGAATATGGTGCAGGCTGAGATAAGGCCTTGTCCAGGGCTTATAGGGATCAGCCATGATCTCAGGGACCTTGTGCCTACGCAAACCAGCCCTGGCTTGCTTCGCCAGAATTTTATAGTATGATGACTAGGTTTGTATCTTATATAAGGTACTATTATTAGAAAAATTCAATCATTCCTAAATAAACTTATTTAAACCTCATCTATGGGGCCCAAAAGTAAAACTGGATTTTCCTTTGAAAGATGAATGGAAGATAGTGGCTATGTTAATGAATTAACCCATAGTTCAGAATGTCTGGACCGTTATTCTTGAATAGCATTTTAGAGTTCCTGTGTTCCAGGTTCCTGTGAAATAGGAAATAAACTCAGCCTTATATATTTTGAAAAGTAAATGGAAACCACTATTAGTTCAGTTCAAATATTGAATGGCACATCTTTCACTGATCTAAAACAATACCTGGTTATAAGAAACCAAAATTAATTTGTAGAAAAATTCAGACTTGTACATGACCTAGGCATAGTGACGTCATACAAGTGGCCTTTCAAACTCTAACATGGGTGATGAATTAAAAATACACACAAGCAGATTAAAGCAAACAGAGAAGAGACAAAGTGGGTAATACCTGCAGAACCAGGAAGTGGAGAGCAGGTGCTGGAGGAATGTGGTCATGGTGGAGCAAGGCCTCGTCACCTCCTGTGTTTCCTGCACACATCCGACCCTTCCTACAGCAGGCTCCCTCCATGGCTGTTTCCTCACAGAAATGCCTGTCCAGGAGATCCTGAGAAAACAGATGGATTTTGAATGTCAAAGACATTCCATTTTATTGAAATTTCTCAGCAGAGTACTCTGATGGGTTAGGATGTGCATCTTCATGAAGTGTGCATGATTTGCCAAGGCAGAAATCTGGAAGTGACTGGGCATTGATCATATAGCTGTTCTACATTTCATCTGTTATGCAGTTCAACAACTATGGCAGAGGAATTTCAATGGCCAAACAGAAATTAGTATGGTTTATTTGGGTTATTTAATATAGCCGAACCACATTACCAAATGTGTGAAGATTTCTTTACATCTCCTTGATGTTTATTCCATTCTAATTTACCATTGAAGTCATTCCTCTTCCTCATTACAGGTTAAACTCCTTGAAGATATGTCTCCATGGTGTTAAAATTCCTTCAGCACCTTGACAACCACTTAAAGCAGTCAATGCCAACTTGTACCAACTTTTTAATTTTTTACCAAAGAAAAATAAAGTAGCAAAAAAATCTCAGATTGAAAAACTTGCAAACCCTCAAAGCAGAGTTTTACTAAACCCATTAGGCCTGCTTCTGCTTTTTGAAAAGGTAGCCCAAAATGTAGCTCATGGGGGCTGAAGTGGAGCTGACAGGTAGATGTGAGGGTGTCTGGGATTTACAATCACAAACCTGTATGACTCATCAGTGTCTAAGCCATGCCAGGAGGCCACTGTTAAAAAAGGACCTCTCTAGTTTGCTCTACGAATCCAACAGGGCTATGCAGAACTGCTCACTAGAGTGTAATGTCAACTGAGGTCTCGCCAGCTTTTATACATTCACTCATCAAAATGGACATTACTTGGTTGCGAGATAATTCAACAAATAACAAAATAAAGTTTTTAAGTAACAATAAGCTTATCTCTTTGGTCCCAAGTGGGTCTCTGCCAAGTGTTCTCCCCTTCAGATTTCCACCACAGTTACGGAAAGAATGATTCTCTTAACATTATCAGCATTTTACTATGGGAGGATCACTGGAGGGAAATAAGTTCCACCAGTCTTTGGCATGATCCTTTCAATGACAAAATAAGAGATAAGGAATTAGGAAAGTGCAAAAATTAGTTAATGAGTATTTTAGGTTAATGATTAACTTTTAGCACGGAAACAAAGAGATACCAAGACTAATCCATAGTTAATTTCAGCATAAATCATGGTAAAACATACATTGATGGCAGATATTAAAGGATTAGCAAATGAAACAAAATTGTTCAAAGATCAAAGAAAAGTAGCAGAAAGGATTAGCTCTCTAATAAGAAATTATTCCACCAATTTCTATGGGAGGAGGAAATGGTGTAAACACTGGAACTATATTTTAATATTCATAAGTTATGTGTAGGCACCTGTGTTTAACAAGATATAAAGTGGGATCCAATAGCCTCAGTTTTAGTCTCAGCACTGGTACAAAATCATTTCTAAGAGTTCTCACATTTCAAAATGAAGCAGATGTTTTGAATGAGGCTTCACAAGTGAGAGGCTGTTGCAGGCAGAGTGCGAGCACCTTCCAGGCGCCCTGTCCTGATCGATGGACCCTTCATATGGTGAAGGGGAACTGAGATTGCAGATGGAGCTGAGGTGGCCACTGATGACATCCAGACAGGAGATCATCCTGGCTTATCCATGTGGACCCTATATGATCTCAGAGTCTCATGGAAGCAAGAAGGAGAGGCAAGTTCACGTAAAGCAATGTGAAGAAGATAGCCAGCCATGGCTGGCTTTGACAGTGGAGGTGGCCCCGGAGCAGGGGAGCGTGGGTGGCTTCTAGAAGGTAATGTGGGAGAAGAGCAGCAGGAATAGGGTGAGTTTTGATTGTCTTCACTGGGCACTTGCCTGAAGCCTGAGAGAAGGTCGAGGATGTTCACAGAGGTTGGCTACAGATTAGAAGGTTCTTTGGAGTTACCTATCTTCCTCGAATCCCACCTTTCTCCTCACCTCAAGACTAGTGTGGAAGAGTTCAAAGGGCAGAACTCATTCCCTTGCAGCTGAGGGAAATACCAATTGGTGGAGGGATTATCTTGTGACAACAGTGTACAGCCAGGAGTGGCAGCATTGGAAGGTGCTGTGGAAACAGGCTGAAGGGCTGTACCATCAACCCAAGGACCAACGTTCCCAGAAAACCTCATCACCTGTGCAGGACTTCCAAGAACAAAGGCACAGGCTGGGACAGCAAAGCCAGTGTTGGTGGTTTTAAAGTTACTTTCGTTCAAAAGGCCTTCAACAGAGGAGCTGGACAGGAAGGAAGCTGTGGAGGCACCAGAGACCAGAGGCAGGACCTGCACTGGGGATTATACCTGTGGAGCCCCCAATGAACCCAGGAACAAGCCTCATACAAATGGTCCATACTAAGCACACACCACTTCCTAAGGAACCAATTTCAGTAGACTTGAGTGCTATTCAGGGCTTTCCTGTCCCTTACCTATCCTTCTTCCCTACCCAACCCTAACCCTGAGAGTACAGTGCATTCCAGGTAATGATAAGCAAATCTGCTTTCTGTGATCCTGGGCCCACAGAATGGAAAGGCTTCAACACACAGCTCTGAGCTTTGCAAAAGGAGAGCAGACACACCAGTGTCCACAAGCCAATTCTAAATGTCAGAAAGCATTTCCTTCAAGTGCTGATCTCTAGACTGCTCATTTCTACCCAAGTAATAGGATCATGAGCTACAATAGGGCTGCTTCTACTCAGGATAGGGAAAGGTTAGAAGACATGATGCCAGAGACAGGGACAGATCTACTGAAGAGGACAGAGGACCTGGGCCATGACATAGCACAGTGCTGTCTGGGTATTCACAGGAGCATTCCTGCACACAGACAAGCATCCTGCCTCTGCTTGGAAGAAGCCAGCAGGAAGGCAGCAGGCTCACTTGTCAAGGAAAAACAGCAATCCCAAGTGACAGTTTCTCAGAAGAGCAAGCTGATGCTTCAGTAAGGAGGATCTTCAAGGGAATCTTCCTTGCCTTCTTTCACCTGCCACTTGGTGGAAGCTGACCACTACTTATTAAAAATCTCTCTCTCTCTTTACACACACACACACACACACACACAGAGATATATCTATCTATCTATCTATCTATCTATCTATCTATCTATCTATATATATATATATATGTATATATTTGCCTGTCTATCCATCTCTGTATATGACATATATAGGTAATTTATACATTTGTAAAACTAAACATATAATTTAGTTTCTAAATTGTATATGCACATGTTACTTTATAAATTATATACTTACATATGTAATTTACAGGATGAAGGGCTGCACCATCAACCCAAGGACCGTAGTTCTCAGAAAAACCTCATCACCTGTGCAAATGTAAATTATATATTATAGATATTATAGATACTATATATATTATATATTATATGTTACATATAGGATTTACACATATATAATTTACACCTTTATAATTTACACACTAAATTACTATGAGATATATATATATATATATATATATATATATATATATATATATTTTTTTTTTTTTTTTTAACAAACTGAATTGTAGTTACTTAATTAGCTCTCATGGTAAAAAAGGTGTTATACCTGTTACATATGCTTACATGTGCATACATGGACACAAATACTGATGTCCAGGACAGCTTTTGAAGTAAGATGTGTTGATTCTAGAATCCAGATAATTCTTTAATTAAAAATAGTCCATTTCATTCTGAATGCCTTAAGCAAAACAGGTGCTGAGCTGTCACAGCCTTCTTTTAGTATGTCCTCATTTCTTTGTTTCTTTCTGACTCTTCACAAAGAAGTTTGAAGCATTGTCAAGATGAAGTGGCTTTTTTAGCACTGTTCAAAAGATTGGTTTTCAATTCCAGGTGATAATGCCAGCTCCCAACATGCGGCTGTTATTACTTCAGTTAATTCCTGCTGTATTATATCTCGTCAGAGTTTTCATCTAAGGCACAAATTCAGTTTTCTTTTAAGCAAGACCAGAATTATCTAAACCAACACAAACATTTTCAAGGGAAATAAAATAAGGCATCAGAGAGATGACATTTTTGGAAAGTTTTTGTTGTTGTTGTTGTCATCATACAGATCTGAATTAAAATGAGAATTGCTTTGGGGAAATAAGCTAGAACTTGAACTGGTTTTTTTTCCTTAATATCAAAGATATTTGAAATGGGCTTTATAGGGAGGACCATTGGTTTGATTTTAATAACTAATGCTTTTAAAAGAAGGAGACAAGAAATAAGGTGATGCATTAATTAATGATTCTATTCAGAAATATCTTTTTAGTCACTACACACTTTTAATTCTGAATTTCTTGTGTGGAATAGGTAAATTATAAGCATTAGGCCTTGTTAGCATATGTGTTTTTTTTTTTTTTCATGAGTAGGGGAAATTCAGAAATTTACAGTAGCAAAATTTCCACTTGTGTTGTGTTCCTGCTCCTCTTTCTTCTGTGTGGGGCTATACTTTCTGGATAATTGTTTCCAAGGAGCAGCAGGGTCCTGACTCATGAGCAATTCTCCCAGAGTGTACAGTTTGCAGGCAACATCTCAGGTTCCACGGGACACATATTAGAATTCCTGGGGCTAAAATACAGAAGTAGATTTTAACAGCATTCCCAGGTGATTTTCTAGTGAATTTTGAAAATCTTTGCATTTACACATGGAACATAGATTTTGAAGTTTCACACATTTGAAGCTATATGAAAACATATTCCATTTGATCAATTTCATAGTCTTATATTCTAATACATGGCATTCATCTGTTTTAACCCAGGGTCCCACTGACATAGTAATGAATTATTCTATTCCCAGGGTAATGCTAATCTACCTCTAGATAAACTGAAATATTGGGCATTTTTCTTTGAGAAGTGAGATGATGCTATAAGTCATTCTTTATGGGGGAAATAGTCCCAAATGACTACTCCTGTAATCATGAGTATTTACAATTCAATAGTTTCATATGAAAAAAAATATGTGAATGAGTTTACATCCTTTGAGGTTGTCCCCAGGGCAAAAATAAATAAATAAATAAAACTAGAGAGTTAACAGTACCAACTAGAAAGCCAGCAGCCAGCCTTATGCAGTACCCTGAAACCCTACCTGGAATGTGGGTATTGCCCAGGTGTTCTTGTTCCCTCTGGGAACGCTTCTCCTCTGAATGTTTTTGATCTACCCCAGTATGAAACGTTTTCATTCCTAAAGGTCTTTTTTTTTTTAATCCGCAGGTAGTTGAAATCATTGTAAAATTATTCTTTATATTTAGTGCCAATCTGCCTCCCAATACCCTCTGCTGACTGATCAAGTCTCAAACTCTGAAGCATTACAGAAGAAACTGAGGACACATTTGACAAGACAGCCTTTCACATAACTCACTAGGAACGTGTCCCTCTGTGTTCCAGCCCTACAAACACACTCAAGTCTTCCCAGCTGTGTTCATCTTTCACTGCCTGTCACTTGTACTCCTCTCAGTTCTTTTGATTCCTTTTTAAAGCAAGTCTCACTGAAAACATTATTGTCCTTAGACAAGTTGTTTTTGTTCTCTCATTTAGTCTGGACATCTTACTTCCATTAAGATGATCAAAACTGATTTTTATGCATTCACTTTCCACTTGCAAGTTGATATTGCAATTTGGTTTTGATTTTCTTGGCAGCCAGAGCCCATCATTAGCTCATTTTTGGTTTTCAGGCAAGGACATGTCTGAGTTATTTGCTGTTAGGCACTGAAACTCCATTGCATATTTATAGTGATTATATTCTGGGATTAGAAATGGTTAAGGTTACCTCATCAGCGGGGCCATGTTCTTCTTGCCAAAACCCATTCATTCTGTGAAGACTTATGAAGAGCACTCTGTGCCTGTCCCTCAGATACACACAGTACATACAAGAAGCAATTCCAGACCCGCAAGCGTTCACCTTAAGATGAAAGGATACAATCTCATGTCATATAAAACCATGAAAAGCAAAGAAAACAATGAAAATTACCTCTGAAGCTCCTAAGCAGATTGCATGGGGGATGGTGAGGGAAGTCACCAGCCAGGGAGGATGAGGGAAGGACCTCTGAGACGATGGCAAATTTGAGGCAACTGCACAGAAGGCCTAAGTGTTTCATTGGAGCACATGGTTTTGTTTCCCCAGACCCTCCCAATCAACTTTCCTATCCAAATCAGCCCATGAACCCCAGAGAGCAAACTGTGGCCCAACAAGCTCTGCCTACTGGGTCCAATGAATGAGACAGAGAGCTCACGAGAGGATTTAGGGTTCTGGCCAACGCAAGAGAGTTCTTAACAGGATTTGAGAAAGTGGTGATATTTAGATAAAGGCATGCTATTTTTGTTTATTTGTTTTGTTTTATAAAACATTGATCTGCTGGGTGGGAGCAAAGTGGTTCTCTGTAGGATCAACACCAGATCTGGGCTGCCAGGAGAATGTGGGATCCTATTCCCTTGGAAACTGCACAGTGAGTAGGATGTGGGGGTCATGCACAGAAAACCTGCCCCACAGCTGTGTCTCTGGAGTAGAGATGGAGGCTGCTTCCCTGAGCACTCTGCATCCTCGACTCTCAGGTTCTGATGAAGTCCCGAACTCCCCTCCATCCCTCTCCTGGTTAATTTTGATCATCTTTCTCCATTCATCTTTGGACATTCCAATTTTTCTTCCTGGCTTTGCCTGAGGATTTCCATCTGAATCCTTTTGGACTTGCTACCCCTCTCTAATCCCATGGCTTCCTCCTTGGTATTTTCAACATATCACATGCTAGTTATTTTCTCTCCACTCTCCAAATTCATCTCTCATCTCCTCTGCCTTGATCTGTTTGATAAGAACGCTTTGATGATAGTGAAAATTTATTTTCCTGGGTGAGTAAACCAGAATTGATATCCCTTACCAATGATATGATGAAGCCCTCTCCTACATTAGGTACACAACTTCATCTAGATGAAATCAACCCAGGGAAACGAGAGATGCAGGTGGACACAATTCTGGGCTGTTGGTTCTTCTGTCTTTGTTCTCAGACTCATTTTTGCCATTTTGTTGCCCTGGAATTTGCCCCATGAGACAGACTTTAAAACTGTCCTCTGGAATAGTTGGGTTCCACCAATATGAGGTAGCACCTGAAGATGGGAGGGTGGAAGTCAGCACAAGAGTAAGGTCCTCACCCTTCCCTTCCTTCCTCATTGCATTTTGGTGTGGCTGCATCTGTTTGGGGCTACAGCTCTAGCTGGATAGCCCCCTATAGTCCACGCTCACAGGGGCCCCTGTCCCTTCAGGCAAAGTACCAGCACAGTTGTCTCCTGTTGTTTGTCCCTGGGTAATTTGCCACCCCAGAATACCTCCCTTGACCCTTACACCACTCTACACAGCACTTTCACTGAGTCATTTTCATTAAGCCTTTTAAAATGTGTCATTTGTTTCCTGCTGAGATGCCAAAGTGCATGCCCCAACTTTGCCTGCAGGTGACTGATCTCACTGAGAGCAATCTAGCTCCACAAGAATTTGGAAGACTTGGTGATGAGAAACGTGATCATCCCCACAGTGTTTTGACACTTCGCCGTAATTCTAGAGATATTCCAGAAGGATCAAAGGGACAAGGAATGAGTGAAGCAGCATCAGGAGAGGAAGCACATGGGCTAAACAGCTCTGGAGGGCTCATCCCAAGATCTAGGCTTGTGTGGTCTTCATGCATTCAGATCACCCCAGTGATCCCCAGACAATGGCAGTGGTCGAATAGTTAACAAGCTTTCAATGAATGGATGAAACATGATAAAGGAAAGAAAAAGTAGACTCTATCAAAGAGGAATTTTTGTTTGTTTTATCTTTATGAAAATGTATCATATAGACAATGTGGTATAATAAAAAAAATCAATGTAAACCCTGCATCTAGGTATTTTTTATTTGTGGGGTGATTTGTGTCTTTCTTTCCCCTTTTGTGTTATATTTTTTGGCAAGTAATAGGTTCAAAGTACTATTATCTGTTATTTTTGATCTGATTACTGATCTCACTGAGAGCATTCTATCTCCACAAGAATTTGGAGGACTTGGTGAAGAGAAACGTGTTTATAATTTGTATAGAAGATGCATCTATACCAAAAAGAGTATAAAGTAAATATATTTATTGTTCCACTATCCTTTATTAAAATTAAACCTACATTTTGGATTTTTTTAGTACTAGAAATGGTTTTCATCTTGAACTTTAAAAATTTGGAGACAATGTATATTTAAAAAAGCTCAGTATTTTTTTTCTTTTTCAGTGTCTATTTTTAAAGCTTCTTGAATAATTATAAAAATTACCTTGGGGAAGTTCTTTGTGAATTGCATTATCTTCACATAATATTATGAATATCATTCATAGCATCATAAGCCTGCCCTTCAAAATGGAATTACTGGAGCATCTTAAAGCACAATTTTCATATTTTTCTAACGTGAGTATGTCTGAGAACTAAATATGTGCAAAACATTAGAAGGATTTTATACAGTCAATAATTTCTTAGCCTGGAAAATATTTTTCTTTACTCCTATCTATATCTATGGCTCTATTTTAATTTCTCCTAAATGCAATACTGAGTAATTAGTGGTTTTATATCAAAAGATGATGATAAATTCTTTAGCATAATTCAGTATGATTCAATGCAGGAGGACTTAATGGTATAAAGATTTTAGATGAATAAATATAATAAAAAACATCACAACCAAACCTTCTTTAAATGTAAAAGAAATATCTTTAAGTATTTTTAATTTTAATTGTTTCATTAGGTCTTTAAATATAATTTTTCTTTTAAGTAGAGTAGGAATTTTATATTTATAATTAAATGCTTCAGTGTTGCAGAAGACAACATATGATTCTTTGAAATACATTGAATGTCATTTGCTTGTGTTTAAAAATCATGGTAACAATGATATTAAAGCTCCTTCAAGGAAGATGCAAATACCATTCATCAGGAAGAGAGTGACATGGAATAGAAAACAGCTTCAAAGTTCCCCAGGAACACAGACAGGTACTATTATTTCTATCAAACCCAGAAAATAAGAATAGGTTATTCATAGGAAATATTTTTTTAAGAAATAATTTTTTCTTTCTAGAATTTTCTTCTTTCTATCATGCAAGTAAGGTCCTGTCATTGTATATCTTAACAGGAAGTGAGTATGTCTTCAGTTTTGATGATCTATTAATAACAGTGATTGTAAGAGCAGTATGACCTCATACTTCATTTTTAAACTTTTAATACCAATGCAAAATGCCACTATTGATTTTCAAAAGATTTAAATTAATGTATCTTGTTTAAAGTGCTGTTTAATTTGTAGTCCATAATCCAGTCTCTTTTGAATTCATTAATTTAACAAACGTTGCGTTTCTACTGGGTGCACGGCATTAGGACAAACTTGGGGACAAACAAATCAGTGAGGCCATGTGTTTCACTAAATATCAAGGGAAACTTCGAAAAAATACTTCCAAAATACATTAACATATGATCAGAATATCCAGTCAACCTGCAAAGAGTGGGAATATCAATCTTTGGGCTGAATATGAGAATCACAGCTGGGACATAATGGTACACATGCTCTATTGTCACTTGTCACTTCATTGCTACAGAAAACTGAGAGTCTTGGAAATCACTTCTCTGTTGCTCCCTGACTCAGCTCTGGTCACCAAAAGGGTACCTGTACCAACACCAAAAGAAAGCACAATACAGAGTTTGCTTTCCAAGCTGTGGTCAGACATTTCCACTTTGTGCACACCACTCAAGGGTACTGAAATTCAAGGTAGCTTAAGGCCACAGATCAATAGTAGAAGGATTGGCATGGAAAGTCTGTGGCAGTTAGCATCTTGCATTTTGTAATTGCAACAGTGCATTATTGTAGAAAAGCCAAAAACAGGAAACACACTGTAACAGCACATTGGAGACTTCAGGTTTTCAGGAAGGACATCGGCTGAGAGGGTCAAATACATGCACTGGTACTGGAAGAGCGAGGGAGATGCTTTCAATGGAGGTTTGTGGGTAAGTGGAAGATGGCAACAAAACAGCTCATGTCTTAGCTATAGAACTGCTAGTGCGATTTTTAAACATGGTTTAGGGTTTCCAGGGATCTCATTTTTAAATTAGCAATCATATATTTGCTTTTGATCATGACATAAGCTGTGAACACGCTGGCATTCTTGTGCATGTTCAGTTTGCCCTAGAGCCCATGCCCACTGCATACTTAGGAACAACACCACGGGAGATGAGAAGTCCAATATTTCTCGAGACTTTCAAAAACCCTTTACCAGGGGCTGAACTCAGATGCCACTGCAATGTTGGCAGCCATAAGATCTGTAGATGAGTCTCCTTGTTCTGGAAAGAGAGAATAAAGGAAAATCGCTTTTTAGAAGGAATAATAAATAGTAAAAATAGGTAAAGGAGGAAAACCCTAAGCACAGGGCACACAGTACCGCAGGTGGGGCGGGTTGCATGGCAATTTCTTTTCTCTCTATTCTCCAGCTAGAAGTCGAAGACAGAGGCATGGGCAGATGTGAGTTCTTTCTGGGCCTCTCTTGCCCTGTAGATCAGTCTTCCCCTGGCGTCTTTACTGTGGACTTTCCTCTGTGTATGTCCCTGTCCTGATTTCCTCTTCTGATGATGACACTAGTCACAGAGGTTCAGGGCCTTGCTTATGACACCATTTTAATCCCTCCAGTCACATCCTGTTGGACTTGGGGTTAGGGTTTTACCACATGCACAGCAAAGAGGACAGGTCATCCCACAACAAATATCTCTGAAAATAATTAACTACCTAAATCAGCCAGGTGTGGTGGCCCATGCCTATAATCCCAGGGGCTCCAGAAGCTGAGGCACAAGGATCACGAGTTCAAAGCCAGCCCCTCAGGAAAAGCAAGATGGCAATAAACAACTCAGCGAGACCCTGTCTCTAAATAAAATACAAAATAGGCCTGGGGATGTGGCTCAGTGGTCGAGTGCCCCTGAGTTCAATCACCTGTACCAAAAAAAAAAAAAAAAAATCTAAATAACTCTAAATTACATTTATGTATAAAAATGGAGCCATTTGTATACACGCACACAGTAACAGTATTTTAGGGTAACAATGTGAATTGAGGGAAATTTTATCAAGATTCTTTTGCAAGATACAGTACAGATGGATGTTTTTGTGGGAAGTGAGTCCATAATATATAATTTCCTGTACAGGAAAGACAGTTGCACCAGAAGTCAATGAAGGGCAATTCGGGATAATCTTATTAATTCACTACACCCCGGAATGTCTTGAATTGATGGAAGAGAAGCCATGTGGCATCTGTGTGTGGCATCAGTGAAGAAGAGCACATTTCACCTCACCTTTCTCCCAGGAGGGCAGTGGGCACAGAGCAGAGCCCTGAGATGGCCCTTCCAGTTGACTCAGGGCAGATAGAGCAGTCAGTCACGTGGGACAGCACTGCTTCAGGGGCTGTTGGCAAGAGCAGCCATGTGGCTACAGCTTACCTGCAGCCTGGCCTAAACCCCAGGTGGGAGGTCTACAAGGCTATAAAAAAGCCACACACATATGTCTTTTCCTTTGCATCATCTGGAAATATTTGAAAGGGATCTGGACATCCCTGAAAGAATTCCTAATGCTGTTCTACAGTAGCTCAACACCAGATCACAGTCTGATATAGTAAATGTGAAATGTTTAAAATCAGTTGGGAAGTAATGGACTTCGGGGACTCTGCAGAGAGACTGTGAGAAGTTATCTCAGGGAATAAATGTACAATTTGTGAATATTATGGGAATCCGACATGTAACTACAATGCTGTAGCAGTTCTGAGCTTGTGCTCGCAGGGCTTAATACAGTCACAAATTCTCTTTCCATGCTACGCATCAGCTCCTTAGGAAGGCCCCAGGGCTGGGGGATTGACTGGCAGACATACCCATAGGACCTTCCTGGTGATCCATCGCCTTCCATATTGCTTACTATTTTCCCAACTAACTGCATTATATGATAGGAGTTAATTGTTTAGGATTTGAGACTTTATTTTACTAGTAATATACAGTCTTCAGTCACTTTAGAATTAAGATACATGACATAGGGCTCTAAGGATTTTTTAAGGCCTCTTAAGACCATCAAGATACTCACAAAGCAGGGACAGAAACCCCCTACCTTGGTCTTTATTGTTATGTGGTTTTTTAATAGTGTCTGAAAGAGCCCTAGAGAAAAAACAAAGCAAAACAAAAAACCCTAAAAGTCACTATTACATGTGTTTTGCAGAGGCTCTAGAAATACATTCTCTGCACTTGTCTCAACACACTCAAAGCCCAAGTCCAGTTTCAGGGTTGTACAGTGTACAGAAACGTACATTCTGATTTTCTCCAGAAGACAATGTCTGCCTGCTCCTCTGTTCTTGAATTTCTCTCAAGTGTCTATATCACAGAAGTTCATAGGGAAAAGGTCCTGGGAGAAGGGAAATAGACCCTAAATCAGAATCAATAATATATCTGTATACCCAAATTGTATCAATGGAAATTAATGAGAGAACATATAGATTGTTGTGCAGAAAACCTAATTTCTACTAGATGAGGATTTTGTCAGCACATCTCAAATATAAGCAAGGTGAAGGATAGAGCTTTATAAACAATGAAAATTTCTGGAATAATAGACATACATTATAAATTACTTTTCAAATTATTATTATTTTTTTATTTTTTATTGTTGGTTGTTCAAAACATTACATAGTTCTTGATATATCATCTTTCACACTTTGCTTCAAGTGGGTTATGAACTCCCATTTTTAGCCCATATACAGATTGCAGAATCACATCAATTACACATCCACTGATTTACATATTGCCATACTAGTGACTGTCCTGTTCTGCTACCTTTCCTATCCTCTACTATCCCCCCACCCTCCCCTCCCCTCCCCTCTTCTCTCTCTACACCCTCTACTGTCCTTCATTTCTCCCCCTTGTATTATTTTTCCCTTTCCCCTCATTTCCTCTTGTATGTTCTTTTGTATAACCCTGAGGGTCTCCTTCCATTTCCATGCAGTTTCCCTTTTCTCTCCCTTTCCCTCCCACCTCTCATCTCTGTTTAATGTTAATCTTCTTCTCATGCTCTTCGTCCCCACTCTGTTCTTAGTTACTCTCCTTATATCAAAGAAGACATTTGGCATTTGTTTTTTAGGGATTGGCTAGCTTCACTTAGCATAATCTGCTCTAGTGCCATCCATTTCCCTGCAAATTCTATGATTTTGTCATTTTTTAATGCAGAGTAATACTCCATTGTGTATAAATGCCACATTTTTTTAATCCATTCGTCTATTGAAGGGCATCTGGGTTGGTTCCACAGTCTTGCTATTGTGAATTGAGCTGCTATGAACATCGATGTAGCAGTGTCCCTGTAGCATGCTCTTTTTAGGTCTTTAGGGAATAGACCAAGAAGGGGAATAGCTGGGTCAAATGGTGGCTCCATTCCCAGCTTTCCAAGAAATCTCCATACTGCTTTCCAAATTGGCTGCACCAATTTACAGTCCCACCAGCAATGTACAAGTGTACCCTTTTCCCCACATCCTCGCCAGCAATTTGTTGTTGTTTGACTTCATAATGGCTGCCAATCTTACTGGAGTGAGATGGTATCTTAGGGTGGTTTTGATTTGCATTTCTCTGACAGCTAGAGATGGTGAGCATTTTTTCATGTACATGTTGATTGATTGTATGTCCTCCTCTGAGAAGTGTCTGTTCAGGTCCTTGGCCCATTTGTTGATTGGGTTGTTTGTTATCTTATTGTCTAATTTTTTGAGTTCTTTGTATACTCTGGATATTAGGGCTCTATCTGAAGTGTGAGGAGTAAAGATTTGTTCCCAGGGTGTAGGCTCTCTATTTACCTCTCTTATTGTTTCTTTTGCTGAGAAAAAACTTCTTAGTTTGAGTAAGTCCCATTTGTTGATTCTAGTTATTAACTTTTGTGCTATGGGTGTCCTATTGAGGAATTTGGAGCCCGACCCCACAGTATGTAGATCGTAGCCAACTTTTTCTTCTATCAGACGGCATGTCTCTGATTTGATATCAAGCTCCTTGATCCATTTTGAATTCATTTTTGTGCATGGCGAGAGAAAGGGATTCAGTTTCATTTTGTTGCATATGGATTTCCAGTTTTCCCAGCACCATTTGTTGAAGATGCTATCCTTCCTCCATTGCATGCTTTTAGCCCCTTTATCAAATATAAGATAGTTGTAGTTTTGTGGATTGGTTTCTGTGTCCTCTATTCTGTACCATTGGTCCACCCGCCTGTTTTGGTACCAGTACCATGCTGTTTTTGTTACTATTGCTCTGTAGTATAGTTTGAAGTCTGGTATGGCTATAGCGCCTGATTCACACTTCCTGCTTAGCATTGTTTTTGCTATTCTGGGTCTTTTATTTTTCCATATGAATTTCATGATTGCTTTCTCTATTTCTACAAGAAATGCCGTTGGGATTTTGATTGGCATTGCATTAAACCTATAGAGAACTTTTGGTAATATCACCATTTTGATGATATTAGTTCTGCCTATCCATGAACAGGGTATATTTTTCCATCTTCTAAGATCTTCTTCTATTTCTCTCTTTAGGGTTCTGTAGTTTTCATTGTATAAGTCTTTCACCTCTTTTGTTAGGTTGATTCCCAAGTATTTTATTTTTTTTGAAGATATTGTGAATGGAGTGGTTGTCCTCATTTCCATTTCAGAGGATTTGTCGCTGATATACAGGAATGCCTTTGATTTATGCATGTTGATTTTATATCCTGCCACTTTGCTGAATTCATTTATTAGCTCTAATAGTTTCTTTGTAGAGCCTTTTGGGTCTGCTAGGTATAGAATCATATCATCTGCAAATAGTGATAATTTAAGTTCTTCCTTTCCTATTTTTATGCCTTTAATTTCTTTCGTCTGTCTAATTGCTCTGGCCAGCGTTTCGAGAACTATGTTGAACAGAAGTGGTGAAAGAGGGCATCCCTGTCTTGTTCCAGATTTTAGAGGGAATGCCTTCAATTTTTCTCCATTCAGAATGATGCTAGCCTGAGGCTTAGCATAGATTGCTTTTACAGTATTGAGGTATGTTCCTGTTATCCCTAGTTTTTCTAGAGTTTTGAACATAAAGGGATGCTGTACTTTGTCGAATGCTTTTTCCGCATCTATCGAGATGATCATATGGTTCTTATTTTTAAGTCTATTGATGTGGTGAATAACATTTATTGATTTCCGTATATTGAACCAGCCTTGCATCCCAGGGATGAATCCTACTTGATCATGGTGTACAATTTTTTTGATATGTTTTTGTATCCGATTCGCCAGAATTTTATTGAGGATTTTTGCATCTAGGTTCATTAGAGATATTGGTCTGAAGTTTTCTTTCTTTGAAGTGTCTTTGTCTGGTTTAGGTATCAGGGTGATGTTGGCCTCGTAGAATGAATTTGGAAGTTCTCCCTCTTTTTCTATTTCCTGAAGTAGCTTGAAAAGTATTGGTATTAGTTCCTCTTTAAAGGTTTTGTAAAATTCTGCTGTATAGCCATCCGGTCCTGGGCTTTTCTTAGTTGGTAGTCTTTTGATGGTTTCTTCTATTTCCTCAATTGATATTGGTCTGTTTAGGTTGTCTATATCCTCCTGACTCAATCTGGGCAGATCATATGCCTTAAGAAATTTATCTATGCCTTCACTATCTTCTAATTTATTGCAGTATAAGGATTCAAAATAATTTTTGATTATCTTCTGTATTTCTGAAGTGTCTGTTGTGATATTGCCTTTTTCATCCCGTATGCTAGTAATTTGAGTTGTCTCTCTTCTTCTCTTCGCTAGCATGGCTAAGGGTCTGTCGATTTTGTTTATTTTTTCAAAGAACCAACTCTTAGTTTTGTCAATTTTTTCAATTGTTTCTTTTGTTTCGATTTCATTAATTTCAGCTCTGATTTTCATTATTTCTTGCCTTCTACTTCTTTTGCTGTTGTTTTGCTCTTCTTTTTCTAGGATTTTGAGATGAAGTATGAGATCATTTATTTGTTGTTTTTTCTTTTTTTAAGGAATGAACTCTAAGCAATGAATTTTCCTCTTAGAACTGCTTTCAATGTGTCCCATAGATTCCGATATGATGTGTCTGTGTTTTCATTAATCTCTAAGAATTTTTTAATTTCCTCCTTGATGTCTTCTATAACCCATTGATCATTCAGTAACCTATTGTTCATTCTCCAAGTGATGTATGCTTTTTCCTTCCTTCTTTTATCATTGATTTTCAGTTTCATTCCATTATGATCAGATAGGATGCATGGTATTATCTCTACTCCTTTATATTGTCTAAGAGTTGCCCTGTGACATAATATATGATCTATTTTTGAGAAGGATCCATGTGCTGCTGAGAAAAAAGTGTAACTGCTTGATGTTGGGTGGTATATTCTATATATGTCAATTAAGTCTAGGTTATTAATTGTGTTATTGAGTTCTATAGTTTCCTTATTCAACTTTTGTTTGGAAGATCTGTCCAGTGGTGAGAGAGGTGTGTTGAAGTCTCCCATGATTATTGTATGGTGGTCTATTAGACTCTTGAACTTGAGAAGAGTTTGTTTGATGAACATAGCTGCACCATTGTTTGGGGCATATATATTTATGATTGTTATGTCTTGTTGGTGTATGGTTCCCTTAAGCAGTATGTAGTGTCCCTCTTTATCCCTTTTGATTAACTTTGGCTTGAAATCTATTTTATTTGATATGAGTATGGGCACTCCTGCTTGTTTCCGAAGTCCATATGAGTGATATGATTTTTCCCAACCTTTCACCTTCAGCCTATGTATGTCTTTTCCTATCAAATGCGTCTCCTGTAGGCAGCATATTGTTGGGTCTTGTTTTGTGATCCATTCTACTAGCCTGTGTCTCTTAATTGGTGAGTTTAAGCCATTAACATTTAGGGTTATTATTGAGATATGGGTTGTTGTTCCAGCCATATTTATTTATGTTACTAAACATGGTTTGTTTTCCTCTTTGATTATTCCCCCCCCCTTTACTGTCCTACCTCCCACTGTTGGTTTTCATTGTTATTTTCCATTTCCTCTTCCTGTAATGTTTTGCCGAGGATGTTTTGAAGAAATGGTTTTCTAGCTGCATATTCTTTTAACTTTTGTTTGTCGTGGAAGGTTTTAATTTCATCTTCCATCCTGAAGCTTAATTTCGCTGGATACACAATTCTTGGTTGGAACCCATTTTCTTTCAGTGTTTGAAATATGTTATTCCAGGATCTTCTAGCTTTCAGAGTCTGTGTAGAAAGATCAGCTGTTATCCTGATTGGCTTACCCCTAAATGTAATCTGCTTCCTTTCTCTTGTAGCTTTTAAAATTCTCTCCTTATTCTGTATGTTGGGCATCTTCATTATAATGTGTCTAGGTGTGAATTTCTTATAATTTTGCACATTCGGCATCCTGTAGGCTTCTAGAATTTGGGATTCTGTCTCATTCTTCAAGTCTGGGAAGTTTTCTCGTATTATTTCATTGAATATACTTCTCATTCCTTTGGTATGGAGTTCTATACCTTCCTGTATCCCAATGACTCTTAAGTTTGGTCTCTTAATGTTATCCCATATTTCTTGGATGTTCTGCTCATGGTTTCTTAACAGTCTTGCTGAGCTGTCTATGTTCTTTTCCAGTTGAAATACTTTGTCTTCATTGTCTGATGTTCTATCTTCTAAGTGTTCTACTCTGCTGGTAGTATTCTCAATTGAGTTTTTAAGTTGGTTTATTGCTTCCTGCATTTCTAGGATTTCTGTTTGTTTGTTTTTTATAACCTCTATCTCCCTGTATAGTTGATCCTTTGCTTCCTGGATTTGTTTGCGTAATTCATTGTCGAAGTGATCTTTCATTGTCTGATTTTGCTGTCTAATGTCTTCCTTGATACTCCAGATCATCTGAAGCATATATATCCTGAATTCTTTATCTGACATTCCATCTGCTGCAGCTGTTACCTCTTCTAAAGTTGCGTTGACCTGCATTGCTTGTGGTCCTTTCTTTCCTTGTCTTTTCATACTGCTTGCGTTTCTTTCTTCTTGGTGAAACTGTTGTGTTTTTGAAATTTTTCCCCCCCTATCTATTTATATTGCTCTTGTATAGTTGAAAAGTCTCCCTTGCGGGCGCGGGCGGGGGCTCTGCTCTGCCCCTCCTCCAATTGGTGTGAGGTGTCTACCACGCCCTCGTACCACTGGGCCTGATCCGCCGTTCTGTCGCAGGTCTGCCTACCTTGCAGGCGGGGGCGAAGGCTCTGCCCTACCCCTCCTACCACGCCCGCGGACCGCCGGGCCTGATTTGCAGGTTAGTTGCCGGTCTGCCCACCTTGCGGGCACGCGTGGCAGTTCCGCTCTGCCCCCACTCCAATTGGGGTCACGTGACCACCACACAGGCGGGCCACTGGGCCTGATCTGGGCGCGGGCAAAGGCTCTGCTCTGCCCCTACTCCATTTGGGGTGAAGTGTGTACCACGCTGGCAGGCCGCTGGGCCTGATCCACCGGTCTGTCGCAGGTCTGCTTACCTTGCCGGCGCGGGCGGCGGCTCTGCCCTGCCCCTCCTACCACGCCCGCAGTCCGCTGGGCCTGATCTGCAGGTTGGTCGCAGGTCTGCCTACCTTGCGGGTGCAGGCGGCGGCCCCGCTCCTCCCCTCTGGCTCCACGACAAAGCGAGAGAGACTCGGGTATCTGTGACTCACCCTCCCTACCAGTTGACCAACTGTTTCCGTTTCCGCTGGCACCGATGAAGTTGTCTCCTCGGCCGCTCTCCGATGACATCAGATCTCTGCCATGCTGGCATCCCCTGTTCTATGGCTGAATCCCATTTTCTTCTCTTCCAATAGGCAGAGCTGTGCCCTCCGAGCCGAGCTTCTGCCCTCTATGTGCTGACAGAAATCACTGTAAGGTGGCTCCTGGGAGTCTCTCAATCCTGTTAGTCCAGAGCCCTTTCACTTATCCGGCCCCTCCCCCTGTTCCTCCTCCCAGCCAGCCAGCCAGGTCCTGTTCACCGGAGGCGGTTCCCCAAGTGTCTGATTACACTTGCAGCCCCACCGCGTGTCCTATATCCCGAACGATGAACACCCTCTCTGTCATTCATCTAAGCCCCAGTGCTGTGGTGGGGTGATCTGGGAACCAACAGTTTAAATTTTCTGGACCCCTTTGGTGGGCACGCCCCCAGAAACTGGCGGCTAAGATCTTGGGTGTCGCCGCTGGTGTTAAGGGAAGGTGGGGATCTGGAATCCCCTCTGCTTCCCTACAGACACGCCCCCGGTTTCCTGGCTGCTTGTATCTGGAGGGGGTGGGAGTCACACACCTGCTAATGTGGATTCCGCTGGGAAGGAATTCCATAGGCGGAACTCTGGTGAAGTCACCTGTCTGCTATGGTGGGCCCCAGGCTCCTTTCCGGAGTGTCCGAAGGGAGGGGTGGGACTGGTCTGTCTCTGGTTGGTTTCAGCTCCCGGTTCGCTATTTCATGAAGGCTTGGCGAGAGACCTCTTCCTAGAGTCCCTGCACCGCTCCTGCTGCGCCGCGCTGTGGAGGCTATCCGCCCAGACGCGGAGGCAGCGTGCAGGCAGCCCGACAGTCGCCGAGTCGCGCGGGCAGCGGCTGGCGGGTCTGGACCTCTGCGCTGCGTGGCGGAGATTCACTCGTCTAGGGCAAACTGTCACCTCCAAAGATCCTACCAAATTCCCGGCCGGTCTCTCTTTAGTGGAATTTTGCTAGGAGTTTCTCAGCAGGTCGAATCTAAGCGTATCCATGCGTCTCTCTGACCCCGTTGTTGCGGAGGTACTGAAAGCACTGCCTCCCCACTCTCCGCCATGTTGGATCCCCCCTACTTTTCAAATTAGTAACAGAAAAATAAACCTCTCCAGCAGCAAACTGCACATAAACACAAAGAGATAAGTTACAAATGGAAATAACCTTTGATATGACTATGAAACATGGTTTAATCTTGCTGGTACTCTCAGATGCAAAAATTAAAATAATAATATGAAATGCATTACTGAACTTGACAAAGATATTTTAAGAATGTCTAAAATGTCACATGGAAACTACTTAAAGAAAAAAACATCCTTATTAATTAAAGTGTGATTTTATAAAATTATTTGGGGTCAAAGTTAATTTCTGTCATTAACATGTTGTATATCACTTGACCTCCAAAGATAAATACTGTTTGCATAAAACTGCTTACCTAGGAAGTGAGACAGTGGAGGTTTAAATAAAGAATTAAAGGAAAAAGAATAGGCTGTTGTTTCTGAGCACAATTAGGTGTAGGCAAAATCTAATAGTTGACTCTAAGTTAAATTTGCATTGAGATATAAGAGTTATGTGTGTGTTTATAATCTTTTCTGCATTGCTTGTAATTTTGGTATTCCCAATTTCCCAAATCCTAATTACCCTTATGTTAGGCTAAGAATTCTAATTTGAATTGTTCAATATTCTAATATGCTGGAAATTTCCAAAATGCCAGCCATTTGATGCAGTTTGTTTTATCAGGAGGAAAACATTGCACTATAATGAATTCAGTGCTTCATGTATGACTAGAGACTTCTGGTTCTTCAACAGTTAACCTTAAGACAGGGTCATCCTTTGATGATGTTCTAGATCTTGGAATAATTCTAGGCATAATAAACATGAGTTGTCTCATGGCCTGAGAAAATGCCCCTGCAGGTGTATTTGCAGTCCAGAGATGATTGTTCTAAAGGTCTTGGAGTCTGGTCAACCCTGTACTTACTTTGGCTACCTCACTGGTGTGAGATAAGCTTTCGGCAAATCCCAAATGCTGCATACAGGGTAGGGAGAAGGGAGACAGTGAAGAGCCTTTGACTAACTGTCCATCTCTCTGTCCACCTGTCAGTCTTCTATCATCTGTTCATTGCTTTCTATCTTTTCCAAGTTATTTCTTATTACATCTATTTAGCGTCTCTTTGCAAACAGGGACAATAAAGAAGGAGAAGTTGGTACGAATAAATCAATGGTGAACTAAAAGCTAAGTGTCTGAAGGTTGGCAAATATGTTTACTGAAAAACCCTATAAATCAATATAAGTATTTTTCAAGGCTGTTTCACCACAGTGGAATTCAATAGTGGAGAAGGATAATTCCAAAGTCCATACTGAGGAATTTAATCGACTTTAATTTCACTGGCTGTCACATAAGATGTACTACTCTGCAGTAACATCAATGTTTAAGTGTTTTCTTTTTAAAAAATTATCAATAAGATATCTAGAAAACTTGGTACATTCTTTCTAATATCTAGTGTTTCAGACATTTTAATAATTTCCAGGGCTGGAGGTGTAATTCAGTGGTAGAGCAATTACCTAGCATACATAAAGCTTAGGTTCAATTCCTAGCACCACAAAAATAAATAAGCAAATAAGATAAAATTAATACTTTCTAGGTATAATTAAAAGTGTCATGTATTGACAGGAAAGCATCCATTTAAAACAAATACCAGGGGCTGGGGATGTGGCTCAAGCGGTAGCGCGCTCGCCTGGCATGCGGGCAGCCCGGGTTCGATCCTCAGCACCACTACAAATAAAGATGTTGTGTCCACCGAAAACTAAAAAATAAATACTAAAAAATTCTCTCTCTCTCTCTCTCTCTCTCTCTCTCTCTTTTAAAAAAAAACAAATACCCTTTCAAACATAAGACTTTATAACTGATATAGCTCTTAAGAAACAAATCTACAAAGATCAGAATAATTTCAAGATCTATTTGTTTCTTGAAAAGATAACACCAACCTTCAGTTCAGAAAGATAATAAAAACAGCCTAGTAAGAAATAATTATTTTTCTAAATCCCCATCTAAAATAATTTTTGCCAGGTGTTCCATTTTAGGAATTGATAATTTTAAATCTACATCATAATGAAATAACTACTTAAGGAAATAAATTTAGCATGATTGAAAATAAACTTTCTAAAACACATTTTATTCCTGAAAGAACTTAAAAGTCAAGTTATTAAAAATTTTTGCTAGATATGTATGAAGAATCAGTAGGATGAGGCTTCTAAAATTAATACCTCATTTGGTGTGATTTGAAATCAGCTTCCTTATTTCTACCCTCACTTCTTTGAACTCCAGAACCTCCCAGAACCTTCTCTGTCAAGTTCAGGTGAAGAATTGGCAGTTACTTACAGTTCTATACCCCATGAGTTGAGAGGAGAGTGAATTGTCTTAGAACAGAGAAGCCTGAGATCCAAGTCTCCATGGTCTGCACCCGTGTGCTCGTGTGTGTGCGTGTGAGCACACGAGTGCTGGCCAGCAGAGCAAGCAGCTCATCACCCCATGAAGAGCACTGAGAGCCCGTTGTGCAGAATGCAGAACTAGCAAATCTGAAGCATCTTCTCCACTTGTTCTTCACCCCAGTATAGGCTTTTGGGAAATAAGGATTATATCAAATGCTGTGGATTAATTGACACTTCTCTCCTTCAAATTTGGCCTTCTTTCATAAGACCCCACTGGCTCAAAAGACATGTGTGAATTCTCTCTCTGACCCAGAAGGACATTCAAAATTACTCTAGTTCTTACTGGTAATGTGAGCGCCTTTCACACCAGGAAAACAGATTCCATTCCAACACTGAATCACTTGTCATACGATTCTTCTGGTAAAGAGTGAGCATTTTTCTTAGTCCAAATCTGAGCTTCACTGAGGTGTCAGGGAGTGAGTGAGCCAGCTTCAGTCTTCCCACCCCTATCTGGTGCAGTGTGCCTCTGTAGGAGAGTATTTAGATGTATGGAAACTTGTTAATTTATGATTAATGGAAGCGTGTAAAAACAGACAAATGCATTTAATTTTGTTTGATCTCAAATAATTAATAAGATCCTTAGTTGCCTCGCATCAGACCAGAATTCACAGAGAAAACCACTTAAAAAGGAGCAATAAATAGAAAATCACAATTACACACTGGCTTTTTTGAGGTCAATGAATTCTAGTGAGGTTAAGTACAATAGAATTAAAGTAGTCACTGTACTAAATTAAAACTTTAATACCAGAGGAAAATGAGAGTTTTGAGATGAATAAAGTTTGTCTTAATTTGTATGTGGATATCAAGATAAATATTGCAACTTACAGAGGTCTCAAAGTGAGAAAGTCATAAACAGAGTTAGTGTTGCATGACATTTAAATTTTAATAAGAAATACATGCAGGTAAAGAAAGTTCATTTTAGGGTTGACTAGAATATAAGAACACGTGTCTTATCATCACCAAGTGTGTTTTGTTCCCACAAATAAGAATTGTTTTTGCTCCTTGGTTGTCTTTTGGTGTACTCTCTGAGTTATATGCATTATATACATGGACTTCATGAGGAGTAGGATTTTTAATAGTCTTACCTCAAAAATAAACTGTTTCTGTGTTTTAATTTAGAGTATATTTCTTAAGGCAAGATTGAATTGGGGGGGGGTTTGTGAGTTTTTAAGAGGCATTTCTTAGTCAAAGTGAGTTCCTTTTGCTTCACTTCATCTTTTATTTTTTAATTTTAGAGTTCTAGGGATCACACCCAGGGCTGCATGCATGCCAGGCAAGTGCTTTATCTCTGAGTGACACCAGCCCCTAGGTTACTTGTAAGAGTTAATTTGTTTCTGCTTCTATTCCTGTTTATGCATGGCTAGGATCATGTGGTAGATTATTCCTCTCTGGCCTCCAGGAAATCCCACCTCTCCTTTTCTATGCCTGTGTGTAGTTATTTTCTTTGTTGGCTTCAGGTTTGGCTGTATCCCTAAGGACAATGATACATAATTAAATGAAGCCTGTGCATTGATCTCCTCTCAGAATACTGACCTACCACAGCTCCTCAATGATTGGTGTTGCCTGTTACAAGATGAGAGACCACAAAGAAAACAGAGGCACCCCCCTCACTAGCCAGAAATAACACCTCCTAGCAGCAGAAGGATTGCAGGTAAGAAGAGCCCAAGCCCTAATTGCTAACATCAGCAAATTTTGGCATGGCTGGTTGCACTCCAATAGATAACTGAAACAGATAACGTGATTTTCACCCTTGACATCCAGGACTCTCATTGAATAGCCTTGGCTATGCAGCCTATTTCCTTTCCTGGCTTATAATTTGAAAAATCAAAGGTGCATGTGTTGGGAAGGAGAAAACACAGTGTGAGTAGCAGTCTGACCGCAAGGGCCAGGGGCATCTCAGGAGCAGGCAAGAGTTGCAACAAATGCTAATCTGAAAATCCGTGAAGCAGGAATCCTATACAGCTCTCTTTGCATTACCCCAGTTAAGAGTCTTTTCCTTTACCTGTAAGACAGAAAGTTATTTTTGATCCCCTTTTCTTTTCACTTAAATATTTCTCTTTAGTGGACTCACACCATGGATCTTTAATGCTTTCTGTTTCATGCTTCAAATTTAATTTGTTATTTGAATGTGCAGATCGGTTTTGCATAGATATGGTAAACTGTATCTGTGCTGGCAATGCTATCTTTCAAAAAATAATCATCTTAAAATACCCTCCTATAATTAGTTTTCATCTTATATTATCCTACATATAATCAGCAATAATCAGACAGTATTCATAATTTAGCCAGTGTTAAGACATTAACATAACAGCTTGTGAGATCAGGTGGCTTTGAGTTAATGAATAATTGTCAATAACTATAGATAGCAGATATTTCTGAGGTATCCTTAGACATTATTGCTCCTGTCTTCTCTCCTCCCTTTTTCTATGAGTTCAATACATTCCCCTTTATAGCTATTGATAGAAATGGGTAGACAGAAACTTATTTTCTTGATGTAAATGAAAAAACTACCTCCAGCTTAGTTTCTGAGTCTCTTGTCTAATCTTTTCTAATGGTGTGTCAATCACAGGTGGCTTTGTGGTTTGGAAGAAGGAATATTGGGAGGCTTCGGTGCAGATTCATTCATTCATTTAGCAAATGGGTTTGATGTTTAGTATATCTCAGCATTGCTCCATGTCCCAGAGATACAGGACCCAACAAAAATGAGTACAGCCTCTAATCTTTTGGAACTTATATTCTAATTATCTTCCAAATAATAAGTTGTCTTGCAATTGATCCACAGAAGGCAAGATTAATACCCCTGAATTCAAAATCAGCCTGAATGTTGGGGTAACAACCCGTGCATATGCCTAAGAGTATGCACGGGTTACTCGTGTGTTCAGGCTGGGGGCAGCACAGGACAGCCATCCCAGGGGTGGAAAGAGGGCCCAGTGAGGGGAGGGTAGAATGACAGTTTTTACTGTCATTGGGGGTGAGGTGGGGGTTCCACCTGACACAGGAGATTTTTTTCCTCACAGTTTCAGCCTCCCCAGTGCAGAGAGGGAGCTCAGGTGTGGGGTAAGAAGGGAGAAGGGTGGATGGAGTCTGAGGCCTGCAGAAGTCAAACATCAAAGATGGACTGATCCTGTTAAAGTTCCCCCAGAGTTTGAGTGCAGGCTGAGGTGCACAGTTCTTCATACTTATTTGAACTCATGTAAGTATGACATTGGGTGCTCTAGGAGGCCAACAGTTAGAGCTCCTGTGAGATCAGAGGTCTGTGGAAGCCTGGTTTAGGAGCCCAGGCTGTGCGTGGAGGATTTTTACCATGGAAATGAGTGCCTTGGTCACTATAAACAACATGTGGAGCTTAAAAGGAACACCGAGTACCTGGAGAGGCCCTGCAGCTTCCATATGTGCAGAGACACACATGAGTTTGGTTTATGCTTTTAGTCCCCTGATGATATTCCCAGAGTTCTTCATGGCAAAGATGATAACCTTGAGCACAGAGTTGTTGCTGTTGGTCAAAGTAGTCAGCTAGAAAGTTGGTGGTGGCCCTAGAGTCAAAAGAATGTGCAGATAGGACCAGAGATTTAGTTTTTCAGTACTGGGGATTGAACTCTCCCTTGCACAAGCTGGGCAGGTGCTCTACCACTGATTACACCACCAGATCGACCCTGACATTTTCTACTGTTAAGATAACTGCTTGAAGTGTCTGTCTGTGCTGATCCATGAGAATGATCCTACTTTTATGTGTTAATGTTCCGCCACTCACTTTAGAGTACAGGTTAATTTTAGCTCTCGGCTCTAGAGATTCCAGTTGCAGTACATTGTGTGGGGGCCTATGGAGGAGCCACCACCTCATGGGCCAGGCAGCAAAGAGAGAGCAAGGAGGGGGCTGGGGTCCCATCCCCTTCAAGGGCTTATTCCTAGTGACCTAAAACAACCCACTAGGCTCTAACTCTTAAAGATTCTGCCTCCTCCAACAGCACCCTCCACCCCAGGGACCAAGCCTCTAACACATGGGTATCTGAGGGCACTCAAGATCCAAGCTATAGCAGTTGGGGACATCCTGGTTAGGGATGGATAGCAGTAAGCCCCTTGTGATTCCATCACATGTAATGGTGACTCTGGCCTCAATAATCTTTTGTGTTCATTCAGTTGATCCACAGGGGCTCTCCCGGCCAATGTGTCCAGGAATGGGGTAACCTTCCCAATTGCAGCTGGTAAGGGATTGAACATGGAAAGTCACTTTCTTCTGTAGGTGGGATATGCCAGAGGCTCTTTCATGTATGTATAATCTTCATTTCAACAAGCAGCTTTCTAAAGTGCTGCTGGATCTGTGGGGTGCGGCCTTCATGTGCCAAGGTACAATGGGCTACTGGGCCTAAGGCTCACAATCCATAGCTGTTATCTTCATTCTCCAAACTAAGCTGTGCTTATGAAGTATATCCATATATATATGACTTCCCATGTGTGGTGGTCTGCCTTTCATTAATGTAACAAGGTAAACTGAGATTTATCTGTAACTGAGATAAACCAACTTAAAAAGAAGAACAGTTTGAGCAGGGAGCTGTGGTGCATTCCTGTAATCCCAACAGCTCAGGAGGCTGAGACAGGAGGATTGCAAATTCGAAGCCAGCCTCAGCAATGGCAAGGCACTAAGCAACTCAGTGAGACCCTGTCTCTAAATAAAATACAAAATAGGGCTGGGGATGTGGTTCGTGGCCAAGTGCCCCTGAGTTCAATTCCTGGCACCAAAAAAAAAAAAAAGGGGGGGAGGGGGATGGTTTGTTTTTGCTCATTGCTTCATTACCTATGCAAGGGCAGGGATCCCCAGGGGGTTCCAGGTCCAGGATCTTGGCATCCTGAGCAAAGAATTGAGCAAGACTTGAGAGGTTGGCAAGCAAGGCAGATATTTATTGAAAGCCAAAGTACCACTCTGGGAGAGCAGAATGGTCTTAGTTGTAAAGGAGCTCAAGGCCTCATCATGGTGAATTTTGCATTTATTGGACTATTACTAATTAACCCCTTCTCCCTTGGGTGGATCTGGATTTGATTGGCACTTCGATTGACACTTGAAATAATATAATTTCTTTTCTCCTGCCCAGGTGTAAGTTTCTTTTTGCCTCAGAAAATTCACAGAGGGGGAACAGACTATAATACTAATGATATAATAAAGATATAATGTTATTGTTTAACATGCCTTGAGCCATATGTTAGCCCTCAGTCACTGGGGCTATTGAGCATTACCAAGACTGGGGTTTCCCTTCATGGTCTGGCACTCCCCTTGTGGTCATCTGACTTTCTCATTTTAACCACACCCCGATCCAGCTTCCCCTCACAGGAAGGGGCTTCACATGGAGTATTGTGAGGGCCCTAAGTGGACCTGAGAGGCCCAGGGGTGGTCCCTTCCCCTTGCAGAATCTCCTACCTAACAGGTTTGGAGGTTTCAACGCATGACTGGCTGGCCCTGTTACTGTGGGCCTTCGGTGAGGCAGCACATCATAGCAGGAGTTCATGATACAGCAATCTGTTCACCTCAGCACAGCCAGGAAGGGAAGATGAGGAAGAGGAGGGGCCCATATCCCTTTAAGAGCACGCTCCCATGTGACTTCAAAACTCTCAAGGGCCCCCACCTCTGATGGTCCCCACTCCTCCCATTGGTGCCACAGGATGAAGAACAACCGCAATACCTGGCCGCTGGAGGACACTTCAACAAACCACAGCGTATGATGTTTCTGTAGCAGTTGTTGTGGCCAACATGTGTATGCCAGAGATTCCAAGATGCATGAGAGAAAACTGCTGAGTGCTCCAAAATACAGGAGAGTCTGAAGGGTGCTAATGGGATTTTGCGACTTACTACATTTGGAAATATTCTAGATCTTTTGTTATCAGAGTCCCATTTAAAGTGACCCAATTTGAAGGTAACAGCAGAACTGGACTTAATTAAAATTCATAAATGAGGACTATGTACACGACAATGGAGTATCCCTCTTTTATGAACTGATCTGTGAATATTTGGGTGAATTGAGTGTCAACTGATTCTTCTCAGGGAAGGACATTGTCATTGTACTGTCACACACTTGTGATTCTGGAGAAAGCTGGGCATGACTGAGCTCCTTCCTGTAAAGATGGTGTGAAGGCAAGGTTGTTGAGACAGCACACAGGTGGCAGGTAAGGTGTGTGAAGGTAAAGCCAGACTGTCACTGTGAAGTTGTTGGAATAGGCACTGAATGTGTCACATTCACAGCAGTGAAATATTTTCCAGCTGATGATCATATGGAATTTGGGTTCAGGAGATTTAATTGGGGAAACTATGGTGTTAATGATGGGATAACCCACTGATAAATAGCATTCATTTTTGATCACTGGAAAAACTGGATTATTAAGTGGGGCCTGGTAACTGGAATAGAAGTAAAAATGGTATCTTCTTTAATAGGCTAATGTGAGAGGTGGATCTCGAATGATGGGCCATGGTTTCTCTGTGCCTTGTTTTATTCTAAGTTCAGTCATATAAACCAATTTTCCAAAATATAGAAATGTGTTTGACATTGAATAGACCCAAATTACTCCCTTGGCAAATTATTTATTGCAATAAAGTAAGGAAAGTTTCCACATTTGGGGTTTTCCATATAATTGTTTTGCTCTAAGGGAGAATGAGCATGTAGAGAGGGCTTAGGGAAATAATAAAATTTAAGATAATAAGTAGTGTAAATGGAAAATGCAATGAAATTAATAATATAAGGAAGAGATGTATGAATTATAGTTGATTAGTTGTGCTTTTTTGTGTTTGAATTTTGAAAGAGAACCATAGTGGTGTAATAGTTGTATGATACCTTAATATAGATCTAAACATCTTCACTTCTATTTTAAGTAGTTTGTAAACTTACATTGGAAGGCAGGATTTGTGTCCATTAAGGTAGAAGTATTAGGCCTAACTATCCTGGTGGCTCAGTACTAACAATTAAATAATAACATGAGAAGTTTTAATATTTCTACCTTTGATTTTTCACCACCCAGGTAGAAAAGAAAACTTGTAATTTCTGATTTTCTGATCATAGTAGCCGTGGCATAAAGGGACCAGTCATCTTGTTAATAAAATGTACAATTTAATATTAACACATCTAAAATGTAGTTATTCTTGGCCTCATTAACTTCCCAAGTCTTAGTATTTTTACTATTTTTCTGTGCTCATCCCAGAATTCTCAGAGGTGGACTGTTTCCCAGTGCTCCTCACATGGGTAGGTATTTGTAACTAGTGATTGTAAAATACTGGGACACATGGTCATCATTCTTGTCATAAGCCATATTACTAGGGAGAAGAAAAACTATTAAAAAGTAGGAGCCATGGTGTGTTCGGCACAGCCCAAGTCATACAGGTACGCCATCTGACACCTGTGGTCAAGTCAGGAATCAGGGCTTCCAGGACAGTACATTTTTGGTACAATGATACACAGCCAGTAAGTGGGGAAAAGGGATTGAGACCCAGGATAGGATGCCAAACCACCCACTCTTTCCTCCAGATTTCTGGCTGCAGTGTCACTGAAAAATTGTTTGTATGTTTCTAAAATTCAATTACAGCATATAAAGTAATTTGTGAAGTTATTTGGAGTTTTATTTTACCATTACAATTACTCATGTTATGACTTACGTCAGGAGATGAATTAAAAACATAACCAAAGAGGAGTCAGGAAAAATCCATTCTGCCAATGCTGTTGTCTCAGAATCAGATCATACAGGTCACAATCTGGCCTATGTCACCAGCTTCATGACCTTATCCAACATGGTACAGTCCTCTGCCATTCAGGTATCTAGAGTACCTGCTTTAAAATTATGGCTATAATTACTAGACTGAGTTGTAATTACTGAGTGCAGTAAACTTATATGCTAAATCAAATGAATATTTTTGAAGAATGTTCAACAAGTAGATGTTCCTATACCTATTAAATGAGTTATTTTAGATAAAATTGTTTGTTCATTCTGAGATTACAAGAAGGGCCCATAT
The DNA here is from genome assembly GCF_021218885.2 of Marmota monax. Lineage (NCBI taxonomy): Eukaryota > Metazoa > Chordata > Mammalia > Rodentia > Sciuridae > Marmota > Marmota monax. Next base: position 4,038,181 of record NW_026695217.1, on the reverse strand, counting down.
CCAGGATATACTTTTGATTTAGTTCTGAGGAAATACCTTGCTGTTCCCCACCCCATCACCATATCCTGGAGTCTCTTGGTGGGCACCTTCTTGGATAAGGAGGAGCCTCACTTTTGAAATGGCAGGTCAGAAGCAGGCCAGAAGTGCTTTGTCCTGGAATTGAACAATTTGGGGTCAATGATGAGTTGTGTGGATGGAAAATAAATCTTAACAGATTTCTTCCAATGAAACAACAAATTGAAAGTGGTGAGTCATAAATGTAGCTGAAAATAATCAAATTTAAGAGGATTAGTACAGAGAATGATAGATACAAAGTAATATTATTTTAAAATGTTAAAATCAATTTGATTTTAACATGTGCAATGTGAAGTAACATTGAGAAGACAAAAAGAGCTGTAATCAATAATAAGTTAAGATATTCAGCGATATCTTTATATGCAGCATAGTTTTTGTGGATCATATTTCTAAATGTTGAAGGAAAATGAAATCACAATTTGCAAATAACATGCTTTGCCTGTTTGATAGAGATTTATGGCAAAGATTTACCATCCCTTAAGAACACTGAAGTCAAGTCCTGCTCTGTATTAAATAAGAGTTTTACTTAAATTTAATTTGGTTTCCCAAATAGATTTTTCTAATATGCAGAAAGTCTGCTGAGTAGCTGACATGAGTATTCTATCACTCTTTCAAGTTACAGCTCTCTTAATGTGAATAAATGAAATGTCGGCCTTTCATTCAGTAGTAATTAAACTCCAGTGTTTTTCCATCCTTGATGCACAAATAAAGGCATACCCATCATGGAATGATGGTAACTCCCTCAAATTGCAGACCCCATTGCTACTCTCCCAGAAATAATCTGTTCATGCAAAGTAAAACTCATCCAAGGTTTGAAGGATAGTATAAGTCTTTGAGATTTTTTTTCTTATACTCTCTGTCTTTCACTATTCTTCAGAACTCATTAATATTATTCTATTTTAGAAGATAGTTGTGTGAGAAAGTTTATGAATTCAATTTATAAACCTCCAAAATAGTTATTGTACAAGCCTGAGATGAGAAGATGATGAAACTATTACAGATTCTGTAATATTTTATGGTCAAAACTATCAGAGTTCATTTAAATTACATTCATCACAATAAAGGCACATTTAAATTAGCTGAATTTAAAAAAAATGGCTGTTATAGTGACAGCTAAGTGAGGATAGCAGAAAACCCACAGTAACTATTTTTAAGAAAGAGGCATAAACGAATCTGATAGTTTAATCATTGTTAATCCAGAGTTGTCATATGTAACCTTTGTTTTTTTCAATATATCACTATTAATTTTAGTCAGTCATAGATTTTTGTTTGTCTCCTATTGGGAGAGAAGATAATTGTATTTAATGCAATATTTGCATGGATATCTGCATAAAACCAGATGAAGTATTACTTCAGTGAAATAGCAATCTCCCTGACATCCTGATAATGAAATGACCCAATATTGATTGACATTTTATACACAAAGCTGTTGTTAATGCATATTTGCATACTGATGATATTATGTTAATTACAAGTCACTCTAGTATTACCATACACTGAGAGAGAATATGCTATTCTAAGGCTATTTTGAATTTGAAATGAAAGATACCCTATTTATGTATTTGAATCAAGACAAAAATCTCATAACTAGTAAAACAAATGTTGGGAGAATATTTATGTGTAAAATAGTGAGTATTAGTGAATATATCTATTAAAATGCCATTAATTAGTCTCAGTATGCTGATAAAATTTTCAACTAAAATTTTACTCTAAAATTAGTATTTTTATTCTTAACATTGAGCAAAGTTCTTGTTGTGTAAAATATTCATTTTTAAAGTTAAAATTTAGAGTTTTCTGTTGTTTCTACCACTATTGTAACTATAACCAATAAAATAGCTATTTTAATATATACAGAGAATTTAAAAAAAAAAATGTTCCTCCTTTTCAGCTCAAAACAGAATTAACTTGATGCTGTAGAGATCACATGGCATGTGTGTGTTCACATATGTGGCCACACACACATGGTTTTCCCACTTTATTATCAGTAACATTTAGATTTTCATCCCTCTCAATTCAGAACTCATTTTCAAGTCTGATGCCAACCGATCCAGGGGTCTAACTCTGTATTTGACAGTGTCCTGGCTTCCTGCTGCCTCATCGCCATCTCTGACTCTTCCTTATCCACCATGATCTACCTAATCTACCCAGTCTCCTTGTGTCCCTGGAAATGGAGGTGGAGATGATGCTTATAAAATGAATTGTAGGTGCTACTTATTTGGGGACAGAAAAGAAAGGATGATTGTAGAGTGTCTGAAACTGTTCCAACTACAGTAGAGCCGACAGCTAAAGAGGTGCTCATCCAAGAGAATTATGAGAGGGATCTGATAGTTGGAATCCCATAGATTGGGTAAGAGAGCATTTTTTCCTACCACTACTAGTAAAATTAACCTAACAGCTAACATTTTTTGGAGTTTGCTGTTTGCTGTGTACTATTCTAAGCGACATAATTGCATGATCTCATTCAAACCTCACAAAGTGGGTTTGCACCATAATCCTGAAAAACATGATCCCAAATGTTATAATCCTGAATGTGGAAACTGGAAGAAATAAAAAAAATCTCTAAAATTTAAAATTCTGAAAGATAGAAATCCTGGTAGTATAACTCTCTCGGGTAAACCTTGAGCTAGGGGTATAACTTGTTGGTAGAGCAGATGTTTAGCATGCATCAGGTCATAGGTCTAATCCCTGGCATGGAAGGAACATCATTGCTTCTTCATCTGATTATTCTTTCCATTATTCCCAAGAAGCACACATGTATTAAGCCTGTTCTTTTTGTGAATTTCCGTCCTTGCCACCAGATATATGCTCTTTTATGGTCAGAACTTGGTTTCCTCCACTCACATTTCCTTTCCTTCACCCTGCAGCAGTGCCTGGGCCTCATGAATATTCAGCAAAAACTGAATAAATGAATGAGTTTTAAATGAATGAGTGGTGAGTGAACAAATGGGTGAATGGAAAATGAATGCTCTTTTCTTCATATTAATCAGTGAAGTTGGGGAGCCCAGGAACAGAGTGATCTAGGACTTCTCTCTCTCTCCCTCTCTGTCTCTCTCTCTCTCTCTGTCTCTCTTTCTCTCTCTCTTAATTGTTTTCCAAATTTATAAAACAGAAGTCTAAAAATATTGAGGGTGGGTGGTGCTAAGGCTATTGGTAAGTCGAACAGATAAATCTTCAGCAGTCAGTTAATGAAAGTGACCACAGCATGAGATTGACTATTTAGAGACAGCAGATGAATCTTAACGAGGTTAAACATACATGGTGGAAAGGTACTGAGTTTGATGATAAGAAAAGGTGATGGAAAAAGTGTTATTCACATTTGAGGATGGAATAGAAATTAATTATGTAGGGTTGATGTTCAAATCCCAAACCCCTTCAAAGGAAAAAGGCATAATTTTTACAAAAGAGTTTTCTTAAATTAACCCAAATGTATTCAGAACTGCCTTACTTTGTTAATTGACAGGGTTTAATTTCCCCACTAAATAAATGTGTAGTGAGTGACAGGTAGGCTTCTACAGCTTCGCTTGGGCCTTTCCCCTGAGGGATCATAGACTTTGGATCAGCAGAGGTACTCTAGCTCTGACTATACCATCTAGTGCTGTGTTAGTATTTAGCTAACAGCCACATGAGGCTGTTTAAGTCTACACTTGTATTAATTTTATAGTCTTATTTATAGTGGATGACATTGTTTTTTTTTTTTTTTTAAAAAAACACCCTTCATTCTAACTGGCTATTTTTTTAGGGCTCAAAGGCCTCACATACCCAGTGGCTACCATGCTGGATGGTGCAGAAATGCAGAGCAAGTCTCCTCCTCTTCAAAAGTGCTATTGGATGCTACTGGAGATCTTTAGAGAACAGAGGCCTCAAGAGCCCTTGAAATGCTTTATTTTTGTCAGTGCAGTACTAAATATAAATAGCACATCAATTTGCTAATGATGTATTAGTGAGGGAAGACTTCATTGGCAGGTAAAACTGTAATTAACTAATAACAGGATTCTAATTGCTCTTTAATAATGCATTACTAAAATTTCCATTCCCTATTTGGGGGATGGGCAACAGGGCAGGAATCATTGCTCTGTTGACTACAACTTGGTATTATTCAAAGGGATGTGTAGGGTGATTAATTAAAGCACTGGATGTACAAACAAGGAAGCATAAGTTTGAAATTGTAGTGAGAAGCAAGAGGAACACTTGAACATGTTTCCTCTCATCAGTAGCTTAAGAAGGACATTCTGGGTTTCAAGATCTCGATGTTTAGAAATCCTACAAGACATGGTGTCAGCCTATGTGCCCATCGATAGATGACTGGATAAAGAAAATGTGGTAAATACACCCAGTGGAATATTAGGCAGGCATGAGGAAGAATGAAATACTCATCATTTGCAGCAAAATGGGTGGAAGTGGAGAACATTACATTACACAAAGAAGTACTAAATGTTCTCTCTCACATGTGGAAGCTAAAAATAGTCAACCTCAATTCAGATTCATGATTTCTAGAGGTTGGGAAAGACACATGTCTCAGTGAGGAGGAGGAAGAGTGGGTAACAGAATATCGATTTCATCAGTGCACACTGTATGCATGTGTGGAAATCTACATCACATTGAATCTCATTAATATCTACATGAAAATTGCTTACAGACCTGCACTAATATGGTACCACTTCCCATGTGTTATTTCTGAGCCCTTGAAATGTAGCTAGTCCAAATTGAGTCATGCCTCAACCATGAAATGCATATCAGAGTTCAAAAATCTAATATGTGGAGTTGTGTCCAATATCCCACTCATCACTTTGCACTGACTTCGTATTAACACAATAATGTTTTGGATATAGATATACTCTACTGAGGACCTGATTGAATCAATATTTTCTAGCCCATTTGACCAATTCCTGCCTTATCTGTGTCATTGCAAAATACTCAGTTAATTGTACTGCTACTAGTTGCTTAAACAAATCCAACAGTTAATACTACATAAAGTGCTAAAATCTAGCTGAAATCTAGGTTTCCATTTCTTTTATGCTAGTGAAATTGTTGTGGTAGGAAATTATTGATTAAGTACTTTTAAAGAAGGATTGGATAATAATCCATATATGGAAATAAGAGTAGAGTACAAAATTCTCTGTAAAGTACAAATTCCTCCAGCTGAATCTGAAACTCTGCAATTGCTTCCTAGAAGTCTGGGCAGTATCAAACTCTCTAGGGTTCTCTGATGCCTGCTAACCTGGAGAACTTCTGCTTTCAAAGTGACTCAAAATCCTTTCTCCTGAAGGAAGGATATCAGCCTTATAGAAATTACTAATTTTAAAATTGTTTCCTAAAAGACCCTTATGTCAGGAGTGTTCTTTTAAGAAAATTATATGCAGGCAGATGGGAAGGACAGATGAAGACAATTCATGACTACAAGGTCTCCCAGTCCAGTTAGGAGCATTTTCATTGATGTGTCTATCATTGAGTGTGGAGATTGAATGATCAGGACAGATGGAGTCCACGGCAGCAGGAGGAAACCCAGAGAACTAAGAAAGGGAGCATCTGTGGCTTGTCCATCGGGTTTGCTTCCATATCTAGTCTATGTCAGAAGTCTCTACGGTTGGATAGAGATTTACCCAAATAATAAAGGTTAATATTTTGCAACTCTGCCACCAAGATAGGGCACATTTCTAACTGAAAAAGATGTATCGGGTAGCCAAACTACTAGTATACCCTAAAAAACAAACAAACAAACAAAAAACACTGTTTGTAAATACTGTGAGGATAACGTAAAACAAGATGTATTTAAATTGGCTCCATTCACATTCAGATGCCTCTTATACTAAGTGGTACCTGAAATCTAAGGTGTTGCTTCTAAAACTAAAGTTTTCTGACACACCACATGAAGGAGTTGTGAGAATGCAGAGTCTGGTCCAGTGAATCTGAGGAGGGGGCTGGGTTTCTTCAATTCTCACAAGCTCTCAGCTGATGTTGATCCAAGGACCACATTCTAAATACCAAACACCCTCCTCCTAAAATCTGGAGTCAAAATCTTCATTTCTAAAAAAGATGCTTAGGCCATTCTTGCTTGGCACATTGAAATGTGAAAAGCTGATATTAGGATCTACATGATTTAAAACTCTGCACTTTATAATCAAATGGAAAACTTGAATAAAATTTGACTCCTGGTTCTAATTCTGTATCAAATAAGTTAGGAACTGTGGGGAATAACCCAGGTAACTGCATTTTAAGAACTCCCAGGCATGGTAGGTTGATGAATGTTCCCTCACATCTACTCCCTGGAAGCTTTGACTATTACCTTAAAATGTTAAAAATGACTTGGAAAATGTGACTAATGGTGTTGAAATGGGGGAGATTCTCTTGAATCAGTATAAGCACATGAGTTCTCCAAAACAGAAAATGTTTCCCAGCTGCATCAGAGAGAGATGTGATGATAGGAGCATGGTCACGAGAGAAGGACTCTGCCCACCCACCATTGTTACTTTTGAAAAGGGGTAAATGGGGCTGGGAACACAGGTTGGTGGTAGAGCGCTCTTGGGCATGTGTGAGACCTTGGGTTCCATCCCCACTACAGCCCCAAACTAAACAGATAAATAAAATAAGGAAAGACTTGGGCTTGAAACAAAGGGAAAAGGTTACCTGTAGGAGCTGAGTAAGGCACAGGAATGGATTTCCTCTTAGAGTCTCCAGAAGAGAACAAACACAGTTCTGCCAAAAACTCCGATTCAGTCCCAGTGAGATGCTCACCTACAGAGCTCCAAGCCAACAAATTTGTCAAGGCACTGTGCCTGTGTAACTTGCACCAGCAAATCACAGTGCTATACACCAGGGGACTGTAATCTGCAGCCACTGCTCTAGGCATCTATATAAGGAAGAAGCCAGCCCATGGCTTCTGGGGTTTTCCACATGTGGTAAGGTTTCCCTGTACCCAAGTGTTCTTCAGCTTCCTAGCATTTCCTGACCAGCCCAATGACTGAGCTCCATGTTTTGCACACAGGGATGTCTAAAGGGTGGAGTAACCACTGTTTACCTGTGCTCTAGAAACTGTGATTTTGCTGATGTGATACACTTCAGTGGGCTGTATAGGTCCTTTGTGTGCAGTGTGCTAGATGGGGGCACAGGTTTTCTTTTTTTAGCAGTAGGAGGGGTGTTGGAAGTTCAACAAGAAGTTAAAAAGAAGAAGGAATAGGATTTATCATGTGTCAAGAAGAGTTCTCTATGACATGAAACACAATTGCACCTTTTGGAGACCTGGCTATCTCAGGGATGAGCTAGTGAGCACAGGACATTTCCTGTCCATCTGTCCCCAGCACTGCCTTTCTCATTCCCTGCTGCTCTTGCTGACAGTTGCTGGGCTCCCTTAACCACTGTGCAAGACAGAGCAATGGTGGCAGCAGCCATGGGGCCCTGTGCCCACCAGGGCCCTCCTTTTGAGGTCAACACACTTCCCAGTATGGGTGGGGGGGGGGGCGTTCCTGCCTCTGCAATTCCTCTTCCACAACCCCCAGGGCAGGATGGAGTATGTGAGGGAGGCCTTGCTCTCTGAACCTAGTCTAGGCTAAATGAAGCCCATATCAAATAAAAATCTCAGGTGTGTATCGATTTTAATAATTTATGCTTTTTCAAGTAATTGGATTTTTAAAAGTGTCAACAATATAACAATGGGTTTCATCATCAGCCTAAGTTTCTGCGGTCTAACAAATTAGAACATTCAAGCAGCTTTTCAACACTGTCACTAAAGAAGCACTTCAAGGAAACATTAGATATCAGCATTTAAGAGAACAAAACATTCAAGTTTGGGAAAGGGCACCATGATATGATGGCTTATTAGCCCATTCTTAAATATTATTTAAGAAAGCTACTTTCATTTACAAAGAACACATTGATGGAGCACAAACTCCTTCTGAGAGGGCTTCATTCAGCAAGTACAGAGACCAAAGGCTCAAGGAAGCCGGCAGATGCCTTCTCAGGCTGTGATGTGTGCTTCCATTAGGCTTAGACTTTTCATATTTGTCCTTTGATAAACATAACTTTGAAACATATTTGGTGATACAGTTTAAAATGTGACATCCTGAAACCCCTTCTCCTTTCTGTTATGCTAAAATTCCCTCTGAGGTAATGGGGCAGGATGGAGAAGAGGGGTCATGTGTTGTAACCAGCTGTGATGCTCAGGGGCCTGGAGGCCATGAGGCCGTGCCCAGAGGTGGGCACGTGCTTTCTGCTGGTGTTGTTCTGGTGCCTGAAGGTGCTCCACTTGGGAACTGACTTACAGACTGTGGTGCTGGCCCAACAGAACCTCTGAAGGTGCAAAAGCCTGAAGAAGAGAGGAGAGAGCCTCTGTCAGGGGGAGTGTGACAAGAAGAGGGTAGGCAGGAACAGGAATAGCCAGGACTAAGGATGCTTTGAAGGTTCTGTGAATAGAGGGGAGTGACTAATGCCGAGAAGAGTGCAGGCACGGTGAAGCCTTTCAAAGACATTGAAATCCAATGAAAGCCATTTCCTCTCAGCTGCTGTCCTTGTGCAGACCTTGACTCCTGGGAGAGTGTTGTCTCCACTGCAGCCAGGAGAGTCTGAGCACCTGTCCCACCCTGGCCCTCTGCACCTCTGTCCAGCATTCTGCTCAAAGCCAACGCCCGCCTCCTGCTTACCAATCTCAAGTGGCTAGATTTCCTGAAAGTCTCCCCACCTCTGCTCCAGCCCCACCTGGATGCCAGCCTCCCTGCCTCAAGCACTCTTCTGCATCTGTGAGCCCCTCCCATGCTTGGTCCAGACACCCATCCAGTGTTCACACATCTGCCTTACCAAACTCTTCACCCCACCTGCATACCCACCCTCTTCCCCTTCTGTGCTTTATCTCCACCTTCAATTCTCACTACCCCCTTTGGCCCGCAGCAAAGGAAGCTCCAGGAGAGACAGCAGCGACTGTCAGACTGTCATCTCCTACCCTGCTGACACCTCAGGATACATTAGAGGGGCGGGGGGAGGGGGGAGTGCTGAAGGGACTAGATAGATACTTGCAGAAGTGGTGGGGTCGCAATGGCAATGTCATGAGATTGACCAAACCATGTTATGTGAACACATAAATAGGTCACAACGAATCTCACTATTAGGGATAATTATAATTCACCAAGAAAAATTTAAAACATTAAACAATCTCAGGAAGGAAGGAAATGGTAAATTAAAAGTAATTTGTCTGAAGAGGAAATAATAGCTAAGATTGACCTAATAGGCAACAAATATCACATTGAGCATGTTACATAGGTAATCTCATTTGCTATTTACAACAAATCTGTGTGACTGATACCACACTGGACCTGTTTTACAGGGGAAGCCATGGGCCAAGGCAATAATGTGGCAGAAACATGGTCATAGGGCATTTGTGAGGAGCTAAATCTGATCTTCTGACACCAGAATTATTGTCCTTTGACTTTTGATTACTTAGGTATGCATGAAAACTTTTGTTAACTATGATATTAAAAAATCTCAACAGAGCTATTGGGACAAACCATCCTGATTGATTTATGTGCATTAATCCTCAAACAAAGTGGTAGAGTGGAAGACTTGTTCACAACTATAATATATCTATTTTGTCCTAACATCAAACCTTAGAGCAAAATTTACTTTTCTGAAAGAAAAACAATTCAACAAGTTCAACTTTCTCTCTTATTTCTCTCTCAGGGAATGTTATTATGTTACCATTTTCCCCTGGAGGACTTCAGATTCTATATTGAGAGGCAAAAGAAATGGACATAGTAATAACCTCCATGGTTTTCAGTATTATATTAGTTGATTTATAAAGGAGAATTGAAAAGAAATATACCTGTTTCCAAATTGTGTCAAAATAATATTTGACTCATTTTGTAATCTTAAAATTGATAAAGTATACTACAGTAAAGAAAGTATATTATATAAGGATTTCATATCCTTATAAGTTATGTTTATTTCTGTTTTTTTTTCCTTAGTGAATGTGAGTGGTCTTTATCTCCTCAGAAATAAAGTATCTTTCATTACTCAGAAATAGAGCTCAAGGTGATTTTGATATGGCATTGTTCTATCTCAGAGTTCTGCAATTCTACTTCATTTTCCTTTACTGTGTCTTGTATCTCCAACAGGAAAAGGAATAAACCTGGGAGAAAAGGAAAAGAAATATTAGTGAAAAATAGGAGAACAATTTAAAAAGAATTATAAAGATGGAGTTTACCTACCATGAGCCCTTTCAGTTCAACACCTGTGCCGGTCAGGTTTCCACAGGAAGCAGAACCAATAGGCGTATGTCTCGGGAGAGTTAGTGGAAATTGGCTCACACCATCATGGAGGCTGAGAGTCCCACAGTCTGCTGTCTGCAAGCTGGGGAACCACCAATGGTATGATTTGGTGAGGCCAAAGGCCTGAGGACGGAGCAGCTGCTAGTATAAGTCTAGGTCTGAGACCTAAGGCTTGAGATCTAGGAGCACAGATGTCTATGGCAGGGGAATATAGATGTCTCAGATCTAATGGGAGATGAATTCACCCTTTTCCACCTGTTATTTTACTTGGACTCTCAAAGGATTGGTTGGCACTGCCCACCTTGGGTGATATGTCATCTACTGACTCCAATGCAAATTCTGCAGGAATAAGTAGTCATATTGGTAACCTCCTATGGTTCTGTTTCTTCGGAGTCTCTGACTAATATGAGTGTAATAGTCCTCAGGAACTGATGATTAAAGTTAGTTCAAATTTGAGGCTCAGGGCTAATATTGAGGAGAGACACATTGACAGGGAAATACTGTCTGCTCCTCAAGCAAGAGAGAAGACTGATTTAGACAAAGAAAAACAGGACTGAACTAATTAACCCAAATGAGTCCTAGTCCTCTGATGCAAAATCCATGTGTGTCCATTATGACTCTGGAGGTAAATGTCTTCAGCAAATTCATGTTTATTTCTAAATGACCTGGAATAGATTTGGAATGCTCTTTAAAGATAAGTAACCACTATAAAAATGGGCTTTGTAAGCTTTGTGATTGTGGTATGCCTTCATATAGGTCTTGCTAAATATTATGCTGAGATAGGAGTTCACACTTTAAATTATACATAATAAACCTACAAGTATATTTTTAGTTCTTCCCTTTTCTTTCCAAATGTAAATGTGAGATTCAGAGTAATTTTTTTAAAAAAATTTTAATATATTTTTTTTTAGTTTTAGGTGGACACAATATCTTTATTTTATTTTTATGAGCTGTTGAGGATCAAATCCAGCGCCCCGCACATGCCAGGCGAGCACACTACCAGTTGAGCCACATCCCCAGCCCTCAAACATAGTAATTTTTGATTCTGTTACTGGCCTTTGGCATGTAATTCTAAATGCCTCTCAAGTCCTTCTAAGACCATTAATGAACACTGATGACTAAATATTTTCAAAATTTCAGGTCTGAAATTGAGCTGTCACATAATGCCTTCTATTAGAAGACAATTTTTCCACAGAAAAATAAAAGTCACTCTTATCAACCTGTTTTTCCTAATGCAGTATTTGAAAAGGAAGACCTAACTAATCAAAAAACTGAGTAATATTTCCTTGGTATTATTTATGTGCATGTAATTGCATATAATTTTTATTGATAAATGACCTTAGCATGTCTGGAGTATATATTTATTTTTCATAGTGTGATATCTTTTATTATCCTATAAGATTCAATGTTTTGATACTCTTGGTCTATGATTTTGTGGGTTTTTTTGTTTTTTGTTTGTTTGTTTACTGTTTCACTCTATAATACGAATGATAGATTTATAAAAATATTAGATAATATTTTATTTTTCTCTGTTGTCACTATGATTGTTAAGACAATTAGATGTCAGGGTTTGGAGTGTGTAAGAGAATCTTTGATAATCGTTCTATCATTTCAGTACTGTTCGTAGCTTTTTATCTGCTGTTATGTGTGTATATATTTATTAATATGTATGTGGTTCTGATATAGAAATTAATTAGCTTAGAGGGATTCCAGTTTTTCTTATTTGAAAATTTTATAATATTCTACAAAGATGTTTTTGTTTGTATTACAGCCCATTTTTACATGTTTTTATGTATTAAAATAATTAATTTGAACATTTTTCCATATGTGAATGATTCTTAGATTAGATAATTATTTAAGAAATTATCAGCTGCTTCTTTTTCCCTTTTCTTTTTTCTCTTTACCTTAAGCAAGGCTGTAGAGAATATGGGTTGTATACTAGATTGAAGAACCAGGAAGCCCGAATTCAGATCAAAGCTTAATAGTTGAGTGTTCTTTGATGTTTAAAACAAGAAGTTTTTAAAATTTGTCATCCTTAAAATCCTCCCACTATCTTCCAGGGTTGTGGTGAGAACTGGGTGGAATGTGTAATCAAAGCCGTTAGAGTGCAGCCTGATACACTCTCTGCACTATGTATTTGTAGATATAGGAGTCTATTTGCCTCAATCACTTAGTCTATTTTTTTTCTTTCATGGATGGATAAGGAAGTACATATTGAAGTGTTGAAATTGCCTTGGTTGGATTTTCTTACATTAAATATATACAATTTTCTTGGGAAAATACTCATTTGACTATATTATGATATTTGTGGGAATACCACACTATGGCTGTACCTCCAGCTAAAATTTTAAAGAAACTATAGTTTTCAGAAATCAAAATCTCCATGATTTACCATATCGCATCTTTGAAAAGAAGCTCTTAGAACTTTTTATTACTCTTCTGAACAGACCAAAACATTTTCTCTGCTGAGTTACATTCCCTTTCCTGTTGGTTGCTTGTGTGTCTGTAACAGGTGCACATTTTGATAATCACAAGATGTCTCTGCTGGAAGGGACCTTGCCCATCTCTCAGTGTACAAGATATCTTCCCTTCACAGAGGGGGCAGCTAAGGCCAGAGAGGCTGAGTGACCTCCTCAGGGAACCTGAGCCCACTTCAGGCTTCTTTCAGGAACTCAGAAGTAATCACAAAGACCTACAAAGAAAACTTTATGATTTCACTCCTGCCTGTTTCTCTGAGCTCAGAATATCATTTCTAGTTTATCATATTAAGAAATAATATTAAAACCAACTGAAATGGCATGAAAACTCACTTTCAAGGGCCCCTGGCTCAAACACTGGCTCTAGCTCCCCCAGTTTCCCACATGACTCAATTGGTGTGAATGTGTTACTTTGTAGTCCCTGGGATTGGTAAATTTTTCACTAATTATTTATTTGGAAAATTGATCATACAGCGTGACAGATACAGCTGTGATGGCACTTGTGTTCTCGTCACATGAGCTAGTTTGACAGGTACCTGTCATTTAAGAGAATTGATTGTTTTCTTATTTTCTTTGATAGACTTCATGGCAATTCAAAAGGATTGGTGTCATATCTTCTCAAAGTTCCTGTGCCAGAACATCTGTCATCCTACAGAAGTGCCAAAGTAAGTTGTCCCCAAAATGCAAAGTCCAGCTTGATTCCCCATTGTGTAGCATGCTGTTAAAAGCCCTCTAGATAACACTGTCCCATTCCAAGTGCAGACCACACATCTTTGGTGAATTTTAAGGGTAACCTGCTGTATGGAGAGAAGAGGTCATGTATAATGTTTTGTCAGATGTGACTTCAGCCTCTCCTATCTTTGGTTCTAAGTTTAGAAGCAGGGCAGTTTGCTTTTTAACCCAACACAGAGGGGTTTTATTTATGCTTTTTTTGTGGATACCTCCGAGACAGCCTAGATTTGCAATGTCCTAAAAGCTCCTAAGCAAAATTACAGTATGGAGGTGGGCCATGTTCTCCCTAACAGCAAGTGTGTGTGTTGGGGGGGCGGGCACACAGGCACGCACACATGGGTGCCCATGAAGCTCCAGAAGTCAACAACTAGATGCAAACTCACCAGTTGCCCCCTGTACCTCGACCCCAAGGGCTCAGAGAGTGCAGGTGAGATACTTCCAGCTCTGGAGGGGTCTTCACAGTGCTTCGTGGGGGAGGCAGGGTACAATTACAGCACCCAGAAAGCCCTCGTGCCAGATCATAACTTTAACAACATAGGCATCGTCGTCCTCACTGCAGACTTTTGAAACTGAGCTGAGAGGAGCAGAGTTATGGAACTCCATGATGGGATGAATCTGTGATGTTATATGGTGCTTAGTTTTAATACCTAGATAAAGAAATTTTCAGTAGTGTCCTTTAGTGTCCAGAAGGTTGATTGTGTTGTTATATAGCACACACCCACACCTGTGCTTCAGTTGAGGTCCTATCCTGATTCAAGAGCTGCTTAATATACTGGATGGATATGCTGAAATTTGTGTTAGTAATACCCTTTGATAGTCATCTTATAAGTGCTATTTAAAACTAGAAATTGTGCACTGATTTGCATTCTGCCATGTTATATGACAGTGCTGTTTCCATAAACCTTTAAGTGGAACAGTGGAATGAATCTGACCTCACTTTCCTACTTTCCTGTGGGCATAGATGAATATACCACAGTGAATCTTACCATCACATATATCCCCAGGACACTAACTAAAAACAAATAACCAAAAGTGAACAACAGAAAGATCATTCAAGCAGAGGGGAAGGGAATTGGGGTAAGGAGGAGGGGAGGGACAGGTAAAGTACTAGGGACTGAACTATAGAAAATTGTATTCCATGCTTTTATGATGATGTCGAAATGACTCCTAAAGCTAAGTATAACTAGAAGAAGAAACAGTAAAAATGAATTAAAAATTAAAAAGGAATGCAAAAATGTTAATTATGATTTAAGAATTATTAAAACCTTGCCAATCTGATAGGTTTAAATGTTTTGTTATATCTCTTTCCTATAATTTTAACATCTTTTATCCTTATTAACTTTAAGCATTTATGACAATAATATTACAATATGTATTATGTAATAACTATTATATTAGCTTTTGTTCTTTGTTGAATTGCTTATGTAATAATATGTGAGGTCTGCATGAATTAAGTGAATTTACCTCATGAAAGCATTTATACTACAAATGTACTAGTACCCCTTTGTCTGTGGAAGATATGTTTCAAGATACCTAATAAATGTGTGAAACTGAATAGGACCCAAAACTGTAAAGCTACTAAATATGTCTTTAGACACATTGCTAAATGGCAAGGAAATTGGACAACGTGTCATATGGGCAATTGTGAAAAGTCAATTTAGATTCAGTGCTTAAGAGTGGTAGAGAAGCAGCCTCCCCTGATAATGGGAAGAAAATTTGTATTCATTTCTTTGAATGCTTTTGGTCCATTGCTCAGCTGAAGAAATTTTCATGTGAAGAGACATCATTGCATTCCCTTAGTTCCTATTTGGCTGCCAAGAGATTAAGTTTATGCTCTGGTGACTGATTAATTCCCACTCTGTGGAACAGCTCATATTTGCAGGCATTCAGGGAGATAAACAGGAAAAACTCTAAATTCCTTTTTGTAAGTGTTTATTTATTTATTTTTATTTTCACTTTCAAGTTAAGCTGAAAGTCTGTAACACCAGATATTAAGCCTCAGGTTTGGTTTCCGGTTAATAACTTTCTCTGTTTTGGTTCCCTTTGATTTTTCTTCTCCTGAAATTAGATATTTCATTTCTGAAGTTAATCTCAGTGGGTGCCTATTAACTGGGTGCAGACCACAACAATACCTAACCAACAACTCCATAGTTCCTTTCCTTGGCTTGGTTTCTGATCTTTGTGAAGAATGGAATTTAGAAGTTTATTACTGACCAGAAAAATGTAGAAAACCAGAACTGGAAGGTCTCTTTTGAGATGGGGCAGCAATCTTGGATTAGTCACAAATCAATGAAGACTGACTGCAGCAAAGAAGCAAGAGTCAAAACAAATATTCTCCCCCTAGTGTTTGTTCTGCATCATAGACAAGAAAATATGAGCTAGAAATGAACGAGGATCAACTACAGATCAGGCTGTTGAAAGGAGATTGAAAGCACTGATAGTTACCCCCCACCAGACACACCTTACCCTGAAATCTGGCTTCTGCATTTCTTTGCTATTTGTCAAAATGACTCCTAAAGCTATGTATAACTAGCAGAAGAACCAGTAAAAATAAATTAAAAATGAAAAAGGAATGTTAACTATAATTTAAGAATTATTAAAACCTTTCCAATCTGATAGGTTTAAATGTTTTGTTATATCTCTTTCCTATAATTTTAACATCTTTTATCCAATTTTAACATCTTTTAGCCAATTTTCTGTATAACAGATTTCAGCTTGTTTATCCTTGCAAGTGGTTTGGATTTTTTTCTTTGCTGTCATAGACAGGATAACTGAAAATTGTCTTGAATAGTATACGGTGCCAACAGGGAAGCTAGGGCCAGCGGGTAGATGCTCTAAGGAAACTAGGAAATTCTAACAAGTAGATTTGTCTTTATAAAGTTACAATAATCGTCCTCCAGGTCTTCATTCATTCTTCAAGGTTATTTCCTACAGGGTTTTAATTTTGTATGAAGAGCAAAACTCTAAGTACCCTTGGAAGAGAGAGCAACTTGAGTTAAATATGCATCAGTGGGAGCCTGATGGAAAATTGTTTCCAAGAACCAGAGTTGATAACATGTTTATGTTCAAAGTTTAAGTTGCTCAGGGGAAGAGGAGCATGATGCATTATGAGAAGCCAAACTGGGGTTGGACCTAGTGTCTTCCTGGAATTGGACCAATGAACTAGCACTTTTAATCTAATTTCGCATATTAAAATTGTTAGGTCATTACTCTGACATATTGATGTTGACTCACTATTAACCCTTTTCCACTCTAGAAAAAAGAACGTGCTTTGAAAAGTACTTGAAGCAGGACTAGATATTTTCCAAAGTCAAAGAGAATGAGATTATGTTACAAAAATACTAAACATGGATGCCTATTCACAAATCAAAATGTATTGTAACCTATTTGAAATCCCAGATGAGTAAAATGTTCTAGATATTCTGGTGATGTGAAAATAAATATAAAAGATGAATACTATATCCAGATATATGAATTACATAGAAATGAGAATTTTCTTTCTTGGATTGTGCATCAAATATATGGCCATGTCTGTTTTACTTACGTTGCATGACACTATGTCACCAATGTGAATTGATAGCTCTATTACTCTGTAAAAGATATTGCTGAGATTTGCTAGTTCATGTTTCATGTGCAACATTTTTTTTCATTTCTTGGAAAATTCATTTAATCTGACAGCTCTAATTTTACAGAATTGCTCTTTCAAGACCTATCTGAGGTTGCTCTTTATATCAGTATTGCACAACCTCCTTCATATTTTCTCAGCTCACAATCTAGACATAACTCTCACAAAACAATGTGCATATTTTATTGTCTGTATTTCTGCTGTCTTTGCCAATATGCTAAGAAGACTGGAGTATGGTCTTTGGAGACAAACTTGCTAACCCCAAGCATTTCAAGGGTGAAGTTCATATCTCAAAAAACATAGTCCCTAGAACATCCACAGATGCCCCGAATAAACACTGAGCATTCCATACCTTCTTTTTCTATGCAGTTTATCATATGCATCCATAGATGTCTAAAAATAGTTCCTTTCATGTAAAGTAGAATGCAGAGAAATTGTGTTAGTCTTATAGCCTGAGTGGTAATAGGATATGACCTATCCTATTAGATCCTGTGATAGGATATGACCAATTGACTTTCTGGTAAAATTAAAAACTTTATTCTCTCCTTGTAAATAAAATTACAAAAAAGTATTCCCTTTCCTTTCTCTTTACCTATGGCCTGTCACTCCCTGTAGTATGAACACTGGCTGGCCTTCAGTGTTTCTTTTGATATTTCCCCCACTCTTCACCCATTTGTGTGTTCAGTTTGTATAAAGTTCTAAATATTTATTTCAAGTCTCCTCTTCTTCCTAAACCAGTGAACTTTAGACAATTGTTTAATTGTCCATTTTTCCCTGAAAACTCTTCCTATTATGGTCAGTTGTGGACACTCTCAATGACCCTTCCTTCTTTATCCACAAGTGTTGGCCACAGGGGGATAAGGTAATTTGAACATAAGACTAAAATGACATATAAGTTTTTATAAAGAATTTCAGAGAGGATCCCACAATTTAATGTATTTCCCTCACATTAAGATGTTCAACCCTAGTCTTCCTCTTAGCCCGTTTTGCTGACTTCATCCTAGAAGACAGCCAATTGCTTTGCCCATCTCCACCATTTGCAGCTGGGGTTTCCCTGGTGCACTTTGAAGGCCCTGTAGAGTTGGCTCTGGTGTTGTTTCTGTTGCCTACGGGGCTGTAGTAGATACCAGTAGTACTAACAGTGCACCACGTTGCAGCCAATGTCCTCCAAATGCAGTCATTAATTTAATCTTCACAACAAACCAAAGAGAGTAGAACTATCATTTTCTACAACTTTGTCCTTCTTTTTCAAAGGTGCTTTGACATTTCAAGTTTCTCTTCATATGCACAATAGTTTTACAATTAATTTTGCAATTTTGACAAAAAAACACACCTGCTATAACTTGATTGAGTTTACACTCAATGCCAATGCAGTGATCAATTCCAATGCTCTGTATCAATTTAGAGAGGGTTGGCGTCTTAATACTACTGCGTGTTTCCAACCATGAATATGCTACCTCTATTCATTCAGGTCTTCATAACATGTCACGGCAGCGTTTTTTTTAGTTGACAGGTCTTTCCCATCTTTTAATTAGTTATTCCTTTTTCATATTTCCATACTATGTTTAAAATTTCAATTCCTAATTTTCTATTTCTAATATATGAAATATCATTGATTTTTACATTAAAGTTGTATACAGTATCAACCTAAACTCATTCATTATATTTGGTCGCATTCAAAGATTTTCAGATTTTTTCCCCATAGACTAGGGATAAGCAACCTTTAAAAAATAGGATCTTGGACTGGGGTTGTGGCTCAGGGGTAGAGCACTCGTCTAGAATATGCAAGACCCTGAGTTTGATCCTCAGCACCATATAAAAACAATAAATAAAATAAAGGTATTGTGTCCAACTACAACATTTTTCCCCTTTCAATTTCCTTGTGAAGTCAGATGCTACTTAAATGCATGTGAATTTGCATACAAATGTTTTAAATTTCTCAGTTATTTCCTTGTTATTAATTGATTATTTAATCCCATATTTGTCACTGCATGTATTTTGTAAGACTTGAATCTTTTTTCATTTACAAAAATAAAATATTTAAATAAAAAAAGGTTCGTGCAGAAATGTACTTTGCAAGCTATATGTTTCTTTCTTAAACTCCTCAACTCTGCCACAGTGTGAAAGAAAGTGGTCAGAAATTATGTCCACACAAATGAACATGGCTGTGTTCTACCATTTTGTTGATTGGTGTTTGAATGTTAAGGCCACCTTGCATTATGTGACAACCTTTGCTGGTAAGGACTTATCATCACATAGTATTGGTTCCACTTGCTCAGCTCCTGTGTGGCTCCCTGCATGTATGCTCATGAGGAGTGTCCACCAGTAGTTTCCAATTGTTCTAATGTCTTTGTCAAGTTTTTGCATCAGGATGATGTTAGCATCATAGAAAGAGTTAATTACTTTCTCTTCCTTTTATTTTCTGGAGGAATTTGTGTTTAAGTTTTATTATTTCTTGTTGAAGTTTTGGAGAGAACTCACCTGGGACCTGCATTTTTCCTTTCTGGACATTGTTAACCTAAAGACTCAAATTCTCTAATAAATACCTGGATATTCATGGCATCTCTTTCTTCTTTAATACAGGTCTTGTAGGTTGTGTTCTGTAAGGGATTTTTCCATGGAAGCCATAGTTTCAAGTTTCATGGCATAAATTTAATCATGGTGCTTTATTATTATTCTTAAAATATCTGTATGAACAGAATGCTCTATTATTATCCTTTAAAACACGGTAGTTATATAGTGATATAAAGTCTCTGCTTCCTGATGTTGGTTATTTCTGTTTCCTTTCTCTCCTGATAAATCAGATTAGAAATTTATTAATTTACTGATTTCCTCAAAGAACCAATTTTGTTTTTGTAATTTTTTCCTACTTAATTTTTCTGCTTTGTTATAACTGATTTCTACTCTGATTCTTATTATTTCCTATTCTCAACTTTAAAGTTTCGCTTGTCTTTCCTTGTGTCATAGATAAAAGGTCCGTTCTGTGAGGTCATAGGTTTGATACTTTTCTTTGAAAATACACATATTCATTGCTAAATGCATCCTAATAATAGTGCTTGAATTGCATCCCACAGAGTTTCATATATTTTCGTTTTATTTCATATTAAACACTTTTCCCCTTTTAATTTCCTTGTGAAGTCAGATACTACTTAAATACATGTGATTTTGCATATAAATGTTTTAAATTTCTCAGTTGTTTTCTTGTTATTAATTGATCATTTAATCCCATATTTGTCATTGCATGTATTTTAAGACTTGAATCCTTTTGCATTTACAAAATTTGATGGTCTAAAATATGCCTTATATTGGTAAATGTTTTATGTGTTCTTAAAAAAATATGAGTTTTTTGATGTTTCCTGCAATACCTCCCAAACATCAATTAGGTCATATTGGTTGGCAATGTTGTTTAAGTAATATTCATATTAAATTTCTTTTTATTCTTTAAAAATAGAATAAAATAGCTGTCCAAAGAGAAGGCAGTTGTAATCTTCAGCTATAAATACTGATTATGAATTTCTTTGGCATCCCTATCATTTTTGCCTATCATGTATTTCGAAGCCCATTAGTGGGTACTTAAATACTTTTAAAATCCTCTCAAGAAATTGATCTCTTTATTCTAAAATGGCTTTCTTTTACCTTGCCAATATTCATTGCTTTTTTCTCTACTTTATCCAACCTTAATATAGATACTCAAACTTCCTCTTGATTAGATTTGCCAAGGTGTTTTTTTTTTCCTCATATGTTAATTAGCCTTTTACATTGGATGTGATTAAGTAGGAACCAAGGCACACTCACCTGTAATCCCAGCAACTGAGTGGCTGAGGCAGAAGGATTGGGTTTATGGTGTCACAAGTTCAGTCCGTGGTAGTAAGCCCAGAGGTTTGAGGCCATTCTGGACAACATAGCAAGGCCCTATCTGAAATAAGAGAAAACAACAAAACATATATATCTGATGTGATTGTTCATATGGCAAGATTCAAATGTATCTTCTTCCTACATATTCTTCTTTTGTTCTTCTATGCCTTTTTTTTGGAGTTAATTGTATTAAAGTGTTCTCAATTTATCTCATGTTATCATATTAGCTTTAAATCTTTATTATTTCAATCCTTACTCTGTGCTTTATATCATCCTTTACATATTTAACTTACTGGCCTCCCGCCCAATGATAGTAGAGTTTATGGGTATGTTAAAATAGTAACTTGCATTCCTCCCACTGAATTACTATTCTCTTATTTTAATTTTTGCATGTTAATATTCCATACTTCCTATTACTTGTGTTTAAAGAATCAACTTAAATGATAAAAAGCCTTTACTGAAGTTACCTGTTATGGTTTGGGTCTGAGGTCCAAAGCTCCTGTTAATGCAGGAATATGCAGAGGTGAAATGACTGGATTATGGGAGCTGAAACCCCATCAGTCCATCCTAGATTGAATAGCCTGGGTGCTAACTGTAGGCAGGTGGGGCATGGCTGGAGGATGTGGGTCACAGGGTGGGGTGGGGGTCCCTGTACATTGTATGTGCCCTGTAGCCCCTTCTCCTCCCTCCCTCCCTCTACTTCATGGCTGGCATGAGTGTAGCAGTATTCCTCTGTCACACCTTTCCTCCTTGGTGTTCTGCCTTATCTTGGGCCCAAATCGATAGAGTCAGCCTACCATGGACTGAACCTCTGAACCATGAGCCCAAAGTAAACCCCTCCTTCTCTTAAGTTATTCTTGTTAGGTATTTTGATCACAGTGAGGAAAATGTGACCAGCACATTACTGCTCAAGTTTCCTTTTGTATAGATGAATATCTGCATCTGGGCTGGTCTTCCTTCTGTCTGTCTTGACTGTAATTATCCTGGAACTCTGGGGATGTGGTTTTAAGATGTGGGGAGGGGAGGCATTCTAGTCTATCATCTAGTTAGTCTGAGATCCTTGGGGAAGGGAAAAACCTTTTCCTCTAAGTTCAGGACTCTCCAGATGTATTTTAAAATGGCCCCTTTTCTCTCCCCATGCCAGAGCCAGGAAGGGGACTTTCTTTTGGCTCCTCATACAGAAGAACTGTGTGACCAGCAGGCAACGCTCAGGGTGGCTGGTGTTCCCCTAAGATTGCTTTCCACTCTTTAGTGAGTTGTTGTCAAGTCACATGGATTTGTCAAAGTTATCCTGCCAGTTCCTAACTGTTTATCCACACAGTGGCTTCTTCTGAAGGCAAGATGATCTGGGTGGATTCTCTGTATTTGCCTGAATCGCCAACATTTTCAAGGGCAGATTACTTTGCTACACCAATTTTGTTCGATTTAAGAAAAATCATGGATTATTATGTTTTTCAGTTTCTTTCTTTCTTATTTCTTATTTTAAGCTGTAACTGATAACTTGTAAAATCTTTATATATTGTACCTGAAACTGGAAGTGGAAAATATCTTTAATAATTGGTTTTTAATTTTTTTATTTTGCCAATAATTCTAATATCTGTGTCAATTCCATATCTGACTTATTTGATTCATTTGTCTCTTCATTGCTGATTTTGTGTTTACCTGCTTTCCTGTATTCTTTCCCATATCTTTTGCTAGATGCCACACATTGTAAATTATACCTTGTTTTGAAATCCTTAAAATATTCCCAATATTTGTTCTGGGATGTATTAACTTATTTTGAAATAGTTCTGAGTTTTCAGGTATTGGTTTTATGCTTTGTTAAGCAAAACTGAAGAGGCATAGTCTAGGATGCATTATTCTCTGCTGCTCAGGAGGGTAAGATCTTTCTGCATAGCCAGCCCTATCCCTCCATGATCCTGAGGGTGTCCAGTCTGGTTAGTGGGAGCAGGACTTCTAGGGACTGGTTCTTCCCATTCTTCCAGGTCATTTTTTTCCTTAGCTTCAAGGAGCCTCTTAGTCACACACACTGATGAACACTAGTCTAATGTCCTAGAAAGATGCTCCTCAGACCTCTCCACCTGCCTGGCTTTGCAGTTGTCCCCTTGGCCTGCTTTTGTAAACTCTAGCAAAACTGGTTTTCCTGGACTCTTGGCTCTGGGAATCTGCCACTCCTCCCTCAGTCCCCTTCCTGTGGGGGGAGGGGGGTTCTTTCTAGGCAAAAACTTGGATATTCTTCATATCTCTCAGGTCTGACTTTCAGAGTCTTTAAATAGTTTGAATACACGTTGTACTATTATTTTTAAGTGTCTTTCAGATGACAGGGTGAATTTTGTCCATTTTAGTTTATCTTCAGGAGAAGTAGAAGGTAAAACTAGTTTTTAATTTATTTATTTGTATACTTCAAGTCTACCTTTGTCCCTTCCCTGCACACTTAACATCATAATCCCGGTCCATTTTCTATGGATTCAGCACAACTGCTCTCCTGCAAGTCATTTCATATTTAAGTGGATCTTACAGGAGAAAGGATACACAAAGATATGTACTCCCTTACTTATGGATGCTTTCAAATTTCACCTATAGACTCTCTAGTTCAATTTTTTAGGAACTGGATTCCGCTTGCAGTATTAACAAAGAAGAATAACATTTTCTTCCTTTATTGGGTTGTAATTCTGTCTGGTCTGTATATTGCCAACCATAATTTAACATCTGCATTAAAAATATAGCAATCCTGAGTTTCATCTTCCAGTGGAAAGGAAAGATGGAAAAACATTTGGAAATTTCTTTCCTTCAACTCCCAACTCAAGTAAATGGAGCAGTATTGAGATTTAATTTAGATTTTAGTCAAAAAGTGTTTTCACTCTTCTGTGTTCATTTTGTCAACATATTCTTTGTGTCCCATTTGTAAAACACAGGCAGTTCTACAGCTAAGTTTTGTCATTGACCTTTGTGAGGTGAATATATATGTACTTATTTTGATGCATAGACCGAGTCTTATTGAAAGTCTTATTTAATTATATAAACTTATTCAAACTATTTAATTCTATACATTTAAATAATATAAACCAAATGCCAATACCAACATTAAAACCCAGATCTTTCAAGTACAAATGATTTGTGGTTCTTAGGGTTCAGGGACTTTTTTTTTTTTTTTTTGGTGCCAGGGATTGAACTCAGGGGTGTTGAACCACTGGGCAACAACCTCAGCTATGGAAACCCCGACAGGGTCCCCTTGAGTTGCTTAGGGCCTCACTTTTGCTGAGGCTGCATTTGAATAAATGATCCTCCTTCCTCAGCTTCCTGAGCCTCTGGGATTACAAGTGCACACCATCAGCCCTGCCCAGGACATTTTTTTTTTAAAGCAAAAAGCACCACTGTGGTCATTTCTGTGAAAGAGTGGCAGCAACCTTGAGGAATTGTGCATGGCACACTAATAAGAAATTAAAGCTAAGATGTAGGATGGTATAAACCCCTTCTGAGAAGTCAATTCTAAGAAAAACAAAAGATTGATCACTACTCCTCTATTCATAGGAAGATGCCTTGAAGCATTGTTTCAAAATCAATTAATGCAAAATTTCAATAAATTTTTTTGCACAATCCTGAAGGGCAAACACCTATATTGTTAATTCTATATTTCTAGCTTTAGCTCTCTGGGAACCAGAGGAAACACAGGTTGAAACACTAAGATGACTATGAAGTTCAAAGCTATACATCTTCTCCAAGCTGGAAATATAAACCTATTATAACTTAGCACAGGAGAATAACGATCTTTAACTCAAGTTACCAATTCTTTGCATGACTCAATAGGAAAAAAAATGAACTATTTAGCTTTCTTATTTCCTTGAATGAAGCTTGGAAGATATTTAATTTTGCCCATGTTATGCAATAGTTTGTAAGGAATCCATGTTGTTTAATACCATGAAGTGAAGGCTGTACCAACTCTATTCATCTCACAGTATTGTGAGAATGTAGAATAGACCTATTATCATTAAATTGTCCTTTGTTTTCCCTGGAAGAATATCATATTTATTTGAGTAGTAGACAGGGCAGTACATACAGGAACATGAGCAGTGTAACATTGCAAGTAAAGGGTGAGTAGCAGCAGCATCTTAATGGAGGGAATCCCAATTTAAAAGAAATATTAACCAAAAATAGATCCAGTAGCATAAAATTATCCAGTAGCATAACATACTTGATATCCAGGAGTATGTCAATGTTTTGATGAGAATATCTAGAAAAAATGGATTATATATATAAATTGTCTTTCTAATGAATTAGCAAATTACTAAAACCATGGGGAACTAATGAAGCTAGTATTCTGTTAGATTAAGTATGACATAAAAGTATGTAGAGTTTGTCCTGCAGTTTTCTCTGCAGCTGATAAATTGAAACTTAACCCGACATGTAAATAGACTGTGATCTACTCCCAGATCAGGGAACTGGAGTTTGACCAATTACAGCAGCCAAGCTTCCATCAATCACAGGCAGCCAAGTACTCAAACCAAATTCAAATAAAGCAAACCACCTAGCTTTGCTGACCAAGCTCTCCCTGCACCTCACTTTGGCTCTTTGTATGCCACTTCCTCTTCTCAGGTTCTAAATATTGCTGCACACGGGGCAAGGCAAAGCATTCTGAAGCAGTTTTGGTCTGAAATGCAGGTTGATCCAAGAATTGCTAATAAAAGCCAATGATCTGTGAACAGGGTTTGCTGCAAGTCTGTTTCAAGAGTTCCAAAATGAGAGTAACTCAAAGAGGGGAGCTGACTTCTGAGAACACACTCCTGGACACTTGCAGACTTTGCCTAAAACAGGAGGCACTGGAGAATTTGGACTGTGCCCACAGAGGGCAATTACTGCCAGGACATCTAATGACCTTATGTGGCTAGAGAGACACACTGAAGGCTTGACGCTGTTAAGTTGTACAGAATATTTTGTCTTTGAGACATTTGCCAAATTCTAAAATTGTATGCCTATAAATTCTAAATTTGTATACTGATAAAAAATATATATATCAGCCAGAGATCTCTAGAGTTGAGTTCAGAAAACAAGGGCTGAGTATATGTGCATGGTGCTAGTATAGAGTAAATCAAAGACCGAGCTTCCTTAAAACTTGAATTCAGCCTTGACTCTATTCGCCCAGACCAAATTAAGGTGATGAGATACACTATTCACTTTCATAGCAGAGGAGAGTAATAACACTCTGCTGAAATAAAACACAATCTCCAAAGTGCAATAAAAATCAGTAGGTATACCTAGAGGCAAGATGATGGAAAATACAAAGATACCTATGTGCCAGAACACGTTTAATTATGAATAAGGAAAAAAGAAAAAAAACGTGAGTAGAAAGATGTCAAATTTAACTAGATTATAGGAAACTAAAAAAAGGAACTAAATAGAAATTCTGGAACTAAAAAGAATGATACCTGAAAATAAAATTAAATAGGAAGCACAAGTGGTTTGGAACCATCCACGATGGTTCTGCAGAAGAGCCTCAGCTCTGGAACCAGACATCCTAGATCTGAATTCTTCCACTAGTCCTACTAAGGAAGTGAACTTTATTCACTGATTTGGACAATAGATTCTTTATCTTTACCATTTGCATAATAATGTTTATCCCTTAGAATGAATTCAAATGAAATAATACATAAGAAAATCATATAGAACCCTCCACAGATGGAATTTTACCAAAAAGATGTGTTTTTATTCTAATATTAACCCAAAATAATAAAATAGATTATTTTTGCAAGAAATAAGTGCTATCAGGATTTTTTTAAAAAGCCTATTTGTTACTTGAGTTATTTATTGTTTTATTTTGTTTTACTGCAGAATTGAGTTCCTTGTATATTCTGGATATGAACTCATCAGATATATAGTATAGAATATATATTCTGAATATTGTCTCTTGGGGATAAACAAAATATGTGTGCACAGACATCATATATATGATATATAAATATATGTCATGTATAAAATTCCATGACATAACATATTCCTATATATATGTGTGTGTGTGTGTGTGTATATATATATATATATATATATATATATATATATATATATATATATATATGAATGAATGACATGGAATTTTTTTCAGCCATCAAAAAGCATGATGGACAAATGAATGGACCTAAAAGGTAGTTATTATATTAAGTGAAATAAGTCAGGCACAAAAAGGCAAATGCTGTCTGATCTCCTTCCAGGATGGAATCTGAAACATTGATCTCATGAAAATTTGGAGCAGACACCATCTCTAGCAGTCAGAGAAATGCAAATCAAAACCACCCTAAGATACCATCTCACTCCAGTAAGATTGGCAGCCATTATGAAGTCAAACAACAACAAGTGCTGGAGAGGATGTGGGGAAAAGGGTACACTTGTACATTGCTGGTGGGACTGCAAATCGGTGCGGTCAATTTGGAAAACAGTATGGAGATTCCTGGGAAAGCTGGGAATGGAACCACCATTTGACCCAGCTATTGCCCTTCTCAGACTATTCCCTGAAGACCTTAAAAGAGCGTACTACAGGGATACTGCCACATCGATGTTCATAGCAGCACAATTCACAATAGCTAGACTGTGGAACCAACCCAGATACCCTTCAATAGATGAATGGATAAATAATGTGGCATTTATACACAATGGAGTATTACTCTGCACTAAAAAATGACAAAATCATGGAATTTGCAGGGAAATGGATGGCATTAGAGCAGATCATGCTAAGTGAAGCTAGCCAATCCCTAAAAAACAAATGCCAAATGTCTTCTTTGATATAATGAGAGCAACTAAGAACAGAGCAGGAAGGAAGAGCAGGAGGAAAAGATTAACATTAAACAGAGACATGAGGTGGGAGGGAAAGGGAGAGAAAAGGGAAATTGCATGGAAATGGAAGGAGACCCTCATTGTTATACAAAATTACATATAAGAGGTTGTGAGGGGAATGGGAAAAAAAACAAGGAGAGAAATGAATTATAGTAGATGGGGTAGAGAGAGAAGATGGGAGGGGAGGGGAGGGGGGATAGTAGAGGATAGGAAAGGTAGCAGAATACAACAGTTACTAATATGGCATTATGTAAAAATGTGGATGTGTAACCGATGTGATTCTACAATCTGTATTTGGGGTAAAAATTGGAGTTCATAACCCACTTAAATCTAATGTATGAAATATGATATGTCAAGAGCTTTGTAATGTTTTGAACAACGAATAAAAAAAAATTTGCAAAAAAAAAAAAAAAAAAAAGAAAATTTGGAGCAGAATAGTGGTTACCAAGACTGGGAGAACAGAGGGGAAGAGAGAAGTGTTGGTAAATGGGTACACTCTTATTATTTGAGGACAGAATGGGTGTCAGTGGCCCAGCAGGGTGAATGTAATGAAAAATATTGAATTACATATCTCAAAATCATTAGGAGCTAGGAATTTGAATGACATCACCATAGTGAAATGATAGAAGTTTAAGTGATGGATATATTAATGAGCCAAGTTGATCACTACTCAATGTCCACATGAACTAAAACATCACATTATACTTCATAAACATGTACGAATATTATGTGTCAATCAAAATATTTTAAAGTCTGTTTTAAAATAAGGAGGCTTATATGAGGGCTGAGAATGCCACAGAAAGTTTGTAGAACTCGAAGATAAGTTGAAAATAGAAGAAATAGTAAATTGAAAGTCTAACCCCAAAAGAAAAGGGCAGCGAGGTAGAGTGGAAATAGCTAGGCAAGGAGTTTGACGATTTGAAGAATACATGTTATATTGATCTTGATTCCTGAAAGTTCCATCCTCATTGAAGTGATGCCCGTTGCTCTCCTTATACTGATTGGAATGAGGAGAATAATTCATGAGTTTCTGCGGTGTAAGCTCAAAGCACACACAAACACACAGGCTGGCTAGCATCACCCACATTACCCTCCTTGCTGAGGATACGAATTTGCTAACTGAAAACCGCTCCATAAATAAAAACATATATCTGTGCTAATGGCCATGCGACAGGGTGTAAATCCTCAGCTAGAAACTACTCAGAGACATTCACTTAAAGTTTATTAGCTCTGGCTAGCATTCCTTCAGCTTGTCAACAGAGGAATATTTTTTTTCAGATGGTGGGTAATATTCTGAGACTCTGTGTAAATAAATCGTCTTAGGGAATATGTATTTTGATAAATTACAGTCTCCCTGAAGCCAAAGGGAATCCTGGGGCCACATATCTCTTGCTGTTGCTACACCATGACACAGCCCTAGAATTTAAGATCAGTAACTTCCGTTTTTATTTCTGTTTCAAAATGATATATCCTGAATTGTTAAGTCAAATTTTATTTGACTTGTAGGGAACCATGTGCTACATCAGTAACAGAAAATTTTCAAAAATTCTAGATATATTATATTTGACATATTATAACTGACATAAATAAATAACATTTATTTATGGAGTACCATATTTAACTCCATATATGCATGCATGAGTAATGATCACATCAGGGCACATAGCATTTCATCAAATATTTTTATTTATATTTGTTGGAAGCCTTAAACCCTCCCCTTCTAGTTATTTTGAAATGTATAGCTAATTGCTCTGGATGGACTATAATTACTGTCCAATGCAGCATTAGAACTTCCTCTCGCCAATGGTATTTTCTTCCATTATCCCCACTCTCTATCCCTACCCCTTCCTACCTTTCTAGTGACTGCTATTCATTGCTCCACTTGTATTTTCTGAATTTTTATACCTTCCACAACTGAATGAGAACCTGTGGTAGCTTTTATGTTCTTGGTTCATTTCACTTAACATAATTTTGTCCCACTTCCCACCATGTTGCTGCCAATGACAGATTTTCATTATTTTCATGGTTGAATAATATTGGATATAAATACCTTCCACATTTTTATGGCCATTGATAGACAACTGTGTTGATTCTATATCTTGGCTATTGTAAATATTGCTGCAACTCACAGGCATGCAGTTTTCCCTTTGATAGAATAACTTCATTTCCTCTGGACGTATACCCAGTGGTGGGATTGCGGAGTGGCGTAGTAGTTCAATTTTGTTTTTATGTTAAGGCACTGTATCCTATTTTCCCTAATGGCTGTATTTCTGTTGCCTTCACCATTCCCTAAGCGTTCCCCTTTCTCTGCTCCTCTCCAGCATTTGTCTTTTTGGTCTCTTTTATAATGACCACTCTGTCTAAGGCAAGATGAGATTGTGATTTTCGCTTTGCATTTCTCCTATGGCTAGCAAAGTTGAGCAATGTTCTATATAATTGATGTCATGTATCTGTCGTCTTTGGAGAAATGTCTACTTGGTTCTTTTTCCCATTGTTAATTGGACTATTCACTTATGGCTATAGATCTGTTTGAGTTCCCTATATATTCTGGATTTCAATCCTTGTCAGATGGACAGTTTGCAAATATCTGTCCCCTTCCACTGCCTGATGTCTTTTCCCTCTGTTGCTTGTTCCCTCTACTGTGCAGAAGTTTCTTTGCTTGGTGCAATCCCATATAAGAGAGCCAGCTTTTGTTGCCTGTACTTTTGGAATGGATCCAAAAAGTCTTTGCCTATACCAGTGTCTTAAAGTGCTTGTCCTATTTTTGCTCGTGTTTCTGGTTTCACAATTAGGTCTTTGATTCATTTTTTTGTTGATTTTTATAGGTAGGATTTTGTAGGTGAGGCATAGGAGTCCACTTTCATTCTTCTACATATGTGTGGACAATTTCCCAGCACCCAAGAGGTTGCATTCAAGAGACTGTCATTTTCCAATCTATTTTCTTGGTGAATTTGTAAAAAAGTGAATATATGGATCACATGGATTCACTTCTGGATTTTTTTCACATGTCAGGCAAGGAATCTGTCACTGAGCTACAACCCTAGCCCTAATTTCTGGATTTTCTACTTTTTTTTCCTTTGGTCCATGTTTCTATTTTATGCCAATAATTATCCTATTTTGATTGCAACAGCTTAGTAGAATGGTTTAATATCAGAAAAGGCCAGGTTTGGTGGCTTACACCTGTGATCCCAGCAGCTCAGGAGGCTGAGGCAGGAGAATCTCAAGTTCAAAAGCAGCCTCAGGAACTTAGCAAGATTCAGCAGGTTCTAAGCAACTCAGTGAGACCCTATATGAAAATAAAACACAAAAAGAGCTGGGGATGTGGCTTATGATTAAGTGCTTCTGTGTTCAATTCCCAGTGGCCCCACTTTAAAAAAAAATCAGGTGGGGTGGGGCCTCTAGAAACTGCAGTGGCAGTCTGTACTAGAGCCTCTACTCTGGGAGGCAAGTCCTCATTATATAGCACTGCGTGGGCTTGGCTGTTTGGGTCACAGTGCACATCTCAGTCTTAGTGTGTTTGTGAGGCCATGGCCTTTTGACCTTTACCTCCACAGCCTGGAATCCTCCCAGTCAGGGAGCTGGGGATCAATTGTCACACATTTGTCTCTCTACTCTGCTACCCTAGGCCTCCAAGTCACAGGGCTCCCCTCTTCCCCTTGCTGAATTATAGTGCTCTCCTCGGCCACCCATCTGGAAATGCAGTTTTTTGTTTGTTGTTTGGGTTCTTCTTTACAGAGGAGGTAATTGCTGGGCACCTCTATTCTGCCATCTTGAGTCTCTTTTCCCAACTTTAGCTTTAAGAATAGTCTATAACAGTTCAGATATAATTTTCAGAGATGGCTGCACCACTCTGTATCCCAACCCCACTTCTCTGTGGAGAGGTGAGATCTGCCTCCTCCCCATGAACTTGATGAACCCATGTAATGCTTTGACCAACGGAATCCCAAGGGAAGGATGTGGTTGGTTTTAGAGGTTAGGTCACAAATGGCAACCAGTTTATTCTAGTCTAGAATCCTCTTGGTTTGCTGGAGAAACAATTGGATTAAATAAGGACACTGTAGTCACAAATAATTAGATATCATAATTTTAAAGATGTTACTTATAGTAACACAAGAAGGCATCAAATATATCTACTAATTTAGAAATACACCCAGGAAAGCAGCTACTGAAATCATCTAAGTCAATTGAAGAACTCTCTCATGTTTCTGTCACTAATTAAAGGTGACCTTAATAAATTAAAGGATAAACTGTTTTCCAAGAATGAATGAACAATTCGTATCTTGACAAATGTATCTGTAGATTCAATGTAATTCCAATAAATATTCCAGTAAGCTGTTTTGTTCAAATTTAAAGCTGATTTTAGAGTTTTTGAAAAGGTCAAATTTGGCAAGTCCAATTCAATATCAATATCAATATCAAATATTGAGGTTTACTATAATGTGAGAATACATTTTTTCAGAAAAAAAATAAAGTATTTAGCAAACCATGAGGTGGAAGAAGACAGATTGCTGAAACATGTAGACACATGTGTGGTTATTGGATTTACTAAAGAGGGCTCTGAAACCCAGTGGGATGAATAGTCTTGCAATAAATGCTTTATCTGATACATCTGTCCTACCTCATAGAGACAAACTGTAATTCCAGACTGAGTGGATGGGAAAGTTAAAACTTCCTGGTGATGACAGAGTGGTCCTCCATCCCTTATGTCTAGCAGACACTGAGGGAGGTGAAAATAGACCAACCACACTCAAGCTTTTGCATGCAGTTCAGTGAAATTAGGGACTTTCTTCTCAAATAATGTTCATCCATTAAACAATAGACTCCATTCAAAATATCAAAAAAATAACTTCAGATCCACTTGAAAAATACAACAAGTCTCTCAAGGAAATGGCAAATAGTTGCAGACAGGCAACTTGCTAAAAATGGTCACCATATACCCCCAGTTCCTATAAGAAAATACTTTATATCAGTTATTATCAAGTAATTTTCTGAGAAAAACCAAATAAAATGCCCTTATGTATCTAACAGAATAGAATAAAAGTATGTAAACAAATTGGCACTAGTAATCAAACAAAATTCTCAATACTTCTGGAAGATGTGCACATGAAGGCAAGCCACTGGTGGGGAGTGACAGTGTCTCCTGGCTAAGAACGCTCCACAGCCCATCAGGTTTGCTTGCTGGAATCCACCAGCAGACATGAGGACATTCATCATCAGACACACATCTGCAAATGACTCCAGTGGCCTCATTATTAGGAGCAAAGACCTGGAATTGACTACATGGATCAATAGTAAAGTGGATGAATGCATTTTAAAATATTCATGAGATGGAATGCCAAATATCAATGACCAGAGGACTCGTCAGGATCTGGCATATGTGCCCTGTGACCTGAAGGATCTGAAACTAGAACCAGGATATGAAACTAGGCTGTGGTCAAGATGTTGTGGACTCTCATGTCCATGTCCACTTGGGCAAGAGAGCAGTCACTGGGTAACAGACAGTGTTCTCTATGGTCACCAGGCTATGGATTCATGATATGTGTAACTGTCTGTAGCATGTTGTACTGTCACACATCATTTAACACCTTGACAACATCTTCCCATCTTGCATGTATCAAGGTGTGTTTTGAGTAGGAGCAATGAGAGCAAGTGCCAGAAGGGCGCGTAATGTCACCAGGCACCATCCAAATGAGAAGGAAGCCCCTTATCTCCAGCCCACCAAATGCTCTCACACAAGAGGGGAAAATCCATTGCTGCCGTAAAGTGGAAATTTTAGATTTTTTGGGGGGTTTTTCTTATTTTAAAAATGTCTATTTCATCCCCCCAAACAGTGCATCAGCATGAAAGATGCAAAATACATTTGGTACGTTTAGGGGATTTTTTTTAATTCCTTGTGATCCTGATATAATTATTACAATATCAATGACAGATTTCTTCTGTAATGTTTTGGGAGACACATGTAGACCTCCCTGTGCTGTTTGGTAAAGCAAACTCAGTGCTGTGGCAGAGTTGTTTGCCTTTTGTGGCACATTTTCCCCTCTGGCACCTCAGCTCAGCTGGGTGTCATAAGTGTCACTCTGCAGGAATCATCAGTGTGGAATGGTTACAATACAATCACCTGGCAGAGTACCACCCCCACCTCTGCTGCTTAATATATATATATATATATAAAAAGCTGAGTTGAGAAACAGAATACATGGAAAAGTCTCTGAACATTAAACCTTGCTCTCATGTCTCTAAATGTCCAAAAGCCAGCCATAAATTAATCCACAGTGGAAGTGTACCCTCAACCTCCACCATGTGCATTTACCACCACCCAGTGCAATAGCAATCCCAGAAGTGCTTTATGGCAAGATGCCGTAGTGTAAAACAAGGGGCAGCTCTGAGGCATTTGTTGCTTTTATGCTACAATGCTTTTACCTGTGACAGATTCCCAGGAAAATGCCTCTCCAATCTGAATATCAGAAAAAAACTGAGCATGGTTTTTGAGTTGCTTTTGTTTCTTGGACTCCATCATTTGCATGCCTCCCTGCTTCTCAAAAGAAGAGTACTTCGAACTATATGCATGCACTAGAAAATAGAGAAGGAGTACACAATGTAGGGATGTTTCACTGGAAAGTCATTTTTTCTCGAATATTTAAAGAAATGTTTTGAATTTTTGTGATGTACCCTCAAAACCCTGTTACACAAGTGCATAGACCAATTAAAACCTAAATTTTCCATTTGGCTAATCAACATTTTTTTGGTTTTTAGCTTTTTTGTTTGTTTGGTAAAAATCTCAAAAGCATAACATCAAAGCACAAGTTTGAAGTCAGTAAGCATGCATGAGATAATTAAAAATAGATAAAGAAGAAATAAGATTATGACAGAATTGAACTGTTTCATGTGTAAGTCTCAAATACTTTGGCAACAAGGGACATAAAAGCATTTATCAACTATACCAAGAAATTTGGTAGAAAACATTCAAGTATTTACAAGAAATATGTATTGAAATAGATAAACTCATTTTCTCCTTGTGATATAAAAGCAAAGAATAGCTACCTGAATACGTCACCTTCATGTAATTCTGCAAGCATAATTATTTCACACTTTTTGGTTTCTTATGCTAAGAAGATTAAGGAAACGTGGTATGAAAGGCAGATTGCAAAACTGTCATTTTTCCTGCCTACTATTTCAAGGCTGAAATTGTATTTACTTACTAATGATGAATATTTGGGATGCACTTGAAGCTTACTGAATTGAAACTTGAATGTGAGATATTATGAATATCAGAGGATACTAAGTTTCAAAAGGTGAAGAACAGAATACTTATAAGAATTTGGAATCATATTGGAACCAAACATCACATAACGATATCGAATGCAAAATGTTCCATACCTCTTGATTTCTAATGGCACATGATTATGAGCATACAACGCCAAGCCAAAACAAAATAGAAAAAAATATAAGCTACTATATTTGCATATCTGGAGGTTAATTTCCCTTAAACTATAGTCATAGATACATTTTGTCAAAACAGTAAAGGCGTCTAAAGTAACAGTGATATTCTATTTAGCCCATATATTTTATTGTAGAAAAAAAGAAAAATACCTCTGGTTTATCGTTGAGTACCATGATTAGCATGAAAGCAAGCAATTGAAATTAGGAAAGAAGGTCATGGGACCTTTAGGGAAAAATATATTACTGTAATAAAATTACTCTGAAGGCACTGGATACCATTAGTAAATGCTATCATCTGATAGCATAGCTTAAGTAAAAAAGAAACAGACAGGTAGCTGGAAAATCCATAAAAGTGCAATTTCACTTTAAATAATGTCTCACACGTCAAAACAAACTTTTATAATTATGAACAGCTTGCTGAACAATACTACATACCACATTTTCTCTGGACCATTCACCATTCACCTAGAGCAACAGATTTAGTAGATTTTAGCTTCATCCCTTTTTCTCCTGTTTCAATTTCATATTTTGTGCATAAATTAATATTTAGATAATCATAGTAGTATAAATCTTGTTCCTTACTTTTCCCTGTAGAATGGACCTATAGGAAAAAGGGAACTGTTTTTACTGTTTTTTTATATAGATGTTATGTTATATGATGTTTTTTAATTTAAAATATTTAAAGTATAAATGTTAAAATAATACTACAAATAATAGCTGGGAAATAAAGAGTAAGAGAAGATTGTAGACATATGCATTTAATTGGCCTGCTTAATAGGACCATTAAGATATAATTTCTAACATTGACAGATGGAGACATAATTGTGAAACATTTCACATAAATAAAAACCATATTAGAACACACAAAATTTGGGACAGTAAGTGAAGAAATAGGAATAGTTTCCATGAATTAAATTCCTGGATATTCATAAATAATATCCAAAATTAAGAAATGGATATTTTTTGGTCAGCTTTTCATGTCTGTGACCAAAATAGCTGACAAGAACAACTTAGAGGAGGAAAAGTTTATTTGAAGCTCATGGATTCGGAGATTCAATCCTTAGTCACTCAACTCCATTGCTCTTGGCCCAAGATGAGGCAGAACATCATGGCAGGAGTGCAAGGAGGAAGAAAGCAGCTCAGGACATGGCAGTCTATAAGCAGAGAGGGCTCTGTTCACCAAGGACAAAATATAAACCCCAAAGGCACACTCCCAGTGGCTCATGTCCTCCAACCAACCCAATCTGCCTGCAGTTACCACCCTCTTAACCTCTCTCAGTGGCTTAATTCATGATTAAGTTAAGGCTCTCATAATTGAATCCTTTCACCTCTGAACAAACTTGCATTTTTTCACACAAGACTTTTGGAGGACATCTCATGTCCAAACTATGACAGGTATATATTCATGTTATGTACATTTCATGAAGAGGATTAAAACAACTCTTAAAAATTGTTACTTTGGGGGATTCATAATTGAGAATAGGGATTTCATTTTTATTTTTCATTTTATGTTCTTAGTGCGTTTAAACTTAGAAAAAAACATTTTGAATATATATTACTCAATATCAAATCTGTATGTGTTTTGTGAAGTGGGACAATCTGGCTTTGCATCAACTTTTTTTCCTGGCTAAAAAAGAGAATTATTTTTGAGTTATCAAAACATCTGAGTATATTATGTTGCCATAATTAAAGACAAGCTGGTGAGTCCTTGGGCTACAGATCTGGTTAAATAGAATATAAGAATGGAAAGAGATTGCCAAAATAAAAGTTCTATATATTTGCTACAATTTGGATCTTGACTGACCCTCAAAGGCCTAGGAGAGTTATGGCATGGTCTCCAGGGTGACACTAGTGGGGATGGTGTGAACTTTAAGAGGTGGAGCCTAGTGGGAGGGCTTAAGGTCATTGGAGGCGTGTCCTTGACACAGTCTATTTTGCTCCCTGGGTCCAGACTTGAGGAATTTTACTCTGCCTCATGGTACCACCATGGCTTGATGCTTAGTAATGGAACTGATTATGGACTGGAACCTCTAAAACTGTGAGTCAAAATACTCTTATATTTATAAGTTGATTATCTCAAGTGTTCTTTTTTTATAATGAAAGCTGACTAACCATATTATCTTTTCGAATGCTGCTATCAAAATGATTTTTTAAAATTCCAAAGACATATTCAAGCAACTGGTTATTAAATAAAGGATAAATTTCCTTCACATCAAATTTTATGTTAGTGATCAGACCATTTTGTAGATCTTTAATAAAGATATATTTTGCAGAGAGTGCTTGATTGTAAAATCAATAATGAATACACTTTCAAGGGATTTCAATTTTATATCAATTTAAAAACAACATGGGGCTATGTCTTCGGACTGGCCTTATGCTGTCAGAGGAAGCACCTTTTAACAACATCCACAGAGGAAAATTGCCAGTCACCTCTGGATGAGTAACGTTATCAGGTACCTGCAGGCCTTTACTTTAGGTTTGCCATCCTAAGTAAAATATCAATGTCAATATGAGCATGTTGAGGTTTGTTAAATTCAGTGATTAATTTATCAATCTTTGTGGAGCTTGTGGTGACACAATGGGAAACTTAGATGCCTCACTGTAACATAAAAGTGAGCATAGTCTTTATTCTGGTTTCACAAATTCACCATTAAATTGCACCCGACAGCATCACAGTAATGAAAATTAAGTTTGAACAGTAGATGAAGTGGCTTGGTTACTCAAGACTCCTTTATATGCCATAAAAATTTAAAATTTTAGTTGTAAAATAAGAAACATCATTAGTCAACTTCCTTTATAGTGATATTCCTTTAATGAATATTTAACTATTTTTTTTAAAAAAACTTAATGATTGAATCATGAAACCTTTGACTCAGTCATGTGGCAGAAACAATTAGAGATCTAGTGAGGAGGATGTGTCTCTCAATACCGTGTTCAATCTGCGCAGTGAGCATTTCTTTCAAAAACTATGGCAGGTCAGTTTCTTAGTCAAGAGTTTTTAGTATTCATCACCAAAATTCTAGATAAGAATGTTCTGAACTTTTAAATGAATAGTTTTTACTAGGAGAAAAAAAGGAGCAATTCTCATCAGATAGAAAAAGAAATGAAAGAAGAAAAGACAGAGCAATGAAATGAAGGAATGAGAGAAGGAAGAATGCATGCTAGTTTTCCATTAATGTAACAAAATGCCTGAGGTAAGAATTTTAAAAGAGGAAAAGTTTTGGGGAGTTTATGGTATTGAACCATAAAACTGTGTTATATCACTGAGTTACACCCTCAACCCTGAGGTTTAGTCCTTGACTGACTGTCCCTGTTGCTTCGAGTCTGTGGTGGCATAGTACCTCATGAGACCACAGGGAGCCCCTTTATCTCATTGCTGCCTGGAAGCCAAGAGCAAGAGAGGGGAAGACATAGACATCTGCAGTCCCCTTAGAGAGCACCCCCTAGTGACCTTAAACCTTCTATTAGACCCTACTTGCTAAAATCTCCACCAGTTCCCAGTAGCACCATAGACTGAGCACTTAGCCTTAGCACATGGACCTTTGAGAGATGCTGGAGATCCCAACTATGGCAGGAGGAAGGGTAGGAGGTGGGAGGAAGCATGAATTCAACCAAGGTAAATGAGGGGGGAGCCCAAGAACACCCCAGTCTCACCTGCTGGAGCCTGGCTGGCCTGGAACCCTCACTTGATGTAGTCACAGAAGGCAAAGTGTGGTGTCTGAGGAGCTGGGAGCTGGGACCCAAGAGTCCTGTATGACAGCTGAGCTTGTAGGAAGCACGGGGAAGCATGTTCTCCCTTTCAATGTTTTGGTGTACTTTGAGTAGAATCACGGTTAATTTTTTGAAAAGTCTGGTAGAACAGCAGTAAAAACATGTCCTTTACTCTGTTTGTCTGGTTTATTTTCTTTGGAGTGGGGGGCTTTTATTACCAATTCAATCTCACTGCGCATTATTAGATTTTTAGGTTTTCTCTTTATTCATGGTTCAATCATAGTAAGTTACATGTCCAGCAATTTACCCATTTCTTCTAGGTTTTCCAATTTACTGATGTATCACTATCCATAATAGTCCCTAATGTTCCTCTGTACCTCTTTGAATATCTCCCTTTTGAAGCTAAAGCAGATGATCTCAGAAATGGAGAGAAGACTGGTTGCCAGAGGTTAGGGAGGGTAGAGGAAGAAGGGAGCGAGAAAGGACAATTACAGGTACAGGGTGCAGCTAGTGGGGGTAACACCTTCTGAGGCTCTACAGCACAGTGGCCTGACTGCGGTTGGCAACGATTATTTGCTCTTGTTGCAAAATAACTAAAGAGAGAGCATTTTGGATGGTCTCATTGTAAAGAAATGCTTCATGCATGAGGTTCTCCTTTCCAGGGTTTTCCCTCTGAGTGACCAATCTCCACGTACCCACAGCTGTTTCCTGGGATTGCTTCTCTGCATGGATGCAAGTCTAGGTGTGTCTGGAGGAAGCCACCAATTCAAACAGGTCTTGCTGTCCTGTTTCTTTCTGAGGTGTGTTCCTGCACTTCTACAAGCATGTCAAGAAATCACTCAATTTTCTGCAAAAGCTTTTCTTCCCATTTCTCCCCCAAATTTGTAATTGTTTCTGAATGAGGCCCTTTGCCATTCTGGAAAGTAGTACCTTCTGTCTCCCTCTTTTATAAAAATATAACATCCTCTGAAGAATAATGTAAATATATGAATTACTTTCTTTTTAAGTGCAATTTAATTTCAGTTAAATATTTAATATCAATGCTACATGCTAATTTTAAATTACCACCAGCTACATAGGAAAACAGTGAGCAGATAGATGATCCTAGACCTGGAGAACATAAATATATACACAATGTAAGAATCTAATTTACTTAAAGCATCAAACTTTTGAATATTCTATATTGAGAAATAATATTCCTTCTTATTCAAATGAGTGTTACTGAAGAATTGGTGATTTGTGAAGCAAAAGAACAATTTATGATCTTTATAAATGGCAACTTCCAGAAGATGGTGTGGACAATCTGACCAGGGAAGCGGAACATGTTATTTCTCTTGTCATTGAAAATCATCTGAATCTTGCTGCCTAGTGATAAAAATAAAACAAAATTTTTTAAAAAAAGATTTACTTTCCTCTTCTACTTTTATAGACGACATGATTTTTCTATCATTCTACTGATGCCTAAGTGATACTTCACAATAATATGTAATATATAGTGTGTGTTCTTGAATATCTTAACATTTTTGTTTCAATTTAGGTAATCATCTACCACTTTCACCTCTTTATTTTATTTTACAATTTTAATATAGAGTAAGTGAAATTTTCAGCAATACTCTCTTTAACTGTATAAATACATATTATTTATCTGTAACATATATATTCTAATCAGCCCTCCTATGTATACAATGTAAAATTCAGAAGATAATGCATTTGGTAACATAAAACACTTTATATTGTTAAATATATATATATATCACCCTTTAAATTTAGGAATGTGTTATTCCCAAGCTAAATCTTTTAAAAACGTTTTGTTCAGAAATAAGGCAAAAATAATATGACTAAATTGTGGTGGTGTGAAAAGATCATGCCAAATAATTGTTTAGAATATGGATTATGAGAAAAGGGGCTTCTGCTTTCATAATGACGGAGAAGAATGACAGGATTTCATCTTAGTGTGACCTCCCTCCTGCTCATTTTTAGGCAGAAACCTCCCCACAAAGCCATGCTCATTAGAGACAAGGTGCTTGATGACTTTAGTATCAGTAAGGATTTGTAATTCTGAATTTATTTCTTCATAGTATCTAGAAAATTGGAGAATCACATTCATAAGGCATGTAGCCACAAAAAATAAATAAGCAAACTCCTATTTTCTATACAGCTTGTCCTTTGAAAATACCATTCCTGTCACTTTGGGGCAGGCAAGACACAGTGGATGATGCTCCTATACATGACACAAACTGCAGCTAGAATTCCACAGGAACGGGAAACAGCTGAAGGTGCCATGCAGGACATCAAGAAGAAGCTACCTCACCT
This sequence comes from Marmota monax, assembly GCF_021218885.2. Lineage (NCBI taxonomy): Eukaryota > Metazoa > Chordata > Mammalia > Rodentia > Sciuridae > Marmota > Marmota monax. The sequence continues at coordinate 3,996,881 of NW_026695217.1, read as the reverse complement.
CAAGTTCTGGAGGGCATATACATGATAGACCTGTGTCAGTCTCATGAGACATGGGTACAAGTTATAGATTCAAGGAAGGCTTGGAAAGTGGGTGTTTCACTTCTTCAGGATTTACCATAAAAGACAAGATCATATCACAAAGTAGGAAATTAAAAACCTGTGAATTCATATGTTCGGTAGTCAAAAGAATGGCAGACATCTACCATGGAATGTTCTGGATGAAATGAAATGCACATTGACTAAAACCAATGTCATGTTAGCTTTTCAATGCTATGATCACAAATACCTGAGAACAACTTAAAGGAGAAGTTTATTTGGACCCATGTTTTCCGAGGTTCAGTTTATTGTAAGCCAACTCCGTAACTCTGGGCCCCTTGAGGTGAGGCAGAACATCATGGTGGAAGGGCATGGTGAAGGGAAGCTGCTCCCTCATGGCAGCCAGGAAGCAGAGGTGCAGGGCTAACAGGGGTAAGGGGCCACAAGGAAGATACACCCTTCCAGGGCACCCCCCTGTCACCTGCCTTTACCCCCCCCCCAACAAACCTCCTCCAGCCATGCCCCATCTGTCTACAGTTAACACACAAAGTAGGATGGACCAGTTAAGTTGCAGCTCTGATAATCCAATCTCTTTTCCTCTGAACATTCCTGCATTAACAAATATTTTGATTTTTGTGGGGACACCTTATATCCAAACCATAGAAATACCAAATGAAAATACCCACCAATTTAAAGTTAATTTAAAAGTTCTAATTGCATCTAATTTTATCTTTCCAAATGCCTTCTAAGACAACTTTAAAAAAGAATGAAGCATTGTTCGAGTATTCCTTCACTATAATACTTTCAGTTTCAAAAGGCAAACAAATCTAGCATTATCCAAAGGGAAGTATCTATCTGTTGTTCTCTAGGCAATGTTTTGTCCTAAATGATCATTTTCTTCCCTTTTTCTGAAGGCACATCTGTGATTTTTGCATTTCTAGTTTAAAAATGTGGCTTTTCACTTGCTCAGTTGGTTTTATCACCTGCTCATTCCTCACAAGGACAACCACAAGTGCAATATTTGCATAAAATAGGCTTATGTTAAGCTGCCTATGTTTAATGACTCCATTGAATCAGGATACCATCTACAGCCCAAAATTTCAACTATGGAGACCTTGTATTGCTGAATTCTTATTTCATTTGTAGTAGTGAAAAGTATTTCTTTTTGTAGGTATCTTAATTTATTGTATTTTGTGCACTAGATAATGATTACATTTCTTTGGTTACTTAATGGAATTGCTTATTATCTAGAAAATGACCAGAAAGTTATCTAAAATAATGCAAGTCTAGCATCTACCGTGTGAAAGTCAAGTATAAAATAGAAATTATTTTATGGTTATTTAAAAAGAAGCAGAATCAAGTTCTATGGATTTTTAATATTATAAAAACTTCTTTTATACTTCATCATATTGAATTTTATACTCACACAATGCTTCTAATTTAACCATAGATATACTTTCATTTGAAATAATATATGCATTCTGCATTTTATCCAAGGAAATCTTCAGCAAGAATTAGTAAAAAGAGGCGATATTCCCAAATACAGAGGTGGGAGACATAAACTCTGAATAAATAATTCACTAATGCACTCTATGCAAATCTGAAATGAATTTCCCCTGACATATAATTACATATGCTCGAATTGTCCTAAAGTTTATTCACGGACTTAACTTTAATGTTCTGTACCATCAACTCCACAGCCCTTGTTTTTTGCCATTAAGCCTGATCAATATGTGCAGCTCTATATTTCCGGGTTTCCTAATGCTTAACCTGATCTTTTAAGTCGTTGTTTTCACTGATTCCACATTCTAATGCTGAAGAACCCCCTTTAAGTCAATTAAAAGTTAATTATATGAAGCCCTGTGAAATACTGTGTTTATATTATTGAAATAAAAAGCTTGTGATATATTTGAAAAGATCATTCTCACAAATCTTGTTTGTTCCAGATAATCAAGCCTGTTTTACTTTCCTCTGTGTAAACAACTGGAAACACTATGTAGCCTCCATTCAAGTCAATTCACTTATAGGAAGAAAATAAAACTATGTGAGAAGTGCCAGGTTAGGAATTGCAGAGTACAGAGAAGGACACAGGTACCAGAACCCCATCACACAGGAACAAGAGAAAACTCAGATCGACCCAGAAACATTAGATAAAGGAAGGGGGCAGGGCAGGAAATCAGTACAGGCAGGCCTCATTTACTGCCCTTCTGAGATATTGTGTCTTTTACAGATTAGAGGTTGACAGTACCCACACCTAGCAAGACATTGGTGCCACTGTCCCAACACTGTGTGGTCACTTTATGTTTCTGTGTCACGTGTGGCAATTTTCACAATATTCTCAATTTCAGCCTGTTTCATAATTACAATAGCTGTTGTGGAGACCTGTGATGGGTGATCTTTGATGTTACCATGGTAATGGTAATGGGGCACAATGCACTGGACCCATAGAAGACAGTAAACTTTGTCCGCAAACCTCATTATCCCCTGTAATGACTTGGGGCATGAGGGATGAGCCTTTTCTCGCTAGTGTTTATTTCAATTGCTGGAATATGTAGATCCACATTCATCTTATGGCCCTGTGAGCAAAGCAGCAAAAGAACCAAACCCAAACTTCCTGAGTTAGATATCTTTCCCCATCAGATTTGATTCTTTTTTAAAAAAAAATTTTTCTTATCTTTGTTCTATTAATTTTTTATTTATATATGACAGTGGAATGCATTACAATTCTTATAAGACATGTGGACCACAATTTTTCATATCTCTATTTGTATGTAAAGTATGTTCACACCAATTCATGTCTTCATACATGTACTTTGAATAATAATGACCACCACATTCCACCATCATTTCTAGCCCCATGCCCCCTCCCTTCCCTTCCCACCCCTCTGCCCTATCTAGAGTTTATCTATTCCTCCCATGCTCCCCCTCCCTACCCCACTAGAATCAGCCTTGATTCTTGATGAAGGTATCTCTTAGAGGAAATATCTGTACAGAAGAACCATCTACACCTGGAAAAGCTAATCTCTTTACATTTCCTAGGCACCACCCAAATAATCTGAGGCAAAGTCTCAGGAATGTGAATCCAGTAACCTGAATTTAGAAGGACTTCTTCTCAGATGGTGGCATGTTTCTCCTCTTCCTTTACAGAGACTGGCTTGCCCAGTTGCCATGCAGAGACCAGCAGAGTGCGACATGGCTGTGGTCCCAGTTGCTGGGGAGGATGAGGCATGAGGATCGCTGAGCTCCGGAGTTCAAGAATAGCCTAGGCAACATAACAAGACCCCTATCTAAAATAATAATAATAATAATAATAATAATAATAATAATAATAATAATAATAATTAAGTAAGTACAAATATTTTGGCTATTCTGGAATGTTATAAAATAAAATAATTAAAAATTCTCATACTCCAAAAGCATTAAGTAGTTCATAATTTTCCTTAAGTTTTAGAAATCTGAGTTTATATTTTTGACTCACTGTAGCAAAAACTTTAATATAGTATAATCAAAATTTCTTCTTCTTTTTTTTTTTTTTTTTGGTTTGGAAGTATGGATTGAACCCAGGAGTGCTTAACCATGGAGCCTCATTGCCAGCCTTTTTAAGTTTGTGATTTTGAGACAGGGTCTTACTAAGTTGCTTAGGGGCTTGCAAAATTGCTGAGGCTGGCTTTGAAGTTGGGATCCTCCTGCATCAGCCCCCTGAGCTACTGGGATTACGGGTGTGCACCACCATGCCATGCTATAAAATTCTTTTTAAACTAAGCATAATCCTTTCCAGAAAGATTTAGATTGGTCCTAAATTATGCTTTTTGTTTTAAATAAGTTTATAATGCTGTCTAAAATGATAGATAGATGAGGGAAGATGATAATTACTTTATTTAATTTAAAACATCTTAGAAAAACAGTGTATTTTAAAATAACTTATCACTGTAATAAAATCATATTTTCATTTCTAAAGAGCACATGACTCTAAAGTTATTTAGAGTTTTATAAAATACATAGTATATATAATAATTATAGAATATTGAAATTAATTTTAAGCATAAAACATGTATATATGAGCCATAAAATTTGCAGTCCATCATAGTAATGGCATTCAATTTATAAAATTAAAACAGATTATATACATACTTAACATTTGTGCACAAGTACCTTTATATACCTCATGTATATTTAGGTATGTATAGGTATATGTATGTGTGTATGTAGGGATCTACACACACACACATAAAGGCCATTTATTGACCAACTAAATTATTAGGAACACATTTACCACCATATGTAAAAGTTGCCAGTGATTATTTATTTAATTTATCAAGTATTTCCAGTATTTTTAAATTCTCAGAAAGGAGCATGAATTTATTTATTTATTTATTTATTTGAATAATATTTAGCAGTTGTGTGAAGTTTTAGGACATGTGAATTGAAAGACTTTATCCTGAGACCATGATACATACAGTATGTACCCGTTGCTGCTATGTTATTCACACTGGTTAGTACTAGTTAGTTGTTTCAGTTTGAACTCTATGTGAGTTTTAGACCATCATTATTTTTAAAGATCTTTCTCACTGTGTTTATGAATGGATTTCGGAGTCCTGAGCATGGCTACTGCAGAATGGACCATCTTGGCTTTGATGAAAAGCTAGAGCTTCCAGACTAAATATACAGTTCAGGTGAAAGTGTTAGCACATTCCTCATCCATCTCCTTTAAACATATTTTTTTCTGGATAGAAAAAAAGATAAAAAACAAGGTACAATAAACTTTTAAAATCAGAAATACCCTTTTTTAACCTCAGACTACATGTTTTTTTTTTAATTTTTTATTGTTGGTTGTTCAAAACATTACAAATTTCTTGACATATCATATTCCACACTTTGATTCAAGTGGGTTATGAACTCCCACCTTCACCCCATACACAGATTGCAGAATCACATCAGTTACACATCCATTGATTTACATATTGCCATACTAGTGTCTGTTGTGCTCCACTGCCTTTCCCATCCTCCACCATCCCCCCTCCCCACCTCTCCCCTCCCCAACCTCCTCTCTCTCTACCCCCTCCACTGTATAACCCTGAGGGTCTCCTTCCATTTCCATGCAATTTCCCTTCTCTCTCCCTTTCCCTCCCACCTCTCATCCCTGTTAAATGTTAATCTTCTTCTCCTGCTCTTCGTCCCTACTCTGATCTTAGTTACTCTCCTTATATCAAAGAAGACATTTGGCATTTGTTTTTTAGGGATTGGCTAGCTTCACTTAGCATAATCTGCTCTAATGCCATCCATTTCCCTGCAAATTCTATGATTTTGTCATTTTTTAATGCAGAGTAATACTCCATTGTGTATAAATGCCACATTTTTTTTATCCATTCGTCTATTGAAGGGCATCTAGGTTGGTTCCACAGCCTTGCTATTGTGAATTGTGCTGCTATGAACATCGATGTAGCAGTGTCCCTGTAGCATGCTCTTTTTAGGTCTTTAGGGAATAGACCAAGAAGGGGAATAGCTGGGTCAAATGGTGGCTCCATTCCCAGCTTTCCAAGAAATCTCCATACTGCTTTCCAAATTGGCTGCACCAATCTGCAGTCCCACCAGCAATGTACAAGTGTACCCTCTTCCCCACATCCTCGCCAGCACTTGTTGTTGTTTGACTTCATAATGGCTGCCAATCTTACTGGAGTGAGATGGTATCTTAGGGTGGTTTTGATTTGCATTTCTCTGACAGCTAGAGATGGTGAGCATTTTTTCATGTACTTGTTGATTGACTGTATGTCCTCCTCTGAGAAGTGTCTGTTCAGGTCCTTGGCCCATTTATTGATTGGGTTGTTTGTTCTCTTATTGTCTAATTTTTTGAGTTCTTTGTATACTCTGGATATTAGGGCTCTATCTGAAGTGTGAGGAGTAAAGATTTGTTCCCAGGGTGTAGGCTCCCTATTTACCTCTCTTATTGTTTCTTTTGCTGAGAAAAAACTTTTTAGTTTGAGTAAGTCCCATTTGTTGATTCTAGTTATTAACTTTTGTGCTATGGGTGTCCTATTGAGGAATTTGGAGCCTGACCCCACCGACTGTAGATCGTAGCCAACTTTTTCTTCTATCAGACGGCGTGTCTCTGATTTGATATCAAGCTCCTTGATCCATTTTGAATTCACTTTTGTGCATGGCGAGAGAAAGGGATTCAGTTTCATTTTGTTGCATATGGATTTCCAGTTTTCCCAGCACCATTTGTTGAAGATGCTATCCTTCCTCCATTGCATGCTTTCAGCCCCTTTATCAAATATAAGATAGTTGTAGTTTTGTGGATTGGTTTCTGTGTCCTCTATTCTGTACCATTGGTCCACCTGCCTGTTTTGGTACCAGTACCATGCTGTTTTTGTTACTATTGCTCTGTATCAGACTACATGTTTGACATACAATTGTTTCTACAAGCAAAACACTTAACTTTGGGGTTATATTAGCACAAAGAAAGTAACTATAGAGAGAAAATGTGGACCTAAATATTTGGGACTGCTGGCCCATAGCACAGGAAGCCTATTTGGTTTTGAGGTTGTTGCCATGAACACATTTGAGGAAGACAGAGCAGAACTTTTTGAGTCCTTTAGATGAAGTGTGGCCCAGATGCCAACTGTTACTTCACATGCATTTTAACTTTGGTGTAATAATCAATGACTTGCAAATAGAGTCATCAGTAATGACTCTTTCTGGGTAGGAATAAGTCAACAACAAACAGTGTGATATACCAGGCTCAGGGTGAGATTAACTTTCCTGCATTGCAGACAAAGTTCCCCTGATGCCAAACCATGAAGAGCCAAGTGCCAGGTCCTGATTAAAATCAGGAAAGCCTCTACAGAGGCTGGCTGGGCAGAGACCGAGGGGGAGATTTTGTTGTTCATTGTGCAGAGATAAGTGGGACCCTGGAAAGAGAGGGGAAAGGATTAGCACTCAGAGTTCTGGTACTCATTCCTGTCGATCAGATTGTTAGGAAGGATTACTTGAGAACATAGCAGAGAAACCTTCAGTAGTGGAAATCATTAGAAGCTCTACTGCAGCCAGACTCCTGCCTCTCTTTCCTAATGCACCTGCCATCCATGGTCTTATTCAATTTTGTTGTGAAGTTTCCTAGTATCTGTAAATACTTTTCCAATCTTTGTTATGCTATTCTTAGGAATTAGAACATTCAATTGTAGTTTATGACTTTTCAAGTTCAGATAAACATAAGGAAACAGTTTACAGCATTTTGGTGGGTTACAAGGAAATATTCAAGATTTTAATGCATGCAAAAATTTTAACATACAAAATTTTAAAAATTCCCAATTTCATTTTCTGAAAAGATAACAACTGATTAAATATCTTCTCATTCAGTCTCAAACCTGTCATGAGCCCACTGAGGACTCATGATGTTGACTTGGGGGAAAAGATCACATGGCTGCAAACTTTATACCAAGGGCTAAAGTTATCTGCCTCACCGAAGAGATTACCTCTGGAACAGAAACTGCAGTTGGAATTACAACCTGAAAAAGGTTAATGATAACCTACTGTCATTCTCCAAAACCTATTTGCCTCCAGCATAGACTGAATCAAACTGAGTAGAAGAGTGAAGTGGATGTGATAAGGACCGCCATTATACTGGTAGAAGGAGCTGGTACAGAGGGTTGGGGCTCTCACCTTTTTTCCCTGTAATAGTACCCCGTTCACTAGAAAGGTAGCCATTTTGGAGATTTTCCCCTTTCATTATGTTTTTAATGTTTCTGATCCAACTTCCAATCCATCAATTTAAGAACTGTGAGTATAATCAAGGCTTGGGACTTCATCTGAAGTCCCTCTGTACAAAAGTCCTGAAACAAAACTTTTATGAACTTTTGATGAGTGAACTACAGTGACATTTTCTATCCTCAAAGATTTACAGTAAATCCCTGGGATTCTGAGATAATGAAACAATTTCACAGACCCTTTTAGGGAAGGCAGGGGGCATTTAGTACACACTTGTAAAATGACAAATTTCTTTATCATATGAGTGAAACCTCCTACCTCTCTCATTTATGGAATCTCAGTCTTTGAACAGCCTCCAATATAATGCTCAAGCAGCCTTCATTAGCTAAATTCAATTAAAGCCTGCTTAAATTCAAGTAAAACCTGCTTAAATGCCAAACGGCAGAGCCCTTGATTCGTAATGATTAACCAGCAAGAACTGAAGATGTCTGAGGGTCATTCTATCTGACTCCTCCCAGCCTTCCAGTCCATATAATATAGGAAACATGTGACCTTAACTCTGAGGCCAAGCGCTCCAGGAGCTGGTCATCCTCACGGAGATCAGGGTTCCCAATATAAGAGGCCATCTCTATCCTCATTCTTGGCTTTCAGAGTATAGTTTTTAAGTGTCTTAAAAATAGGAGAGTGTTTTAAGAAAGATTTTATTCCTGCCCAACTTATTTCTCAATAATGGGAGACATTTAGGGCTGGGGCTGTAGCTCAGTGGTAGAGCGCTTGTGTAGCATGTGTGAGGCCCCGGTTTTCATTCTCAGCACCCCATATAAATAAATAAAAATAAAGTTCTATCGACAACTAAAAAAAATTTAAAAAAATAATGGAAGACACTTAAACCAGATGAGTACACTGTCACTCTAAACATCTTATCACTGTTTTTAGTTCTGTGTATATTTTTATCAATGCACATAGATTTGAAACCAGACCCTGTAATTCAGGAGAACTTAAAAGGGAAGGTATGATTTTAAATAATAACAGATGGTATCTCAAACAGTTAAATAAGCCAATACATTTCCTTCATTACTAACATATTTTAAGCCAGTTTTCCATTAATGGTAAGTTGGGATCCCAAGGGTTCTGGGTCTTTTCACCATTATAAAAGCCAGGACTTGGATGTAGACTGCATTGGAGAAATCATATGCATGAGCAAGGTAGCTTGCTTCCACTTGAGAGCAAACCCTGTGCAGAGGTCAACCTGAGACCAACTACTGGTGACATGCCCAGCTTCTGGGGAAAGGGCACTTTGGTGCACTGAGTATAGACTACCACATTATCACCTACATGTGTATGCACTGAAATAAGTGTCTATTTTCACTTTATTCTAATTTTAAACAAAATCCATACAACTATGTGAAGTATTCTGATACATTATCCCATGCCATTTTACATCCCAAAGCTCATTTGTACTATTAATTAAATGTAATTTTAGTTAATACATTTTCATGCTGTATAATGATCAATTAAGTGAATATACAAGATGTTGCCATTTTTGTTATATTTGGGTGCCATGAAAATAGTATTCAAGTTTTTTTTCTATAAAACAAAAATTTATGAATCCTGGTGTACTTTTCAGGAGTTTGTATAGGATGTGAGTTTAGAAATAACACCTATATTGCTAGGTCTTTGGTTATGCCAGTCTTCAGCAAATATTGGTTTAGATCTAGCATGCAAAATTTTATCATTTTCTAATTGCTAACCAGTAGTTTTTTAGTATCTACTCTTCCTGTGAATATTTATATATTTCAAAGTAAGTATAACAGCATGTGTAAAATTTGAGGGAATATTTCCATAAGAATGAGAAAACAATTTAATATATACACCATGATTTCAAGCAAATGGGAGCTCTTTTATAGGAGAAAGGCTTGTTTTGAAAATACTGAATTAACAAGATCATGTGTTAGCAGAAATAAAGAGAGAACCACAAAATAATTTATTCAAAACATACTGACAATGAAAGTTTAAAGGATATTAAGCTATCTGAATCAAGATCAGCTATGATTCTTTTCACCTATGTTTCTTACTCTTCACCTTGTTCTGTTTATTTTTGGTTTCTGCCCTTGGCTAACCATTCATTCACAGCCATTGAGTAGAATGAGGTCAAAGACAAGTTCTTCACTAGATACCTTCATGTTAGTATTAAGACTTATCACTAATATTTTAAACAAGTTAATAGGAGTACAACCTTCTATTAAGTTTGCTAAATTCTTTGTCAGAGAGACCACATTTTGGAATATTTTCCAATGAAGAGTTTAATGAATGCATAGCTATGATTCCCAAGTGTAATACCTGACAAGTGGCTGTGCTCTGGAGTGTTAAATCACAGGAACACTGGATCCTAGTGATCTCCCCTTCGACAAGATATAAATTTAATAGTCAACTCGAATGTTAATCAATCTCCATTCTAATTTTCAGTTTAAAGAATCTTAATTTGGGGCTGGGGTTGTGGCTCAGTGGTACAGTGTTTGTCTAGCATGTATGAGGCCCTGGGTTTTAGTATCAACACTGCATATAAATAAATAAAGGTCCATTAACAACTAAAAAATATTAAAAAAAAAACATAAATTTTATAATTTGGACATCTGTTAATTTTTCTTCTAACACCTCTTACTTCAAGATTTTACACAGATATTAATGCCCATTTATCAAGCTCATCTGAAACATTGTTTAATACTGTGGACTATGAACATAGAGGAAAGATTATTTTAAATGATTATAGCAATTATACACCAATTAATTAGCTTATCTATTATTTTGATTCTTTACTTTGGTCCTATGGTGGAAGATTGTATGCACTAACAGAGCAAGATATCTATCTCTGAGATATTTTATTAACTGGAAACCAGAAAGTATAAAATTCAGGATGGAATATATGTGTTTATAGATCCTTAAATAAACACAGAAAATTGTAATTGTACCTCAATAACTGCCATTTAAGAAAGGTTAGTTATCAACGAAAAGGATATTTATAACTGAATGTTAATTGACATAAACCATCTTCAACATTAGATTCAATGTCATGTAGTATTTGGATAATCTAAAACACTTAAACATCAGTTGAAAAACGGGGAAAAGGACTGTAAATAGCAAATGCACCAGTTCAATGAAGAAACATGTGGCAAAACAGTAGACTCATTTGAATAGTTCATAAGCAAGAGGAGTTAATTAGTTTTTAAAATAAGTGATGTGTCATCGTGTAAGCAGTTGGTTGTTGTCGTTGTTGAAATAACGTTTACATTTAGAAAGGGTTTCCAACACTGGGTTAAAAAAAGAAGAAGAAAACGAAATTATTTTGGACAACCAAACTTAATAGCATTGTTTTTGTTACCAATACAATTGCTAAATTGGTCAAATTTCCAAGACACCATTGATCTTAGAATCACAGGCTGTGGGAGCTGTGGGGTCTGAGAGTGAATCTCATCCTGCCCCTTGCTTGCAAGACAGTCTGTAGTGGGGATGCCAGTAGCCATTCAAGGTCTTGCAGCTGAAGGATGACAGAGCCAAGCCAGGACAGTTAGCCTGGGTCCACTCGATGCCCCTCCTATCATACCAGGCTGTTTCCTTGATTAGCAATTTCATTATGGAAGTGGATGGACACTTGGAAATATGTTTACTGACTCCAGGACAAGAAAAACTCTTCTTGTAATTGTCTCTTTCTCCTTATAGTGGGACATGGCAAATTTCAGCTAGAGGAAATATCTAATAAATTAAAATGTTAAGGTATGCCTAGTCTTGTTTTAACATCCTCTGAATTAGGTAGCCTCTGGTGGGGGAAGGGATCTCCAGATGTTCTGAATGTTTCTGTCATTTGGAAATCATTGCACAGTGGCTAAATTCACCAGGTGACTACTTACCATCTGGTGTGGGACAGATATGTCACAGAACTACTAGAGTACCTTCCGTGATTTAAACAAATGCACAAAATTTTTTTTTCAAATGTAAAATGCTCTCTTTTTAATTACTAAATAAGAAAGTTAAACAATTTAAAAATGTAAACTCACAAATAAATCATAACAAAAAAGGAATTAAGACTTCAGAGTTGCTACTCAGTATTAAAAACTCAATAGAAATAGGATTTTTGATTTGTTGTTAAACATATGTCATTCAAGGTTGGTACAAACAGCAACTAAAAATGTCATACTTTTTCTTTTTTTCTTTTTTTTTTTGTGCATCCCCATGAAATGTAAAGTAGTGCATAGTTATTTCACTGGAGAACTCTCGGACATATAGTCATTCATTAGCAGTACAGGACATTTAAAACACTTATTTTACAACGGGACATATACAACCCCCACCCTCACCTTCCCCATAAATTTTAGTTGCATGAGAAAGTTTAGTAGGTTGCCGTGACTACAATGCTATGGGTTTTAGATCATTTAAATGTGGTTACAAGATTTATTAAATTAAAAACATTTGAAACAAAAAAAAATAAAAAATAAAATAAAATAAAATAAAATAAGTGATGTGTTTTTCTCTACTTTCAGATGAGGATTTGAAAGTGTACTTTATGGAGTCAAATTTAAATAAGGTGCAGGTATTCTACATGCTGTAGTATTGTAAATATCACAGGACATAAGTAGAGTTTTAGAAAAAATGCACATTATATTGTGAAATAATTAAATACATATATTTCCTATTTTTACACACACTGAAGTTATTACAGTGAGATTAATTATTAATGGAAACAACAGGACATATCCCCTCAGCCTCTATAAGCACATTCTTAAAAATCCATTATTTCTTTGTCATCAAGTATAAAATTTGTTCCTTTTTAATATGTTTTCAGGTTAATATGTAAAACATCAGGCAATTGTTTTGAAGTTTTTCCAAATCAATCAATGAAAGTTTATTTTTTAGCTTAGTTATAGATCTAATCTTATTAAATCTGAACATTCCAAGGCAGAAAAATTAATATATTTTTAAAAACAAACCCCAAACCAGTTAAATTTATCAAAGCTTACTAGGACAAGTATCTTGCCATAGCAAGGGTGTTTCTGAATGTCCCACCCCACCTCATGTCTGAGTTGTAACAAAATCCAAAAAGAAGGTGGTGACGTGTAAATTAATCTGATTGGCTCCATGTTTGGGGGTGGGAGTGTTTTAGCCTCTGATTGGCTTGAAATCCACTACTGTGATTGGCTGGGATTCAGTTGTTTGGTTATCAGGACACACTCTCACCTTGTGCTTTATAATGGTGTATTGAAGGTTGAGGAAATAATGTCTTTGAGTCACTCATCATTGCCTGGGCCAGAGAAGCCACTCTGGAAGTGTAGGAAACAGATATTACCATTCCTGATACTAATAGAAATTAAACATGATGAGGTCTAGGCTATAGAACTTTGGAGAAGAGAGAGTTTGCTGCTAGCTCAGGCACAAGAATGTGGACCTTTACATTAATGTGAGTTAAAAAACTGTACAATGCATATGCTTTTTTTGTGGGCAAGACAGAAATAACCTGTGCGTGCCTTGTGAAATATATTATTAATCTTTTGAAACACTAATGGTTATCAAGGTCGTCTCTTGCTTTATATTTTGAGATACTGGCAGGCTGGCTTTACATTGGCCTATCCTGGGCATTCCCAGAACTGCCTCCTTCCTCTTCATGTTTGTTCCGCCTCTTATACTGGGGAAAATAAACTTATTTCTGCTCTGCCATTTAAATGTTTTGCCTTTACATGCAATACCACTCAGCACCATGTCAGAGCCTTGCCATTTTGCAGAATTGACACAGCTAATTAATAGTCAAATAAACTCAAGTAATAGTTCTGAAATACTCACTTCATTGAAGCTACATATTTTGTGAAAAATTTCAATGAGCATAGAATGGTGATTTCAAACACTCAGATGCCCAGATTTTTATGTTCTGGAGAAGAACAGTGTTTCTGCTGGCGATAAACAGTTCTTATGTGGCTTCTGTGAGATCTATTCCATAGGTGTTCTTGGTGTCTGTGGATTTCCAAGACAAGGGAGAAGAGAGAGACAAACTAGGGGAATTCAAGAACAGCTGCCGACACAGGCTTTTAACCTTGTTTATTCGCCTGTACCAAAAATAATCATTCAGAGTATTTTTTTAATTCATTGCAACATCACTAATAGATAATCTGCTTCTTCTATAAATAAGGCCTAGTGACCAAATGCTTTACACTAAAAAATATTTGTATTTCAGTGTCTCTGAAGATCTGTTAATGTAACAAGTTTCTTTCTATCTTGCTCTTCCTTTTTATTCCTTTGATTGCTTGTTTAATTTCTTTGTATTTAAATAGGTACTTAGATTATTTGATTATTTTCTTTGTCCTCTTTGGAGATGAAGAAGCAAAGGACGTGGAGCCACCTGCACATGCTCATCAGTCCAACTGCCCAGAATTGACACAGCTGTGTGTGGCCATGGGGGGGCTGCCTGATGTCTTGGCTTAGATCAATATCGTGGCAATAAAATGATGTATGCGGTTGTGTTGTTTTAAGAATAAAAAGTATATATTTTTTCTCTCCCATTCACTATGACTTCTATCTACATGAAAATATGTGGACAATATAAAACCCACTGTTACTAGATTCTCAATAGAGTGATCCATGTAATGAATGTTGTTTTGGTTAAGATCAGTGGTCTTCTAGCAGGGACAAATCACTAATGTAGCAAAGCAATTTTTTTTTTCTTATTCCTAATTTTCCTAGAAACATTACAAAAGCCCTTTTATTTTCATCTACTGAGTAAAACATTTCTTAAAGCAATGACCTATCTTCCTTCCTTTCAGTGGTAAAAACTAATATTTTTCCTTAGTAATTATGTTTTGAGAAGCATGTTTATTATATTCAAAACATATATTAGGTAAAATGAAAACTCACTAATAAGCTCAGAAAAGTGTGGCTGAATAATTTAAGGGTCTAAGTTATGAACTCATTTAAAATAATAATATATTGTTTTGAAATATTTGAAAATATTTATTAAACATGCATTACTGACCTGGTAAAGATAAAGTGGTTTTACAATTAATTCATAGCTCAGTATTCGTGGCTTTCAGACTTAAAAGATAAGGCCACTGTGAAAACAAAGACTTCAAAGTGCTGTATGCACTATGACAAAGGTATTCAGAATGTGCTGTATCAATGCTAGGGTTAGAATGGCCCTTTTTCCTAGAGAACGGAATGATTGTTTGATATGGGAAATGAACTGTGTATTCATACTTCAAATAGCTGGGCAAAGAGCTTTCCACAGCTAAATTAGACAATAAACACATAGATAAAAGAAAGAAGAAATAAAAAAGAGTGAAAAAGCTAGACATTTTGAGAAGTAGTTCAACATCGCTGAAAAATTAAACTCCTTAGCCTTGAGTGGATAGAAGACTGGGGAAGGCCTCTGGGGTCATCATGGTGGTCCTTGAATGAGCCAGCAAAGATGCTCACTTCTCTGAAATGTAAAATGATTGAGCATGCCTTTATTTCAAAGTATCTGTGTAGCAAAAATAAAGCATAATTTGGAGATATTTTCACATTCCACATTAAGATAGGACAATATTTTCTTACACAGCAAGACAGCAAGTATTTTATGCTTTTGGGTCAAGATACAAAACTATTAACTATTTCATAGGTATTTATACAACCATTCAAAATGTATCCAGTGAAAAAATGCAGAAACCATTGCTAGCTCACTGGATATTTTAAAAACAACAATAAAAAAGCCAGGCAGATGTTGCATTTATATCAAATGTGCTGGCAAATTAATTTAAAAATGACAATTCTTTGTAAAAACAGGCAGGCCTTGAACAGGCACTTTGTAAAAGATTAAATCCCTTTGCTCTATTTCTTGAATAAACAGAAATACAGACTATGTCAAAATACATTCTAGTGCATACTGCTGATAAAAGAGACAATTTTAATGTCACCTGTTGGTGGGGTGTAGAAACAATCAGAACTTTCTCACACAGGTAGTAGAAGTACAAATTAATAACCACACTTTCAGAAACTCTTTCATGTTTCTATTTAACTCAAGTGTGTGTGTGTATGTATATATACAAAATACCTAAACAATTTTGCTCTTAATGGTATATCCAAGAAATATGCCTACATTTGACCCAACATAGGTGTACAATGATATTCTTGGCAACATCGTATGCAATTGGGAAAATTTAGAAACAGCTTAGGTGTCCAATAAGAGAAAGGATAAGCAAAATAAATAGATGATGGAATACCATGGAATCATGAAAATAAGCAAACTCCAGCTTTCATATAAACATTATATTGCACAAACATTATGTTTGGCAAAAGAAACCAGCACAAAATAATTCGTGCCACTTAATTTCATTTTAATAAATGACTAAAATAAACAAGTAAAAGCAATCTAGGATATTGGATATCAAGAGTTGCTACCTTTTGGGAGGAGAATTGAGAAGGTGATTCAGAGAGGGCCACTCTGGTCACTAGTAATATGCATATTTTCGATTTGTGTGGCAATTGCATTTACATGAAGGTGGCTTTGCATTAATTGTGGTCTCCATTTATCTTTTGTGCATTTTTACTTAAATAAGTAAACTTCAACAAAAACATTTTTGAAGATCCAATAAAACTCTTCCTTGGATAGATATTTATCAAGGAAAATGGTCTTAGTTGCTATCCTCCTCTCATTTTTCAGTCTCAGTACTCTCTTTCTTCCTGCAGCCTCTCTTGACCACTCTCTGTGCAGAAAGAAACCTCTAAGGGAGCTGTACGTGCTCAACTTTCCAGACACCAAACAACACTGCGCACACAGAGGTGCTCCTGGGGGAAATGCCCCTGGACTCAGGTCAAATATCTGATGTGGACCCAGCCATGCAGCGGGCCCTTGCTGAGCTCACTAAATCCCTGGTGCTATCATCAGGCCTCAAATCTGCAACTGCTTCCTGTTCCCTGAAAATAGATTTACCCTTGAACTTGTGGGAGGACCTGATGGCCATTTGGTGAGTGAAGAGATGTGACTCACAGCTCCTTTACCTTTGTCTAATATTCATCCACATCTTAGCTTGGTATGCATGATCTGAATTCCTTTCTGGTTTCTAAAACTAGTTTCCTTGTTTCTTTCTTGTGACATTTTCATGATGTTATTTTGGCATTTTTTCAGTACCTGTTAAGCTACAGTAGTCAGAAGCATTGTTAGAGCTCATTCCTCTTTCATCGAATGACATAGACTTGCATTTTTCAAGCTTAGGGCTTTTGACAACTGGGGGGATAGAGATGCATGCTTCCTTCTAGAATCCCATTACTCACTGGACCCAACCCAGATGCACTGTCTACGGGAGGGTAATTTATTTTGAAAATGTGACCTTGCCCATTATCAATAAAATATCTGGGTTCTATCGCACAGAACCTCTTCCCAGATTCACCTTTGAAAAGAGCACATGGCAGCACAGCCGCCCACGGCTAACAGGGAGTTGGTGAAACTCATTGTATTCTGTCACCTAGGCATTGGCTTAAATCCAAGAGTTTAAACTTTGGTATGAACTTTGACTTTTTTTTTTAAATCTTATGGCCAATTTGGAAATGGAAAAATAAATGAGTAAATTGGTGGTACCTGGATATATTAATGAAAATAATAAATTTCAGATAGAATTTTACAAGAAGATTAAACTAAGAAAAGAAGGAAAACCAGGAAGGATGGGTGGGAGAGAGGAAGGAAGGAAAAGGAAAAGGAAAAGAGATGAAAAAGAAAATGTGGCAACGTCAGAGAAATAGTCCTCAAAGAAAGTTTTGATCATAATTTTTATCATTATGGCTCAATTTCCTTTGAATATAATTGTCTTTTACTATGCAGGAAGATAGTTTTAATCTTCCTGGATCATTGTTTTTTTGAATATAATTGTTTTACTATTCAGTAGATTTCTTCACTTACTTTAGGAAAATTTATTCTAATGTTAATGTTTTAAATATATTCATTAACATTTTTTCCTCTTTCATCTTTTCTGTGATGATTACCTTTAATTTTGTTTGATTTCTTATATGTGCTAATTAGCTAATGACTATGTACAGTTAGGCCTATTCTTAGTGCTTCTAAAATGACTTACCTTTGATTTCCTAAAAATGTCTCATATTTATTTTCTGATAATTCTTTGTAGCTCTGTTTTCTTATAATTTCTTATCCGTATGCCATATAAAAATTCTGAGACATCTTTTCTATAAAGATATGATTACATTTTTAATTAATCAGTAAAATGAAAGGAAAATAAATTATGCTCTAACAGTAGCCACGTATGGACTTAATCTTTATACTCAAGCCAGAATTAAATGCATGGCTATTGTGTATGTACATGAATATAATAGTTGCTTCAATGTCACATAATTAAATAGACTTTATGAAAAAAACTCATTTTGATTTGCTACTGTTGAGCAGTGGATACTGCTTAAGTACTGAAGTAAGACTTTGGGAACAACTACTTTGAGTGACTGTGATGTTCCAGCATATAGACATGGCTCTGAACTTACAAGGAACCAGGGCTTGTCTCCAGTGGAGAGGGCAGTCTGGGGACTGTTGAGAAGCACTCCACTCTCAGCCTGTCCCAACTGGGCCCAAGGTAGTGCTATTCAAAATCGAATTCTAGACCCATGCTGAGCCATAGGTTTTTCATACTCTCCCAGGAAGCTATGTATTCAGTAGGGGGAAAGGCACACTATACTCATTTATTGCTGGTGGGACTGCAAATTGGTACAACAATCTGGAAAGCAGTATGGAGTCTCCTTAGAAAACTTAGAACCACATGTGACCCAGCTATCCCACTCCTCAATCTATACCCAAAGGAATTAGAATCAGCATACTGTAGTATTGCAGCCACATCAATGTTTATAACAGCTCAATTCACAATAGCTGAACTGTGGAAGCAATCTAAATGACCTTCAATAGATGAGTGGATAAAGAAACTGTGGTATATATACACAAAGGAATATTACTCAGCATTAAAAGAGAATAAAATTATGGCATTTGCCAGTAAATGGATGGAATTACGTCACTTGCTAAGTGAAGTAAGCCAATCCCCAAAAAACAAAGGCCGAATGTTCACTCTGATAAATGGATGCTGATCCATAATGGTGGGGACATGGGAAAAATGGAGGAAATCTGATGGGTCAAAGGGGAGGGAGGGGTGTTAAAGGGGGATTGGGGCTGGAAAGATGGTGGAATGAGATGGACATCATTACCGTAGGTACAGGTATGACTGCACATATGGTGTGATGCTACATTGTGCTCAACCTTATAAATGTGAGTTGTGCTGCTCTGGAACTGTATACAATGATTCAAATATGAAGTCTGATGGCATATATATATATATACTTTTAAAAAATTCCAATTTTCTCTGTAACAACTATTTCACTCTTAGCTGCTGAGAAAATCTCCAAAAACTCAAGTTATTGCAAAACAATGTGAGGATCCCTCATCGTGCACCTCTGCCAACAGGCTGAGTAAGGAGATGGGCTTCGCCTGGAGTGCAGAAGAAGGGGTTGGGAGTGCTGGCAGCAGGCGGACTACTTTCCCCCTGATTCCTTTACACTACTGGGTCCTTACCAACTTTTTGAATGGAGGAGAGCATTATCTAGGACAGGACTTCTGCAACAGTCACTATCATTAGCATTTTAATAAAGTCTGGGAAGCACTTATTTTAGAATGTCAGTTTCTGTAACTAAGCAAGAAAATTGTCTGTGGCTAGGATTTTTCCAGCACTCTTCTGAGTGTGTTGAATGTAAAATGCACTCCATGTTGTTTTAACACCATAGTGAATGACTCAGAGACTTAGAATGAAGCCTTGGGAAAGCAACTGATGAGCTGAGCAGGAGTCTGTAAACAGAAAGGGGAAATAAGAGGAGGAAGCATTTGGGCAGAAATCTGTGCCACAGAGGACCCATGGTGTTCTGCTTGCAAGAACTGAGACCAGTGGTCAGCCTGGGTTATTGTTTTATTTATTTATTGTTATTGACTAGATTTAGGTCAAAATTTTACTAAATCCAAATAATCAAAGAAAATCATGCTTGGAACATCCAAAGATAGATTTCCAATACAGGAGATCCAGTTTAGTAACCTTAGAAGGCTGAGATGAAAAAGGAATTGAAATGTTGTGTGTGTATAATGAAAAAATACATAAATAAAACTCAGCACTTTCACCTGAAAGGAAGGCTCAACTGGGTCCTGAAATCCAAGAACTCAGTGTGGAAATAGTGTGGCTTTTCCATGGACCATAGGCCTTTGCACCGAGAGAACTAAGAGCCAAATTGAAGGATAGAGGCAAAAAAATAAAAAAATAAGCAGGGGCACTGGAGCTGGAGAGAGTGTGATGAACAGGAGACTTGCATAGCTGCCACAGAAGCACAGTGAAGCTGGCTACTGAAGCTCACCCTCAGAGATGCTCACAGTGCAAAACCTAGCATCCCTTTCTTCCTCGCCTCCTCCCTCCCTCT
Organism: Marmota monax; assembly: GCF_021218885.2. NCBI lineage: Eukaryota > Metazoa > Chordata > Mammalia > Rodentia > Sciuridae > Marmota > Marmota monax. The sequence continues at coordinate 3,976,682 of NW_026695217.1, read as the reverse complement.
CTCTCTTCCTCCTTCCCTCCCTTTTTTCCTTCTTTCCTTCCTTCCTTTTTGTTTCTTTCTTTCTCTTTCCAGTAAAGTTCCCCCAAAGGGACCTTAATAATTCTATTATTTATTTTCCATTTTCTTTTCTAATAAGATAGTAACTAAGTAATTTTTATTAATTTTTAACTCAATTTCATTAGATATATATAAACATAGTACCCAGTTAAAAGACAGACTGTAACATGTATGCTTTAATTCCTGGCCTAGAAATAGTTCTGTGATAGATAGTTTGGTGCTTGCCTGTATTTTTTTAATATTTATTTTTTTTTAGTTTTTTAAGTGGACACAATATTTTACATTGATGTGGCGCTGAGGATCGAACTCAGTGCCTCAAGCATGCTAGGCGAGTACTCTACCACTGAGCCACACTCAGGGTTCCTATTTCTGTGACAGTCCTGGAAACAATCAGCTTATAAAGAGGAAAGGCTGATTTGGTTCATAATTCTGAAGGCTTCAGTAGTTGACCTACCAACCAGTCCTGTTCCATGGGCCATGGTATCACAGCAGAGCATGGTGGGAGTGAGTGACATAGGATGCCCGTTCAATTCATAGCTGCATGCAAAAACAAGAGGCTGGGGCAGCTTCAAGGTCACCCCTGAGTGACCTGAAGCCTCTCACTACATCCCACTTCTTATAATTTCCACCATCCCTTAATAGCACCGCACTGGGGAATAAGCCATTTACATGGGTCTTTGCTTTGGGGGCATTTCCGATCCAAACTATATAGCACCTATTTTTTAATTAAAAAGAAAAACCATAGTTATTTCAATATGAGCATTTAAATGGCACCAGAGTTTATGCAAATTTTCCTATGCTGATAGAAAGATAATTGTAATAGAGGCAGAGAAATTACTGGCATTTCTGCTCTGCCAGGGTCCTTCCAGGTGAGTTGGAGAGAAGGATGTGATGTTTCTATATCAACAAAAGGTCTGTTCCATTGGGCTTCCCACACTGAGAGTGTTCTGCTGGCTCTAGTACAACCCCAGAGCTTGGTGGCTGATGGACACTGGGGAATGGGACTTGTTCCTCTGCCTAGAGCAAACGTTTCTGATGTACCATGCATAGGAATCTTAGTTTAGTCATCTTTTAGAGTTCAGAGTTATTGTTGCACATTTAGATGACCAGAATTAAAGACTTGCAAAAGCAGTAGTTCTTTTGAGAGAAAAGGGATTAATTAAAGAGTAGTAAACATCTTACAGAATCGAGATAAAGATAAAGAGCATCGAGTTTGAGGTGTCGGCACTGAGTGGGGAAACCAATGGCAGGACCTGAGCATTAGGAAAGCCCCTGCCCAGTCTATGATGGGAGAATGTCCTGATCAAGAAGCCACGTTTATCCCAACACATCACATGACCAGGAATAGCAGAGATAGCTGAATCTGAAGTCTGATGTCCATCAAATCTTCTAGATGTTCTATACACAGAACACCTTAATGGCACATGTGTAGATGAGCATTTTCAGGGGTCAAGTGTGCATTCTGCAGTGCAGACACGTGTCCTACTGGAGCTGGAATAAAGCTGGCTGCTGACCCAGTACACCTGCAGATGGTCATCTTCTGCCATTCGCTCTTGCTCCTGCACCTCAGTAAGCCTGCCAGGCAGTGGGGTGGGACACATAAGATATTCAGCTAGGCAGTGTCTTAAGTGTTCATCGTGCTTACCAACTCTGAAAAGTGGAAGTCCACGGCACATTACAATTAGAAATATGCAAATTTTTAAGGAACTGATTCTGTAGTTCTTTCTTTTGATACCAGGGATTGAACTCAACCACTAAGCCACATCCCCAGCCCTATTTTTTACATTTTATTTAGAAACAGGGTCTCACTGAGTTGTTTAGTGCCTCACCATTGCTGAGGTTGGCTTTGAACTCACAATCCTCCTGCCTCCACCTCCCAAGCCGCTGTGATTACAAGCGCATGCTATCACGCCTGTCTTCTATTTTCTTTTGAACAATGAAGTTGTACTTTGCTTTGGGAATCAACCAAATCCTCTAAAGACCTAGATTTACTGAAATTCCTGCAAAAAGAATGAACAACACATTAATTATGGTAGCAATTAAAACTAGATTCAAAGATTTCCAAGCACTGGGGAATTCAAAAGTTAATAAAATGAAATAAAAGAATATTAGAAACCCAGAGAGAGATGACTGAGTGGAAGATGTACATTAGAAAAACAAAGTAATATGATGATTAATAATTTAAATAGTGTTATTATTTTTAAACTTAGATTTTTAAATTAATTTACATGAAGGTGATCACTGATGTATTTGAATTCATGTCTTCCAAATTCTTTGCATTATATTTGTTCCATCTATTATTTTTTTTTTACTTTTTCTCTATTTGCTAAATTCTGGATTCATTAGTAGTTTCATTCTTTCTTATCAGTTCTATGTTCTTTTATAAATGTTGATGTGGTTGTTATAGGCATGTATCTTTAAATTTTTCAAGCCCACTAAAATGGTATTTTGAGCACTCCCTGGGAAATTCAAAAATTTTAGAACCCTTTAAGTCATCAGCACCTTCCTTTGTAATACTGTAGACAAATACCTTCATGCTACCAGAGTACCAAACTTTGAAAAGCACTTTTGTTCCTTATCCTGCTGATGTTCACCTCCCTTAGTTCTTTGCATGCCTTCCCACATGTCCATGTTTTCATATGCAATCCTGAAAAAGCCCTTTCAGAATTTTTCTGAGTCTGCAAGTGACGGATACTCCCAGTTTCTTCTTTTCTGATGTCTGCATCTTGCAATCCTTTGTAAAGGACACTGTTCTCTTCATCATTAGTAATATTTTGCTGCACCCTCTGCATCTCACAACATTGTTTCCATCATTTTCATCCAGCCTGTTAATTCTATTGAAAACTCAGATATTAGTCTTGTTTGTATCTCCCTTGAAGTTAATGTGCTCTTTTTTTCTGGTTCTTTTAAGAGTCCCCTTTTCTTTGTTTTGACTATCAGCAGTTGTATCCTGAGATGATTTGATGCAATTTTCTCAATATTCATCCAGGGAAGTGTTTTCTGAGCATCTTCAATCCATAGCCTGCTGTCATCTGTTTAGAAACCTCCTGGGATGCACCCATTCTTTTTTTTTTTTAATACCACTGCTTTTATTTTTTTTTCTTTATGATTCATTTTTTTGTTTGTTTATTGTTGGTTGTTCAAAACATTACATAGTTCTTGATATATCATCTTTCACACTTTGCTTCAAGTGGGTTATGAACTCCCATTTTTAGCCCATATACATATTGCAGAATCACATCAATTACACATCCATTGATTTACATATTGCCATACTAGTGACTGTCGTGTTCTGCTGCCTTTCCTATCCTCTACTATCCCCCCTCCCCCACCCTCCCCTCCCCTCCCCTCTTCTCTCTCTACCCACTCTACTGTCCTTCATTTCTCCCCCTTGTATTATTTTTCCCTTTCCCCTCATTTCCTCTTGTATGTTCTTTTGTATAACCCTGAGGGTCTCCTTCCATTTCCATGCAATTTCCCTTTTCTCTCCCTTTCCCTCCCACCTCTCATCTCTGTTTAATGTTAATCTTCTTCTCCTGCTCTTTGTCCCTGCTCTGTTCTTAGTTACTCTCCTTATATCAAAGAAGACATTTGGCATTTGTTTTTTAGGGATTATGCTAAGGGATGCACCCATTCACACAGTGCACCTGTCCTTTCTCTCCCTCCTTCCGGGACTCCAGGGACATGTAGTCACTTTCTGCCTGTACTTTCGGCTCTTCTTCTCTTTTATGATCATTTCACTCTTATGTTTTGGGTTCTTATGTTTTCAATATTCAGTCTGAATATTTTCTACTGAATAAAACAACATACTAGTATGTTCTTCTACTTTTTCTAGTGTACTATTAAGCCTGTATTTTGAATGTTATATCTGAATATTGTTTTTATGTCTACGATTTGTTTGAATTTATAAAAATTATTCCAAGACTGTTGAATTCCTTCATTCTTTCATATATTTTAAAAGATATTCATGACTTACTTTAAAATCTGTGCATAATAAACAAAAGGTATGGGTCACTTCTATGCTTCCTTTCCCTTTATGCCCCTTAATCACTAGGTCTCACCTTCTACCATGTTTGACATGTTTTTAATGAATGAATAACACTGAATTTGAAAACAATAATATTACTAAATTTCAGAAAGGATTTTTAAATTTGCAGAGTAAGTCACTTTCATCCAAAAAGGTATGTATGCCATATAGGGAGAGCTGATCTACTTGGGTTGCTCTTCCTGCTGGTCCACAGTCTCATGATGAAAGATTGATATTTTTATTATGGTCCCTTATCCCTGATGGTCTTTTAGCTTTACTATTTTCTTATTAATTTAAAAAATTTTTATTCATTTACTGATATTTGAAAAATTCTTAGAAAAAATTAAAATCTTAGGAAAGAATTAAAGAAAGAAAGAAAGGAACATAGGAGAAGAAGGAAATAGAAGAAACCAACTTTTGCATAAATATGCAAAAACTTCTAAATAAGGTATTGTCAAATATAACCTAGTAACATTAAGGGTAGTACATTGTCAACAAGAAGGATAAAGTCTAAGAACATGAGGAAAACAGGAAAATCTTAGTATTTCATGCTCATAAAAGAAGAGGAAAATTGAAGCTTCCAAACATATATTTTCAACATGTAGTATTGATAAAGCTAAGGGATTTGATTAATGTAATAGGAGAGATGGACATTAAAAAACAAAATAAGAAAGAAACCCAACATCCTAGTATCATTATTTATGGTAAATTTTTATAAATTTACCACTGAGCCACATCCTATTTTGTATTTTTTATTTAGAGATAGGATTTCTCTGAGTTGCTTAGTGCCTTGTTTTGCTGAGGCTGGGTTTGAACTTGTTATCCTCCTGTCTCAGCCTCCTGAGTGGCTGGGACTACAGGTGTGTACCACCATGCCCAGCATGAATTATTTTTATAATTAGAAAACATATTAAATAATAAATATATGAGCCTCTTAATTCTCAAGTTAAATTTGATAGTAGAACTCAAGTATTTATTTCCTTTGGCTAATACATATATCAAAAAGTATTGGTGCGGCTGGGGTTGTGGCTCAGTGGTAACGTGCTTGCCTAACATGTGTGAGGCACTGAGTTTGATCCCCAGGACCACATAAAAATAAACAAATAAAATAAAGGTATTCTGTCCATCATAAACTGAAAAAATAAAATAAAATTTGAATTATTGGTAAAGATATTATTCCAGTATATTTATTGTGACCATGCCTTTAATAATAAAGGTAATAGAAGCTACTTACATATCTCTCTCAATATGTAAATATTGTATTTTCAAATGTGGATAATATTTAAACAGATACTGTGAAAATAAAGATACACAGCAAACAGATATCAGAGTATTAACATATTTGCGTTAAGTATATTTTGTATGTTTATTAAGTTCTTGTAACTTACGTAGAAAATATTGAACATTGAGGAGCTCTGAGTAGTTGCAAAAATAAGTATAGTATTAACTGAATGAATAAATATATTATCAACTTCATTCTTTTATCCCAACCAAATTTACATGGAGAAATGATAATGACAATAATTATTTGCTCCATCCTTTTTTTTAACCACATCTGGACTTTCACAGAATAAATGCAAACATTTCCTTCCATTCTTTGCTTCATTAGAAATGGTTTATACCCATATATTAGATATAAAAAACGGGAAGTAGTTTACTTTTTTTCTGTTCTTTGAGTTATTATTTGTGCATATCCTAAAATAGGAGTTTGAAAAGACTTGAAATTTTTAAAGATTTGCTTACTAGTTTTTTTAAACAGGAGAGATGTAAATCAGATAATGTTTGAAACAAATCAGTGGAAATAAAGGGTTTCAAAGAGTCCCCCAGGTGGCAAATGCATGGCTGCCATTAATCTGTCGGAAACCAAAATGACAACTTTGAAAACAGATGAGTCATGAGGGGCTTGCCTGGAAGAGCAAATGATAGGATTCTGAATTTAGTAACTCTGATTCACTATAGTGCAGTAAGTAATCGGGTTGATATGATGAGGCATAGTTAGCTGCTCCTACACCAACCCACAGGTGGTAATTGAAATGTCTGTAATATCTTCTTGAGATTCTTATTCCTAATTCTCTTTTTTTTAATGCAAACTCTGTCCACAAAATAACAAAAAAACAAAAACAAAGTGAAATCTGTGAAAGGTAAAAAATGGTGGATTTTTTTTGAAAACTTCTTGTAAACATTAGCAATAAAAAGAAAAGTCACTGTGACTCCAAATAGAAAAATGGACAGGAAATTTTTATCAAAGATGTAGATATGGAATGATCCAGGTGATGCTCATCAAATTGTGTACAACTCTTCCAATGAATGAAAACAGAAAGAAATGAAAAGGCAATCTTATTGTTAATTATACTTGGGATCTGAAATATTGAGAAAAATCTAAGTTGATCTTTGGTGGATAAAGATGATGAGCTAAAAAAAAAAAAGTTTTCACCAAATTAAATCAGTGCTGCATAAGTTGCCATAGCAACCCAGTTTAGGTTGTACTGCAGCAGAAATGAATTTAGAAAAACCTGCTTCCAGTATTTGGGGCTATGTTTTAAGATGAAAAATACATTAATTTTGGTCAAAAGTTGAACAGTGAAAGGTATTTAGCTTTCTTTGTCTATGATTCCTTGAGAATGAGAATATCCAGGGATGTGGGGGGGACGGTTAATACTGATACCAATGTGGAAATTCTGGTAACATGAATATAAAAACTGTATATCTTGTCATATTTTTCTTTATAATCATATGCATACCTAGAGCCTAGAATTCACTAAATTTTCCCATCATTTACCTATATCTTAACTCTCCAGGATAGGTTGTATATGTTCCAAAGTACATTCCAATTTACTTCCGGAATCTTTTAATTTTTGCACTTCTACGATTATATATTTTAAAAAATATGAGCATGTGATTATATTCACATACTCATCAAATATTTATTCCATATGCTATTTTTATACTTTCGTGTGAATGTGTATATATACTGAGCCTTGTTTTTCAGTGTGTAAAACTTCAATCATACCTTAAAAAAATAAAAAAGGTAAAAAAAATCTGCCTATTCTTGGGTCCTACAGATAGTGTTGTGTTAGCTTTTGGAAGATGTATTTTCGTTTGTTTATTTGATGATTATCTTTCCCATTAAGTTGGAGGCTGCTTTGGAAAATGATTTGGGTGTGTGCTGTGGAAAGAGGGTTTTTTCCAGTTCACTTTTTCCATGTGAAAAGCCAGTTTGTCCAGCAACGTCTGTTGAAACATGTGCTTTTCTTCATTTCATTGACTATAACTGTGTGGACATCCATTGACAGCCATGCGTCTAGGTCTCTTCCAGAATTCTGCTTTTTTTCCCCCCATCTATTTATCTTTTTGTGATCAGTATAAGATCTGTTTCAATGGCCATAGCCACATGAATTATAATAGAATTGAGCTGACTGAGGCCTTAAAAAGGTTTGGGATCTTTGCCTTCCTGTCTGCTGTTGGCTTTGAAAGTGGCTTAGCTGTCACCTTTGCCCATCATCTGTCCTGGGAGTTCTGGTTCTTCTGGGACTTTGCTTCTTCCCTGCTTTGGCCTACAATTCCCATGACATTCTGGGATTCTTTTGTGGGCTCTTCCTTCCTCTTTCTCTTTTACTCAATCCTTTTCTTTATCCTTCCTTCTGGATATATTTTCTTTGTTCCGTGGATACCACCTCCTTTGTTGCTGAATTTCTATAAATAATTACTGATATTTTTCAAAGCCAACATTTTCATGAGTCACTTTTAAAAATTCTAACAGCCTAGAAAATTCTCACTTATATCTTTATTTTCTTGAATATATTAATCAGCATTATATTCAAAATCATGTCTATAAATCCAATAGTTGGTGATTCTTGCTTATGTGAGACGTTATCTGTGATCTTTCCATAGTTGATAAGTAGGGAGACACAGATGTAGATGTAATTGATAATTTGTTCTTGTTGAGTGCACAAATTTGGGTATTAATAATTATAGATGAGCCCAATAGTATTATATTCTTCCAAGATAGATGTGATAATTTTTACAAGTTGATAAAATTTGGGAACATGAAAAAGAATTTGCCATTAAACAATGGATCTACGTAAAATATTGTAAAAATAATTTGGGCACATTGATGTATATTCTTAATGTATCCCAATGTAGGGTTAAGACAGCTCCCTTTTATTTTAAGGTGGCAAATATGTGTGCATGTGTGAAAATATTCCAAATGCTAATTTAAGTGTTCTACAGTTCTTTGTCCCTATATCAGAGAATAAACCATATCTTGTTTCACAAAGTCTTCACTTTGTTGTGTTTGGTTAGTAAACTATCCTTGGGATATCTTTATTTACAACATGATGGTCATGTACATTTAAATGTATTTTTTGGTATACTTCTTGCCTTGTTTTGGTATCAAGACAATTACTTCAGAAACAAATATCTCAATAGTCCTCATTCTTATACTCTTTCTATCCCTTCTAAGTCTGGCAGGATTAATCTATAAAACATTTGAGAATAAATTTATAAAATTATTTCCGTGAAAGAGTTTTGACTATTGACTCCATTTGTTTAATTAGTAAGTTTTACTATTTTTCTATCTCTCATACTTTGCTATGAAATTGTCTCTTTCCTTTAACTTTTCAAAGTCTGTGGTATGGAATTCTTATGGAAACATTTTTAGACGGAGTTATGATACAGCCTTTAAGTGAATATTCTAGAGTGGAGGGGCATTTGCTACCTTAGGATAGCAATGTGATTTGTATTATTCATAGGCTGATATTGGAGTATATCAATGAAGTTTTGAATTTTTATTTATCATTTATCAAAATCATTTCTAAAGAACCTGCCAAACTAGCATTTCTGTGATTTATAGTTTGAATATTTTATTTCCTCAAGCTAAGTATAAATTGATATTAGATCAAAGTGTATCTGGGATTGCAATTAGATCTGTGTGGAAAATTAGAGAATTATGCAAATATAACTTTCAATCTTAATGAAATTATGAAGGTAGTTTTGCATTGATTAGCCATAATAACCCACCAACATTTGATATAAGAGAGCCATTTCTTAGTGGGTAGAGCTGTTCCTAAGGGAATTTCTTAGGAAAATGAAAAATTGTTATTACATGATCACCAAAAACAAACAAAAATAGATGGAAGAGTCAATAAACTAAGGCACTGTTTAAGAAAAACAACATTATAGCATCATGACAAGAGGTGATTATAATTTTGCATATAAAATTAATACTGAATATGAAGCAAATGAAAGAAAACCCATCCCAATTTGTGGGAAAAGAAAAAAGAAAGAAAAACCTGGGTTAACTGTAATCTCTCTTTTTTTTTATAATTTGTAAAATAATAAAGTTACTGAATTCTGAGCATATTTATAATGATATTGAGACCAAGTTTAGAACAAAACATATCTGGGTTCCCTATGGAATTTTGTAGATGAAAGCAATGAGTTTTAATACAGGAGATCTCTTGCAATAAGAGGATGAGGCTCTGGTTGATAGAAGGCAGATTAAGAGTGCTGGTCTGTTCATTGTGACAACTCCCCATTATGAAATTCAAGGTAACCTGTCTCTCACTCACTGGCTCCTGGTGACTTCCGGAGGTTTTAAAGCCTCAATCTGAAATAGTGGCAGTTGGAAAACAACCTTGGCCACAGCTCAAAGCTACACTGCCTTCACTTGCTGTGTGGCTGTATGTCTTTCTTGGGGTCCAGGCCTGGAGTCCCCAGAGGCTGCTGGTGCTGTCCTGGGATACTACAGCCCAGCCACCAGGTTGAAATCAGCAGAGCCGCCCCTCTGCTTCCCAGGCCTCCTGGTCTGCTGCGGGGCTGTCCTAGCAGGCACTCTGCCCTTCCTAGTTCATCTCACTTCCACTCTGGTTCTTTTAAGTCAGCAAAGAGATTAACTTTCAGAATTGAAAAGCAATTCTAGACAATCTTGGGAGTTCTGATCTCCAAGCCATTAGCCTGTGTAGCCTTAAGAAGGAGCACAGGAAAAACACAACTGTTCACAGCCCTCCGTGATCCAAAGTTCTGGTTTGTCAATCCAGACACTCTAAAACCTATTTCTGCAATTTTTAAAATCAAAACAGAAAATATAACTTTTGAGACAAAAACCTCTTGATAACATTTACTTTATTTCCCCCGAATGATGTAGTTGGTTTTTTTTTTTTTTTTTAATGAAAAAAATCTTTACCTATGAGCAACTGAGAAAAGAAACTGGATTAAACATTATATTTATGTCTGTACAGACTTGGAAACATTAATCATACAGACCTTTACAATTACAACAGATGTTTAGTAATTATTAAATACTCAACACTTTAATCAGTCTCACATCATGGTGTTTTCTACAGCTGTGGTTTCACTTGAAAACTCTGAAAAAAAAACCATATATACCAGGTTTTCAATTAATTTCATTAGATTAAAACATACCCAAGAAATGAGATTTAATTAAATTATTACAATCATTTAAATAAATAATGCTTTAGTAACAAAATACATTTAAAGCAGAGGGGCATCTTATCGTATTAAGTTAAAAGCTCCTCTTATACAAAATCAATTATGGGTAGGACATTTAATTTCTGGATAGCATAATGAAGAGGGTTTTTTTCCCTACTATTTAAAAAATCGGCTTGGAATTTTGGGAGCAATCTTACAACATAAAAACCCACTGCTTCTCTTAAGAAACCAACTTGAGTAATTGAGTTAAATTCTTTTTTTTAAATATTGTTTTAGTTGTTGATAGTCCTTTATTTTGTTTGCTTATTTATAAAGGGTGCTGGGAATCAAATACAGTGCCTCATGTGTACACAGCAAGTGCTCTACCACTGAGCTACAACACCAGCCCCATGAGTTAATTTCTTTACAGTTAACCCTGTAAACATGTAAATATGTGATACCCATTTTGTGTCGTCAGTTCACATAATGAGGTGAGGTGAGGTCCTAGAAATACAAAGGTAAATATATAAATCATGTTCCTGGTCCTCAGGGGAGATTTAAATCACATAAGGATGATGTATCAGTTTAGGATTTTGTAGGTACACTACATTAATGCAATCTTAATAAAGATATGCCAGCGAGTACTATGCTGAATTGTATAATTGTATGCTTTGGTTTCCTTATTTGAAGAAAAGCAAATGTTTTCCACCAAAATTTAGAGGTATTTACAAATCTAGTAGTGGATACTATATATGGGGAAATTTTTTTTGAGAGAAATAAAGGGAATACTTTATCAGAATATTACCTCTCTTCATTGAGTTGGAGAAACTCTTTAGTCATGTTCTGCTGTGACAGCACTGGCCCTGGGTTTATGCTCATTACCTGTCTCCTGGGCCACAAGTTCAACTGCAAGGAGTATTTCTGGCCTTGTCACTGAACAGACAGTAAGAAAATGTTCATATCAGAGGAACTTCAGGTGCCTGGCAATCCCACTGTGTTTTTTGCAGGAAGGGTGACATGCTATCATGAAACATTTTTATACTTGTTATTGTTGCTAAAATTGTTCAGATGGTAAAAATCGGAATTCTCCTTTAGACATAATCACATCCTAGCCATTGTGTGTGCTTCTCTTTACCGGACCACATTTGGATCACTTCACTGATCCTGTAGATGACTGAAGTACTTTAGGCAGGCCAAAGTTAGAGTAAGCAGGGTTTTTTAAAAGTTTTAAAAACTTTTCATTATGATTGAAAAGAATTTTAATTTAATTAAATTATATGGTTAAATTGCATATAAGGGATGTTTTAGTCAGTTTTTTTTTTCTTCCCTGCTCTGACCAGAAGATCTGACAAAAACAATTAGAGGAGGAAAAGTTTATTCAGGGGCTCAATCTTCCAGAGGTCTCAGTCCGTAGATGGCCTACTCTGGTCTTGGGGCTCCAGATGAGGCAGAGCATCAGGGAGGAAATGTGTGGCAGAGAAAAGCAGAGTAGGAGAAGACACCAAAAAGCCAAGCGGAAGCTCCACTCAACAAAGACAGAATGTAAACCCCAAAAGCAAACCTTCAGGAACTACCTCCTCCAGCCACACCCTGCCTGCCTACAGTTACCAACCAATTAATCCTTCTCAGGAGATTAATCCACTCACTATTTGGGTTAAGAGTCTCATAACCCAGTAATTTCACCTCTAAACTTTCTTGTCTCACACGTGAGCTTTTAGAGGACACCTAATATCTAGCCTGTAACAAGGGATAAGTATACCTTATCCAAATGACCCCCCCATACACGCAAGGAACAAATAATAATGAAAATCTGAAAACAGACAGACAAAATTCAACAAAATTTTTTATAATATTGTATTAAGAAAATAATAAATAGAAACTTCATCAAATAGTTCAAGGGAATTTATGGGAAGTCGACATTTAACATTAATCATGTAATATGAAAACATACATTTTCCTTCCCTTGGGAATGGTAGTGTCATACCCTCTCAGAACATCTATTTAATATTGTACTGAAAGAATAAAGACTTCAGTAATGATGGAAAAAATTGCACACATAGAAAAATGAAGGAAACTATCTTTATGTGCAGAAGAAATTACCATCTTTGTAGAAGATGCTAAAGAATCCACAAAAGAGCTACAGAAAATAATGAGCTGCTACAGGGTAAAAAATACAATTTTGGAAGACAAAACTCATCATGTTTATAAAACTAGCAGTGGAAAATTAGAAATGAAATTTAATGTAAAAAAATACCATTTATAATACTATGTAAATAATCACTAAATACAAGTACATTAAAAATTATAAAACATTCCATAGAGACATTAAAGATCTAAATTAATGGGGAGATATCCCATGTTCATTTCTCAGAAGATTTAATGAGCCTAAAATGTACATTCTTCCCAAAATATTCTTTAGATTTCATTAAATCCCAATCAAAATCATAGCATGCCTTTATAAAATAGAAATCATTTAATTTTAAACTACGTATATGAAAGATAAAGTGCAGAGGACAACAAAAACAAATTTTAAAAGCAAGAAAAAATACAGAGCTTACACCATTCAATTTTATTTTATTTTATTTTTTTTAATTGGTTGTTCAAAACATTACAAAGCTCTTGACATATCATATTTCATACATTTGATTCAGGTGGGTTTTGAACTCCCAATTTTACCCCAAATACAGATTGCAGAATCCTGTTGGTTACACATCTACTTTTTTACATAATGCCCTATTAGTAACTGTTGTATTCTGCTACCTTTCCTATCCTCTACTATCTCCCCTCCCCTCCCCTCCCCTCCCATCTTCTCTCTCTACCCCATCTACTGTAATTCATTTCTCGCCTTATTTATTTTCCCATTCCCCTCACTACCTCTTATATGTAATTTTGTATAACAATGAGGGTCTCCCTCCATTACCATGCAATTTCCCTTTTCTCTCCCTTTCCCTCCCACCTCATGTATCTATTTAATGTTAATCTTTTCTTCCTGCTCTTCCTTCCTGCTTTGTTCTTAGTTGCTCTCATTATATCAAAGAAGACATTTGGTATTTGTTTTTTAGGGATTGGCTAGCTTCACTAAGCATAATCTGCTCTAGTGCCATCCATTTCCCTGCAAATTCCATGATTTTGTCATTTTTTAGTGCTGTATAATACTCCATTATGTATAAATGCCACATTTTTTTTTTATCCATTCATCTATTGAAGGGCATCTGGGTTGGTTCCACAGTCTAGCGATTGTGAATTGTGCTGCTATGAACATCGATGTAGCAGTATCCCTGTAGTACGCTCTTTTAAGGTCTTCAGGGAATAGTCCGAGAAGGGCAATAGCTGGGTCAAATGGTGGTTCCATTCCCAGCTTTCCCAGGAATCTCCATACTGCTTTAGAAATTGGCCGCACCAGTTTGCAGTCCCACCAGCAATGTACAAGAGTACCCTTTTCCCCACATCCTCGCCAGCACTTGTTGTTGTTTGACTTCATAATGGCTGCCAATCTTACTGGAGTGAGATGGTATCTTAGGGTGGTTTTGATTTGCATTTCTCTGACTGCTAGAGATGGTGAGCATTTTTTCATGTACTTGTTGATTGATTGTATGTCCTCCTCTGAGAAGTGTCTGTTCAGGTCCTTGGCCCATTTGTTGATTGGGTTGTTTGTTTTCTTATTGTTTAATTTTTTGAGTTCTTTGTATACTCTGGATATTAGGGCTCTATCTGAAGTGTGAGGAGTAAAAATTTGTTCCCATGATGTAGGCTCCCTATTTACCTCTCTTATTGTTTCTCTTGTTGAGAAAAAACTTTTCAGTTTAAGTAAGTCCCATTTGTTGATTCTAGTTATTAACTCTTGTGCTATGGGTGTCCTATTAAGGAATTTGGAGCCCGACCCCACAATATGTAGATCGGAGCCAACTTTTTCTTCTATCAGACGCAGAGTCTCTGATTTGATATCTAGCTCCTTGATCCACTTTGAGTTAACTTTTGTGCATGGCGAGAGAAAGGGATTCAGTTTCATTTTGTTGCATATGGATTTCCAGTTTTCCCAACACCATTTGTTGAAGATGCTATCCTTCCTCCATTGCATGCTTTTAGCCCCTTTATCAAATATAAGATAGTTGTAGTTTTGTGGATTGGTTTCTGTGTCCTCTATTCTGTACCATTGGTCCACCCGCCTGTTTTGGTACCAGTACCATGCTGTTTTTGTTACTATTGCTCTGTAATATAGTTTTAAGTCTGGTATCGCTATACCGCCTGATTCGCACTTCCTGCTTAGAATTTCTTTTGCTATTCTGGGTCTTTTATTTTTCCATATGAATTTCATGATTGCTTTATCCATTTCTACAAGAAATGCCGTTGGGATTTTGATTGGCATTGCATTAAACCTATAGAGAACTTTTGGTAATATCGCCATTTTGATGATGTTAGCTCTGCCTATCCATGAACAGGGTATATTTTTCCATCTTCTAAGATCTTCTTCTACTTCTCTTTTTAGGGTTTTGTAGTTTTCATTATATAAATCTTTCACCTCTTTTGTTAGGTTGATTCCCAAGTATTTTATTTTTTTTGAGGATATTGTGAATGGAGTGTTTTTCCTCATTTCCGTTTCAGAAGTTTTGTCGCTGATATACAGAAATGCCTTTGATTTATGCGTGTTGATTTTATATCCTGCCACTTTGCTGAATTCATTTATTAGTTCTAGTAGTTTTTTTGTAGACCCTTTTGGGTCTTCTAGGTATAGAATCATATCATCTGCAAATAGTGATAATTTAAGTTCTTCCTTTCCTATTTTTATGCCTTTAATTTCTTTAGTCTGTCTAATTGCTCTGGCCAGTGTTTCGAGAACTATATTGAATAGAAGTGGTGATAGAGGGCATCCCTGTCTTGTTCCAGATTTTAGGGGGAATGCCTTCAATTTTTCTCCATTGAGAATGATGCTAGCCTGAGGCTTAGCATAGATAGCTTTTACTATGTCGAGGTAAGTTCCTGTTATTCCTAGTTTTTCTAATGTTTTGAACATAAAGGGATGCTGTACTTTGTCGAATGCTTTTTCTGCGTCTATTGAGATGATCATACGGTTCAGCGTCTGTGATGAAAAATCCGTTGTTAACCTTATTGGTTTACCCCTGAATGTAATCTGCCTCCTTTCTCTTGTAGCTTTTAATATTTTCTCTTTGTTCTGTGTATTGGATATCTTCATAACAATGTGTCTTGGCGTTGGTCTACTGTGATTTTGTGTGCTCGGTGTCCTGTATGCATCTAAAATTTGTATATCCACTCCCTTTTTTATTTCTGGAAAGTTTTCTGTAATTATTTCATTCAGGAAGCTACTCATTCCCTTGGTTTGAATCTCTGTACCTTCTTCTATCCCGATGACTCATAGGTTTGGTTTTTTTATGTTGTCCCATATCTCTTGGATGTTTCTCTCATGATTTTTAACCAGCCTTTCTGAGTTGGCTAGTCTCTTTTCAAGATGATATATTTTGTCTTCATTATCTGACGTTCTGGCTTCTACTTGCTCCACTCTGTTAGTGATACTCTCAATTGAGTTTTTAATTTGGTTTATCATTTCCTTCATTTCTAGAATTATTGTTTGATTTTTTTTTATAATCTCTATCTCCTGATAAAGATGCTTAACTTCTTCTTTTATCTGTCTATGTAATTCATTTTCAAAGTGTTCTTTCACTGTTTGGATTTGCTGTCTCGTATCCTCTTTAAGGTTCCATTCCATCTGTCTAAGGTGTTCCTTGAGTTCTTTATATGACCATTTTTCTGCTGACTCTAGGTCCTCCTGAATATTTAGGCTGTCCTTCATTGTTTGTACCCCTTTTCTTCCTTGCTTTTTTATGCTGCTCATGTTACTTCTTGTTCTGCTTGACTGCTGAGTTACTGTTTACTCTTATAAATTTATTTGATGCTTGGGAGGAAAGATTAGAAGGGAAGGGAAGAAGTCACTAAAGAGAATGAGAGTAGGCAGGTAGAATTCAAGGAAGGGGGAATAAGAAAATTGAAAAGACAAAAGAAACAGAAACAAAACACACACAAAAAAGTTAGAAAATAAAGAAAGAAAGAAAAGAAAAAAAATTTTTTACAAAAATAATAATGATAATAAAAATAATGAAAATTAAAATTGAAAAAATTATAATAATAATAAAAAAAATAAAAATAAAATTAGAAACATTAAAAAAAGTTAAAGAACAACAACAATAAAAAATTGAAAATGTAAGAAAAAAAAGAAAAAGAAAAAAAATGATAATAATAATAATAATAAATGCAGTCATAGAGTTCGATTAATTTCTCTTCCAGTAGGTGGAGCTGTGCCCACTGGGTCAAGCTTCTCCTCTCACTAAGTGGGAACCAATCACTGTGTTCCAGCTCTTCCTCACAGACTGGGCGGGTCTCCAATCCTGAGTGCCTAGGGCCTTCTCTTGTGTTTCCTCAAGCCAGGCCGCGCTCACCTGTGACGCTCACCACAATGCTGGCTACACTCCAGGTCTGCTGCTCCTGGGAGCCCTGTTGCGCTGGTTTCAATGCAGTTATCTCCTCCGCCCGTGACCTCAGTTCTCTGCCAAGGTGGTATCACATGTAAATGGTGACCGTTCGCTCCCTTTGCCAGGTGACCAGTGCAACGGGTGGGTCCTGACTGTCTCTCCCAATCCCCGTTTCAATCCTGTGGCCACTGCCTATGAAGGCTCGGTTGGTTTTTACCTCTGAAAGTTCCTAAGGGCCAACCAGTTATTTCAGCGGGATCATTAGTGCTGAGTCACGAGAAGCAGGCGAACCGGAGCTTGGATGCAGCCGATCCGGGCTCGGTGTGTGTGTTCTGAGGGGCCCAGACTGTACACCCCAGATCCACGTCAGCTCAGCATTGCCTAGTGATCCTGGGCAAACAGCATTTATACAGTTTACAGCTCCCTATGCCTGCGCAGTTGAAGAGGTCAGAGACTTGATCTCTCCCCGCCCGTTGCCATGTTAGATCTCCTCAATGATATTCATGTTGCCCTTACAGCTTCCTGGCATAAGCAAGTTCTTGGGATTATACAAACTGCTGCTTCTGTTTCCAGTCCAGATTTCTAAAATTAAACCCTGCTGCTGTCGCCTCTTCCCCGGGGCCAAGCTCAGGGGCGCCGCTCTTGTCCGCGACCATAGCTGCGCCAAAGAACCGGTGCCCAGCCCCCAGGGCCCAAGTGGCTGCCGCAGCGGCTCTCCGGCTCCTTCCTCTGAAGCATGGGTCCCCTCGCAGGGGCATGCAGAACGACCCCAGAGCAGACTCTGCCCGAGGGTGCAGCGGTGAACAGGCGACCCAGGCGCTCAAGGCTGCAGTCCAGCCTTTGGAGAACAGGGCTCGGCACGCAGCCCAGCTCTAACCTCTAGGTGCGGCTGCCAGACAGTGTAGCCATAGCCATCAAGACAGCCGGCAGAAAGCAAATGGCGGCTCCCGTGGAGTGGAATTTTGGCACAGAAACCGCAGCCCAGCCAATGATCCCAATCCACAAACTCTCCCTGTATAAAAAATATTCAAAAAAAAAAAGGGGGGGGCAGGGCGCACTGAGCTTTCTTTGCCTAGGGTACTTACAATCAATTGCTGATTACACATTCACCTTTTCTGCCCGGAGCGAAGCGAAAGAGGAAGCAGATACACCATTCAATTTTAAATTTACTATTAAACTATAGAACTCAGCATTGCTCATCAAAAAAGATAAGCCATAGACAAAGGGGAACTGGATAGGAAATTCAGAAATATCTTCCATATGAATAGATTCATGTTAGGAAAAGTAAAACAAAACTCCTGTCATGTAAAAAAAAATGATCTCAAATGGGTAACACATGTGAATTCAAGCATTAAATCTACAAAAATTTTAGAGGCAGCATAGGAAAAAAATCTTGGTGTTTCTAGTTTAAGCACAACTTCTTTGATAGAATATAAACACCAGAATTATAAAAATATATTAAAGGCTTCATAAAAATTAGAACCTTTTTTCTGTTTTAAGAATATTGTTGGGGCTGGGATTGTGGCTCAGTGGTAGTGTGCTTGCCTAGCATGTGTGAGGCAGTGGGTTTGATTCTCAGCACTGCATATAAATAAATTTTTTAAAAAATTAAAAAGAAAAAGAAACATATAAAAAAGAGTACTCTTAAGAAAATAAAGAAAACCAATCATGGTGTTGAATGCCTATAATCCCAGTAGCTCATGAGGTTGATGCTAGAGGATCACAGTTCAAAGCCAGCCTTAGCAACTTAGTGAGGCCCTAAGCAACTTAAAGAGACCCTGTCTCAAAATAAAAAAAATTAAAAGGGCTGGAGATATGGCTCAGTGGTTAAGTGCTCCTGTGTTCAATCCTCAGTACCTTCTCTACTCCCCAAAAAACAGAAGGAAAGAAAGAAAAGAAAAATGAAGAGAGACAAACACACACACAAAAAAATTGCAAAATATATATCCCATCATGCATTTTTGTTAAAAAATTAAAAATATTCTTATGGCTCAGGAATGCAAAAGCAACCTAATAAGATAGGAGAAAAAAATATAAACAGATACTTTAACAAGGCATATAAATTGCAAAATAAGTTCATGAAAAAAAATATATATATAAGAGTATTATTAAAGCAATGGAAATTTAAAAGTAACAATGATTTGGGAGTGCATATTCACCATTGTTCTTAAAACTGAAAAGATCAATAATGCCAAGAGTTGACAATGTTGTGGAACATATGGAAATTGTGCACATTGCAATCAAAGTCACTGTGAGCTCATTTGGTGATCAGGGCTCATGATTGTATGCAGGCCGCCTTCCTTGTGACCATGAGGAACCTGGTCTCTTTCCATTTGGTGGATGTGGATGTTGATGTGGGAATGACTAGGGCCTTTGTACCCTCCACTTCAAGTCAGATCCAAGAGAAGAAAGGGTAGCCAACCTTGAAATGATAAACAGCATTTCTTCTCTCCTGTCTACGCACTTATTTATGTGACAAGACCTAATTGTGTGGGATGCTGGAAAATGCAATCTCACTATGCTTCAAGATTCAGAGAAAAAGGGTTTTGATAAACCCTTGGTATCTAGCACCACTATAGATTATAGGATTATTTAAGAGAGAAACATACCCAATGAATCATTTGCTTTTGTTTTCCTAATGCATAGTTATCGCCCAAATAGGTTTTGAATTATGGAAATTATAGGAAATAAATACAAGCTTTATTTCATAGGACAAAGGGCATTTTTCACTTCTGGTGCTCTTATAATCAGATGTGTAACTAGTACTGAAAAGTTGATAAATTGCTGTGTTCCTTACGACCACATCTCAATCCTTAGTAATTATATGCATTACTTTTGAGTCACATCTGTCTAAATTCTGAGTCAGCAAGGAGTTATGAATTAGATATTAGACAAGAAATAAATATATGATTCCTTTTTTTGTGGCATAATACAGGCAGGGTGAAAAGCTAAGTTTCTATCTTTGAAATATTAATATAACTATAAAAGTTATTATATGTTTTTGCAAAATATTTCTTTATAATATATGATTTATTAGAATATGTATTTTTTTTTTTAAAAATTAAACTGAAGGTTTTATTTCTAGATAATTATAGATGCATGTATAGTTGTAAGAAATAATAGAGAACTCAACACCCTTCACCCAGTGCCCTCCATGACAATATCTTGCAAAACTACAGTACAACCCAACAACTAGGATTCTGCATGCTATACTTTTGTAGCCAACACCCTCCATCTCATCCCGACTTACTGTTTTCCTAGTAACCAATGATAAGTTCTTCATTTCTAAGATTTTGACATTTCAAGAAAGTTATGAAAGTGGAATTGTACACTATATAACTTTGCCTTTCATTTCCACTCAGTGTAATTCTGTGGAGATAAAAAGATATAATACAGTATTTTCAAAGGGGCAAATCAATTGTGTGCACTCTTACAATAGCAGACAATTGAATGAAATAACATTAAATTACTTGAAGCAACAATTGTCAGAAGGAAAGGAGAAATAGACAATCTACTATTGTTTGAAGCTTTAAAAACTCTTAGGAGAATAATCATACAAAAGTACAATGGGGGATTTGTAATTAAAATACTCAACATAATTAACATTTCTAGAACGTATATCCAACAACTACAGAATATAGATTCAAGTTAATGTGGAACAGCTATAAGAATAGACCACAACTTATGCTCCACAGCAAATTAAAAAGTTGCAAAAATTGAAATCATTCAAGTATTTCCTCTGACGAATCCCATCATTATGTATGACTATAATACACCAATAAAACATGTGGGGGGAAAAAGGTAAAAAAAAAATCAGAAATTTGCAGAAGGCTCCTCTTGAATCTGTTACTGAAGAATTCTTTGTTCATGTGTCATATGAAATCCAGCTTTTGAGGATCTGTAAGCTAAACAATACCCAAACATTCCAAGGCCTCAGAGGCTCTCCCATTAGAGTGGAGAGACCTCATCATACACTAGGGCATTCAGTGGAGACACTGTAACACTCATACCTTAGCAGCAGGGCTACACAAGCCCTGTGGTAAACCGCTTGTTTTAAACCAAGCAAAGCTGATAAATAAAAGTTTAAATGATTGAATTGGTCCAAGTATAAGTTAACTCCCTACAAAACAAATCAAATACTCTTTAAAAGAAGACAACAAAATCCAAGCCCTAAACCAGGTGATAGTTGCAGCACTGAATGTTTAGTTAAAATTACCAGCACAAAAGGAGGCAGGAAGAAGGGACCCATAACCCAGAGAAAAATCAGCCTCTAGAATGTGGTGCTGAGAGGACAGAGTGGAAGGAATTGGCAAGAAAGTATTCTCAGCAAAACAGTCTAACCAATACAAGTATTTAGAATATGTTGAGAAAAGAGAATTTTTAAAAACTCCCATGACAGATGAAAAATATAATTTCTTGACTGACACATTTAATTGGTGAAATTGATAGTAGACTTGACATGCCTTAATTTTTTTTTTTTTAAATATTGAGCTTGGAAATAGAAAAGACCCAAATTGAATCTCAAAATGTATAGGACTGAAAATAATTACAATTACCAATGATTCCATATCAGGCAGTTTGATATATGATACATTTGAGCCACAGTGAATGTTAGAAAAATGTTTTAAATGAATTGTAACAAGTTTTGCTGAATTGGATGAACATTAGAAATCCACAAGTCAATCAATAATACCAAATGGATTCAACACAAGGAATAATACACCAACAACAAAGAACACCCTAATCTAATTGTGTATAAAGTGACTGAAAAAACAAAGGAATACAGAAACAATATATAAACAAATAAGTATGAGAATAATCACAATTTTTTATAAGAAACAAAGCAAGCCAAAATATTATAGAACAATATTTTTTAAATGTCAGAAAAAAGAATTATTATTTCAGAACTCCAAACTGATAGAATATATTCTTCAAAAGTAAAGGTGGGGGAGGCTGAGGCAGGAGGATTGCAAGTTCAAAGCCAGCCTCAGCAAAAGCAAGGCACAAAGCAACTCAGTGAGACCCTGTCTCTAAATTAAATACAAAATAGGGCTGGGGATGTGGCTCAGTGGTTGAGTGTCCCTGAGTTCACTCCCTGATAACCAAAATAATAATAATAATAATAAAGATGAAATAAAGAATAAATCAGAACTGAACTATAAGAAATGAAGCAGGAATTTCTTAAGGGTAAAAGAAAATAAGATTGAGTGGCAAGTTGGCCTTGCAAAAAACGAGTGTACGGTGATGGAAAGAGCAAATACTTGCACACACTGAAAGGATTTAGTTATCACTTTTAATATTCTATTTAAGAGAACCTACTCTTTAAATAAGCCAAATATAAATAAAAATACATTGTGAGGTTAGTAAAGTATATGAAAATAAAATCTCTGACAAAGCAGAACAGAGAATTATGGAAAGAATCCAGCCTGTTACTTCAAACTCAGATTGTTACAGTGTTCCAGGAAGCTAGAGCACAATAAAATACAGCTAAATAATGAAAAATCTCATAGTAAGTGCAGGAGCTTTCCCTGAAGGAATCAAATATTAAGTATTTTACTCAAGCCGGTGATTCATTCTGTCTCAGCTAGGTGACTACGTTGGCCATGTAAATGCACAGGTTTGACTGTGTCCCAAACAATTTGCAAGTTACACATCATCTCAAGGCCATGTTTGTCAACCACTGCTTAAGAGCAATAGATGCACATTTCAAACCAAAGTTATGACCAATAAACCAGAAGCAGAGAGAAAATAAAATTACAATCTTAATCTATTTTTTTAAACACAACAAGAGGAAAAGTAGATTAAAGGACTGAACAGAAAACAAGTAGCAAGTTGATAGATTTAAATCCTATGATATTAATGATTTTAGTATATGTCAGTGTTCTAAACATTTAAAATTAAAGGAAAAAAATTATAAGACTGGGTATAGAAATAAGACCAAACCACATGTTATCTATAAGAACACAGAGAGAGAATAGTAAGGACATAGAAATGCAAATACAATGGAGAAAATCGATGAAACCAAAGATTTGATTTTTCCTCTCAAAAATTAGTAAAATTGATAAACTTCTTGATTATGAACAACAACAATAAAAACTATGTACTACATTGATTTCTATAAGGCTCCTAAGGTTTTTAAAATAGTGATACCAGTTTGAACTGAAAGCAGTATCGTCAGTACACAATGGAAAGAGGCCTTTGAAGTCCAAAGATACTCACCTGCAAACCTGTACTCCTTCTGATGGAAAAGAGGGAGTAACTAGAGGGCCAGGTGAAGAACTGAGATGCCAGAGCCCAAGGCCAGGGAATACCATTCCTGGGCTTGAGTTCTACATAAGAAATGAGCAAAGTGTGCGTGGCTGGATTTTGGAACCTCTGTGGCCGTGATTGGTGTTTGCCATCCACTCTTTCTCTGATCCTGCTTTTGAACAGAAAAGAACTTACTAGCTTCTCTATGCCAGCATTGCCTCCTTGGGTTGGGTGACATCTACATTTAGTTCATAGGTTTTAAATAGGGAGGATTGTCCGCCAAGGTCAGTGGCCGTGTCTGATGACCACACCTGAGTCTCATTTGCACCTGGGCCTGATGAGCACGGTAAGAACCTATCATTTCAGGTAGTATAACTCACAGTGTGGTGATACCATGGACTCTGCTGAGAGGTGGAGTGGCTTCTGCAGAGAAGAGGATGTGAAGTATTGGAACTTGAGAGAGATCTGTTTCAACGAGCTGCCTGCTTGAGTCAGCTATTTCACTGCTATGACTAAAGGATCTGACCAGAACAACTCTAGAGGAGAAAAGGTTTATTTGAGGGCTCATGCTTTCAGAATCCTAGACCATAGAAGGCTGGCTCCATTTCCTGGGGCTCCAGGTGAAACTGAATATCATGGCTAAGTGTGTGGCAGAAGGAAGCTGCTCACATCATGGTGATCCAGAAGCAGAGAGAGACTCCACTTGCCAAATACAAATATATACCCAAAGCCACACCCCAATTCCCACCTCCTCCAGCCACACCCTACCACTTCAGCTACCACTCAGTTAAACCCTATCAGAGGATTCATGCACTGATCCGGTTAATACCCTCACAACCCAATCATTTCTCCTCTGAACCTTCTTGCATTGTCTCACACATGAGCTTTTGGGGGACATGTCACATCCTAACTGTAACACTGCCCATCACCATACATCTACACATTCTTCTTAAAATGTGGCTTTGACTCAACTCATTAAATCATGTATTATGTGTCACATGTTCATCTTAAAGCAAACATCGCCTGTGCCTGCCTTGGTCAACTTAGTGCATAGATGTGATGCTGTGCCACTTTAAACCTTGGTCATCAAAAGATACTGTCCTTCACTTTTCCTTGGGCTCTTTACTCTGAATGCAGTCAGATGTCATGAGAAGTCCATGGAGGCATAAAGAATGGCATTTACAGATGTTTGGGCAGAGAGGTCCCTGCTGCAAGCCAGCAATTATCATCAGATAGGTGAACAGAACAGACTCTCAGTTATGGTGTTTGCTTTAAGTCCCTGAGTTGGGGGATGCTTGGTATACAGTGATTGACAACTAGAGCATCTAGAAACACAGAATAGTAGTGATTCGTATTCCTAGTGAGTGGAGAAGACATACTTTTCATATTAAATACTGATTCTAAAGAGAAAAAAAATCTGAAGTGAAATGAGTTTTAAGTGTCTCCTTGCTGTGTTAGTATCGGAGTTGTTCACTGTACTTAAGATCATGTGAAGAATATCACAAGGCCATTCTAAAGAAGTAGATTTCTCTGTGGCAAAGTCATTAATCTTGAACACAATTTGCCTTTCAGGACCCATTGTTTTTTAAGGCATGCATCCAAACCAGTTATCTTTTAAAGACAACTTAATGTATTTGGAATTTTGCAGTTAAGTACAGTTCAGCATGTCCTCCCAAGTAGTTATGTGGATGTCTGCATAGTTATTTTTACCAGGTGAGACCTTGAGTAGATGATTCCAAGGATGCATTCTGATCTTGTAATTATGGGGTTTCTCCAAAATTCTTGAGAAGCAGTCATTACTGCAGGAAGAATAAAAGTGTCTCACATTTACACATTCCAGGTGTAATAAAAATATTTGAAGAAATAAGGCTAAGTAGTATGCTATTTTTTGTTTTGTGTCCTGTTCTATGTATCTTCATATAAGCCCAAATTTTGCCTCCGGGAAGCTTATAATTTAATAAAGGAAATAATACTCTCAAATAAGTTACCTAGTAATAAAATAGACAGCATGCAATAAATCTTCAGTAAAATGGAATGGAATTTTAAAATGAAAGTATTCTTTTCTAAAAGTGGGACTTTGAAAGATTAAAGCTTTTTTTTTCATATTTGGATCATGAAGAATGCATAAGATTTAGAATCTAAAGGTGCAGTGGTTGCATAATCTGGGACTCTGAACATGATAGCCATAGGCCACATGTGGCTATTTATTTTTAGTTTAAGCATAGTGAATAAAATTAAATTTTTAATTCATCAGTCTCAGTTCATTTATTTCAAGTTCTGGATCGCTGCATTATTCAATGGATGCTCCCATATTCAACAGTTACAGGATTATAAAACACTTCCATTGTTGAAAAAAAAAAGTTTCTGAAGAGCTCTAATCTCAACACAAGAGTGCTACCTCTCTTGTCACATACTAATGCTTCAGAGAGTAAGGCATGAGAAGTGACAAATGTTCTCATTTCCTATAGAGAAATATTTGAGAGGATACAAGTAGATAAATTAAAAGAACTTCTTTTGTTTTTTTAAATTTCATAAAGAAGTATTGATTTCTTAAAGAAAAGTAATGTGAATAAAATACTTTGTGAGTTTTGTTTTTTAAAAACAGTCAAAATACTTGACAGAGGAGTGTAACTCGTGGAGCTTGAAGTACACAGGTGTACTGAGGCTCCTGGGTTCCACTTGGGTTGGCGTGGAGTCACTGGGAGTAGGCTCATAGAAGGTGACCATGATGACCTAGAGATGCTCATGAAAACCAAGAGCAGAAGAGGCAAGCTGGTCCCTACAGGACTGAACGGCACAGACATTAGGCCTGCAGGCCGGCCAGTCTCTGTCTTGGTCATGTGAGTCTCCCAGGATGTCACAAAACAGCCTTAGATAGTGATGCAGAAAACATATTTTAAATGGGGTGGCTGTGTTCTCCTTACACTGTCTTGCCTGGGTGTTCAGAAGAACAAATATTCTTCAAAAATTGAGACACATTCTGGAAACTTCAGTGCACAGATAACCTACAATGATTCCTGCCATTCATTTGGACTAGAAAGACCTAGTTATTATTATTTTTCCCTGTTTTACCTTTGGTTATAAAAAGCCTGTGGTGCTATTGTCAGAAACCAAGTGCTATTCTTCATTAAAAAATACAAAAGGCAATAAGACACACTTATGATTTGGAATTCGGGCAGTTCATTTTTCTGTAAGCCTGTAGTTCTGAATTTCTAAACATTAATCACAGAAGAAACATGAGTTATGTTTCCAAAAAAAATCACTGTATTTTAAAACTTTTTCTCTAATTTTGAACTATATCTGCCTTTTGACCACAAATTGCTCTGCTACATTAAGGTAAAATAAGAGCCAGAACATATATGAATGTCTTATAGAGATTATGACCATAATCAAGAACAGCTGGAGCACAGAACAGGGAAGCAGAGGTTTGAAGCACAACTCTGCACAAAAAGAGTGAACCCTGGATTCAGTGAACCCTGCCTTAATCAACCACATCTATACTGATTAAACCCCTCTCAGCATCTTGGCGTCATTTCCTCAACTGTCTACTGTGATTTTCAATGACTACCATCAAAATCAGCCTTGGGAATATGTCAAGCTGAAGAGGTGGTCTTGAGAGGGATGGAGATCAGGAAAGAGGGAGCTCTGGGAAGACAAGGGAATCTGCTCTCTTAGAGCAAAGGAGTGAGTTGGGACATAAAAAGAGGGTGCACTGATAAACAGATTGTAAGCTAAATCCCACAGAATGATCACCAAACTCTAGCACACAGCAGAAGAGCCACATTTTATTGCCATATTTAGGAAGTCATAAATACTAAAGTTATAACCAGAGAACAGTAAGTAGCACCTGGCTGTGTTCCAAAAGGTGCTGAGGTTGGATGCCTCCTGCTAAATCAGGGGCTAATGTCAGAGCTACCAAACCTAGAAGGATGCTTCTCAGCTAAGATCCATGGAAACCAAGTGGAGAAATCATGCTGTGCCCTCCGTCTGTGGAAATCAGTTTTAAGTTGTAGGCGTTAGCTTCTGCATCCTCAAACAAATCAGGGCTCCTGCAGGAGAGAGAATCATTAGAAATCCTAAGGGCAGTGTTTAGCTTTCAGAATTGAGTAAGAAATTTTAAGAAGTGCTTGAATTTAATGTTCAATGAAAAAATTTGAATATTCTGGAAGCATCACAACCAACATAGATAAGAAAAGCAAGGTTTGCAACAATGTTCTTATTTATTCATTTGTATATCCAGATCTATAGGGCAGGCTTCATGAACACATGGACTAAAATATGTAATTGTTCCACAAAATACAAGTGTATTTACTGATTACTTAAATAAGAAGCTAAGTTTGCAACAAATGTTAAGGATTATATGTACATTAGTTCTTGTATAGATCTAGAAATGTTGTTCTGTAAAGATTGGCTCAACATAATGGAAACCTTTTTCCTTATACATAATAGATAGTGGTACTTTCAGATTTACCAAACCTCTGCCATGCTTAACCTGTATGTGCAATGGTCATATGTTTCCATTAGTCAGCCTGAAGAGAGAGAGCTGGAGAAGCACGTACTGGAAGGCTTTAAGAACAGACCTGTGAGTGGCATAGTTCAGTTTTGTTCACAAAGCATTGGTTTAGAAGTCACCGAATGTAATCACATCTAACTCCAAAGGAGACTGGGAAATATAATTCAGGTACATTTGCAGAAATAAATAGAAATGGATTTTGATGGAAAGATAGAAATCCCTGCCAAAATATAAGAGAGGTGTCCTGTGGTTTGACCTTTCAAGGACAGCGATAGTGGAGAACACAAAGACTGCAGCATGTAGTTTACCCAGAGCGTGTGCCCCATCAGCAAAGAGGAGTCAAGAATTCTCTTTACAACATGAACCACATTTAGACATGCCAGTAGCAAAATACCTTAATGTTGTGGAAAGAACAAAATCGGTCACAAATCTTTCTGTTTTAGGTGCTGTTAAAATCTGCTTACTAATATTATATTTCAGCTTTTTGTTTCAATAGTCATAAAAGCCCTAGAGGGGCTGAGGGGGTAACTCAGTGGTAGAGCACTTACCTTGCATCTCTGAGATTCTGGGTTCAAGCCTCAGGACTGAAAAAACGAAAAACAAACAAACAAAAAAAAAACCCATAAAACTGTTTTAGTATGCATGCATTATTTGTTAAGATTCAGTGGAATTATTATAATTGCAAGATGAAGATAATGTAATACTGCTTCTTTTTCTGTCTTTGAAAACCATTAATTTTGGGCTGGGGATATGGCTCAAGCGGTAGTGCGCTACCCTGGCATGTGTGGGGTGCTGGGTTCGATCCTCAGCACCACATAAAAATAAAATAAAGATGTTGTGTCCACCGAAAACTAAAAAATAGATATTAAAAAATTCTCTCTCTCTTTAAAAAAAACATTAATTCACATATTTTTATGCCTTTAAAATGTTTTGCTGTCTTCTCCTGTCAAATGTGTGGGCTTTTCTGTTACTGCCTTGAGGGGTGCTCTTTAAAACTTTTTCCCCTTTTATCCCATGGAAATAGCTATATTTTAGTTAACTGTCTCTCATGCTCACCTTTGGTATGCTATATTTTCATAGAATTGTAAACATTAGTCTCCTGTGATTTTAAAAAAAACTATCTCAAAATGTCTTATGTTACCAACTATTAACTTATTTTCTAATCATTTCACTAATAATTATCTACTGTTGCTGATGTAAAAAAAGACAGCATTTATTATTCTCACTCTAGTCTTTCCATTTTTAATTTTTATTACTTCTTCCAGTATCATTAGGCCTCCTTTTTTATTCTCCTTAGCTTTTGGGGTTAGGTTCTTAATTTATTTATTCCCACTTTTTCCTGATAATCACTAATTCATGCAATGACTTTTCCTCAAGGTGCTGTTGTAGTTGTGGACTGTGGATTTTTCTGCATGGTATTCTCATTATCATGAGTTTCCCTTAAAATTCATTTTCTCATTCTGCAAGCTGGCTTTCAACTGAGTAGACATCAAGCTTCTGAAAGTGAAATCAATTAGAAGAAAGTATATAGGAAAAACTATTTTCTAATTTTCTCATACAAATTCAATTTTTGATTCTTATTTTATGATAAACAGGATCTTCATGCTTACAACATTGTCTGAAATTTGCAAAAACAACAACAACCACAACAAAAAACCCTTCATATTGTTCCCTGGCTCATCCAGTTTTCTCCTGTGTTCAGATATCATTCTCAGCTGTCACAGACAGATGGACAGGGTCTTGGGACACATTTTTTCTTGTATTCATAGTAGAAACAGTAACTATTCCAGGTCTGTTAAAACAGATACATTAAAATTCCTTTTTGATCTGAAAATCATTTAAGAAAAAACTAAAGACCCGTATTTTAATTTTCCAAATTGAACAGCCTCTGTTTTCTACTTATCTTAATTCCATTATGACCAGCCTCAGTTGACTAAAACAGTAAGTTAGCAGTCTTTGCTTTTATTGTATTTACTAATATGATAGATTTGTTTTCTTTTAGTTCTGTTACATAATTTTATACTCTTCTAAGTTATATGATGTTTATAAATGTTTATATATAATATGTATGCATCAAAATAGAATATCTTTCACGATTAGGTTTCTTTGGGAAGCTTTATATTTAATAAAATCTGTAATTTGTTCTGGTGATAAATTATGTAGTTTTACTAAGTTTTATACTTTTAGTAAGTTTTGAAATTTGTTCTGGTGATAAATTACATACTTATAAACTATATTTTATAGATATTACATATTTTTTATGTTTAGAATCTATTTTCCCATATAACTTGTAAAGTATCATCAGCTTATATCTTCTTTTCCCACTATAAATCCTTTTATTTTACCATCCAGTTCAAGTGAACAATACCTTTTCTTCAAGGTTTTCCTCTGTAATCTTGACTTCTTGACTCCTCTGTTCTCAGCAACATTATTAAACAACATTTAGCCTTCCACAGCCTAGAAAGATTCTTCTGGTGTCTATAGACTCTATCCTGCAGGACCAGCACAGTTTTCCTAGAGTGTTAATAGCTAAGTCCCCTTATGTGCCTCAGACCTCTGCAATTGAGTGTAGTTGGTGTAAAGGATATGGCAATAAAATCAGAGGTGTTGTGTGGTCACCTAATCCTGCTGGGCCTTGGCTTCTTCATGATGTCCTAGGAGAGCTCAGCTCCTATAAGATGTTGATATGAGGCACTGTGAGAAGAAATGAGTGAGGCATCTTGCAGACCAGAAGGCACCAAACGAAAGTCAGTTGCCCCTTCATTCTAAATTAATGATATAAACCTCAGGGATCACAGAATCACTTCACAGTGATTTATTGCTTAATAGCATAATTTCAACCTATATTTATGTGTGTGTGTGTATGTGTGTGTGTGTGTGTGTGTAAGTTTGTGTATATATACAGACACACACCACACCTACATGTATAACTATATATATATATATGTATATATATAATATTAACTGAATATATGTGTATATTCAAATTTATGACACACTATATCAAACCTAAATATTCTCTGTCAATTATATTTCTGTCATAAAATATCATTTGTTACTACATTTTAGTAATGAAAGACTTTTTTGAAAACCAAATTACATGAGAAAACAATGGAAGAAATTTTAGTTTTGTTACCAAGGTGATCATTAAGTCAACAAAGTCTGTCCTGCCGCCACTTCTGTGTTATGAACTACTCTATTATACAGTACATCTTTTACAACATTTAATAAACTCTCTGACTTGCTCAAGTCAAATGTAGTTCTAATGTTTCTTGGTATATTCGCTGGTCTTAGGTTAGATTTTATACTGATTCAAGCTTTTTCATCTTGTCAAATTCATGCAAGATGATTTTTCAATATTGAATTAAGTATCACTGACTGAGAATTAATTCAGTCAGCATTTGGGACAAAAAAGGGCCTGAACTAGATCCTTCCCTGGACCTTGTAGAGGGAACATGGCTTGCTGATGCCTTGACCTCAGTACCCAGCCCTCAAACCTTGAGATAGTATATTTTCATTGCTTAAACCTCCCAGTTTGTGGTATTTTGTTATCATAGCCCCAGGAAACTAATACATAGAGCCACAAAGCTGCTCTATACATAGAAAAATGTATGTAACTTTTATACCAAAGAGATTTTTAAAGAGAGTTCAAATCAC
This sequence comes from Marmota monax, assembly GCF_021218885.2. Classification (NCBI taxonomy): domain Eukaryota; kingdom Metazoa; phylum Chordata; class Mammalia; order Rodentia; family Sciuridae; genus Marmota; species Marmota monax. The sequence continues at coordinate 3,945,268 of NW_026695217.1, read as the reverse complement.
TGAGAATTATATTTTTATTTTCCATTAACCCACTGAAGGGCATCTAGGTTGGCTCCATAGTTTAGCTATTGTGAATTGTGCTGATATAAACATTGATATAGCTGTGTCCCTGTAGTATGCTGTTTTTAATTCTTTGAGGTATAGAACGAGGAGAGGGATAGCTGGGTCAAATAGTGGTTCCATTCCCAGCTTTCCAAGGAATCTTCATACTGCTTTCCATATTGGCTACACCAATTTGAAGTCCCACCAGCAATGTATGAATGTGCCTTTTTTCCCACATCCTCGCCAACACTTATTGTTGTTGATATGCCAAATAGCTGAAATTCTGACTGGAGTACATATTGGGGGTATAGAACTAGGAGAGGGATAGGACCCTGCTTTACACTTTTTTTCTTAAATTATATGATTTCTCTTAAATAACATTCCATGAATGCACTTTATTTCTAAATTAGAAAGTGTCATGTCATAGCCAATAGAATTTGCTACACTGTTAGTTCAGAGTTTGTGTGCCTTTATAATTTTTATGTCTTTGCAAAACATTATTAAGAATATCTCATCTTCTTTTCTAAATATGTTTTTAGTTATAGGTGAAAAGTAAAATAACTTTATTTTTCATGTGGTTCTGGGTCAAACCCATTGCCTCATGCAAGCATTCTACCACTGTCACCAATCTCATCTTCTATTAAAATGCAAACCTTAGAAATTTTGTTAACGGTGAATAGAAAATATATGTATATACAACCTTAGGTTTTTCAGCAAAGAGATATCTGAACAATATCAAGGTAAGTCCAAAATTAAAAGCATCACATTTCTGAAATTATAATTGATTCCCCATATTTGGACAGTTTAAAATATGTGCTCATTGTGGAAAGATTCCACAGTCAATACATGGCACTGGAGTCATCCTTGACAGTTGTAGTTAAACACTTTGCTGCTCAAGTATCTATTCCCTTTAATTGTGTGAGAAGGCAAGGACCGTGTCCAACAGGTTAGCAGAGCATTTTACGGTTTCATGATTTACAAATGCAGGTTGATATAAAGAAAATCTCTTCCTCTTTAAAGCGATGTTTTTAGTAAGTTCTTTCTATCTTAGGCACTTTTACAGGAAAGTCAATCATCAAAGGAGACTAGCAAAAACAGGCTATTAGATGGTCCTATGGCCAATCACAGCCTTAAGGGCTTCAAGGTGTCCTGGTCAAGGTAAAGGCCGATTCTTACCTCCAATCCTCATTGTCACTTTGCTAAAGCCTATAGTCAGGGCTTCTTTGCTTCTTTGTGTCTTATCCTGGAAACAATCCCCCCGACCCACCACCACCAAGCTGGCCACACAGGCTCCGATTCTTCCTGACTCTGGTCACATTCAGAAGTGGGCATCACGGTGGCTAGGGAATAGGAGGAAGCTTACCTGAACTGGTATTTACTAAAAGGCTGAGAAGGAGTTCAAGTTCACTTCCTGAGGCAGCACTTTTTATGTCATTCAGTAAATGGTGTCCTCTCCGGGCCTGGATCAATCTGGATGCAACTCTCCTCAGGATATTCACATGTGACTTATCATGGAATCACTAGAACCCACGTTCTTCTCTGCCAGTTTGCTGATAGACTCTTTCTGTCCCTCTTGGAGATCTTACAAGGCAAGGTCTGATATGACCTTGGTTTTCTTCCCCTTATAGCCCACAACTATACTACCAAAGCATACCTTCCTTGCGTCAATCAGCTCTGAGTCTAGAGAATCTCCAAATACAACCACTTGTGTTCTCTGCCATGTACTACTTTAACTTTATCAGAGTGAATCGATTGCTGTCCATCTGTCTTTAAAAGAACATGTCCTTGAAGGTCTAGGAGGCAGGATCCTGCTGGCTGGACTTGAAGGGTGTTCTTATCCCACCATACTTTCTCAGGAGGAAACTTATTCTGGCAAACAGTTCCCAAAAGAAATTTCATCAAAACTGCTTCCTCTCCTTCTAACTCTTACCCATTTTAAAAGCTTTTATCATGTCCCAAAGTCCAAGAATCATGGAACCAATCTTAATAATACCCACCTGTAACTTCTACATACAGCTGACTCCCTCACCCTCAAATTAGTAATGGGTAAATATGATATTGACATTTCTGTTGAAGTCTGTCTTAAAACTGTTTTAAATGAAAAGGAAATGATGAGGGATTTAATTTCCAAAATGAAAATATTATCAAAATTTGAATTTTAATTTGGATCCATCAATTTTTGTTAGAAAAGTTCCACAAACATCCTAATAAGAAAATGTTCCAATTCTTTCAAAATGATTTATGTAATATTTATTACACCAATTTTTAAAAAGAGCACTTGGAGAAGGAATAAATTTATTTTTATCTATCCATATGTATCTCAAAACTTACCATAACTACCAAGGTTTTTGCAAGTATGATATTTCATACTTAAATTATATGCAAACTGAAAGAATCTCAGGACATTGGGCATTTCTCTCAATCTTCTGGCAATTCAAGCATGTGTTTCCTGTTATTTCTGAATACAAAAAACAATTTGATCAGTCAGGAGCACAAACTGGGTTTAAAACTGTGCATTTCTTCCTCCTTTTAACTTTTCAAAATATCTGTACTGATCATTTCTGAATAACAAAAACAAATACATTAATATTCTATTGTCACCTTAACAAATTACCATCAACTTAATGTCCTAAAACAACACAAATTTATTGACTTATGTTTCTGTAGTTGAGAAGTTCAGGTGGGCTTGGCTGATTTCTCTTCTTTAGGTCTAACAAGAAATAAACCCATATGCCACAGAACCGCATTCTATTTTGTAAAATCCATTCCCAAGATTTTTCAGGTTATTGGCTATTCACATCGTTGATTTTATGGATTGATGACCTTGTTTCCTTGCTGGTGACATCTTGAAGCTCCCTTAGCTCCACAAAGCCTTCAAGGGAGCATCACTTTTGAGCTTGGAACATCCCTGTCTCCTTCTGCCATATTGCTTTGGTTTCCAACCTGAAGAAGTTCACTGCTTTTGATGACTCATGAAACTAGATTAGATCCATTTCCATAATACAGAATACTCTGTTTATTAAGGACCACAATCTTTTTAAAAAATATTTTTTAAGTTGTAGATAAACACAATATATATTTTTTAATTTATTTGTTTTTACATGGTGCTGAGGATCGAATCCAGTGCCTCACACATGCTACGCAAGCACTCCACCACTGAGCTACAACCCCAGTCCATGACCACAATCTTAAGTACATTGGCAAAATCACTTCCTTGCAGTTCGTATAATGGATTCAAAGATTCAGGGGATTAAGACATGGACATCTTTCTGGGAGCCATTATTCTACTTACCACACAATCTCTCTTGGGCCTCTAAAATTTCACATCAATCTATATGCAAAATGCATTCACCCATTAAAAAAATCTCATTTTAATTTTATCATGTCAAAATTAAAAAAAAAAGAAATCTCATCCTCCTCTAAACTATTAAAATTGGGTGTCAATGAGTAATTATCAGGAGACCTTCATTTTCTATTCAGATAAGAATAGACTCTGGCCTTGTACTGGCCTCTAAAGGACAGTATTCTAATAGAGATAAATATGACTTTCTTTGGAAGCAGAAATTAGAAGGGTCTAATATAATAGGAGAAGTAATAGAAAGATATGTAAATTTCTTACTATATCTAAGACCTGACAAGAGTTGGCAGAGTCAATCAAATGGCTGGTTAAAATAGTTATATTGATGAGTAAAGACAGGCAGAAGACCTCCAATGAGAAGTGAGACAAGGACAGCAGGAATGAATTTGTACTGTTCTGGCCCTGGTCTCAGTAGGGATGTAGAAGAGTGGATCTGAACGATCTGGACTGAGTGGGGCCAAGGTATTGGTTATGTGTTAGGCAGTGAGGCTGAAAGATGAAGAAGACTTCAGTTCTGGCCTAAGAAACAGGTGGCAAGGTCCAAGTTTGCCAGCAAGGGTCCAAGATGAGTATGTCCACTTTGAAATAAGAGACCTCTGTAAGACTTCCAGTGAAGATGTGGACAGGGCAGGTGGAGAAACAGGTCTATGACTTGCTATCTAGTGGGGTCTTTGTGGAGATGTGTATTTAGGGTCAATCAGAATACATGTGGTCACCAAAAGCAAGAGGAAATGACAATGACTTTGAAGACACTGAAAGACTTTTTACAATAAAAAGCAGAAGACAAGCCCAGAGGAACATCAACATTTAAGGACACTAAAGAGGTGATGGGGAGAGTAACAATGAATGACAAGGAAAGAGGGAGAGATGCAAGCCATTCCTGAGATTGACTGGGAATTCAAGTTGGCATTGAGAGAGTGCACTCTACAGAGAGGTCAGCATGTGAAATTTGATGAAAAGTAATAAAGGATGACTCTAGTGGCACGTGTCATAGGGAATGGATGTTTCCCTGACCCTGAGGCCCCAGGGTTGTCCTGCGTTGTCCTGTGCTCTCTACACCATGCCTGCTCCATTCCTAACAGACACTTTCATATTCTCAGCCTCTATGCATTATTCTCTCCCTAGTATCTTATTTGCCTCCTCCAGTTTTGACTTGAAATGCAGACACATTTTTCTCTTGCACAACCAAGGAGAGAGACAATGTAGTACTTTACAATTCTCAGAAAGTTGAAAAAACAAACTCAAAATTCATCAGAAGAATCCTCCATCTCCTGTGTTTTCTCTAGTTGCTATTATTCCTTTCCAAGAAATCTGCTTATTTATTGAATTCTGTTCTCATATTTCTCCTCCATATTATTCATGTATGTATGACATAAAAAATGAGTGAAAATCCAGTCTAGAAATCCTAAATTAGGAATTGTGGGAGTTTTCCTATAAGTCTTGAAGAGTGAGTGGTTTAGAGCAGGGTTTTCCTTTTATGTTTTTCAACAAAATGATGTTTCTAACTAGTCACTTCACTGCACGTTTTCATAAGGAAGAGAGAGTTATGCTTTCATGGACTCCCAGTCTAAGGGTCTCAAATCCAAAAATTGTCCTGGATACACTGGAATGTATTCTAAGATGCCAGGGGACACCTGAAACTCCAGCGTACCAAACTATTTATACAATGGGAATTTTTCTTATACATACAGACCTACGATAAAGTTTAAGTTATGATTTTATCCCAGTAAGAAATTACAACAAGAATTAAAAGCATTGTAACAATGAACTTCAAGAAAAATTATTTAAAACTTTTGAATTGCTTATTTCTGGAATATTTTATTTAATATTTGTAGTAGACCATGGGTAAATGAAATCACATCTGAGGGAGGAGTACTGTATTTAGTGTCTACATGTGTGATTATTAATTATCTTCATTAATCAAAAGAATCAAGTACTGAACTTAGTGATGGTTTGAAAGTTTTTCTTCTTTTGGTTAGAATTGGACATTTTGGGCATGTATGGGATGCAGGACCAATCTTATTTCCTACAATATGGCCAACAAGTGAATTTATGGTATGTAATGATGTGGAAATATTGGATTCCAACTATTGAGTTTTCTCCTTGAGAACAGAATAATGGATTTTCAAACAACAATAATGATGAGTTCTGCTAACTGATTTCTGCCAAGGCTTGCTTTATTTCAAATTCTTCCTGATTACACAGAGTCCGTCACAAGATGAGCCATCTGGCAATTTCTCTGAAATTCTCACTGGGATTATGGCAGAAAATAAGAATAGAGCCAATTCTCAGAGAACACAAAGGAGAGCATTTCGACTGCCATGGCAGATTTTATATCAGTGCCAAGAATGTCTGCATAGATGCCAGGTAGGATATTGCCACTGAGATTCCATCTAATGTCCAGGGACAGCCAACTCTGAGTTCACTAATGATGCTTTTGCTAATTGAAATTTTCAAATCACCATCATCTCTAAAGTTACAAGTAAACTATATCTCTATCATATATTGATTTTTGCAAAAACAAAATATTGATATTGCCATATGTTAGCAAATCTGAAGTAAGCTCTTCTCTGGAATTAAAAATTTAGGTTGACTGATTACACCAACCCAATGTGGATTTAAATAGCCATAACACCAGAGTAACATATGAATAGCTGTAAAATGATGGTTTGTGGCAAACACAAAAGCTACTACTTCATTTTGAGATGGATTTCTATCAAAAATAAATGATAAACCAGTCAGAGTAGCACATGCCTGTAATCCCAGCAGCTCGGGAGACTGAGACAGGAGGATAGTGAGTTCAAAGCCAGCCTCAGCAAAAGTGAGGTGCTAAGCAGCTCAGTGAGACCCTGTCTCTAAATAAAATACAAAATAGGACTGGGGATGTGGCTCAATATTCGAGTGCCCCTGAGTTTAATCCCCAGTACCAAATAAATAAATAAATGATAATGAAATTAATATATATGGCTTTTTCAAAAATCCAAAAACAATTTAGCTTATACTTAGTCCAGATCCCGTAAGTCCTCTGAAAATAAATAGGATTAATCCATCTTTTATTAAAAGATGGATTATGTTAAATTAAGTTGTAGATGCTGCATTTTATTTTGTTTTTTACTAATTCATGTCTAGGAATTTTATTCACTCTTCAACATATATTTATTAATATTCTACTATGTGCCAGGAATTGGGAAGGGCTATGAATATAAGGAAAAATAAAACAATTCAAACTCTGGAAAATTTCAGATCCCAGCATAGAAGATAGGGGCTAAGTAATCTGTATGCAAATATTAAATATTTCTACCTTTGGAAAAACATATATCTAAAGTATTGTGATTTTCTTTAGTCTTAACTAATCTATCTTTGAACCTGAAATCTTTATTTGGTTAAAATTGTTGGTTTCTTAGCTTTTGGATTTATTGGACATACACATTCTACTGATCCAAGGGTCTTTGAGATAGCTATTATATCATATATTTATGCTCAACTAATGATTTTTAATAAATATTAATAAGTGAAAATATCTTTGTGGGATATTTTACCTTCACCTCTGAATAATTTTTGTAAATCATATACTTCTGTTTTGAGACAGCTATGGTGAGCTCAGAGGAATACCTCTAAACCTCAAGTTCTGCTTGCCCTTTGCTGCTAGACCCTCTTTCTTTCTTTCCAGACTCTTGGCTTCTCTTTCATGTGTTTATGTATATATTTATTTATACATTCTAATGATATGTTATAGAGGGATCCACTGTGACACATTCCTGCCTGCACATAACATCATTTGGTCAGTTTCATTACCCAATACCTCCCTTTCTCTCCCCTCCTGCCTCCCTTGGGACCCTTCTATTTTCGTGAAATACCCCTCCTTTTATCTTCTCTCTCGCTTCCATGTGAGAAACCTCAACACTCTTAATTCTGGCTTTCTTTTGCTTAATGACGTTCTCTAGTTCTATCCATTTTCCTGCAAATGACATCATTTCATTCTTCTCCATGGCTGAATGAAACTCTATTGTGTATTGGTATCACATTTTCTTTATCTATTTAGTTTCGAATTCTCCTCTCTGCCATGGTTGGGGCTAGGGAGTGGGAGGGGGGCGGATAGGAAAGAGGTGATCACAGGTGGCTGCAACAGTTCCAGGAGTTGTAACTCACTTCCGGGAAAGTGGGATGGTTTTTGATTTTGTATCCTTTGGGAGACAAATGCACTCTTTCAGGAGCATCAGAGGGAATGGTTTACGTTTGTTTGTGATTCAGGACCTGTTATTTGGAGAATTAACTAGCCCGGATTCCAAAACCAGGGAAGCTTCAGGAAGAAAGATACTAATTGCTGGCATCCTTAGGCTCTTGATGGGCACTGACAGACACAGAGACCATAGATGAGGAGAAGGTCTCAAGTGGTTTGGGTGGCGGGTGTTTTCCCAAAACACATATTTTGGAAACCTATTGGATAGTGAAGGAAGACTTTTGTTATCAGAAGCAATAGAAATGCAAGTAAACATCACTGCCGGGGAAAAATAAAATACATATTTTGTATTATGTGTGAAGAAACTTTATAGAATTAGTTGCCATGTTTGAAAATAATCCAGGATATTTTGCAGATCCTGGCAAAGTCAGACAGAACAGTGCTACCATTATTGTTGTTGTTATTTATTATATTAAAAAGCACCATGTTAGGATTTTTGGTCTGGTAAAACATGAGTTACACAGGAAAATTAGTGAAACATGTTTCTTTTCTGTGGAGGCAATGAACCTACTTTTGGAACAATTGGTGTTATTGTCTCCTTTAAGAATTTAATTATTTAATAATCTAATACAATATAAATACGAAGTGACTTGTGATTAATGACATTTATTATCTAACCACTATGTCAGAAATGCATATTCTAGGTAATACAAACACAAAAGTTTTCTTCCAATATATGAAGGAAATTCTTCATATATAATATATACATATATATAAAACACATATATAAAAACTTAATCAGTGTAATATTATACTTCTTCCTAACTGGAAAACAGATATTATTTCATTTTCTTCTAATGGAACTTCTTATTTGATGGTAAGCATTACTCAACTGATGGAATCTCATCAAACCATAAAATGTGCTAATATCCTCAGATAATTGACTTTTTTGTACAACCAACGTAAGCTTATTAAAATATACATCTGTATTTTTAAGGTGTACATGGGCAACTGCTGGTTGCAGAATCATAATTTCTAATAGAATGAGGTATAATTTCTTTAAACTATTATTTCTGACCTCACTGACCCTTTGAGGGGTTGGAGTAAGATTGTTTATGGTGGGGAGGAGACTTTATCAGGATCCCTTAGAAGAGTCTGTATTAACTTGGTAACATTTTATGTTCTTATTTTCACCTTATTTCTTGTAACTTCTCAATTCCTAGCTGGGAGGGGTCTGACCTTCCAAGCTCTCCAGAGTTCTTATCAAAACTGGGGACCTCTCTTTTTCTCTCTCATCCCTCACTTGCTCATGGGGCTCAGGGCACTGGCCTCTGGATGACTTTTTAAAAAAATAGTTCATTGCTGTCTGGTCTTGAGATTGCTGTCCCTCTGCCATCTCAGGCCTAGGAGCCCCACCTAAGAAGGCACTTCCTGTCCTCTGGAAGAGCAACCCCTTCCATTGTTTTCCTCTCCTCTTCAGGCACTGAGCTATGACCTACTTGACCTTTTCACTTTTCTCTTTCCTTCCAGAATACGTGTTCTATGAGGTCAGGGACTTAATATGTTCAGTACCTTGCTGTATTCTGAGCAGCTAGAACCATCTCAACCATAGAATGTATTTGGGAATAAATGACTAAGTAAAGGAAGCAAGAAACTCTGTTTTAGGAGACAAAAATGGTTAGTGGAGGAAAATAGGCAGCAAAAGAGATTAGAAAAGGAAGAAAAAAATTAGAAAGGAAGGACTTTTTTTTAATGGTAGAGAGTCTGATTTTTTCCTTAGATATTAGTAGGCTATTCATTCAACCTCCCTATCGCTACCAGTCAATTATTAATCTAATCGATTCCCTCTACACCAAAACTTGGTTCCATTATTTTCCCTTTTTATTATCTTCTTTCTTTTATTACACGCCTCAAGGTACTTTTCTAATGTTGAATTTAAGACATAAAATATTCTGATATATTTAAAGTCACAGAATTATAACTAGCTGTGATTTGTGGTTTTCTTTCTTTGGAAAGGTTGTACTTTTCCTGTCATTTACCATTTTCTGAGTTGACTATGACAAATAGAACTTTTCATCTGCATTGAGACTCTTTCAAATTAAATAATAAAGTGGGAGATTAGATCAGCTATAAAGTTTTCTCCACTATCAAATTTAATGCCCCCTTAGCCCAAAGTAAAATTGCATATGTAATAGGCAAATGCCTTTCTAAACATGTAATTTTAGGAAAATAAATATAATGTTTAAGCTGTAGTTCTTTGGAGCAAAGGAGATGAACAATATTTAAAAAGCATTTTGAGATATACATATATACACACACACATACATACATACTGGACAAGACTGCACAAGCAATTAGAATGGAAATCCCATTGTCTTGACCTATGGGATATGCCACTGAAATAATTACAAATTCTCACAGAGGCACATTTTGTAGGGAGATGAAATGACACATATGGCATTGGCAAACATTAGAAGATTTTTCTAGGTGGTGTGTATATCTCAGCAAAGTTTGAAATGAAACTACTTACACTTCGCTGTCCCTGTGAGTGACATTTGCATTCTTGGAAAGCTCAGAGTGCATTAACCCACGCACAAGGCTTTCTGTTCATGTGTAAATGGAGTTATTTACAAGCTCAGATGATTACTCAGAGGTGTTTCACCTATGTGGTGGTCTTGAGTAAAATAAGCATGGTATTTAACTGCCAAGAACCACCTCTGTCTCATCTCATCCAGTGCATCCCTGAATGGTGGCACCTCCTTGGCAAAGTGCCTTCTCCAAAGGGCAGAGATGCTGCTGCACTCGATCCAGCAACTACAAATACTGAAATGCAGTCTCTAAAGTACCCAGAAGAACTTTTATGTCTGACCTCATCATCCCATTCTCTTCCACTTCCAGCATTCTTGCTTAATGCCACAATTCTTAAATGCATTCATTTGTATTCCTTCACAGGTAAGCATTTACTAAGTGTTTTTACTCCATTGGTCCATGAGAATGCAAGACTAAATAGAAAATCTGAAAAACAATAACAAAAGGAAAATAGCTCAGTAAAGTACAGACATTCTAGGCCTATAACTGTAATTTGGGGATCTCAAAGCTTCTGCTGTTGTGTTAATCAATAATTAGTCAATATATTTCACAAGTTCTCTTCATTCTGCTGATCCTGTACCCCTACCCAAATCTCCTTAGAACCATCACTATATAAATTCAAGGTAGCTGTAATTGTGGTGTCTTCTGGTTCCCATGGTTGCTTTTGTAAAGTAGATCAGTGGAGTTAAAAGATCATTAAGTGAGGTATATTGAGTTTAAATCATACACAAAGAAATTCAATCTGTAAAGCATACAATTTTAGGAATTTGGGTAAATATCTACAGCCATGTAACTGCTAACCTAATAAAGGCATAGAATAAACCCCTGAAATTCTCTCAAGACCCCTGGACATGGGTCTCCTTTTCCAAAGCACAGCCAAATCTTTGTTCCGTTGCTATCAACTTTCCTATTCCATAATGTTACCCAAAAGGAATCAGACCTGATGTAGCATTTTGCTTCTGGATTCTGTCACACAGCATTGGGCATTCATGTTATATTTATCAGTAGTCTATTCGTCCCCTCCCCCAAATAGTTTCCCATTATTTACCTCCGCATCGGACAATGGGATAGTTCACAACTAACTTTTTAAAAAGTTGCAAAAGAATTTTCCAGACTGGCTGTAAGATATTGCCTTTCCACTAGCAATAATCTGAGATAGCAGTAGCTCCACAGTCTTGCCAATAGTTGGTTTTATTAGTGACATTTTAATTATATATAATTAACATGTGTTGATCCTCTATTTGATTTCTTATTTACTTTATTATCTTTTACTACCCTGTGAAATTATAACTTCTATTAGTGTTTATGACATATTAGAGGTTCCCAGAATATTTTTTTAAATTAACCCTAACTTTTCTAATGAAAAGATACCAAACAAATTCAGATTAGATGCTGATTAGGAAGATAATGGAATTACCTAGAGCATGTGTACAATACTGAATAGTTTCAGACTTATAAAGTTACTTTGCATAGTGATCCTCATTAAAAAATGCATTTGAGGGCTGGGGATATGGCTCAAGAGGTAGCGCGCTCGCCTGGCATATGTGCGGCCTGGGTTTCATCCTCAGCACCACATCCAAAGAGGTTGTATCCGCCGAAAAATTGAAAAATAAATATTAAAAATTCTCTCTCTCTAAAAAATACATTTGATGCAGTGCCTATCCTTAAAATATACTAAATCCACACAGACTTTAGATTTTGTCATAAAATTGTCATGTTCCATTTAGTTAAGTACAGCTGCTTTGATTTAAAATAGTGGCTGATGGCCCCTGGTTCTGGGCACAAATGGAATATTTAATCTAAAATGTTTAAGTTCAAGCATTCCATTAATTAATTATTATGGGGTTTATATGAATCATTTTGAAATCTGTCCAACAAACCAAATCATGCTTTTTAGTTTCTGTCGCTAGGGTTGTGAAAACAAAAACCATACCAATTGAAAAGGTAAGCATTTCCACCACTGTGATCTTCTTCAAAAATCCAAATTCACTTCTTTTCTTTCATCCCCTAACATTTATCTAGGTAGCACAAGTCCTCTTACTTTAGAGATAAAACAAGGAAATTATAATCAAATTGTAATTGCCACTTTTATATTAAGGCAACATACTACAAGAGTGATTTTTAAATTGTCTTCTAAAACTGTTATAGTTAAAGCTTCGTCCCGGGGTTTCATAAACTGACTTCCAGACCACTCACATATAATCGAATCAAGCCTTTATTGAAGCACACTAGTGGAGACTGATCAGAACATAAAGCTGTACCCCTGATCAGTCCTGAACAATTGCAAGGGCACTCCTTATAAGCCTGAAAACAGCAAAAGGGATGTTCAGGGGGTCTAGCCAATGCAAGCAAGCCAGGACAGTGCAGTCAAGCAGAGGGAAGCCTAACCAATCACAGTTAGCCCAGTCACCCCAGTTACAGAAACAGAGCCCCGTTACCCTAGTTACAGAAACAATACCCCATTAGGTAGTTCCTTGTTCTTAAAGGTTTCTATAGCAAAAGGAAAAGAACATCTTGCCCCAGTCATGACTCTTCTACTTGGCATGGTTGTTTTACAGGATGAAGTCATAAAACAAAATGGAGTCACATTTGCTCCTACTACCACAAAACCACTGGTTCCCAGTACATTCACTCAGTAAGAATGGGATTTTTAAGAAGCTTCAGTACACTCTGGAATGTTTAGTACATTGACAGATCATATAATTTGTGCACGTACACAATTGATGGGCGTAGACTTTGAATTAAGCTTTAATGCTCCAAATAATATTTTCAAAACTTGGGCTGAGAACAAACTTGAAAATAATGCAATAACTTTGCTTAATATAAAGTAACTTTGTAAAATACCTACAGATAAACTATAGGATTTTCATGTATATCTCTCTGACTATTGAGGGTCTTTGGGTGGTGATTTGTGAAAGGGAAGAAGATAGAAGAACTTGAAATTCTTAATATATTTGGCAATGACCAAAAGCATTTCTAAATTTTGTGGTTTTGACAAAGATCATTACAATGGGAAAAGGAGGAGCTGGAAGTATTGGAGGTCTTTTTTCTACATGGTGGCTATAGTCATTCTTAAATAAAATTCAGTGTGTCCTTGGCTCCATATATAAGAAAGGTTCACACATACACACTGGAAGGATTGTAAAATTAAAAAAAAAAAGAGGACCCTGTCACTGTGTTTCTTGGTGCTATATAGGTGGCTCTCAGCATGGTTTCACTCACCTGGAGGGCAGATAACCTCTCAGTCCAACATACACAGTCATCACTATAAAGGTGCAGAGAGAAAAGCAAGGAAATTAAGAGCACCTGGACTGGACATATCTGTATCAGTGTATCATTACTGTCTGTCTAGCACAAGCTTAGAGAGACCTTGATATTTAAAATACAAGAAACTATAACAGCTGAGTGGCTGATATACAGAGGTCAAGAATAGTTGACATTGACTAGGAGAAAAAGTGGACATTTTCACTACCTTATGTGCAGGTAGTTAAGGGTTTTCTCCTCTCTCCTCCTAAAATCTGCCATTCATCTGTATAATAAAAAAAAGAAGCATGAAGAGAGATTATACCTGGTTTTGGAAAGGGGATTATAATGCTCATTGGGGTGGCTGAATATCAAGAGGAAACTTTTGAAGTTATAGTTTTGCAATGATACCAGAAGTGGTGCAGATGTGATGAAGATGCACCTGAGTCATCTGCACAGCTCCAGTGATTCCTTCTTTCCTGATAATCCTCATTGCCTGCACTCTTCCACTTCACAGTGTACACTGGGAGCACCGTTTTTGATCAATGTAACCAGTCCTGTGGCCACAGTTATGTGATCAAATATAGGAACAAGACCAACACCCAAGCAATCAGGACCTTCCACACAGTCAATGCTGCAGAATAAATTCAGGGTTGGTTACATATGATCTACCAAGAAAAGGGATGGAATTTTGAAAATAATAATAAATTAAAGATATTCTTGGGCTCACAGTTTCCTGAGCAGCAATAAAACTGATAAAAAATGAATACAAGGATTTTGCCCATTGGATATCAAGATTTATTATAAGCCATAGTAATTAAGTCAATGTGACATTGGTACAGGGACAAAGAAACCAATGAAATTGAGCCAAAAGCCTCAGAAATAGACCCACCCACATATGAAAACTTGATATATTACTCCAGAGTTCAATGAACAATACAAAAATCCTTAAACTCTTCAATAATTGACTTTGAGCAATTGGTTGGTTCTTCATATTAAAAAGCATTACTGCCTATAAAAATATCTCAATTTACAATAAAGATAAAAATGGAAATAATATTTTACATTTTTGAGGAAATGTCATAGAATATGTCATTGATCTTGGGTAGGGAAGGATTTATAAAACTACAAATCATATAAACCACAAGAGTGAAGCTTAGTAAATGTGACTACAATAATATGCAAATTTCTGCTCATAGATAGATGCCATGAAGATATTTACGAGAAGCTGTGGACAAAGAAATGATCTTTTAAAAACAAATCAATGACAAAGGGAATATAGTCAAGAATTTAAATAGGTACAAATAAATGACAATAAGGGGAAGAAAACAACTCACTACAAAAATAGATCAATTAACAGAAAAAGAAACTGAATGATTAATATAAATTATTATATAAAATGCAAATTCAAATAAGATCCCATTTTAAATCATGAAGATATATAAAAATCTGAAAGTCTGACGTCATCTAAAATCAATGAGGATACAGACAGGAAATTCCAAATCTGCCTTCTCAGGCCCTGTTGAAGTTGTGACTCTCCTGCCACATCTGGCAGAGGAGCAAAGACATTAAGTACCCTGAGACAAACCAAAAGAAAAAAAAATGAGCTGGATTTCATTTTAAAATGTGGATGTGTCTTTTAAGTCAAAACTATCAGATATAAGAAAGTTTCATTAAAATTGCTCAAAAGAACAATTTTCCACAAACCTTTCATTGACACAGAAAGAAAGGATCTTGAGTTGTTTGGAACACAGCTTGCTGAAGACCAAAAAGTCTAAACAGAGAAGCAACAGTCCCCAATAGCTGCCTGTGACTCAATTCTTCTGAGCTGTCTCCTTTGTCTCTGCTCTTCTGTGTGACTCTCCATTACATGTGGCACTGTTTTTGCAGATGCTCTGTGCCAAGATGTTTTCTTTACAATGTTAGAAGTACCAGCCCATCTCTCAGGACCTTGGTGGCATCAGCAAGGTTAAGCCTGTCTCTCCAACTGTTCTCTTTTCTATTGTCTGGCTTCCTGTGTCTGCTAGGGCAGATGTTCTAAGATGATGCTGCTACAACTTTCTCAGCAATCCTTTTCGTTTCGTGGATCCAAGTCTCTCACTTTCTTATGGGTGATCACAAAATCAAAACTTTGATAAATAATCACACTGCTCACCTTCAAACCCACACCCCCAGTTGTTGGACAGCCCCATTTGTAGTTCTGCACTAGGATTGTCCCATAGAACTTTTATGATGATGGCAAAGATCTCAATGCTGCTAACAGCCTAGCCACTGGCCACATTTGACCATTGAATCCTTAAAATGTGGCTAGTGCATCTGAGGAATGGAATTCGGTATGTTTCAACTTGATTACTCAAGTTAAGGTTTAAACTGCCCCTTATAGCAAGTGGCTACTGTATTGGACAGCATGGGTGCTCCTGAGAGCACAAAGCGTTTTTTAAATGCCTCTTCCTTCAGTTCCATGTAGCATTTCAATTACCAGGAATGAATTTCTCCAAGTCACTGGAACCTCTTCCTTCTCTGGCTTCAGTAGTGACTTTTGTAGCTAGGTCAGTCATCCCAGGAAGCAGAATACAACAGTCACTAGTATGGCAATATGTAAAAACGTGGATGTGTAACCGATGTGATTCTGCAATCTGTATACAGGGTAAAAATGGGAGTTCATAACCCACTTGAAACAAATGTATGAAATATGATATGTCAAGAGCTTTATAATGTTTTGAACAACCAATAATAAAAAATAAAATAAAATAGATTATAAAATTTAAAAAACTCTTGCTTGTCTTCTTGATTTTTAAATGTTACAAACTGAGAATTGTCAGAATTCTCTATGAAAATTAATACCTCACATCTTATCATTTAACCAATCAAAGTATGGTCTTTAACATTTTGGTATTTATCATATACCAACACTTATTGTTTTACCTCAAGATGTGGGATTATGTTGCTTTAATTTGTCCTTCCTTTAGTACTTGAGTTTAAATGCAAACTCCTAAACCAAATTTCTAATCAGTATTTCCAAAGGCAAATCAGTATTTCCAAAGTCAATACCACACCAAAAGTGAGCACATAATTTCTTGATGTGTGCTTCATTTTCTCTGCAGGTAGATGGTGGAGTAGAAAGTTACCAAAATCAATTAGCTATTGTTTTTGAATGGATAATTATAGACTAGTTGCTTGAAAATTGTTCATGCAAGAGAACATTGAAAGAAAAAAAATGTTGCACCAGTTTAAAATAAAACATCAGGATAAAAAGCTCACTGAGAGAAACTGGACCACAATCGAGTGGCTTCTCTCCATGAATATACATGAAGTACTATTGTTGCTGCAGATTTGCATAATGAATAACTTGCCTTCGATTTTTAAAAAATTTTCAATTGGCGTTTCTACAATATACAGAACATTAACGTTAATATATTTTACTCATACTGCCACACATAATGTAAACCTTCTCACCCCACAGTGAGTACATATGGATGACTTTCCCAAAATCACCTCCACATCATCACTTAAATCAATGTTAGAGATAAGAATTTGCCACCGTATGACCCTATAGGGGTTTGCTTATGTGTGAGGGGGCACACACACTCATTAACAGCAGTTCCTCACAGCTGCCTTGGGACATGTTCATTTCCCTGCTTCTCTATATCTTGCAAATTTTTGCTGGACTCATTAACAGCTTGTAAACATATATTTATTAGACTACCCTGACATTCTAATTTTAGTTGATTCCTTTTTAACAAAATTCCTTTATTTTTTATGAAAGACACAATTTTTATTAATATTCCAATAAAATTATTGTAAGAATATTCTCTCTAGGTTTGTAATTCTTAAATAAATTTCTAAACAATTCTCTAAATTGCATAAATCCTCCTCATTTTCTCAGGATAATGATAAGTTTTCAAGAGTAGCCTGAATTATACTTTTGGTGGGAAAAGGTCACCCTGATTTTCTTTCCCTATGCCATGTGGTCCATGAGGAATACACCTCTCCATCAAGGGGGCTCCATCAGCTGACCAAACTGGGGCCAATTCCTATTCTCTCTCATGAGAACCAGTTTAAATGAAATTCACTGGGAAATCTGAGACAAAAATTGTAAATAGATATCAGCCCACTTTTCCCTATTTACTTCCTGCTTATATCAGACAATATTGACTCTGGGCTTCTAGCATATGCATGTCCTCTTGACCCTGACCTTCACCCAGGACATCTGAGCTGAGTATTTATAACTCCAAGGCTCCTGTTTTATAAATTTTTAAAAATTATTTTTTAGTTGTTTATAGACCTTTATTTTATTTATTTATACACAGTGCTGAGAATTGAACCCAGTGCCTCACACATGCCAGGCAACTGCACTACCATTGAGCCATAGCCCCAGCCCTCCTATTTTATAATTACTAGCAGATCTGTGCTTCAGAGATGATGTTAGGGAGTGATGACACATTGGAAGTATAGGTTAAAACATGATAAAAGACAATCATCTACCACCAGATGGATTTTAACATAAACAATTATTCTCTATTGATTTCTAATTTCTTTTCTTTAATTAATTTTTTTATTTATATATGACAGTGGAAATTTCTAATCAGTATTTCCAAATGTAAACTGAAGTCAATATCACACCAAAAGTGAGAACATAATTTCTTGATGTGTGCTTTATTTTCTCTGCAGGTAGATGGTAGAATAGAAAGTTACCAAAATCAATTAGCTATTGTTTTTGAATGGATAATTATAGACTAGTTGCTTGAAAATTGTTCATGCAAGAGAACATTGAAAGAAAAAAATTATAGACCTTTATTTAATTTATTTATTCTTATTACACATATACAGCATAATTTTTTATATCTCTGGCTGTATACAAAGTACAATCACACCAATTCATGTCTTCATACTTGTACTTTGGATAATAATGTCCATCACATTCCACCATCATTTCTAACCCTGTGCCCCCTCTTTTTCCCTCCCACCCCTCTGCCCTATTTAGAGTTTTTCTATTACTCCCATGCTCTTCCTCTCTATCCCATTATGAGTCAGCTTCCTTATATCAGAGACAACATTTGGCATTTGGTTTTTTGGGATTGGCTAACTTCACTTAACATTATCTTCTCTAACTCCATCCATTTATCTGAAAATACCAATGATTTTTATTCTCTTTTAATGCTGAGTAATATTCCATTGTGTGTATATGCCACAGTTTTTTTTTTTATCCATTCATATATTGAAGGGCATCTAGGTTGGTTCCAAAGTTTAACTATTGTGAATTGTGCTGCTATAAACTTTGATGTGGCTGTGTCCCTGTAGTATGCCCTCACACATCAGATAGAGCACTAATATGTAGGGTATATAAAGAACTGAAAAAGCTAAGCACCAAAAGAAAAAAAAACACAAATAACCCAATCAATAAATGGGCCAAGGACCGGAACAGGCACTTCTCAGAAGAATGTATACAATCAATCAACCAATATATGAAAAAATGTTCATCATCGCTAGCAATTAGAGAAATGCAAATTAGAACTTCTCTAAGATTTCATCTCACTCCAGTCAGAATGGCAGCTATTATGAAGACAAACAACAATAAGTGTTGGCGAGGATGTGGGGAAAATGTACACTTATACACTGCTGGTGGGACTGCAAAATGTACAGCCAATATGCAAAGCAATAAAGAGATTCCTTGGAAAATTGGAAATGGAACCACTATTTGACCCAGCTATCCCTCTCCTTGGTCTATACCCAAAGGTCTAATTTCTTTTTTAAAAATTTGTTCTAATTAGACATGACAGCAAAATGCATTTTGATTCATTGTACACAAATGGAGCACAGCTTTTCATTTCTTTGGTTGAACACAATGTGGAGTTACACCATATGTGTAGTCATATGTCTACCTAGGAGTTTGATGTTCATCTCATTCCACCATCATTCCTGCCCCCATGCCTGCTCCCCTCCTCTCCCTCCTTTTGGCCCAATCAAAGTTCCTTCTTTCTCCCCATCCCCCCTCTTATGGATCATCATCCACTTATCAGAGTGAACAATCAGCCTTTGGTTTTGGAGGATTGGCTTACTTCACTTAGCATGATATTCTTCAACTCCATCCATTTACCAGCAAATACCATAATTTTATTCTCTTTTAATGCTGAGTAATATTCCATTGTGTATATATGCCACATTTTCTTTATCTATTCATCTGTTGAAGGGCATCTAGTTTGGTTCCACAATTTAACTATTGTGAATTGAGCTCCTATGAACATTGATGTGGCTGTGTCACTAGAGCATGCTGATTTTAAGTCCTTTGGGTATGGACCAAGGAGTGGGATAGCTGGGTAAAATGGTGGTTCCATTCCATGTTTTCTAATGAATCTCCACACTACTTTCCAGAGTGGTTGCACCAATTTGCAGTGCCACCAGCAATGTATGAGTACACCTTTTTCCCCACATCCTTGCCAACACTTATATTGCTTGTATTCTTAATAATTGACATTCTGACTGTAGTGAGATGAAATCTTGCAGTAGTTTTTATTTGCATTTCTTTAATTGTTAGAGAAGTTGAACATTTTTTTCATATATTTGTTGATTTATTGTATATATTCTTCTGAGAAGTGTCTGTTCAGTTCCTTTGCCCATTTATTGATTGGGTTATTTATTTTTTGGGTGTTAAGTTTTTTGAGTTCTTTATATATCCAGGAGATTCTTGCTCTATCATTAGCTTGCAGGAAAAAAAATCATGATTTCATCAGGATTAAGAAAAATGTTTTATCACATCTGTAGAGAACCATCTGCAAAAATGCCTGCCTGCGGGATGTCTATTAGTGTTTTCCTCAAATCTCCAAAATGGGAATCTCCACTGCTGCCTCAAATAAATTAGTTTACATTTTTAGCATCATAAAACTCTATTTATTTGCCAATTCACGTTGTCTTTGTATTTTACCCTCTTCTTTCATAGCCCCTCACAATGATTTTGTTGTCAATTCCTGCTTATCTCTTTGAGTTCGTGCCACCAGCTTTTAGGACCAGCATCATTTCTTCCTGTATTGCAATTACTTTAATGAATTTAACTGCATCTGCCATAGAGCTATGTCCAGTAGATTTTTGTGAATGAATGTATAATAAGGTAAATTCTGTTTTGTCTCATCTAATTTTAGGCTTTAGTTTGCAAATCAGAATGATAAATCACGGTAGGGCTAGAAATGGTCCTGGGTTTAGAGACTGTTATAATTTACATTAGAAATGACACAGGATGTCCATCCTGAAGAGACAGGGTTTCTAAAGGAAGAAAGAGCCAAGGAGCCTTATAGGGAATTTAGGAAGCAGATTTCATGGGCTTGGACCTGTATTGAAGGAAGACAAGGAAAATAACTAAGAAACCTGTGAGACTCTGAGAAACAGTAGGAGGAAAAGGAGATTTGATGACTCTTACGTGTGTGGAGAGCTCCAAGTCACTCTGTAATGTACAGATAGCAGTTCCCAGGCTGTGCCCACCCTGAGCTGCTCCGTCTTATGGAGCAGGGGTATCATGGGCTCCTCCACCCTGAGTTAAGGGCTGAGATGGAATGGCTCTATACCTTGTTTGTATAAGTAAACAACTGCCATCTGCCTAGCACAACCTCAAGGACGATGCATGGCCCACTCAAGTTGACACTCTGAAACTGCCCTTTGCCCAGATCCTGTGCTCCAGTGCTTTGACAGCTGGTTATCTGATCACAGTGACTCTCTGTACCCAGAACTGCTCTCTGCTTTTGCTCTCAGTTCAGCCCCCTAGACCCCTGTGTGGCTCCCTTAATGCTTTTTCTCAACCTTTCTCACACACACACACACACACACACACACACAATTATTTATTTATTTCTGTAATCCTATATATGTGATTTTGTAAAGTGTGCTGTGTGCCTTGAGTGTTGGAGATATTAGAAATTAAGATGGGAATAGAAGAACTGTGTCTGTCCAGCTTATGACAATCAGATGACTCACAAGTATTTTGTGAACTGCCACCACGGAAAGTGGAGTAGCCTGTGAACTTACTGTTGTTCAATAAATTCTGACATTAAGGAAAGACGCTAACATATTTGAGCTATGTTGATGACACAGCTCACTCAATAATGCATGTAACTCCACTAACCAACTGTTGCACATCCTTAAAACAACTAGAAATATTTAAAATTGCTTGGAAATAGTGTTTGGATACCAGCTTGATGTATCTTCAAGTGCTTCGCTGGCTCAAGAAGTAGATACAACATAGCACCAAGCTTCACTGCATTTTATCCTTCCTTTACATTTTGAATGGCCTCAGCCCATCCACATCTCCCCATGAGACTTGGCTCTGTCTTGGTCTTCCACAACCCAATTTAAATTAGACTTCTCTCGTGTCATTGAGAAAACTCTTGCACAGACCTTGACATCACAAGTTTAAGAGTTTCTCATCTGTGTTATGATACAATAAGATACTTATTTTACCAGAACAGTAATCAAGCCCAGAATCCCTTATTTAAGATGGCATTATGATGAATATATACAGAGAGAGATAGAAAGTAAAGAGCTATATGTAAAGATATATAAAATATAATTACTATTATAGCCTCAAGTGTATCTCTCAATAAATGTTCAATATTAGTTCAGTAAATATATCAATATAAATTTACCATGTGAGTGTAAAAATAAAGTCTTTATATTTAATAAATACATATTTATTTATAACTTCCTTTTTCAGAAAGATGTCAAAATAAATACCAGTATAAGATATAGTAAGCAACTAAATAGAACAGAAGCAATAATAAACAAAATCAGTGACTATGGAAGAATACCAGAAATTAACTGTAATTTTCACATATATATGTTTTTGTTTTAGGGGCAAATTGACAAAACTAAGTGTAGTAGTTTAGTACATGAAAAAAATGTGTGTCCTGAAATTTCTAATGTTCAGTGTTCTAACATGTCAGTTAGGACAAGAAGAGTGATGGTTGTTCATACCCATAACTCTTGATTTTCTGTTTAATTATTTAGTTTCTAAGAGAAATATTAAAATCTCAACTCTATTCATAATACTTATCTTTTTCCTCCTTTTAATTTTATTGTTCTTTACTGCTTTGTACATAAAATGCATATATATTTATGATTATTATATCCCTGAAGAAGTAATCTTCATCATTTGAATTACCTTTCTTTGTCAGTGGTAATATTACTTTTCCTGAAGCCAAGTTGCTCTGATAGTAACATAATAGCTCTAACTCTGCTGATATCATTTTTTGCAAGATATATATATATATATATATATATATATATATATATATATATATATCTTGAATGTGTGTGTATATATATATTTCACATTTTGCTTTCAAAAATTTTTAAATAGAAAAATATCTTATATATTTAATCCAACATGCACTTCCTGTTGTTCTTCATTCCTTGCTATATATCCAGGTTTATGTCTGTTTTCATTGTGTTCAGCTTGCCAAATATCCATTAGCACTTCTTGTATGACATGTCTTCTATCAACCATTGTGCTGTGAAATGGCTATTCTATCTTCACATTTTTGAATCATTGTATCTGGATCATAGGTGCCTCTTACATTTCCCTGTAAGCACATTAAATCTGATGTCGATTTTCCAGAAGAGGACCCCTCGCCATTTATCCTTCCACCTATAGGGTTCCCCTGCCCCTTTGCCTACTCTTCTGCAATTTGATTACAGTGCTTTGCTTCAACAGGATTTTGTTCATTCTGCTTTGAGCATGTGGAGCTTCTAGAAGCTGTGGATTTATAGACTTTACTAAATATGAAAAAAATTAATCTTTTTTTTTTCCTGGATCTGTTTCTAATGACTACACTTTCCTAAATATGGAACACACTTTCCTTTCTAGTGAATGTTTATTATTGATGGACATTTTAATCATTGAGAGCTCAATACACAACTGGCAGTGACTCTGGATACAGTATGGATTACTGGGGATTTGTAGCCAGGGATCAGGGGATATGATGTGGAGGTCAGCTGGTGGATGATTACTAAGAGGAAACATTAGAGTAGAGACATCCTGACCAAACTGAATGAGAGGATTCCTGTGAGAGATGGCCAGGGTGATCCAACATCTCCTGGAGGATGGTGAGGATGAGGAACTTGATGACACATTGAGAGAGGGAATTCTCATTAAATTATCTGCAAGACTGTGACTACAACTGGGCAGTGCAGGTCCAAGGACAGATGCCAATTGCAATTGAGTCAAGGAATCAATGGTCTTCGGAATCCAGTTAATTTCAGAAGGACTTGATGATTATAAGGCTGGCTTTTTGTTTTGTCTTGTTTACCCTTTTCCTAAGGAATCACCTTTCTTGGTCTTTCCTGCATTCCTCCTATGTCCATCAAAGGATTTCCAGTCTGATTGGTTGAGACTCAAACTGTGACTGCTGCAGTAGTTTTTCACCTATGGCAACCTGGTGGTTATCTGTAAAACTTTATGCCTAACCTTTCCTCCTAGTCTATGTCCATAAACATTCAGGGAAGACTCAGGGATACAAAGAACTATTCTCTGCCTCTCTTCTTCCTTTCAGATTCTCTGCCCCAAAGTTCCACATCACAAGCCTCAAAATTCAATACAGTTGTCTTTAGCTCAATAAGATGGCTGTGATCCCCTGACTTCCCCAACCTACACAGAGTTTTAGCAAGGACAATGGATAGGAACCTGTGGAGCTATGGAAGGCTCAAAGTGCTCCTTGACCTGTTGCTCAGAAATCACAGTTCTGGGCACAGTTGTCCAAATTCAAAAATCCATTGATACAAATCATTTCCCATGGACAGAAATCTCCAGGAATGTTGATTTTTTGGTAGGTTTATTTGTTTCCATATTGGTAGGCCATTAGAACCTATCAAAATTATTTTATGGGCTTATAAATGAGTTTCTTAAACTATAGTGATACTAAAAAATCAATACATTCAAACATGTTTATAATATATGACTTCATGGAAAATGGGCCTTACTGATATCTAAGTACTGCGAAGTACTTAGATGTAAGTACTTTGTGACATCAGAAGGCCATGACATCAGAACATTCTGATTGACTATCCATCAAATGCAAACTTATCATAGGAGCCCAGGCACCCTGTAATACTTACTCCAAATTATTTAAAGAAAGCATAGATGCCTCTGATTGTACAATAGATGACAAAAATCTGTTTTCCTAATGGTAAGCTAGAGCATTTGTGTTCATGTTGTAGTCATGTGTAGAAAGTGAATTGATTCACAGAAATATAAAAGCGGACTTTGATTTTTATATCCAACATTGTCACATGTTTCATTTAATTAAAGCCACAAGTTTTATAAATGCCTTTCATGCAATATAAATATCCTTTCCCATAAATTTTAACATAATTAGTATAAACTAAAATGCATATTAAGTTTCCTCTTGCCAAAATTTCTCAGAATTCTCAACTTTATGTGTATCTCAAATACTAAGGTAGTCTGAACCTAAAGTTCCTTTCAATTTATCTGTGATGAGGAGAAGTTAGGGGAATATGAAATAAATGTTGACATTTTCTGCAGAGAAATCTCTGGAATATGCAGATCTTTATCTTATTTTCACAGAGTATACTATCTCTCCACACACCTCTCCACTAATAAATGTGCTTGGTTCTCCAAGATGCATCTCTTCAGGAACTTCTGTGCTTTTTCTTAGTTCTTGCCATTAAATGGGGCTTTTAAGATCGCCCATGCTGCACAGAGCACACATGCACAGACTGGGGCTCTGCCGAATTTCTTAATGATCTCTAGGAGGGCTAAATATGATGCTC
Source organism: Marmota monax (assembly GCF_021218885.2). Taxonomy (NCBI): domain Eukaryota; kingdom Metazoa; phylum Chordata; class Mammalia; order Rodentia; family Sciuridae; genus Marmota; species Marmota monax. The sequence continues at coordinate 3,920,084 of NW_026695217.1, read as the reverse complement.
TATTTGTTTATCTAAGAGAAGAGAAAATAATAATAGGTTATTTCATCATATAGATTTTTGTTATCTATTGTACAATTAGAGGCATCTATTCTTTCTTTTAATAATTTGTATTCAGTATTACATGGTTAATATAATAGTTATCTTTCATATTGCCTCAGCCATGACTGACTATTGATACTTTCTCAAATTCAATAGTTTGCCTTTTAAAATTAACTATTATACTTCAATGTCTGTCTAGAATTCAAACCTTAGTTTCAAAAGAAGCAAAAAAGAAAAGAAAGTCCTGGTTGGTATACTCAATATATATATTTTTTGATACCAGGTATTGAACCCAGTTTCTTTGCCCATTTATTGATTGAGTTATTTGGTTTTTTGATGTTAAGTTTTTTTGAGTTCTTTATATATCTGCAAATTAATGCCCTGAGGTGCAAGTGGCAAAGATTTTATCCCAGTCTTTAGGCTCTCTCTTCATACTCCTGATTGTTTTTCTTATTGTTGTTGTTGCTGTGAAGAAGCTGTTTGGTTTGATGCCATTCTATTTATTGATTATTGATTTTACTTCATCTGCTTTAGGATTCTTGTTAACAAAGTCATTTCCTGAGCCAGTGTTGGGCCTATATTTTCTTCTATCAGGTGCAGGGTTCCACTATTTAATAATGATAATAATGATTTAAAAATTACTGCAGTGTTAGCCTTCTTCATGTTATTCAAATAATTCGAGTTTCCCTGTGTGTGAATTCGTTCTACACTTTGTCAATGATCCAGGACAAAAGATTCCTATAAACTCTATTTTATGTGATTAGCATTTTGGGGTTACTGTACACTCATAAAATTAAAATGCTAGCTTCAGCAATGTGAATCACCCATTAACTACATTTACAAATTAATTAATTGTTTATATAATATATACAATTATAACTATGAAGACAAGTCTTTGATTTACCCAGCCAAGACAGTTCTCCTATATTTTATAAATGTTTCAAAACTCATATTCTATATTATTTAATTTTATACACTAGTTTCTTTTAATTGCATTCAACAGGAGACTAAAACCTTGAAAATTTAAAGATAGATTGATTTTAATCATTATATAATAATTTGTTATTTTTTTAAATGGACAACTCTTCAGAACGTTTTTGTTTATAAATCTCACTCTTGTTCAGGTGATCTTTCCTTGATGTGTTACTAGAGTTTCAAGTTACATTGCAAATTCAAAATATTTATAAACTACAGTACCTTTATCAAATTCCTAATCTTTAAAATTTCTAAAACTAAAAAAATACTGTATAGTTACAGATGATTACAGAAAGAGAAACTTGACATTCATTTTAGCCTCAATAAAATGTTTTTGAACTGGATTGAAAAAGAACAGCTTACAGTTCTTCAGCCACAGAAAAGCACTGTGATAGCCTAAGTCAGTCTCCCACCTGCCATCGTCCAACACAGTCCCAGGAGGCTCACGGGGTTTGAACACTTGAAATGAGTGAGTCCAAATTGAGCTACACAAAGTATAATATAAGCACTGAATATAAAGACTCGTGAAAAATGTAAAATGGATATTAAATTATGGATTATATGTTGAAATTATATTTTGATATACTGATTTCAAAAATATATTATTAAAATTAATATAATTGTCCTTTTTCATTTTTCAAATAGAATTTTTAAAAATATATAGTTGACTCTCGATTTCTTTAAGTCAGCTGCTCTAGAAAAAAATAAAGCACAAAACTCCAGACCAACTCCTCGTTTATCAGCCTAGGTCTCTAGTGTGCGCCATGTGATGACTTCCAATGGAATCTGATACATTAACTCAAAGTAGGGATTTTTTTTTTAGTTTATATGACATTATTTGATTTTTTTTCAACAAATTGAATTTTTCTCTCCATCCTGGCAAGTCAGAAAGCACAATAGGGAACTTTGTTCAGAATTTTAATTCAAAAGCAGCATGCTTGAGTATCATATAGAATACTAATTTTGGAATTTTCAGCTTTGGCGACACTAATAAATAACAATCATTAAATGTAAAAGACTGAAACGTTTAATCAAAATTAGTACATCTGGAGATCTCCATTTCATTAAAATTTATACACATTTTCATTTGTAAATTTCCTTAAATTGTCTGAGATCCAGGAAAACTTCTGAGGTTTATATATAGGTGGATATCATGAACTGAGTGGAATTTAATGGAGCATTTTGAGGAACTGCCCATTTTTTTTCCTGGAAAGAGGAATCAAAGACTTCATCAGCATCCTTAGAGACTCAGATGATGCAAAACCTTCCATATATACCTTAGAACTAGCTTAACTCGTTTCTAATTCCATGGCTTTTTGGAGAAGGTAAAGATTAGACACAAATTTTTCACATTATTCTTTGCCAATAAATGTATTCAGCTTCTGACTTTTTAAAAAATTAACTGTCAATGTGGAGACACAGTAGATTCACTGGGGAGGGATAATTGCTTTCATAATCTGAAAACTACAGGGATTCAATCTGGTTTAGATCACAATGGGTGTGTTCTGAGTTCTGCCATGAACGCCACAAGAGTTAGTGCCTTCATTCAGAACAGTTGTTATGTTTATTTTGTCAAAATTTAGTAACATTCATTTTTATATAAAGGCAATATTCAAATTTTTTTTCCAATAGAAAGTTACTTTTTGGACTGTTCAGACTCCATTAACTTCACATACCTACAAATTAACATTAAGATACCTTAAGCACAATATACACTCTTCGTTCTGCCCCTGTAGAGTTTAGCAAAAGAAACTGCTTTGTTCTATCAGAGGAGCCAGATATCCTGCCCAGAGCACTGACTTCATAGATCCTCGAGCTTAGAATGGTCTGAACACACAATTTCTTAATCACAAGAAGATACTATAGTCTTAGAGAAACTGAAGCACTTATATGTCTAATTTAAAATAAAACCTCCTGTGTTTATGACAAATTTAAATCTGAGTATGTGTTTATTAGTAAGTAATTAGTTATCTGAGTTTCTGCATGATTCCTTCAATAACTCACAGTGTAAAAGAGTCAAGGTTGGCAACCACCACTGCACAAGACCAAAAGCTTCCACAGTTCCAGCACACCGGCTTGGGCAGAGTGAGCCTTAGGAAATGATTCTAGAGGCCCCTTGCAAAGGGTGAATTGTCTGTGGGTAAAAGGGGTTGGGTAAGCATTTGAGAGTAGGTTCAGGAATGGTGGACACTCGTCAGACTCGGGACAGGTACCAAACTTTACAGAGGTTTTGACATTTCACTAATCTGTGGTGGAGCCTGACCACTAACTGACACCATTTCAGGGACTCAGCAACCTTAAGATTATTTGTCATGATACCAAGATGTGGTGGGTCTTTTTCACTTTCATTCCCTTAGGAGTGTAAAATGGAGTGTCCAGGCAGCTCATGAGGTAAGACAGATCGACACAGCAGATTCAGCAAACCTGACAATCCAGCCAGAGAGTGAAATATTTGCAGAAATGTGAAACAGAGCTATTCTTCTCAGGATTGTTTTTGTTTTCCTAAATACAACAATTTTCAACAAAAATGTGCTATGTAATTTAACACATAAGTTTATTAGTGTCATTTAAATGAATTTACAAATAGTTTATTTGTGTTTTAACTTCTAATGTGTAAATATTGATAGATATAACTAATAGAAACCAAGAATCCCAAGTTAAAAATGTTTATGTTCATAAAGGAAAATAGACAAAAAATATGATTTTGAAAGATGCTGTGGGGCTGGGGATGTAGTGTGTAGGCCCTGGATCTGACTCTCAACACCAAACCAAAACACACCAAAAAAAAGTTTTTAGAAAGATGATGAAAAGTCTTCTTACAAAATTCAACTGATTTTTCAGACAAAACAATAAATAGTGGTAATTCTTTGCAGCCATTCAAACTACATTCAGATGTACAAGGGAATGTTTCTACCTGATTGAATAACTGAAAAAATTTACACTTTCAAAATTTACACTGGTGAAGAGTGTAGCTGTCTTCTTTCCATTTAAAGAGCCAACTTTTGTAGTGCCCAAAGTTCCTATGGATGGCTAAATTAAAAGCCTTTTGGTGATTCTGTACATAGCGCTAAATACTTTCAGAATGCCAATTATTTGCAAAGAGCATTTGGTGCGTGAAGGTGCCCATTCTGTGCTTGCAGGGAAGAAGAGTCTGCAGGGCAGAGGAACTTGAGGGCAGAGGAGCTCTGTGAATGAATCCACATGGTGTCTTACTGGCTCCTGCCCTCAGCTGCAGCTTGGATCCATCCTTGATGTTTAGAGCATCCAAGTGTACACTCCGGCCATCATTATATGCTGTCATCACTCTGACAAGGCCTCTGAGTGTCCGCAGGGCCTCTCAGAGTGCATGCATTTTCTCACCAGTGTAAGCAGAAACTTCAAGATCCCTTCACACCAGAGTTAGGCTACTTGCACCTAGGACTTGGCTTCAGAGTCCGATGAGAATCAACATTTTCATCAAGATACTCTTGGGATCCCATTTCTCCAGATCCTTGCCAACACTCACCTCTTGACTTTTCCATAGCAGACCTCCTAACAGGTATGAGGCAATCCACTTACATGTGAAATATTAAAAAAGAAAAACAAAAAAGCCGAATGCATAGAAAGAGAGTAGAATGGAAAAGTTACAGGGTCTAAGAAGGGTAGAGAAAATGGAGAGGGAAACTGATTCTTTGGATTTCTATCATGAGAATGAATTTAATGTAAACCAGTTAAACAATTATAAAATGTGTATTTTAAAAACCATGAGCAATTTTAGTAACTCACTGTTATTACAAATATTGAAATAGAAATATGATGTATCTATACTTTCAGTAACTGAGTAATAGTAATCTAAAAATATTTGCCTGTCATGGTATGAAAAATGAGAAACAGGATTACATATGAGACAGCCATAAATCTGTGTAGCAGTTGGGAATATAGGCAGTATTCAAAAACAAGATAGTGATTTAGTATACACAAATAGATCTTTAAATGTTATAAATAAAATATGCCTTTAGAGAAGAAATTCAAATTTAAAGGGGATTGTAAAACACAGGGTAAGCAGAAGCAATGTGAGAAGTGCGGTTGGAAGGGCCTGGAAGGTTTTCTATGATTTCACGGTAGGTTTTGAGATCATCTGCCTTTGTCTGATAATGACCTTTATTGCCACAGCTTAGCATAACATGACAAATACCAGCGGTGTCTTTGCCCTACTCCTTCATAGCAACATCATCTCTTCTAGGGAAGTGACAGCGACAGACAGAGGGCCCCATATCTACAGTCCCACTCCTCCCTTCTGTGCTCACAGCCACCCTGGTGTTGACCTCACTCCATTTCTAAATGGGAACAGCCTCTTTCTCATCCTCTGTTTTTGCTTCGCAACAATGACCCTCATCTCCAGCTCAGGGTTGTGCCTTGATTGATCTAAGTCAATCATGACAGTCTATTTTCCTTACTGACAATTCATTTACATTGTGCTATGAGATACAGTTTTGCTTAATTAGACAAAGGGAGACTTCAATGGGGTTCTCAGAAGTTGCCCTTGCTCCTGTTGATGAAGGGAGCAACCCCCTTTAAAACTCTGGGGACTGCAGTTATGGTCTAGACGGGATATTTGACACAGATGAAGCTGTGTCAAATAATCTGATATAAGACAGCAAAACAGAAAGATTTACAAATTCTTTGTCCCTGAAGCCATTATTGAACCATGATATTTTAGTCAGTTGTGACTGCTATAATAAATTGCCATAGAACAGATGGCTTAAACCACAACCACCACAACAAAACTCATTTCTCACAGTTCTGGAGGCTGAGAATTATGAGACTAAGGCCTCATACATCCAGGGTCAGGTTAGGACCCTCTCATGTTGTGCAAATTCCCTTCTTCTTGCATCCTCACATGAGAGAGACTCATAAAGAGAGAGATCACATCTCTTCTCATACGAGCACAATTTTGTTTTTTTTTTTCTTTTTTCTTTATCCATTCATCTATTGAAGGCCACCTAAGTTAGTCCCATAGCTTAGCTATTGTGAATTGAGCTGCTAAAAACATTGATGTGCCTAGGTCACTATAGTATGCTGATTTTAAGTCCTTTGGCTATAAACTGAGTAGTGGGATAACTTTGAAAAATGGCAGTTCCATTTCCAAGTTTTCTGAGGAATCTCCGTACTGCTTTCCAGTGTGGTTGCACCAGTTTGCAGTCCCACCAGCAATGTATGAGTGAACCTTTATCCCCACATCCTCGCCAACATTCATTTTTAGTTGTGTTCTTGAGAATTGGTATTCTAAATGGAGTGAAATGGAATCTCAGTTTAATTTTAATTTGCATGTCTCTAATTGCTAGAGATGTTGAACTTTTTTTCACATATTTGCTGACTAATCAGATTTCCTTGTCTGTGAAGTGTCTGTTCAATTCCTTTGCCTATCTATTGATTGGGTTATTTGTTTTTTGTTGATTTTTTTTGTTTTGTTTTGTTTCGGTTTTTGGTGTTCAGATTTTTGAGTTCTTTATATGTTCTACCTGAGTTTCAGGTGGCAAAGATGTTCTCTCATTCTATAGGTTCTCTCTTCACATTCTTGATTGTTTCCTTTGCTGTGATGAAGCTTTTTAGTTTGACACCATTCCTTTAATTGATTCTTGATTTTACTTCTTGCACTTCAGGAGTCTTGTTGAGGAAGTCAGGACCTAAGCTGACCTGATGGAGTGTTGGGCCTACATTTTCTTCTAGGTGGCACAGGGTCTTAACATTGGGGCTCTGCTCTCCTGACCAAATTACCTTTCAAAGATTTCATTTCCAAGTAGCATTTCTTTGTGGATTAGGGTTTCAATCTTATGAGTTTGGGGAAAAGATAAACATTAAAATCATAGCACATAAATTGAACATGCTCTGGAGCTTCAACATAACCCTGAACTTCATGTTATCTGAGACAGTAGGTTTCCCTGGTGTTCTAAGAAACTGAAGTCTGACTTTTTAATATGTAACTGGCAGTGTCCCTGCAAATCCTTCTATAGAAATATTGTAGATAGTAACGCTTAAAGTAATTTGGCATAATAATTCTGAATTAATTGAGTTTTTTTGTAGTGCACATCTTCAGTAAGATTTCCTCAAAATACATAGGTCATTAAGAATGCTTTTCCTTTTCTTGGTATTCTTTCAATTTTCTTGATACAATTTATGCTTCATGGTTTTAATATTTTCTTAAATATTAAGAAATATACAGGATACAGAGCACACTATCACATAGCTCAATAGCTAATAAAGCCAATAATTATGTAAATGCAACTTGAATCAAGTAAGTCAGAGTTGCCAGACCCCTGGAAGTCTCTCCCATAACCCTGTTCAGTCATGACCCTGACTTCTAACAGCAGAGATTAGGTTTGTCTATTTTGGAACTCATAATAAATGGGATCATAAAGGTTGCATTATTTTATTAGATTATTTCCTTTATAAACTATGTTAATAAGATCCATAAATTGTTTTGCAAAGAATTGCTGATTATTTACTTTTATTTCTGCATATAATTCTCTTATTTGAATATACCCCAATTTATCAGTGTTAACACCAATCAACATATATCCCAAGAAATTGTTAACACTGCAAAAAGGAAAGCCACAGATGTATAGAAGGTATTTACAACTTATAAAACTAACTAACATTTTGTTTCCAGGATACAAAATGGTTTTCTAGAATTAATATAATAAAAAGAGAAATAACCAAGTAATAAAATGAAAGAGACTTGCAAACCCTGTAGAACAGAGGTTATCTCCAATACAAATTGGAATGATGATATTTTCTTTCAGTAATCATAAGAATGCATATTAAAGATTAATTTTAGATTTCACTCCACATCCAATGGATGGATAGTGGCAACAACAACCAAACAAAACCAAGAAACTACAAGCAAATGACAGTATCAAGTACTACAAAGAAGTGCAGCAACAGGAGTTTTTAGACTCTGCAGCTGGTGTTGGGAATTCATATAGTATTTAGGAAAACATTTTCTGTGATTCCCTGAACTTGAGCATATGCATTCTCTGTGATCTGCAAATTTCATTCACAGGTATATCACTATGTGATTCATCTAGGATAGGTGGGCATTTGTTCCAAGGGACATATGCATAAATGTTTATGTAACTGCAACAATTTGAGTAACTAAAAAATACTGGCAAGTATTTTTTTCAAAAGCCATCATAATGTATACTTTAAAATCATTCAAATTTCTCTTCCATATCAATTCAACTACATGGGTCAGGTCATAAAGTATAAGACAACACTTAAGATAGGAGAAAGAAAAGGAACAGGAGTTCAATGTTGAACCTAAATAACTGAGCCCAAGAATACATAGGAAGTCTATTGTCCTCCAACACCATAGTCACTAAGCCCAGCTGAACCAACTGGAGTACATTACTGGGCCTCTTGAGATGACTCTTCCATTTTTCAGGACAAACTTTTTCACACCTTCTCCAAGATTCTCAAGTCTAGCATTCATCCATGGAAGTATGCATGTTAGAGCTTCCTGAGGAGAACCACTCTACAGAATGCAGCTGTCTCAGGGACTCCAGCTGCCACAACCTTGATTCATCGAAACATCCACATATGGGTCAGATTCTCCCTGGGCTGCTAGGGTGGGGAGCATGCGTGATAGAGGTAATGGGGCACCCTCTCTGTCTGAGGCACACTGTTGGCTCTGGGACTCCGAATCTTTGTTGAGCCTTTCTCAAAAGGGCACTTTAGTCTGTTCCTACTCAGTTGTCCTGGCCTTGTGGACTGTGATGGCTTGGATATTGAGTGTCCCCCAAAGCTCCTCTATTAAGGCAGGAATGTTCACAAATGAAATGATTGGATTGTGAGGGCTGTGACCATACAGTCCATCCTAGTTGGAATGGGGGGACTGTAGGCAGGTGGGGCGTAGCGGGAGGAGGTGGGTCACTGGGCATGTGACCTAGTAGGTGCATCTTCTCTGTGGCCACTTCAGTTCTCCCTCCTTCTCTCCCTCTCTCTCTGTTTCCTAACTGCCATGAATGAAGCTGTGCTTCTTCACCATGCCATGCTGCCATGATGTTCTGCTTCACCTCAGGCCCAGAGAAGTGGACTTGGCTAACTGTGGACCAACCCTCTGAAACTACAAACCAAAACAAACTTATCCTTCTGTAATTTGTTCTTGTCAGATATTGGGTCACAGTGTAGAAAAAATGACAAATACACCTTCCTTCCTCCTTTACTAAACCTCACACCTGAATTTAATCTAAAAGCTTTCCCCCTTGAATTCATGCTCCTTCTGTCCTTTGCCCTTAAAATATTGCCCATCCCAAATAAATCTGCACATTCAGTTCAATACTGGGGTCCGCTATCAAGAGGACTGGACAGCATGCCTAATAACCCACACTCCTTCCAAAAGCTCTTAAAAATACTATCTCACCAACCTGCTATTAGAGCAGTAGGAATTCCTCATTTTTTTTCCACCAGAAATTCTAAAAACAAACCTATATCCATATCAGTTGAATCTTCCCTTCAGATTATTGTTCTTCTGCTTTAGATTAAAGGTGACTGTAAATTATTTGCCACACTTTCCAATGAGCAGTGGAATCTCATTTACCTGCCTTTGAAATTAACCTGGGACTTCTGAGACCAGACCACATAAAATTTTTCAGATTTCAATCAAGTCTCTTAGAATGTTCTTTCTGGGAGACACAAACCCCTATTCAAGAAGTTGGAGACACCTGGAGAGAAGTCACACACTCAGCCCCAGTCCAGTCCCAGCTGAGTACCACATTCCAGTCATTTCCACCAAGCACAGGACATGTGAATACAGTAATCCCAATCGCCCATCAACGATCTCAATGCTGCATAGAACAGATGAATCCTTCTGTTGTATTCTGCCTGAATTCCTCATGCTCAAAACCTTAAGCTGTAATAAGAGTACGAGGCTATTTTTGCTTTAAGTTGCTAAGTTAAACAATAGTTCACCATCCAGCAATGAATAACATAAACACTTTCTCTTGTCTGTGGGTCACCCACCAACCCCCACTCTGTCCATTGCTTTATGGAGGATTTTGCACTGTTATTTGGCTCCTTTTCCTTTAAGCAAATGTGTCCTCTTTTCTAGTACCACTGTAACAAGCACAGATCTTAGAAACACAATCCCCGTGGGCTAGGCTTGTTGGATTAACAAGCAGATATCAACATTTTAGTGGCTTAGTCACATGGACATGACTATTGTTCCACCGTGAGAGTCCTGGGTGGGCGTTAAGATTGCCCTGGGACCTCCTCATGATCATTCAGAGACTTCACATGCCTTTCATTTGGGGTCATCTTCATCCTTTGGAGCTTCATTATCATCTGCATCAGGCAGAAAAGAGGAAGGAGCAAAGGAAGGGGGCATTAGAGATGGTATATAAGGGCAGAGAAGCGGCATCTCAAACTGCTTTTGCTCCACCAGCTGGAGTAGTCGAATAGCCACTTAGAACACGAGGGAGCCTACGGCACCTCCTGGGTAGGCAACAAGAGGAGATAGTGATTCCTAGTACAGGAACAGAGTTTCTGCTTATATCGACCATGAGAATAGGCTGATTATTTTGTTAAAATATCTCAATCTAGGGACACAAGTATTTCAGAAAGTCCTCCACTTTATCTTACAGTCAAAGGAGTAGGTATATTTTGGATCAGGAGAATCAGGCACCAGCATTCCTCAGACCTTTAAACTCCAAGCTGTGGCAATAGTAAGTATGACTATGGACATGGGGGTTCCCATTATAAGTGAAGGGATTCTGTAAGAAAAGAGAACTCTAAACATCTTCAGGTAGAAAATGCTTTTATATGAAAGAGTGTACAGATTTTCAAACATGGTCCCCCAACCAAGGAAATGTGGGTAGTAAGTAATGAGATCATCGTGTTAAACATTAGTGCATAGAATTTGCCAGAAAAGAACAGAGGAAATAAAAGCTGAAATGAGCTATTCTAGGGTTAGCAGAATCTCCACAACCTATTCCAAAAGTGCCTGTGCAGAAGAGCCGGGCTGTAATGGGAGAAACGTGAAAAATCTGTATTCCAGACCATTATCAAAAACAGTAGGAGCCTCCTGGAGTATCATGCCACCAGATGAAGAGAGACAGCAACAGAGATACCCAGTGAGACCTGACCTAGGGTGAACTCTCAGGTCCATGTCTGCATTCTCTCTGGAGCCACATCCAAGACCTCATGGTGATGAGACGGAAGTCCAGGGGATGAGATGCTCAGAATGCCAACTTTTCTCAACTGTACATAAAATTCTCCAACACAGACCATCAATTAAGCCATAAAACAAGACTCATGGAATTTAAACAGTTTGAATCACACAAATTATGTTCTCATGATAAAATAGAATGGAATTTGGGAAAAAAACACAGAAATTTGTGAAACAAGCAAATATATGAATTTTAAATAATGCACCCCTAATTAACCAATGGGCCAAATAAAAAAAGTCATAAGGAAAGTTAGAAAAATATTACAAAATTAATGAAATGAACTGCATTATGCCAAAACTTAATGGGATTTAGCTAAAGCAATGGCTGGAAGGAAATTTAGGTTTGCAAAATTATCTACTTTAAAAACTAAGATTTCAAATCAAGAACTTTATGTTCTACCTAAGACATAAAAAAAGAGTGAACTACACCCAGAACAAGAAAGTAGTAAACAATGAAGATTAGAAAAGTAAATAAAGAAATGAAATACTGGCAGAAAACAATAACAGCCATTGAAACAAAACATTTGTTTTAGAAAAGATCAACAAAATTGAAAAATCTGTAATTAAATGGAACATTAAACAAGATATTAAATAACACAAACCAGGAATGAAAGAAAAGGAATTATCATCAATCTTTCAAAAATAGAAAGGATTATAAAGTAATAATAGCAATTGTTTGCCAACAAGTTATATATTGAGAATAAAGTGCAGGGTAGGGAGGCTGTTCATGTTCCCTTAATAGAATTACTTTGCATTAATATTTTATTGTCCTAATGTCTTTGTCCTTTTGACATTGGATATTTTTTCAGTCAGATCAAATTTGTGTAATTTTTTCCTGTAGTATTACTTTATTTCTATATGCCTCTTTGTGTCAGTATTGTATATTAATCCTAGGTTGGTAAGACCTGGGTCTTAGTATTTTTCCTTCAGCGTTTTGTAGTAAAAGAGTGTAATTTAAACAAGTGAAGCACTTTTTTTCACCTCTGCAGATTTCAATCAACTCACATGGATAAAGATACATACGTTTTAGTTAAACTTTGCACAAGATTACTGTGATAAAGTTGAATGATTCAAGTAAAAACAATATTTGTAACTCATCCTAAATGCTAATGTACCTAAAACTGATTTGTACACACATATGTACAAAAATGCTGGATGGTATCTGTGTTATTTTCTGCACTTTGAAGAGCAAGGGCCCCATAGAAAGAGGCTCATATCCCACAGTACGGGAGATGCAGGACTTAGAAGGAAATTCTCTGACCTCAAGTTTTCTCCAGTACACATTACAGACTATATTTCTTTTAAATTGATAAGGTAGTTATAAATGCCCTGAGGTTTGCCTTATTGATGGTGTTCTGAATGCTCATGGTTACATTCACCACTCTGTGCTTGTCTGTATGGCTATAGTTTACATAGCACCCATTAAAATAAGAGAAGCCATGCCTGTTTCAATGGAAATTATGCTCAATGTAGAACAGAGAAGATTAGTATTATTTCTAATCAAAGTTGAGTTAAAAACTTGTGAAATTTCCCATTCTTTTAAAAAGAAGCCTGACTTTGAATTCCTGATATGAATTTAGTATCATGTAAGCAGGCAAACATGGGTTAACCTTTCATGTAAAGGTAAATAAAACAAAGTTAAGTGCATAAAGAAATCAATACCTCAGAGCATTAGAGGAGAGTGGAAATAATCAAATGAAACTTGTTGAAATTCAAAAGAGAAACTAAATTGGAAAAGGTAGACATCATGCAGATTGGAACATGGGAAGCACAAATGACAATTTTAACTTTGCCCAAAGTACTATGGGGAGCACGTTTTTAAAAAAGGTGCCATTCTTATTTTTGTTGTCAATTCCAAAGAGCAAAGAACTTTTTCCCCTAATCTCTTTTTGTAAACACCTGTATAAGTCATTGTCGTATTACTTCATTTTGCCAACATCTATTTACCCTGAGAGCCTTCTGCAGAGTGGAGGGGTACATGACAAGCCAGTCTGGTAGGTGGGTTGTATATTTTAGCAGAGAAAAGTATTCATAAACAACTCTGCCACGGAGCAGAGACTGCAGACACAATATGAAGTGTTAGAGTCTGTAAACAAGTCAAAAATAACACCTGGCCTTTTGCCAGGGGAATGTTAGAGTTCATAAACAAGTCTGGATGGTGCCTGGCAAAATGCCAGAGGGAGTGGTTTGAGAAGTAACAAAAGCGAGCCATTAAGTGTAGAGATTCCTTATTGGTTGACTGATGTATCTAGTTTATGCTAATTAGATAAGCTCTGTGGAATGTATAAATACTGCTCCTGTCCTGCAATAAACGGCTCCCACTCCTGCTGTATCAACGTACACAAGTTATTCGTCACCCCCCCGGCTAGTTTGCTGCAGCCGGACTGCGGCAGATGGTGGCCCGTACGGGGAGCCCCGGGACACTCGGGGGTAAGTGACGAAAAAAGCTGCCCGTCCATAGATAGGACTGGAGCAAATCTGCTCGTCCCTAGGCAGATAGGGCGAGAGGAAAAATGACCATTTCAAGAAAATGGAAAAGATTGATACAGTATGTTTGTGTCTTGTTTTGTCTCAGTGTATTGTATTGTCTTTGTGATGAAAATATGGAAGGGGTGAGAAGTAAATTACTAAGGGAAGAAGGCACCCCAGTGGAACCAAGAATAGTTAGGGCATGTGTTGATAAGAGCCCAGGAACTCTAGTCAGAAAGAAAAAGAAAGTTCAGAAGAAGAAGGATTATCAGGAAAAACATTGCAGCAAAAGGCTATTACTAAATACTTTTCGTTACCGGAGGGTGCGTGAAGCGGAGAGGCGGCTGCCGAGTGTGCAAGCCGGTCACAGCGCAGCAAGGATTTTCCAAGAGGCGGTGGCGACTGGCCCTTCCCCGCCTCCTGGCCGGGGAGCTGGCTCTTCCACTGCCGCGAGCCCAAGTCTAGACCTGACCTGGAGGCACAGTCTCGCAGGCTCTTGCTCCCTGTGCCCAGTAGCAGTTTGAGTCCGGGACTCTCCCCAGGGCCATCTGGGGCTACCCGGGACGCTACAGCCGCAGAAGACACTACTGGTGTCCCTGATGTTTGGTCATTTTCAATGCCAATAACTAAGCTACAATGGTTCTCCCACACCTGGAAGCTAATGAGTAATGAGCACCATTAAGGCTTATTTCAAATGTAAAAAAACCTTGAGATAATGTACTAAATTGTTCAGAAGGTTGTTTTCTTAGTGGAATGCTACAGGATTTTCTTTAGCATCTTTGCAAGAGTTCCTGCCTTCGTCCCAGTGCCGGTGAGGACGAGGATGGAAAAATTTCCCGTGTTGCTGAGAACCGGACTGAGATTTCAGCTGAGAACCGGACGAGACTTCGGATTAAGCTAGCTGCCTGCAGAACTTACCTGGACTGTGATTTAAGCTAGCTGCCTGCAGAATTTACCTGGACTGTGATTTACCTGGACTGTGAGTTAATCTATTGAGACACTGCTTTACCTGGACTGAGACAACAAACTGTAATCTATAACAAATTGTAACTCGGTATCTTTGCTAACAGTGTCATTGCTGGTATAATTTTTCCAAGGGCTTCTTGCATGGAGCCATCAAGTGGCTTGGTATTGTGGCATTTTGTATCCTCCCTTTCTGTTTGTAGCAGGTTATTTATGGTGTTTCTGTAAAAACCACTATGGTCGTTATTTAAATTAAACAAAAGGGGGAAATGTTAGAGTCTGTAAACAAGTCAAAAATAACACCTGGCCTTTTGCCAGGGGAATGTTAGAGTTCATAAACAAGTCTGGATGGTGCCTGGCAAAATGCCAGAGGGAGTGGTTTGAGAAGTAACAAAAGCGAGCCATTAAGTGTAGAGATTCCTTATTGGTTGACTGATGTATCTAGTTTATGCTAATTAGATAAGCTCTGTGGAATGTATAAATACTGCTCCTGTCCTGCAATAAACGGCTCCCACTCCTGCTGTATCAACGTACACAAGTTATTCGTCACCCCCCCGGCTAGTTTGCTGCAGCCGGACTGCGGCAATGAAGTGTTTTAAGTGCTGTGGGAATATGAAGAAAGAAGAGGTGACACAGCATTGGTGAGATCAAAGAGGCCCTCATGGAAAAGGTCACACGTGAGGGAAGCTTTCAAAGATGATAGAATCTCAACACTCACTGCTCTGAGAGCTGGAGAACCTCAGAAGGATCAAGAATACTTTGAACAAAGCAGAAACACATCCGGAGGATGATAAACAGATGTGTTTGAGAGCGCAGGGGAAGGCAGGGAGTGTTTTAATGAAAGGCGAGGCTAAAATGTTACATCAGAGCAGGAATTACAAAATAAAGGCCGGAGTGTGGACCCTGTGATTTTGGTAGAGAATTATGAATTGCAATTTGATTTAAGCAGATATATAAAGTCACTACAACTAGCTCATCTAGCAGCTGTTATAGGTGTCAGACATTTGAAGAGTGAGATTTAAAAGCTCGGTGGATTACATAATGATGCATTAATTAAAGAACACTTCACAATAGGGCCTGCACCATATTTTCTCTAAATGTGCCATGCACTGAACACTATGACAATAACAGAGACCTGCTTAGGGTGTAAGCACTGATCCGAGACTCCTCCCAGGCTTGTAGGAGGAAAACGCACTGAGGTTCTAATTGAACAGGAACATAAGTCAGCATGTGCAGGAAACCTAGGCCTTCATATCCATGTCAGCTCTTATGGTCTCTGTGTCATTTCTTATGGTGCTCTACTTAGACACAACAGACAGCACAGAAAGTCTGTTGACACCCGCATACCAAATATAGGAGTGGTGCCTTCCACTACGCCTCATGACCACTCGGGCATCACCAGCAACAGGAGTTGCCTGGTGCTCTTTTAATCTCAAGGGACCGTCATACACACAGCACAGGATGATACTGATATTTTGATTTGCAAACACTACTCAATTTTTTTTTTTTTTGCTTTTTTGAAGCACACAATGTTCGTCTAGCCCTCGCTCATGATGTAATTTTTAAAAAATTTTTCTAGTTATGTCAGGGTTTTTAGCCCCCTGTTCCCTCCTGACCTGTGGGAGAGTTTGGGGGAGCACGCCCCAACCAGGATGAACCAAGAAAGGTAAAGGTTAACTGGCCGCCAGCCCCCAGCCCTCCCTCGCTGGAGGACAATCAGACGCGCCAGGAAGAACAGTCAAAGCAGGATCTCCTTTAATGAGAAAACACACACAGTTAATATAATGTACAGGAGCCAATCAGGGTAAAGGTCAGCAAGGTGGGGAGAATTTACATCTACACCTATCCTACAGGCAGTAATGGGAGACAGGAGCTGTCCCTGAGGGCAGAAGGGTTCTGAGCCTATCCTAGAGGTGGTCTGATTCTTCATCACAACCCATGGCAATGCCTTCTGGCTAATCGCTAGGTGCTCTCTTAGCCACATGTGGCTCCAGGACTGGGAAGCGGGTAGAAGCCAGCAAGTTAAGTTTCCTCTTTTCTGATGCTACATGTCCCATGTTACATCATGCCCTACCTTGTTATGCATGAGAGCAGAATGCAGTTCATTTTATTGTACACAAAATGGATCACAACGTTTCATTTCTCTGGTTGTACACAATGCAGAGTTGCACCATTTGTGCAGTCATATGTGTACAAATGGTGTATGCCCATCTTATTCCACCATCTTAACTTACTCCTCTGTCCCCACCCCTATACCCCCTCCATTTGCCCATTCCAAAGTTCCTCCCTTCTTCCCATGCTCCCCTGCTCCATTATGGATCAGCATCCATTTATCATAAAGAACATTTGGCCTTTGTTTTTTTGGGATTGACTTAATTTGCTTAGGGTGATATTCTCCAACTCCATTCATTTACTTGCAAATGACATAATTTTATTTTCTCTTAATGCTGAGTAATATTCCATTGTGTATATATACCACCATTTTTTATCCATTCATCTATTGAAGGGCATATAGGTTGGATTCACAGGTTAGCTACTGGGAATTGAGCTGCTATAAACATTGAGATGACTGCATCACTATCATCACTGTATTATGCTGATTTAAGTCCTTTGGGTATAGACCAAGGAGTGGGATATCTGGGTCAAATGGTATACCATTCCAAGTTTTCAATTTTCTGATGAATCTCCATACTGCTTCCCAAAGTGATTGTACCAATTTGCAGTGCCACTAGAAATGTATGAGTGTACCTTTTTCCCCACATCCTCACCAATATTTATTGTTGCTTGTATTCTTGATAACTGTCATTCGACTAGAATGAGATGAAATCTTAGAGTAGTTTTGATATGCATTTCTCTAATTGCTAGATGTTGAACATTATTTTATATATTTGTTGATCAATTGTATATCTTCTTCTGTGAAGTGTCTGTTCAGTTACTTTGCACATTTATTAATTGGGTTATTTGTTTTATTGGTGTTAAGTTTTTTGAGTTCTTTGTATATCCTGGAAATTAGTGCTCTATCTGAATGTAGTAAAGATGTCCTCCCACTCTGTGGGGTCTCTCTTCACATTATTAATTGTTTTCTTTGCTGAAAAGAGGCATTTTAGTTTGAATCCATCCCACTTATTGATTCTTGATATTATTTCTTGTGCTACAGGAATCTTAATAAGGAACTTGAGGCCTAATCCAAAATGATGATTTGGTCTTAATCTTTCTTCTATTAGGTGCAGGGTCCCTGGTCTAATTCTTTGGTCCTTGATCCACTTTGAGTTGAGTTTTGTGCATGGTGAGAGATAGTGCAACCATTACTCTTAATGATGAACATTGGGTCCTTAAGATGTGAGTGAATAAAATTGCAAAAGGCAGTACAATTAGAAAGACATTTAAAAATTTTCATCATTCCTTTAGAATTCATTTTATATCTTCATTTCATAAGGTATTGACATAGTAGTGCATGTTCATCATTTAATTTACATGCTAAGTTTTTAACTAATGGTAGTAACAAGTCACAAAGGTTTAGAAATACTGTTAATAATATTTGCAAACTGGTTCTAGGGTTCATTATAGCCCTCTATGTGTGAGAAAAATTTGTGGATTTTTATATGTGACTATTAAATGAGTTGAGACTAGATAATATTATCTGTTGCTAGCTTGAGTTGGGCACATATAACATAATGCTTGTCAAACAGAGGAATGAATGAGGCATGAATCACCTATTAAAATATACAAGTGACCACTTGCTGTTCAGACTAGGATAGAGGGCTGTGTCCATCTGTAAATTAAATGTATTTGAATATTATAAATCATAATCTTTATTATTTAGATTAAAATAAGCAATAGTATGAGTTCAATTTTTGCTTCTATGCCATAATGAATCTCCCCACTCTCCACTTCCTAAATCACAGCTGGTGATGGATATATTCATATCTTGATTTAGTTTTTCAACATTATATTCATGCATCATAGCATCGATTCGTATCTCAGAAATACATGCAATTATCAATTGTCTATTTAAGATAAAATAAAAAAATTAAATCTCTACCAATGCACCTTTAGCTTGATAATTATATTTTATTCACTTGTAAGCACAACTGTTTCTAGTTGTCTGTATAAAAGAGGAACCATCAGATTTTGTCAACTAATCTACTCTTTCTGGCTGACTGTTCTAGATTGTTCCTTACCTGAGGAGTTTATAAGCCTATCTCGCCTTTTAGTGTACACAATATCATCAACTTCATTACGATGCATACTTTCTGTTTCATTTTGGTTTTGTTCCTACATGGTTTGTAAAAACCAGCATGTTAATCTAGCTCATTCTTTAGTTCTTCTTGGGGATCCTAAGGATTTTCTTCTAGAGGGGGCCTATAAATATCTTATTTATCTTCTTCTATTTTCTAAACACTATGACATAATGTCACTGCTGGCTTCACAATTTAAATACATGCGTGAAAACCCCTTCTCACACACACACATGCTCCAGAAGTTTAGCATATGAACCCAGAGAAAGCAAGACTGATGCAGGATGGAAAGAGCTTAAAGATACCAGCAGCACTCACATAAGGTGACACGGATGCATATAGATAAGGTATCTGTGTCTATTTGTGTAGGCACACACACATACAAACACACACACAAATATATACATATATATATATATATATATATATATATATATATATATTTGTGTGTGTGTTTGTGTGTATACATACACACATACATATATACACACACATACATATATATTTTTTAATGCTATTTGGTAAGATATCAAATTGACTCCATTTGGAGCTAGGTTTTATCTTATTGATACCTGTTGGCTGAAATTTCCTGAATTACTTGTTTCTTTGTATTGTTATTATTTAGATGTAAAGAATGCCACAGTGCAGGTTGGACTTGACAATGCATAGGGAGAGCCTGGGCCTAAATAGCCATGCTTCCCACTGAGGACACTGCAGGCAGACGTGGGAAGCAAATTTGAAGGTGGCAATGGAAGCCCAGGAGTAGGTCTGTCCAGAAGGACATGCAACACCTCTGTAGGGACTCCCAGGTGTAAGTGGGAGAGACCCATAGTGGACACAAGGCCTTACATTTTGAGCATTAGTGTTGATGGTTCCTACAGTACACACATCACCAGAACACTGTGGTCGAAGCTTGCTCCCTAGAGAGGCACGGTTGGTCAGTGGTGGACCCTTCAAGAGGTGGGGACCTGGGGGACACCTTCAGGTCATTGGAGGAGTATCCTTGAAGGGGATTGAGGGATCCTGGTCCCATCCTCTTCCCCTCTTTTGTTGCCTAACCATGATTTGGGCAGTTTTGCCTCACTACACACTCCCACCATTATGGCGGCCCCAAAGTAACAGGGACACCCAGTCATGGACTGGACCCTCCATAGCAATGAGCCTAGATGGAAATACAGTTAAGTAGTGATGGCAAGGTGACTAGCATAGGAGTAGTTGTTATTGCATCAAGAGCAAGATGGGAATTTCAGAAAATTATCTGAACAGACATCTTCATGTGCTCTGCTATTTAATTTACATTAACATATTTTCGTACAATGCTGAGATTCTAAACTCTTGTGGTAATAAGAGCCAAGCAAGAGGGAAAATGAACAAAGTAAAATAGCATGTGCCCTAAATAGAAAGACATTTAAGTCAAGTAGGCACATGAGAACTTGAAAATGTTATTCACAAGAAGCCATTACTATAAAGATGTACACATTAAATCCTCCTCAACTTAAAGACAGAAACATATCAGCACTGTTAAGGTCAATTTAATTAAAACTGGAAGAATTGCTCATGTTAGAGATTTTATATTTCTTTTCAGTGTCCCTGATTACAACTGCTTTAGGGAAATTCTTTAGTCTCTCTTCAGAGGAATATTTTTTTCTGAACTATAGGATTGGTTACCTTAAAAATGTATAAAGTACACAGTTTTTTATGCTCTGAAATTCCATTTTAAGCATGCCTGTTTTGGCTTTATGATATTCTAAAGAAGACTCTTTTTAAAATATATGTAATGTACTAGATGAATTATTAATTATTTTGCAGTAAATTTTAATGTCAAACGTTTTCTTTTTCTATATTGCCAGATTAATACTAATATGGACAGTTTCTCTCCCCTTTTGGGGTTGTGCTAAACAAATTAATGAAACCACACAGTAATTAGTACCTGCAGTGTTAATTTATAAGTGTTGTAGCTACTAGAATGGGCAGTGTGGAAGTGAATGGTGTGGAATCAACCCTGGTCAAGAATTTGTTGGTTTTATTAGGGTTATAACACAGCTTTAACTTTTAACTCTTCTTCCATTCTTGAATAGCTGGAAATGTGAGAAAATTATATAAAACTCTAAAAATGACATTCAAAGGACTTCATAAGAGGGAATAGTACTACTGTCCACTCAAATTTGAGTATTACATAAAATAATGGAATACTTTTAGTTTTATTTTTTATAATAGATATTCTTCCTAAATGCCTAATTTCCCCACACTACTGACTAAATCATGGTTTGGAAATGATTGGTTTGCCTCACTAGTGCCATGTGTTGGAGTCTTGTTTCCCAAGGTGTTGGTCTTGGGAGGTGAGGGGACACATAAGAGGTGGGGCCTCAGCTCTCCCTCCACCTTCCTGTTTTGAGATGTGACCCTTCCTAGCCATGTTATGGGGCTCACCAGGGCCAGCACTATGCTGTTTGGACTCTCAGCCACCAAACTGGAGCAAAACAGACTTCCTTCATATGTAGTCTGCTTCTGACATCCTGTGATAGCAATGAAAAGCAAATTAACACAAGTAATTTGAGCAAAACCTGAAAAATATGTGTGCATCACTCTATATATGAAAGAATTGCAATAGCAATATCAAATACCAAGAAACACTTGTAACATGGAGAAATGCAGCTACTCATTAGAAATGCAATTTCCTCCTAGGAAATCAATACTTCAGTTACATACAATTACTATATGAAACAAATGCAAAAGAATAAGTGTGACAACTAACACTTGCTCTGTATCAATGTAGGATCATAGGCAAGAATGGAAATCAAAAAGAAAACCAGAAGGCAGAGTTCGAAAACTCAAGATAGTCATGATGTTATCAGAAGAGTATAATCATCCCCATCAATGCTGATACTCTGGTGAAGGATTGTAAATTACTTGCAAAGCAGCAAGCAAGCCCAGACTAAAGCAGAAAGCAAGTGTATTTACTAACAAACCACCAGGATCTCACTCCTGGGTGTTTACCTAAAATATCTGAAATCAGTATGTTGAAGATGTCTTATGCCTGCGTTCACATTCACAATGAACAAGCTAAAGAACAAATTAAAGATTCCATCAGAAGATGAATGGATAAAGAAAATGTGGTCTATATACCCAAGGGAATATTATACAGTTTTTAAAAGGAACATGATTCTGTCATTTGCAACAATATGGATTGAATTAGAGAACATTATTCTAAATGAAATAAGTCATGAAACAGAAAGACAAATACTGCATATTTTTCCTATAGGTAGAATCTGAAACATTTGATCTCAGGCAGAAGGAGAATGATGGCCACCAGAGGCTGGGCTTGCAGTGAACAGGAGGTGATAATCAAGGGAGCTAAGTCTCAGTGAGACAGGAGGAATAAAGTGTTTATTGTCATTTTCTTTTCTTTTCTTTTAGATCTGCTGTACAGTGTGGTAAATTCAGTTAACAAAGTTGAGAACCATACATTTTAACCTTTTGGGGAGTGTGGATCTCAAATGTTCTCATGACAGATATCAAATGTTTGAGTGATGAATAGATTGTTTGGCTTGATTTGATCATTCCATATTATATTTAAAAACCCATAACATCACTTTGTACTTTATAAATATATGTACTACAATTTGTCAATACGTAATAGAAAAAGAGAAAGGAGAAGAGGAGGAGGAAGAGGAGGAGAGGGGAGGGGAGGGGAGGACAGGGAGGATAAAGCTAGTACATTTGTGGAAGGCAGACTTCATCCATCTTTTCCCAGCCCTGTCAAGAGCACATCCTTCTGACTGTGTAACGTGTGAAGCCCAGACACTGAAGGAGTAAGAGCGTGTTTCTTCCCATGAGAGCTGGAGGTTTGGTTAGGCACAAAAGGTCTGACCAGGAACTTGGAGATGGTGAGAGCAGAGAGCTATTTTAAATGGGAGAATGGGAAGGACACAGGAGCTCTGGGCCGAGGAGTGGCCACAGGGCAGCTGGTGTGAGAGACAGGGAACAGCCAGCAGCCATCTGAAAGACTCAAGGGATAGACGAGGAAACCCACCACGGCGTTAGCTAAGATCACATGCAAACACCAAGCTCAGAGACTCTGGGCCGCCCGCTTCTCCAGCCGCACAGTATTTCAGAGTTCACTCTGAGCCTCACTGAGAGATGGAGCCATCTGGGATTCTGGAGGTTTCTGACCTGAGATGGCAAGAGAAATCTAGGTGACCATTTATATATATATATATATATATATATATATATATACTTTTTTTTAGGAAATTACAATGTGTATAAGATTCACTGAATACAGCTCTTAGGAGAGATCTATCTTTTAATGGATTTGTTCCATTCACTGTAGTAAATTTGGCAGATTCACTCACTTCCTCTTTAAGGCATGATGTGGCACTAGGCCGTGTTGATTTCACCGGGATCCCTTTCCCTGTGAGCAGGTTAGGGCTGAACACAGAGAGTGATCAGAAGCTCCTAGGCTGAGGGAGCAGCAGCCCTTCTGCTCTGCAGGAGAAACTGCCCAGAATGCAGCCAATGGGCTGGCCCACGGGGTGACAGGGGATGGCCCTGGGCTCCAGCTCCCTCCCTCCCACTGTTCTTCTTAACCTTTCTGGACAAGGCTGGCACTCAGAAGTTCTTCACAGGCTCACCATGTGGTCCGGGTTAGCCACAGGGAGACACACAGGGTTCCCACCTGTCCTGCTGGGTGTCTGACCTTCGTTGATTCCCTCTCTGCCTTTGCAAATCCCCATTTGCTCTTGCTTTCCCCCTTCCTGCTGCCTGGCATCTTCCTGTCTTGCATATGTCAGGTGCAGAAAGGAAACAGCTCTTCACAAATCTCTTCCCTTGCCCCCTGTGTTATCCCGTCCCCCACTGGGGAAACCTCTGGTCCACCCACCGTGCCCCAACTTCTTCTAAATTCAACCCTGTACTAAATCTTTTATTCTTTTTTTTTTTTTGTACTAGGAATTGAATCCAAGGGCGCTTAACCCCTGAGACACATCCCCAGCCCTTTTTAATGTCTTATTTAGAGACAGAGTCTCACTGAGTTGCTTAGGCCCTCCCTAAGTTACCAAGGCTGGCTCTGAAATTGTGATCCTCCTGCCACAGCATCCGGAGCCACAGGGATTACAGGCCTGTGCCACCTTGCCGCGCTTAACCCATCCATATCTCTTACCGAACTCTAACAGATACAGGTATGAAATAAAAAGGAAATATTTTCTCTAATTTAACCAAGAGTTTAGTTTCCACTTACGTTGCCAAACATCCTTTCAAAATGAGCTTAGAGCTCACATATATACTGTTCTTCTTCTTATTAACCTTATTTATTATGTATTTTTTTATATGGTGCTGAGGATCCAACCCAGTGCCTCACATGTGTGAGACAAGCTCTCTACCACTGAGCCACAATCCCAGCCCCCATACTGTTTTAGAAAGCTCTTCCCATAAGGATAACTCACATCTAGGAGATCATAATTCACATATTACAAGTTGTATATCCTTTTTGGGTCCAAGTACCCAGGATGAATGCAGCTTGCTAAGAGAAATATTTCAATTGGACCAAGTTCTGTGGTCTGAGATGGGCAGACTCCACTCAATAGAATGGGGCATGACTGAGGGACTCATGGTTGGTTTATTTATTGTGGTTTTGACCTGTTCCTTTGTTCCATGTTCTCTCCTCTTCAGCCTATCACTCATTTTACTTGATTAGCCTTCACATGACCTGAGATGCCATTGGGCAAAAGGCTTTTGAAGTCACAGGCCAGACACTAATTAGAAAGTAGAGGCAACAGCTACAGCTCAATCTGAGGCTTTCGGGGAAAACAGTGGGATCACAGCAGCACAAACCAACCACAGCCTAAAGAAGTGATGTTAACAAGGGCCAGAGAGAGCCGCTGTGATTTTTACAAGCGAAAGCCTTTAATCTTCTCTACCATAGGGCACTCAGAAGTTAACATTATGCTCCTTTTAAATATGAGGCATTGAGGCTTCAAGAATATTCTAGAAATTGCTTGTAAGTCATCAAACCCATAAGTGACAGAAATCTTTGCATCCAGATCTGTGTATTGTCAAAGACTGTATCCTTTATAATACGTTCGTTTTTCATCAGAACTTGCCTATTTCTTAAATTGTCTTTCAAAACTCAACTTTTTATCTGAAAGGAATTGTCTTAATTTTTCACATCACTTTGTATATTTTATTTATATAAACCTAGGTAAATACTATTTAAGGGTAAGAAAGGTTTTATGATGAAAAGTTTTTGTTGTTATTGATGTGGAGGGTACCGCACAAACTGTTGTGGATGGCTACCTTACAAATAGCTTCTTTCAGAGGACCAGATCTGACAGGAAAACAAAAACCAGGGCCATCAGGAAAGCAAAAACCAGGGACAAGGGGACAAACAAGCAGAAAGGTAAGTTCAATATTTTGGATCTTGAATTTACAGGAGCCTTGATAAAACAAAGAGCTCCTGGCAAGGCTTCCTCGTGTCCGCCACTTTGGTGTAGGACAAGAACCATCTCTCTGTGACCCTGCAGGACTTTGCTTGTCAAACATTTAAAGTGAAATAGGAAGAGAGAGATGTGTGTTGGCTCCAGGAGGAGCTTAAACCTGGGTGGCCCCACTCACCACAAGGACTGAACACAAGCTCCCAGTCCATATGGGTTGGACCTTAGCAAAGCTTTGCTTTGTTGGGAAGCTGAGATGGTGAGATTTGGGGGAAGAAAATGGCCCTATGGTGTTCTCTTTTTGCATTTCCAAAGAAATATGGATTAAGGAGTGGAATGTGACCCCATTTATATTAAGCTTATAAATGCAGTTTCCCAGGAGAATGTTGTCAGGGCAAAAATGGAGGGCAATTTTGAGGTTTCCAACTTAAAGTTATAGCATCCCCAGGGGAGAACGTGTGGAGATAAAGCTTCGATCCCTGGCTAATTCAATCAGCAAAGATACAAAGATCACACACAAGTGACAGGTACACCTTGTAATGTAACAAGGGATAGTTATTAGTTGCTATGAAAACTGTCATATCTATTACTCTCAGAAGAGAATTCATTCTCAATAAAACACTGTAATATCTTTCCCTCACCTAGTCATCCTTCTTAATGTAAAACAGTGGAACACAGAACACAGTTGGGGAGCAGTAATTTGTTTTGCATCATTACCTGCTAATCTTGTTAACCCTTTGCCTTTTCCCTAGAAGCATCTCCATGGATGTGTGTGTGTGTGTGTGTGTGTGTGTGTGTGTAATCCACAGAGTGGAGTGGTAGAAATTTTAGAGCTGGAACTTGAGAGGGAAGAAGTTATGTTTAAGTTGAAGGTATGTTTAAATAGTCGTGCTACCTTTAAATCACTGACTTGCAACCCAAGAGATCAAAAAGTGTTGCTCAAATGTACTTTGCAAGAGAAGCTATGGATATAGGAAATGAAAAGTCTTTCCCACTTCCTGGAAAGTTCTTCTTGACTACTGACCCAGATCTGGGTGCAGAAGCCACTTCTTCAGGAAAGCTGGTTCCCAGGTCTGGGGAATGTCCTTCACCAGATCCTTTCATCATACACTTGATCTCAGCTCACAGGATGGTTGGAGCAAAGTCTATAAGCCTTGTGGGGAAGCTGATGTCTGAAGGGTTTGTTTTAGTTTTTTTGCATTATTGAATCTCCAGTGCACACACCAGTAGTGTGCTGAGAAAATACGAGGTGCTCATAAATGCAGATTGAAAGAATACTCAAACAAATAAATAATCCATAGCTAATCATACAATCTGGCCTAGAATTCAAATTATTCATTTTTTATTTTCATAAAAATAGGAGGAAAATGTTGGGAGAATATCTATGAGGGCAAAGCTCCATTGCACACTGCAAAACAAAACTTAATGTTCCCTCTCATTAGATGACAGGAAGAAAACTTAATTTGGTGAGAAAAAAGGCAGATACATGACACATCAGAGAATCAAAGGGCACAGATACTCAGAATCACTGGAATAAAGATGAGGAGGAGAGGGACAGGATAGGAGGGGTGAGAGGGAGGGACGAGGACAGAGGGAGGGGAGGCAGCATGGATGGGCCCCATTGGAAAAGGACAGAAAGGTTTGTGCTGTTTAGTGACTCACTGTTCTTTCATGATCTCATAGAAATGATACTCAGGGGCGTGATCGCCCAGCAACCAGAGCAGGAAAGTTGAGGACTAAAAATGATCCTGCTCATGACCATGATGCTGCTGTGGAATTTCAAGAATTCCTGAATTTCAAGTTCCTAGCACAGTTCCTCGAAGTTCACAGCAAGCAGCCACAAAAAACTCCGCTCTTAATGAGCTGAGGCAAGGTTCAGGGCTTCTCACCATGACGCCAGGTATCAGTGGTGTGACTTATGCTCCTGCTACTTTGACTCTT
Source organism: Marmota monax (assembly GCF_021218885.2). Taxonomy (NCBI): domain Eukaryota; kingdom Metazoa; phylum Chordata; class Mammalia; order Rodentia; family Sciuridae; genus Marmota; species Marmota monax. The sequence goes on along the minus strand of NW_026695217.1, from coordinate 3,892,824 downwards.
CCTAAGAGTCAAAGTGTTGAGAGGATGGGAGTAGGTTATGTGTTTATGTGTTGAGAGGATGGGAGTAGGTTATGTGTTTATGTGTTGAGAGGACAGGAGTAGGTTATACCCCTTAGACATTATGCAAGCACAGAATTATTGACTAATTACATGCAGAACTTAAAGGAAAAGCCATGGAATGTCTCAAAAACTGACCAGGCACATTGAATGGGAAGAAAGTTATGAAAACAAGTAAAGAAAGGGCCAAGTTAAAAATAGAAAATGATTATAATTTTATTTTATCAACAGGATTGTAGACTATTTGAATAATAATAAAAATGATGTGTTTATGAGCTCGTATAGTAAATAGAATTTCTATAGAATGTTGAAGGAAATTGAAGAAGACCTAAGAAGAAGGAAGACCTCCCATGTTTTTGAGTAGGCAGGATTAATATTATCAAATTACCATACTACCAAAAGCACTACACAGATTCAGTGCAATCCCCATCAAAATATCAATAAAATTCATCACAGAACTAGGAAAAACAGTTCTAAATTCATTTGGAAGAATAAGAGATTCAGAATAGCCAAAGCCATCATGAGCAAGAAGAGCAAAGCTGGAGACAGAACAATTCCAGACCTGAAATGATGCTACAGAGCTCTAGTAACAAAAACAGCATGGCACTAGCATCAACATAGACAGGAAGGCCAATGGAATACAATATCAGCCACAGAGACAACTCTCATAGATACAGTCATCCGATACTTGATGAAGTTGCCAGAAAAATACATTGGAGAAAAGACAGCCTTTTTAACAGATTGTGCTGGAAAACTGCATTTTCATATGTGGAAGAATGAAATTCTCACCCTCAACAAGGGTCAACTCAAATGGATCACAAACTTAGTAATTAGACCAGAAATTTTATGATTACTTAAAGAAATATATAAGCCCAACAATCCAACGTATTAGAGCAGTCACCAAATTCCTTAAAAAAGACTCTTTAAAGCTCAACAAATAATATCAAGAATCAATAAGTGGGATGGCTTCAAATCCAAAAGCTTCTTCACAGCAAAGGAAATAAGAGAACAAAAGAGCCTAATGTGAGATCTCCACCATTAATATCCACAATATGTGAGGAACTCAAAACACATCACCAAAAAAAAAAAAAAAAAACACCTAAATAATGCAATTAACAAATAGGCAAAAACTAAAGAGATACTTCTCAAACAAGGAACCCAACTGGCCAAAAAATATAAGAAAAATTGTTCAACATTCCTTGAAATCAGAGAAATGCAGATCAAAATCAAAACTACAGTAAGATTTCATCTTACTCAAGTCATAATAGCAATGGTTAAAAACACAAATAAAAATAATTGCTGGTGAGGATGTGGGGGGAAATGTACACTTGTACATTGTTGGTAGGACTGCACACTAATACAATCCCTCTGGAAAGCAGTGTGGTGCCACAACCTACCCAGCTGTTAATTCAGATGCAGCTGATGGGTGACGCGGGATTAAGAAAACCACATAAACACTCAGAAGGAAAGCTGGAATCAGGGGCGACAATGATCTCTGAGAAGCAGTGACACAGAGCTGGCCCAGCATGCTTATTATATAGGACCTTATAATCAGGAAGTTAAAGACCAAAGAGGCATTGTTTTCTATGTACTAGATAGTTATAGGACTGGAAACATTTTTGTAGCTATTCCACTGGTGCAATGCAAGGAGATTCCAGGAGCACCCAGGAAGCCCATTATCCAAAGTTTCTATTAAGCAGGCAGGCTTGGAGCTTACAGCACTGGCAAAACACTGCAGTTATCTTGCTATGCTCAGAATTCTCTATCCCTGGAAATTGGTGTCTGAGATCTAGGCCAAGACTGACACAGCTTCCCTTCTTTGCACAGAGCCTTCATGAACAGGGGGTCACCACAGCAACTGGGCAATTGTGATCCATACATTTTGTATAGGAAATTCCTAGTGTTTGCAGGTACTCCGCAGCCACAGGACAATCAAAGACTATGATCCAGATCCTGCACTCACCAGTATGGAGATTTCATAAAACTAGGAATGGAACCAACATATGACCCAGCTGTCACACTCCTTGGTATTTATCCAGAAGATCTAAACTCAGCATACTATAATGATATAGGCACATCCATGCTTATAGCAGAACAATTTACAATAGCCAAGTTAGGAAACCAGCCCAGGTGCCCATCAACAGATTAATGGATAAAGAAAATGTCATTGATATACAGAGTGGAGTTTTACTCAGCCATAAAGAAGAATTAAATTATGGCATTTATTGGTAAATGGATGGAACTGGAGAATATCGTGTTCATTGAAATAAGCCAGACCCTGAATTTCAAGGTTTAAATGTTTTCCTTCATATGCAAAAGCTAGGCCAAAATAGGGGGAATAGAAAAGTGTGTGTGGTGGGGATTCCATGAAAATAGAAGGGAGGAAGGGGATTGAGGTGAAGGGAGAAGTTATGGGAAAAGGGAGGAACTGTGGGATGAATCTGGCCAAAGTTTTCTATGCACATATATGAATATACCAGTGAATTTTACCCTTAGGTACATCCATAATGTAGTAATTTAAAATAAATAGAAGAAATAGCAGTAGAATAGAAGAAAGGACACGGAGAGGAAGGAGGGGAGGGAAAGGAAAAGTACTGGGAACCGAATTGGAGAAATTTTATTTTATACTTGTATAATTACATAAAAATGAACTCAAATATTATGTATAAATATAATGCACTATTTTAAAAGAGAAAATAAATAAATAAACATAATTTTTCTAACCCAATTAAAGTCTTTTGTTTTACTCTCAAAGGTGTGGGTGGTTCAAAGAACTCAAATGATGAATTTGCTAAATTACAATATGATATGCAATCTTGAGACTGAAATATAGTTTTTCTTATTATCTGTTCACCATCAACAACAAGCAGTTCAAATCTGTAGAAAAGGAGGAGAGATTTTCATGTTGTGTGCATATTATTATTATCTGATGAGCACATAAAATCTGGTTGACACTAAATATAAGTAATTGGAAATTATTTTGGTCATTTCTGCAAGAGACATGAAGATTTTCTTTTCATTCATTTAATTTAGACTGACTAGTTAAAGATAAAAATCAAACAAATATTTAAGTACCAACTTCCTTATGAATGTCCATTAACTAGATATAATTTGTTTCAGAAGTAGGACTATTTAAGGTAAGTAAATAAAATATGTAACAAAAAATTTTCAAGTTAAAGCAACCAAATAATTCATTAAGTGTTCCTAAATTAAATCACCTCAACATCAACTTTAATTAACAGTCACAATTTTGTCTTCACAATTATATTATTCCAAACTAGATTTCTTAATATAATTGCTTGCATTGTCAAAAATATTTCCACTGTCGAGTCATCTAAAATTAATTGAACAAAAGCTGAGTGCAGTGGCATGTGCCTGTCAAACCAGCAACTCAAGAGGCTGAAGCAGGAGGATCATGAATTTAAGGCCAGCCTCAGCAATTTAGTAAGATGCTCAGCAACTTAGCAAAAGCTTGTCTCAAAAATAAAAGATAAAAATGGACTGGGGATATAACTGAGGGGTGAAGCACCCCTGGGTTAAATCCCCAATAACCCCCCCAAAAAAAAAAACACAGAAAATAAATAAAGTTAATAGGACAAAACATTAAGACCTAATAACCACTGGTCTAGGAGTTTAAATTTGATGGTTGTTTCTTGTTGAATGGTTAGTATCTAGAGTCCACAGTTGGCTAATTAAGGACTGGGGGATTTTTAAGATCATGACCTTTTATGTTGCATGGTTAAACTCCAAAGCAAAGTCAGGCGACTGTGTGTTGTGATGGGATTGCTCGATACATTTTTTTTTAAGTCAGACTTCCTCCTTTGATACCCATTCCAGAAAAGTAAACAAGCATCCTTAAGGAAGTAGACACAGAAAGCTGTAAAAGGTGCTTAATCCAATATCCTCCCCACCCCAACTTTGAGGCAATTCAAATCAAAAGAGTTCATTAAAAGGGAAAAATATCAGCAAGCATTCTGGTGATGGCTCATGCTGCAACTCTTTTATTTTACTAGTGGGAAATCAAAGAGAATTTGCCCAACACAGTTAAGAAACTGAATTCCTCTTGTTAGTCTACCCTGAGTTTATTTTTTTCTAGCTGAAAATTCTAAATCCTATTTCATCTGTTCCAATTTTCAAGAAACATTTTATTTTTAAAATTTTCTTCCTATATTGTTATGAAAACAATTGCAGCTATTATTTAAATCTTACAAATTCTTGAAAAATTACTTTATCTAACGTCACTGTGATTAATTTACTTACATAGAAACATATTCTGCATAAAAATACTTAATGAACCACATTACCAGCCGTATACCAGGAAGTTCATAAAAGTATTATTAGGTAGTCTGAATTTTATTAAGTAACAATTGACAAATACATTATTATATAGTTGAAAGTCAAAATACATATATTTTTTGAAAATCAAATTCACATACAATAAAAACTTTAATTAGATTCATGTTATATTGAAACTAGTTTAGAAGTTTCACTATAGCTGGATGGCTTCGTACTTTACTCCTTAAAACAAATTTAATGTGCAAATAAAGACTTTATGACCACACCACTTGGTGCTTCACTTTATTTCCATATAATATGAACAGAATTGCAATTTGCATTTTAGACATAATACAACTTCTATGAACCTGCAACATGTTATTTTTTCACCAGGGAGAGGAGGTATTTTAAATGATAATGAGGTCATAATTACCCAATATCTTTCTGTCTGTCTGAACAATTCATTGCCTGCTAATCCCTCTGTTGCAGGATCTCCAAGTTCTTTGCTGTGAGGTGGTTATTTGTTTTTTTTTTTTAATGTGCTAGCTGAAAAATGAGGTCAGCACTATATCTATTAGTGTCAGAAGAGAGAGCAAGCAAGAGTTCAAGGCAATGACAAGATGCTAAGGAGACAGGAAGTGGGATATAACTGAACAGAGAAACTCACACTCTCTCTGGAAGCTAATATGCTGGGGTTCACAGCACTTGGGCTGTAAAGTATGGGGACACCAGAACCTAAAGAAAAGGACCACTTACAGGTCAATAGGATGTACATCAGAAAAGAAAGGATGCTATCCCACCTGGAAGCACTTAGCAGTGAGGCTCTAGAAGAAGCTTGAGCAGGTACTCAGTAAGGAGAATTTATCCAATAAAGAAATGTTCATGACTTTCTTTGTTCAGTAAGAGGTACTACTCAATGGTGGAAAAATTACAGTTTCTACTTTACATATATTTCATTTATATTTTATATTCTTATAATTACATAATTATAACATGTGCATTGTAGCCTAAAGGTCCTAGAATCCCATCACTCAAAGATAACTTTTGCATAGATTCCATTTTCTCTATTTATTTATTGTTCATAAATGGGAAACTAAATATATACAATTTGGTAGATTTTTCTTTTTTTATAGAATGCCAGTTTATTTCAATGTCGATAAATTCAATGCATCAAGGAATATATTACTATATTCGTGTTATGGAAATGAAACCCTGGCTACTTTTAAGTAGAAAGAGAGCTAAAGTTGTAAAATCTTTTATGGTATCTCTTCCTGCACTCATTACTAGACAGAAAGTGGCATTCAAATCTCAAATGTCATCTGCTGCACAAGTGTTTGACTTTTGTTATCAAAATGACCAGATAATACCATTCTCTGTGTGTGCTATGTGTATAGGATTTCCCACTATCTCCACAATATAGATGGTTATCTATATTATTCATTTCTGCTAAAATGTATTCAGATTTTTAAATCATATTTTATTAATTTTGAATAGCCCATGCCAATCTAGTTATAATTTTTATATACTACTTTTGTTGGGTGCGGAGCAGGCTGAACTGTGTTGTCTGCAGGGCAGGCTGAACAGATGTTGGCTGCAAGATAGCCCACGCACTCAAACCCCCCTCTATCTGGTCCTTTATCACCTGTTTGTTCAGTCTGAAGTCACCCGCTTAAGGCTGAGCACTCAACCCCCCTTGGGCCAACAAGGCAGCTTGCAGACCCAGAGGCCCCATTAGATTTGGGCTATAAAAACTCCCTCCTGCCAGGCCCCCCTCTTGCTCTCCCTCTCTCTCTTGCCCTCTCTCTCTTGCTCTTTATCTTTCTTACGCGCGCTCTCTGTCTCTCTCTTGCTCTTGCTCTCTCCCTGTTCATCTCTTCTCTTTTCTCTCTCTCTCTTTCCTTCTTTCCTTTCTCTTTGTTGCACTGCTGCAATAAAGATCTTTTGGTTGCTCCGAGTGTTGTGGTCACTTTCCTTTCATTGGTGCCGAAACCCGGGAGAGGGTTAAAACCCACTTTTGGGTCCCTCTTCCTTCGGAAGTGCCACTCACCGGATGGCCTGAACCGAGGCCTGAACCCATTTTCTCGACTGCCAGAACTCCATCCACCACCGACCTTCGATTGGTGAGTTTCCCCTCCCTGGAGTCCTAAACCCAATGGTGGTGTCAGGAGGATTTGGCCGTTGATTGTCTGGCAAACCTCTTTGCCCACCTGCGGGGAGGAAAACACCCCACCACAGCCTTCAAGGCTACGGTGGCCCTCAGGGACTCCTTCCTAGGGCAGAATAGATTCCTGGGTTCAAAATTATTCCCTTCCCTTCCCAGCTGTTAGTTACCAGCATAGGCTTTGTAGGTCTCCCTCAAAGGACTGTGTAACCTCCAGGGACACATAACAGAGAACTGAACATCACAGTCCACCCAGACCTTCACCATCTTGGTGGCTCTCCTAAAATCCTAGTCCTCAGACACTTACCCTCCCCTTCCTCCCTCTTCCCCTGTCTCTCTTTTTCCGGCCCTGCGAGTCTCCGGCCTCTCCAGGAGGGGTCCCGAAAAGAAAAGCCTTGGCCAAGGTCTCCCACGGCTCCAGCTCCGTCCAGGACGAGAGCTTCGACTGTCAGGATTCGGTGACGACCAATCTCTGCAGCTCGAACCTGCCACTAAGGCACTCCTGATTTTTGGCTCTAGCAGGGACGCCCCTTTTGCCAATAAATCAGTTTCCTCCTTCTCTCTTATACTACGGTTGCGTCTCCTTCCTTCTCCCCTACACTACGTTTGCATCCTCTTCCCTCCTCCTTATACTACTTTGCGACATGGGTAATGTGTCCTCTCTGCCATCGAGTCTCCCCTAAAATGCCTCTTGGATAACCTCAAAACCCTCTCCTTGACACCAGACATCAAACCCCCAAAATTGATCAAATATAGCACCCAGGCCTGGCCCACTTATCCCTTAGACAACCAAAGCAGATGGCCCCCCTTTTGGGTCCCTGGATCCCTCCATTCTAAGGGATCGCTACAATTACTGTGAGCATTCGAAAAAATGGGTAAAAAGCTGCTATATCAAAGCTTTCTTCTTGCTTGTGCTCTCTGCACCTCTTGCAGACCTCTGCAAATTCTTCTAGCTTGCAAACCAACACCCACAACCACTGATCCCCAATCTCCTCCTCCTCCGGACTCATCCACTACTTTTGACCCTACTGATGAATTTCCACCCTATCGCCCGGCTCAAATAGGTCCTCACCCTCAACCTTCTGCCCCAGCCCCTCCACTGTCTCCCCCACCTGAACAACCTGACTTCTCCTCTCCACTCACTAGATCAAAAACCTAAACAACCGTCTTTCCTCAAAACATTGCCTCTTTTCTGAGGTAGCAGGTACTGAAGGAATCCCTTCACCCACTCACTCCTCTCTTCTTCTGTCAGCGCCCACACCAGGTGCCACCAGGTCCTCTTACCAACTAACCCAAAGCTCAAACAAGCTGAGGAGAGCCCTTGGACCCCTATCAGAGATCTGGTGAAAATGGCCTTTAAAGTTGCTTTGTCATCACTGAAAACAGGTTACTAAGAATTGTCCCTTACAGGCTTTTTTGGGATATTCACTCCCATCCTCCCCTCTGCTCTACCTGTTCTACTGCTCAAGTTTTCCTTGCTAGGGAAAATCCTATTCTTTTACATCACTCCTTCCTCATTCTCAGATCCACCGAGCTGCTCTCAGCCCCACCTTCCCGTCTTCCCCTCCTTACCCAGGCCCACAGAAAAGGCTTAACTGACCTTCTCCAGAAATCTTCACCATGGCTGATTTTAGGACTTTCAGCAAAAAAAAATCTCTACAAAAAGTTCAATGTAGATAAACTTCCTATTTTCCTGTTGCCCTGTTTTACTTGGTCACTGGCTGGAAAAATCAGCACTTGAAAAGCTGGACACCCCCTTACTAGTTTTTCACAAAATATGTAAACAAGGCCTCTGGCCTTGAGCTGGGGCTTCACAGAGAAGGCTACATGTCTAAGATAAGGAAGTTACCAACTGGGCTCCATGGTAACAGCTGGCAGGGGTGGGGAGGGTGGGGGGAAGAGGAGAGAAAGGGAAGAAAAAGCTCTCCCCCTCCCAAGTGTCCTTGAAGGGTTAACTTGCCCAGAACAGAGGGAAAAAAAAAAACTGCTTTTTGTGAACTTCTGCAGACTGTGAACTTCTGAGCCCCTTCCCTTACATGTTGGGTACAAAATTCTGAAACAACCTAAACTTGGGGTTCAGGGGATTAATTGATTACAACAGAAGCAGTGCCCTCTGAATCCGGTTGCAACCAAATAAAACTGTTTCCCTATCTTCAGTGCTATCTTAGGTGCCTTGCCTTGTCTGTTCCTACAACAGTATAATTCTATATACTTAAACATTGTTCATGTTTTCATGAAATGGTCAACAGATGTGATTAATTGTGTGCTGCAAATAACAAAATATCTCTTATTAAAATGGAATAATTTGCCTAAATTCAGAAATTTACAAGGATTATTTAAAAATGTAAAAAAAGAAAGAGTTAAGAAATAGGAAAGAGAAATTAGAAGGTTCTAGGTATGGATTTAATAGAAGGAAAATGTGTTTCTGGATAAGAGAGTCTGTTAAGTAAATAAGAGGGTTTAAGTAAGTGCTAAAGAAGGTCTGTATATACAACTATGGTTAAACAACAACTGTTATTTTGCAATATTGTAATATGTTATTTCTCTAAAAGCTAAACTTGACTAATATAAAAACATCAATAATAATTGTGGTACTATTACTCTTCTTTGTATATTAAATGTGCTCATATTTTCCAGGTATATGTCATTAAGATAGAAGCTTTAAAAAAAAATTATATCAAGCTGTTGTTCTCCAAAAGGTTGCATGGTTATTTTAGGCTTATAAAAATAACATATTGGAGATTTATTTATATCATTTAATGTTTTATAACTGGACCCGTTATCAATAAGATTAATATAAAGTTCTATACACTGGGTACAATTTAAATGTAATATACTGTATTACCTAGTATTCATGTGACATCAAGCAATAATATATATAAACTTTATAAAATAATATTAAAAAAAAGAGATCAGCTTCAATACTAGAACACTTTACCTAAGATTTATAAATCTTAGCCTTACCTGAGATAAGGCTGTGCTTCCCATCTTACTACATGTCAGAATGACTCCAAAGTAGGCCAGACTTCAGCTAAAGCCCAATACTCTTAATTTAGGGTGAAACTGACTTTGCTGGATGTTTATGATCAAGACTTAAAGTTAAACTAAAATGGCCAAGAAAACCAATATTTGGCTCTGGCCCTCTGAGTCAGTCTGAATCCAGGGAACAGGGAACTTCTCTAAAGAGCTTTGCAACTCTGGGCCACATAACCTCCTGATCAGGGAGATTAATGAGACCACTGGAGAATGAAAAGCCAATCAGTGCATTTGCTGTGAATAGGAGGGTCATTGGAGACAGGAGACATCCCTGATGCTTCCAAGGGAAGCCACATGGTCAAGCAAGACCTGGACCCATCCTAGCGCAAATGGCACTAACAGAACTAAGAAGCTACTCTCAGGTTCCCCCAGGAGCGACCCCTATGGGAACTCGGATGACTCTTAACAATAGATAGAAACAAAGTCAATTTTGACCAACTTGGTCTTAAACACCTACCAAAACCAGTTAAGCCAAAACCAGTCATTCCTGGGAGTAATGAAGGACAAGAACAGCTAGAAAAGAGGAGACAGCAACTAAGCCAACAGGCTCCATGGGAAATGTTCAGTCAAGTATGGCCTTGGCTCCTCCCCCTCACAGGACCCCTATTAGTCCTCTCTATGTTTCTCCTAATAGGACCATGTCTATTAAATTGCCTACAGAAGTTCATGCAAGATCAGATACACAAATTCACCAACAAGCTGGTCAATCAACTACTTCTTTAAGACTACCAGCCCTGATGCCCAAGATGGACACCTACGACTCATGACCAACTCCTCTGGCTCCAGAGACTCTGTGCCCATCTAAAACCCTCTCTAACCCTTTTTCCAATTTTCACAACCCCTCTTTCACTTCCTAGGAATGAGAACTACTCTCCAGCATGTCCACTCTGCTTATTCTGTCTGCTCTACAGTATTCCCACAAGGAAGCATCAAACCTAAACTCCCCCTGGTACCACCATGTCTCCCACCTTAAAAAGGCACTTGTTCCAAATGTCCAGTCCTGGACTTCCACCATGCCCACCAAACTCAAAATTTCTTGCCAACCCTCTTCTTCTTTTACTAATCATTATTCTCTCAAGTTTTTATCTCAAACCACAGATACTGCTTCTACATCAATGTGACATGACACCAGGATGACACCACCCACTCTCAGTTTATGGGTCAAGGCGATTGCCCTTCCACTGGCTGCAAGCGGTCTGTCACCCTTATTCAACCAAGCCACCTCCAATACTTCCTAGAGTCCCTGCTACAGGACCAGTGGCTGACACCAAGAATCTCCTCCATCTAGGACTGGTTTGCTGCCATCGAGGACTTGTGGCTTCAAGGAACTTTTATGGACTTTACCCCTACCACAGTAGTTGTCTGTAGCCACTGAGTGTTATTTCTGGCTGCCCTGGTGTTCTCAGACTTGTTCCCCGAACATTCCTCCACTTCCCCTTCTAGGTCTAACGCCGCCCACCATTAAGCAGGAAGAAGCTAGAGGACTTTATGCCTTCCCCTGTGTCACTTAGAAAAACAAAAAGGGAGGAATGTTGGGTGCAGAGCAGGCTGAACTGTGTTGTCTGCAGGGCAGGCTGAACAGATGTTGGCTGCAAGATAGCCCACGCACTCAAACCCCCCTCTATCTGGTCCTTTATCACCTGTTTGTGTCAAGTCCCGCTTAAGGCTGAGCACTCAACCCCCCTTGGGCCAACAAGGCAGCTTGCAGACCCAGAGGCCCCATTAGATTTGGGCTATAAAAACTCCCTCCTGCCAGGCCCCCCTCTTGCTCTCCCTCTCTCTCTTGCTCTCTCTCTCTTGCTCTTTATCTTTCTTACGCGCGCTCTCTGTCTCTCTCTTGCTCTTGCTCTCTCCCTGTTCATCTCTTCTCTTTTCTCTCTCTCTCTTTCCTTCTTTCCTTTCTCTTTGTTGCACTGCTGCAATAAAGATCTTTTGGTTGCTCCGAGTGTTGTGGTCACTTTCCTTTCAACTTTCATATGAAAGATTTTATATCTTTACATACTAAGCAACAGAACAATTTAATTTAGTTATACAGACTTTTGTCCTCAATTTTAAACACACTTTTGAATCATATGTGTCAAAACTCTGCCAACTTCCTTTTGAACTCAGAGGAGTTGGATCCACATATTAACATTTTCTACCTTTGACTTCATGCTTGAAAATATTTGCCCAACTTCCTTGTATTTCCTTCTAGTATGTTACGGTTTCTCTTTGCATGTAAATATTTAGTCTATTCATAATATAGCTGAGTAAATGATAAGAGGGGACGGACTTGAACTATTAAATTATTCATTCTATTGACTTAGCTTGACAAAAGCAATGATCCAACCTAGCACTGGCTTCAGATGCTCCTTTATCACATTTTGAACGTCTGTTTATACACTTTCTCTTCCTATAATTTTTGGCATCAATTTATTCGACTCTTCTTTATCAATATGACTTATTATCTAGGGTGGCAGATTTCCCACTCATGATATCATTTCAAAAATTTTCTTGGTTTTTCCAACTAATTTATTTGACCAAATAGACACATTTTGCAAAGAAAATGCATCCCTGTGGTATGTGATCACAGTGCATCAAATCCCAGGTATATTAGTTTTCCACTTATTGTTACATTTCTCAGAGAAATTTTGTACTTAGCTATTTTGTACTTAGCGGTTCTTATTTTTGATATTCCTGTATATTTCATAATTTTCCTGAGATCATTTTGTCTTCTGTGCCTTATTGTTAGATTTAATATTATATTAACATTTGGTTGAATTTTTACTGTAGAAATTTTTATATTTCTCTATGGAAATCATTTTAAAATTATTCTTTAACATTTGGAATAAATGTCAGCGTATGTAGAGTAAATGACATCAAGATAAATATAGATGCATATTTAAACTTGCCAATTAAAGGTGTACATGTGAAAATGCATATCAAAAACTGACTAATCATTCAGATTCTATAATTGACACTTGAAAGAAAGATGGGGGTTTAGGTTGGGGGCGCAGCTGTTGCTGTTGTTGTTTTGGTTTAGCTGTACTGGGGGTTGAATCCAGGGCCTGTTCATGCCTAGCTAGTGATAGCTAGTGATCCACTATTGAGCTACATCCCCAGGTCTATTAAAGATGTTTTAACAGCTCCCATTTCTATTGTACTTCATGGCATTTTTCTTGTTTTCATTTAGAAAACCTTAATTTAGCAAATTATCATGGAATGGAAGAATTAAAGAATGTGTAGTTATAATAAAGCCATTGCTTATGTACATAGTAACCATGATTTAAGAAGTGGTTTACGGGGTCTATTTGTTTTTCTTTATTGCATTCCATTTTGCTAACTTGCTTCTGTCACTTCATAACTTCTCTATGAATCTACAATATCCCAGAGATAGTTCTCATCTTCTGTTTGTAGAGCATTTGTAGGATATTTTCTTCCTGATAATGATTCTATTTCAGATTTTCAGGAATATAGATTGAGCTGAATCTTTTCATGTTTTACAGTCAAATGTGAGACCCAATTTTATGTCACAGCTATTTAGTTAAACATCAAGTCCCCTCGGAGTCCTTAGACTTTTCTTAGCATTGTTAGTCTATGTAACTTTGTCTTATATACAATTTTCATGGAGAAAAATATATTTTTGCCTCTTTCTAGAGTAATATTTGTAGCAATTATTTTAACTTATGAATGATTTTGGCACAGGTAGACGACCAATTCATGCTCTGGCTTTCTGGTTCTTACTTGTTTTCTGTTTCATCTATATTACCTCTAGGGCGTGTAAGGATAAACTTGCTATGCATTAGAAGACCTTTCTAAAGCATTTACACTTGAAATAGAAATTTTGATTAAACTTTTGAGCTTTAATCTTCCTTGCCACCTCATTAATGAACCTTTACTGGTTTCAGGAAATTGTTAAAGAGAAACTGAAAGCCATAACACTTTTTCTTGGATTTACTCAATGTGTAACACCTTGTTAGCTCATCATTCTTCCATTCCATACCCTCCATCTTTTACAGAATTTCTCCTCTTTAGACAGAGTCTTTAAAACTTACCTCAGAGAAGATCTTTTAGAAATAAGCTCTTTAAGGCACGTCTTCATTTCTGAAAGGCAGCACTCCTGGGACAGGATTCTAAGTGGGTGACAGACTGCTCTCAGGTCAGAGACACCATTGCTCTGAGTCCTGGCCGCCATGGTTCTTCCATTGAAGCAAGAATTCACTACACCTCCTGCGCCTCCTTTGGAGGGGGTCCAGCACCCTTTGGCTGCTTTTAAACCTTCTGATTTTATTTCATTTTATTTTTATGTTCATAATGATGTCTCTGGGTATCAATTCATGTTCATTTCTGTTTAGGGAACTATTGGTCTTCCTGAAACAGGGCTTGTGTCGTTCATCAATGCTGAAACGTCATCCACTCATGTGCCTGAAAATTGCATCTTCTCGATTCTTTCATCTTTTAGCATATATCAAAACGCTTCCTGTTTCCTCTTTACTTCAGCTTCCTCCTCTTCCCATTTTCCATCTCTTATCTTTGTGTCTTGTGAATTTTCTCTTTTCTTGTTTTCAGATATGCCTTTCCATTTACTGTCTCTCCAAATGTCTCCTATCTTTTGCTGACCGCATCCATCAAATGATTATTCAAACTTCCACTTTCACATTCGTAATCCTTGAAGTTCTGTTTTAAAATCAAATCTGCCTTTTAACATTTATAGTTTCACCATAATTTTATATCCCTTCTTATCACCACTCTATTCACTCTCTTTATTTCCATATCTGGACTTGTACATTTTGTTGGTTTTGTTGAGTCACACTTATTTTTTTCTCTTTCATTGTATCTAAAGAAGATTTCTTTGTGTGACTTTATGCTTCTTGATATTATTTTTTTAGAAAAGTTTTGAGGACTGTATTTTAAATGTTCCCCCCAAAATAAAATTTTAGTTTTCTCTTATTAATTTCCTGAAAGAACTTATAATCTGAGAACAATAAAATATATATTTTAGCTCTTTAGTTTTTCTGGTCACCTGGGTACTATAAATTGCTCTAAATCCAAGCCAGAGTAGACTTTTGTTTGGAAGTCTTCTAATTCTTGCTCCATTAATATCTTGATTTCTGTATCAATAGGAATGAGTAGACATGCCATAGAGAAGCAATGGCTCCAAGACTCTTGACCTTCTGGATTCAGTGTTACGCACTTCTGAAGAATTTCCTTCCCTCCACATCAGCATAGCCATGTATCTAGGAAGATATATTTTTATAATTTTTGAAGCATTTCTAGGTGTGCACACAAAGAGGGGTTTCTCTGTTCGTTTAGCCCACAGTATTTTAGAAATAGTAGTCCAGTTTACACCAAAAATTACCCATTTGTTTCTTTTTAAAATATAGTTTATATTGTTTCCCTTAAAGACATTCCAGGGTATATAAAAGTATGAGTACTACTAATTGTTTGTCGATGTAATACAGTCATCCTAAGGCAGGTATGGTGTCTCCTATGTCATCAGGACCTAGGATCTTCCAAATCAAATTTCTATCCCACAGTTACCGGAGGTGTTGTTAACTTCAGATGGTTGCCCTTCAACCTGACCAAAGGGGACAACACAGAAGTGAGGCCTCCATTTTTTCAAGGAGACTTAGTGGATTTAAGACACACACACCACCTGTACATTGTGCCCTTGAGCAGAACACTGTCACATTGCGATGTTTATCTTCAAGGTGCAATAGAAAATAACAGCTTTATTCTAGATAATCATATGCTTGATGTCCACAGTTACAGATCCTATTACTGAAAAAGAATAAGTAGCAATCAGGTCTCTGGCAGTATAATCAGTAAGCACTCATTTGTGCACATGGAACACACTGATCCTGAACCCAAAAGAGCTAATTTCAAAGCTGTTTCAGGTTATTACACCTAACTTCAAGTCCATAATATATAGAAATGCTCATTTTTCTCTGCAAAGCCAAGATTTGGCTTCTGATTTTTATTTTACAAATAACTTTATTGAGGTTTAATTCACGTATTTTACTATAAACCTGTTTAAAGTATGCAGTCCAGTAGTACTTACATGACCACAGAGTCATGTATGCATCAACACAATCCATTTTTGTCATCACATAAAAAAGAAACTTCATGACCACTGGTAGCCATTTCTGTTTCTCTCCTCCTTCCTGTAATCATCCGCCATTTTTGGCCCCTGACATTCACTTGCCTATGTTGTCTTATTCACTGGCCTATTCTGTACAATTTTTGATGGTATTCCTTTCATCTAACATTAATTGTATACCCTTTAGCTAATGTCTTTCCATCCTCTGCTCCCCTCTGACCACTCCAGGCTCTGGTAACCACCATTTCAATTAGTTCAACTTTTTAAGGTTCCAGATTGGCGTGAGACCATGCAGTATCTCTCTTTCTGTGCCTGGCTCATTTCACTTAATATTTTCCAGATGCATCCATGGTTTTGCAAATGATGAGATTTTGTTTTCCTAATGTCTGAATAGTATGGAATTTACCAATTTTTAAAAATCCATTCATCTGTTGATAGACATTTTGGTTGATTCCACCTCTTGGACATTGTGAAAAGCTCCATAATAAACCTGGGAATGCAGACCTGTGTTTGACATACTGAGGTCAACCTCTTTTTTATATTTGCCTGGTAGAGGGATTGCAGATCATGTCATAGTTCTACTTTTAATTTATTGAGGAGTCACCATGCTGCTTTTCAAAAGGACTCTACAAATTTACATGCCTACCAGCAGTGTATAAGTGTCCTATTTTCTTCATGTTTCCATGACAGCACTTAGCTTTTGAGTTTTTGACAAGAGCCATTTTAACAGGTGTGACATGATAGCTCATTGTTTCTTTGATTTGCATTTTCTGATGATTAGTGGTGGTGTACATTTTCTATCTTTTTTTGAGAAATGCCTATATCTATTTCCTGTTTTAAGAGGGTAATTTTCTTTCTTTCTATTGATATTTTCTAGTCACATACACATTTTTTATAGTAACCCCTTATCAGATGTATAGCTTACAAACATTTTCTCCCATTCTGTAGCTTGTCTCTTCATTTGTTGATCATTTCCTTTGTTGTATGAAGTTTTTAGTGTGATATAATCAGAACAATGTCATGAAATATCCCCCCCTAGATTTTCTTCTAGTGGTTTCATAATTTAAATCTTAATCCACTATGGGTTGATCATTGTATATGGTGATAGATAATGGTCTGATTTTATTCTTTTGCCCACAGATATCCAGTTTTCCCAGCACAGTTGTCGAAAGGGATCATTTTCCTTTGAAAAGGTGTTCTTGTCACCTTTTAAAAATTATGGCATTATGTAAAAATGTGAATGTGTAACCAATGTGATTCTGCAATTTGTATTTGGGGTAAAAATGGGAGTTCATAATCCACTTGAATCAAATGTCTGATAGATGATATGTCATGAGCTTTGTAATGTTTTGAATAACCAATAAAAAAAGAAAATAAATAAATAATTAACAGTTATAAATACATAAATGTATCTCTTGACTCTGTACTGTTCCATTGGTCTCTGTGTAATGGTTTATGCTTGAACCCTGCTGTTTGCATTATTGTAGTTTTGTAACTTTTTTATTTCTGTCAGGTAGTATAATGCCTCTTTGTCCTCTTTACTCAAAATTGCTTTGGCTATCAAGTCCCCTTGTGGTTTCATGTGAATTTCAGAATCGCTTTTTCTAGATCTGTGAAGAATGTTACTGGTATTTTCATAGAGATAATATTGAATCTGTACATTCAGATAGTGTGAACATTCTAACAATATTTCTTCAAATTTGCAAGCCTGGGATATCTTTCCATATAATTGTGTTTTCTTCCGTTTCTTTCATCAGTATTTTACAGTTTTTATAGTACAGATTTTCACCTTCTTCATTAAATTTATTTCTGGGCATTTTATTTTTGTAGCTATTATAAAAGGTATTGTTTTCTTGGTTTCTTTCTCAGTTCAACATTTGTGTCTAGAAATGTGATTGATTTTTATATGTTGATCTTATATCCTTCAACTCTACTGAATTTATTAGTTCTAATTATTTTTGGTGGAATCTCTGAGGTTTTCTATATAAGATTATGTGGTCTTCAAACAGGGACAAGTTAATGTTCTGCTCATTTTGGATAATTTTTTGTTTTGTTTTGTTTATCTCTTACCTATTGTACTGGCAGGAACTTCCAGGCCTATGTTGAACAGAATAGGTGAAGTGGGCATCCAGATCTCAGAAAAAAGTCTTTCAACTTCTCTGGTCTTGGTAAGATGCTAGTTGTGGGTTTGTTATAAATGGTGCTTTATTATGTTGAGGTGCTTTCTTTTAAGTGCTTCTGATAACCTCATTATGTTCAAATAGTGTGAAAACATCAAAATAATCCTTAAAAATTTTTGAGTAAAAACAAGTAGCAGATTTCTGGCCAGTATCAAGAGTGACCCCTCCTTGATGACATCAGTGAGAATCATTTCCTTTGCTGGTAGCAGAGCAAGTTTTGAGTGTGTCCAGCTGGCAGTCTCCGGTCTTCTCTTAGGGTAAGAATTGTTTCTTCAGCTGAAGTCCCTGCTTGCCCATTCCTGTTCTCTGCCTCCATGGCCCTATGTGGGTGGGTACCACCATAAAGGATGCCTTTCTTGGAGTGTCCAGATATTTCATGTCCAGCATCTATCTGGTAAAAAATTGGGAGCCCCAGAGTTTGCTTTTAAATAATGAATCTTCACAAACTTTTGTAGGGTTGTTTTTTTTTTCCTCACTTAAATTCTCTTCCAGGAGATTTATAGTGTAAGAAATCAGAGCTGAATTTTTTTGTCTAGTTAGTTTTTAAGCCTGAAGTCTAATCGTAAACACACTGACTCCTGAGTTCTCCACAATTCATTTTCTTTCTCCTCTAAGAAGCTATATTGTGAACTTCCAACACAGTCATCTTGGGTAAAAAGACAGTCCTGACTCTGTCTTTGCCTCTAGGAGTCTCATGTGAGGAGAGACTACACTAACTACAACCTTGCAGGGTGCCTGCTGTTAGGGCCCCAAGGGCAGAGCTGCTCCTGGGAAGGGTGGAGCAAAGAAGAATATTATCTGCAGCTCTGTTCCCTTGAGCTCCCTGGAATTGCAGATATCACATTCACTTCATTACTCCAGACAGAACATGGTTATATGGCTACACTTGCTTCTAACAGAGCCAATAACATGTTGCCCTTATTCCTGGTAACCATGTGCCAAAAGGAAAATCAGGGTTTACACTATTAAATGAGTTAAGAGAAAAGATATTCAATTGGCAATGTCTGACACAGGATGCTCTCTCTGTCTCTGGCGAAGAGCTTAGGTTATAGAATCACTGCCTGCATTCAAATCCTGGATCTGTTGCCTTTTATAATCTCTGGAAGGTTTGCATGAAATAAGGGTAATAGGATTATTGCCTCCATCCCAGGGTTGTCATGTAGATAAATTAAAGTAGCATCTAGCAGTGTCGGAACCATGTGCAGAGTTCTGTAAGCATCAGTGCTGACTATGAGAAACGACGACGCTTATAACTATCGTGGTACGATCTCCCCCATGACTTTTAGATTTCACCTTAAATTTACAGTGGAATGAGGCCAAAGACCACATTTCCAGTCGATTTTCTGTCTACGTATCTTCACTATCTACCGGGTTCCTGGCACTTCTCGGGCCCGAGGTGGAAGCAGTAAAGGAGATGAAAATAAGCCTTGCTCCTCTCCACGGGCTTCTGCCTGGGGTTTCACGTCTCCTTTTCCCACGTGGAACCCCCAGTCCTCTGGATGGACACAGTCACTGAGAATTTTTAATCGGCTGGTGTGGTTTCTCTTAGAGCTTCACCTGCAGCCACAGCCTACCTGTAGTAAAGAGGCTAGGCCCCCAAGGATGAACTGGCAGTTCACCTGAATCTCCACCCATTTTATATTATGGGCTTTTAATCCTTTGCCTGGACTTTAACAGATGTCCACAGGTAAAGATGCAGGTTGGTGCTCACCTTGTGGATTCCTCAGGAGCTCTGGGGTAGGTGTGCTCATCACCCCCTGTCCCTGCAAGAACTCTGCCTCAGGAAACTCAAAGCCCATGGTGAGCCAAGGCCTGGAAGACAACGCCCAGCCCAGAGCCCTCAGCCTTGCCTTCACCATGGAACCTCCTGAGATTATGGGAGGGGTATTCTGCCAGTCTTTACCTTCTTTAACTTTGAATTTTAGACCTCGCCCCACATCCTCTCAGAATTCTAATTAGAATCACAGAGGCAAGACCTGAGGCACACTATGCACACAGGGCTCAGTGGAGTTGACTTGCATTCTCAGATACAAACCTTAACGCAGCAGATCTGACTGTTCATCTTACCTGATGTCCTTCTTGGAACATCTTTAGCACATTTATTTGGGTGATTACTATTATGAAGAAAGCTCAACTAGACTTATTTACATGATATGTGTCACTTCTAGGTAACACTAACACCCCGTACAGCTATTATATCCAAATGATACTTTGTGAAAGGATGCCTTAAAATATTGACCATATTATATTTATGTTATCAAATTTATAACTTAGACGTATGCCACTCCAAGACCTCCACCTGCACCTGTGCAGCTCCTGGCTACACACCAGCTCCCCATCAACCAACAGGGGGGTCCTCAGGCTGCCTCCATCTTGGGACACAGCTACTACTGCCATACTTCCCACCGTGTGGTAATCTGCACTTGGGAACACTGTTCAGGGTCTGAGACAGTCACCCATCGCACACCACATGCTGTATCTCCTAATGCACCATACAATGCCCACCCTTGCAGCCTCATCTCTGAAAGTGGTTTCCTCCATCCTGGGACACCTTTGGTGCCATCTTGGGTTACTAACCTCTGCTGCTTCCATCGCCATCTTTAGGTGTGGCAACTCCCATCTCAGGACACCAGCTGGGGCCTAGAAGCAATATCAAGGTACCTATAGATCCCTACCCTCTTCCACCAATAGCCACTAACCCGGCACAGCACCTGCAGCTATTGGCCAGGCTGTAGCTCTCAAAGCTAGCCCCTGATCTTCCCAATTCAGAACAGCTCTCCGCACAGGTCTCAGAGTTCAGCCTACATGACCTGCAGAGAGAGAGTTTCCTGATTGAGAAGTAGAAAGGGAGGGCATGTGAGAGCTACAGTTTAGAGCCCAAATTAGAGACCAGAAATTGTGAACTCTACAGGTGATAAAGGGGCTAAGACCAGGTGCCCACATCACATGAGTGGACCCCAAAGGAGATCCTTGGGGTGCAGTATTCTAATGGGGACAGCAAGTAGCTCCAAGAGTTCTGTCTCCAAGACCAACCCTTCCACCCTAATAATCTTCACCACCCTGTGGGTGTGGAGATACCAGCAAACAACTGACAATCTACCTACTGGATGAGAAGGGAAGCAGGAAAGATACTGAACTCCAACAGAAACAATCAGTCAATTTTCTTTGAGATTTTTTGTTTTGTTTTGTTTTCTCCTCTATCCTTTCCTACCCGCGCATGCCTGACATTTGTGAAACCAAGTACTTTCCATGCATCCAGCTACTGAGGACTGGATTTCTGAATAGTATATTACAGGTTTTTTGTATATTATTTTACCTTTTATCAATATATTTTTTCTTTTTCTTATTAATTTCTTTGTTTGTATGTATGTTTTTTATACTCTCTCATCTATTCTCTTTTCACTTTTCTATCCCCTAAGAGTATCTTTCTCTCTATTCTCCTACTACCAGCCAATTTCTTTTGATTCATCACACATACTTCTTGAGATCTAATACTTCTATGTCCTCACCTTCTACCTTCTTAACATCTCATCATACCCCCCAGTTCTCTCTTTGTCCATCTTTAGGAACTGCAGACTTTTCACAAACCTATTGTATGTACTGTAGATAAAAACTGAACACATCATTTCATCTATTGTGACAAAAATGTAAATGTCTCAATAGGAGCTGTTTGGTTTAAGGCTGCATATTTTTTGTATTGAGACTTGTTAATACTCATCTCCCCCCTACGGGAGAGAAATTGGAAACCTGCAGGGATACTTTTAAGTCTATAGAGTAGAAACACTGTGGATCCACAGTGCTAGAAGGGAAGACGCATGAACAACATGAAAAAAAAAAAAACAGCTAAGATACTATCTTGTCCCAAACAAGCTAAGATACTACACTATTAGAATTCATGGCCAGCACAGTAGATGAAATGTCAGAGAAGGAGTTCAGGAGGTACTTGATTAAAATGCTCTGTAAACTAAAGGATGGTATAAGAAAGTAAACACAGGAAACAAAAGATCACTTTGATAAACAGTTATGTGATCAAATACAGGAAGCAAAAGATTACTTCAATAAAGAGAGTCTGAAATTAAAAAAAAAACAGAGCTCCTTGAAATGAAGGGAAACAATTAACCAAATTAAAAACACAATAGAAAGCATCACCAATAAACAAGATCACTTGGAAGACAGAACCTCAGACAATAAAGATAAAATATATAATCTTGAAAATAAAGTTGACCAATCAGTTAAGATGGTAAGAAACCATGAACAGAACATTCAAGAATTATGGGATAATATCAAAAGGCCAAGTTTAAGAATTATTAGAATAGAAGAAGGCATAGAGATACAAACCAAAGGAATGAACAACCATCTATTCAATGAAATAATATCAGAAAATTTCTGAAACCTAAAGAATGAATTGGAAAATCAAATACAAGAGGCTTACAGGACACCAAATGTACAAAATTAAAACATACCTACACCAAGGCACATTATAATGAAAATACCTAGCATACAGAATGAGAGAATTTTAAAGGCTGCAAGAGAAAGGAAGCAGATCACATATAGGAGGAGACAAATTCACATCTCAGCAGATTTTTCAGCACAGACCCTCGAAGCCAGGAGGGCTTGGAATAACATATACCAAGCTCTGAAAGAAAAATGGATGTCAACCAAGAATTTTATATCCAGCCGAATAAGCTTTAGATTGGATGAAAAAATAAAAACCTTCCATGATAAACAAAAGTTGAAAGAATTTAAAACTAGAAAGTCTGCACTACAGAACATTCCCAGCAAAATATTCCATGAGGAGGAAATAAAAAATAACAATGAAAATCAGCAAAGGCAGGAACAACACTAAAGGAAAAGTCAATCAAAGGAGAAAACAAATCAAGTTAAAAACCACAAATAAACCAGAATTACTGGGAATGCAAACAATGCCTCAATAATAATCCTGAATGTTAATGGCCTAAACTCATCAATCAAAAAATTGGCAGATAGGATTAAATTTAAAAAAAGACCCAACAATGTGCTGACTCACCTCATAGGAAAAGACATCCACAGACTGAAGGTGAAAGGTTGGGAAAAAACATATCACTCACATGGGCCACGTAAACAAGCAGGGGTTTCCATCCTCATATCAGACAAAGTAGACTTCAAGCCAAAATTAGTCAAAAGGGATAAAGAAGGACATTTCATACTGCTTAAGGGAACCACACATCAGCAAGACATAACAATTGTAAATACATAGGCCCTAAGCAATAGAGCATCTATATACATTAAAAAAAAAAAAAACCTCTTCTTAATTTCAAGAATCAAATAGACCACAACACAATAGTATTGGGTGACATTAAGACACCTCTTTCACTACTAGATAGATCTTCCAAACAAAAACAAAGATACTATAGATCTCAATAATACAATCAATATTTCATTTATCAATGAGTGAATACACTTTCTCCTCAGCAGCACATGGATCCTTCTCCAAAATAGACCATATATTATGCCACAAAGCTACTCTTAGCAAATATAAAAAAATAGAGATACTACCCTGCATTTTATCAGATCATAATGGAATGAAATTAGAAGACAATGATAAAATAAATAATAGAAGCTACTCCAAGACCTGGAGACTAAATAACATTATATTGAATGAACAATGGACAGCAGAAGACATCACAGTGGAGATTAAAAAGTTCTTAGAGGTAAATGAGAACACTGATATGACATATCAAGATGTCTGGGACACTATGAAGGCAGTGCTAAGAGGAAAGTTCATTGCATTGAGATCATTCCTTAAAATTAGAAGAAGTCATCAAATAAATTATCTAACAATACACCTCAAAGCCCAGAAAAGGAAGAACAAATCAACACCTAAAGTAGTAGAAGACAGGAAATAATTAAAAATCAGAGCCGAAATCAATAATATTGAAGCAAAAGAAACAATTTAAAAATTTACAAAATGAGAAGTTGGTTTTTTGAAAAAAATTAATAAAATTGATAAACCTATGGCCTTGCTAATGAAGATAAAGAGAGAAAAAACTCAAATTACTAAAATTCGTGATGAAAAGGGGAATATCACAATGGACACTATCAAAATACAGAAGATAATTAGAAACTATTTTGAAAATTTATACTCCAATAAAATAGAAAATCTTAAAGACATCGACAAATTTCTAGAGTCATATGATCTACCCATACTGAATCAAGATGACATACACAATTTAAACAGATCAATTTCAAGCAATGAATAGAAGATGCCATCAAAAGCCTACCAACAAATAAAAACCCAGGACCAGACGGATTCACAACTGAGTTCTACAAGACCTGCAAAGAAGAACTAATACCAATACTCCCCAAATTATTCCATGAAATAGAAAAGGAGGGAACCCTTCCAAACTCATTCTATGAGGCCAATATTACTCTGATACCAAAACCAGACAAAGACACATCAAGGAAAGAAAAGTTCAGACCAATAGCTCTAATGAACGTAGATGCAAAAGTTCTCAATAAAATTCTGGCAAATTGAATACAAAAACTATTAAAAAGATAGTGCACCATGATCAAATGAGGGGTATAAGATTGGTCCAACATATGAAAATCAATAAATGTAATTCATCACATCAATAGACGTAAAGATCAGAATCACATGATCATCTCAATAGATACAGAAAAAACATTCAACAGAGTACGGAACACCTTCATGTTCAAAGCACTAGAAAAACTAGGGATAATAGGAACATACCTTAGCTATCTATGCTAAGCTCAATGCCAACATTATTTTAAATGGAGAAAAATTGCAATCTGCAACAAGACAGGGATGCCCTCTTTCACCATTTCTATTCAACGTAGTCCTAGAAACTTGAGCCAGAGCAATTAGACAAATGAAAGAAATTAAAGGGATATGAATAGGAAAAGAAGAAATCAAAGTATCATTATTTGCTGACAGCATAATTCTATACCTACAGGATCCAAAAAATTCCACCAGAAAACTTCTAGAACTAATGAATGAATTCAGCAAAGTGGCAGGATAGGATATAAAATCAACACCCATAAATCAAATGCATTTCTGTACATGAGTGACAAATCTTCTAAAAGAGAAATTAGGAAATCTACCCCATTTATAATAGCAAAAAATAAATAAAATAAAATACCGTGAATCTATCTAACAAAAGAGGTGAAAAACCTCTACAATGAAAATTACAGAACACTAAAGAAAGAAATTGAAGAGGACCTTATAAGATGGAAAGATCTCCCTTGCTTTTGGTTAGGCAGAATAATGTTGTCAAAAAGACCATACTACCAAGAGTTATACAGATTTCATGCAATTCCAGTCAAAATCCCAATGACATCCTTGTAGAAATAGAAGAAGCAATAATGAAATTAATTTGGAAAAATAAGAGACCCAGAATAACCAAAGCAATCCTTAACAAGAAGAGTGAAGCAGGAGGCATCACAATACCAGAACTTAAACTATACTACAGAGCTATAGTAAGAAAAATGTCATGGTATTGGCACCAAAACAGGCATGTAGACCAATGGTACAGAATAGAGGACACAGAGACAAACCCAAATAAATGCAATTATCTCATACTAGACCAAGGTACCAAAAACATACATTGGAGAATGGATAGCCTCTTGAACAAATGGTGCTGGGAAAACTGGAAATCCATATGCAGCCAAATGAAATTAAACCTCTGTCTCTCACCCTGCACAAAACTCAACTCAAAATGGATAAAGGACCTAAGAATTACTCCGGAGACTCTCATCTAATAGAAAATAAAGCAGACCCAAATCTACATCATGTCAGCTTAGGAACTGACTTCCTTAACAAGACTTCTGAAGTACCAGAAGTAAAATCAAGAATCAATAAATGGGATGGATTCAAACTAAAAAGTTTCTTCTAAGCAAAAGAAACAATTAATGAAGAGAGAGCCAACATAATGGGAGCAAATTTTTACCACACACACATCAGATAGAGCACCAATCTCCAGGATATATAAAGAACTCAAAAAACTTAATACCAATAAAACAAATAACCCAATCAATCAATGGGCTAAGGATGTGAGCAAATACTTCACAGAAAAAGATATACAATAGATCAACAAATTTATGAAAAAAATGTTCATCATCTCTAGCAATTAGAGAAATGCAAATCAAAACTAAGATTTCATCCCACTCCAGTCAGAATGGCAGTTATCAAAAAAATCAAGCAACAATAAATGTTGATGAGGATGTGGTGGGACTGCAAAATGTTACAACCATTTTGGAAAGCAGTATGGAGATTCATTAGAAAACTTGGAATGGAACCACCATTTGACCTAGCCATCCCACTCCTTGGTCCATACCCAAAGGACTTAAATCAGCATACTCTAGTGATGACAGTGATGCAGTCACATCAATGTTTATAGCAGCTTAATTCCCAATAGCTAATCTGTGGATCCAACCTAGATGCCCTTCAATAGATGAATGGATAAAAAAAACCTGTGGGATATATACACAATGGAGTATTACTCAGCATTAAGAGAGAATAAAATTATGTCATTTGCAAGTAAATGGATGAAGTTGGACAATATCATGCTAAGCAAAATAAGCCAATCCCCCCCCCAAAAAAAATGCCAAGTGTTTTCTCTGATAAGTGGATGCTGATCCATAATGGGCAGGGGCAAGGGAAGAAGGGAGGAATTTTGGATTAAGCAGAGGGGAGGGAGGGGGTGGAGGATTGGAGAGGGAGGGGAGGGGGAATGTGGGGAGGGGGAAGATGGTAAAATGATATGGATATTTTTACTCCTAAGTATGGGTATGAATGAACAGATGGTATAACTATATCATGTACAACCAGAGAAATGAAATTGTACTCCATTTGTGTAAAAAAAATAAAATAAAAAATATTTTAAAAAATTATAACTTAATTACAAAAAAGTATACCTAACCTCTAAAATATATATTTCATGAACCTTTTTCTCCTGATTCTAAGTCTATTTTTTAAATGTAAGTACTGTGTATTGATGGCATGATTTTGTATAATGATAAATTGTGCGATCTTTACTGATGCCTGCAACTCAAGTCTTATTGCCAAAGAAATATGAACCAGAATGAACTAGAGCAATGAAGTACATTTAACTCTTTATGTATCTAGGGATTGTTCCGTAATGCTGAATGGAAGAGATTTTTAAAAATGCATCTTGTTTTGACTTAGATTTTTTAAATTAAACAGATAACAAGAACTTGTAAATAACCACAATAATCCCTAGGATTATCAAAGTACTCATGGGCTACTTAGCAGTCCCAGGGGCAATGTTTACTTCTTTGACTCACCTGATAAATATGGATGATTTCTTCTTCCCTGTGAAAGAAAACCAAAATTAAAATGTTCACAGTATGTGCTTTTTAAGAACAGAGGAAGTCTGGAGTGAGGGAGGGAGGGAGGGGAGAGAAGACGAAGGCCACAGGGTGATTCAGAAGAAGACCTGCAGAACTGGGATGGAAGCTGAGGGGAGCAGCAGAGGCCCAGACTCTTCCTTAGGCCCCCAGGGTGTGTAGTTGGCTGTCAGAAGCAGCAGCCATCTAAGGACACAAAGAGGTGGCTGCCATATGAGCAGGAACTGTCAGAACGCATGTTGGTATAAAGTGCAGCACAGGTAGCCCATGTGCTTGCCACACTCATTTCCTTTCCCTTCTCAGCACGAAGCTGGTCACACTTGGCAGCCCCCTTTCGTAATTAGCCATGGCCATGTCACACATAAACCTCATGTGTCTGGCCTGGGAACATAGCCTTGGAGTCAACCAGCAAGGGCGGTTCTCTGGTGATTCTCTGTGCTTTCTCTCTTCCCCTATCTTTGGGCTGCTGGAAGACTCCAGGTCTTAAGATAAAGTGAATTTTAAAAAATAGACCAAATCTATACTTGCAAATGAAGGTATGGGCCAGAGCCCTTCCCATCTCTCACCAACGTTGGGAATTTATGCAAAAAGAAAGAAAGAAACTTCTGTAGGATGAAATCACTGAACTTTGTGGTAGATTTTGTGCAGTCAGCTGTGCCCGAATGAGAAGCTAAGTGCAGGGATGCGTGAGGCTCTCTTTCCTCTGGTTCCTGGGATGGTGAGCAGACCTCAGTGGTTGCTGGTGCAGTGGGAGGGAAATGGCCCAGAACTGACCTCGCCTCCTGCCCCAGTATGAATCGCTCCTCCACCCTCCCCTTCATTAGGTGGTGCCCAAGGAAATCCACAGACAGAACCTCCCTGGATTCACATGGTGTTTGACAGAGGAGAGCATTTGATGGCAAGAGATCCTCCCTTCAGATAGCGGCTCCTAGAAAGTTTGCAAGCAAAAGAGGTAACAGACAGCTGCTCCACAGTCAGCTCGGATGCAGTGATGAAATTGTTCCAGAAATTCTGCACAGGAGACACTGTATCCAACATAAAGCACCAGCTTATGTGGACCAGATAACAACACAAAGACAGCAGAGCACCGTGGACGTGTGTGTGTGTCTGTGTGTGTGTGTGTGTGTGTGTGTGTAGGCCTTTGTGCACACTTGCTATGGAACTTTCAAAGCAACAATACCCATCTTCTTTTTCTGTGAGTACAACTTGTGCACACTTGTACATACATTGAAGAAATGCTTCTCAAACCCCTCAGTGCAAAAAGTGTTGGCATTAATAATCATTTGAACGTGTGCCACATCAAAGAAAGAGCACCCTGGGTGTCTTCCCTGCTCCTCAGCACCCTGACCCTTATCAAACAAGATTTCCATTCCAGTTCCTTTTTAAGAACAGAGGAAGTCTGTGGACGAGCACCACATGCTCTCAGCCTTCTATACAGCTGACTCTAGGGTGGCCAGAAGAGTGTGCACTCTGCACCACATCAGCCCCAGCTCCTCCTTGATGGAGTAATACCAAACTGCTTGTGCTTCTCTGAAATATGCCACCTGTCTACAATTGTTAAGCTGGTATTTTTTCTACCTTCCATGTCCTGCTATTACTAATTGTCTATTAAGTTCTGCGTATCACATCAACTTTAAGTCTTTCCTAAAAGATGATACAACAAGAGGATAAATTTTCAACTATCTCAATATTATGAAGCATTTGCTCAATAAGCACCTGACAATGATGCTGCTATGCTGCCCTGGTCTCTCTCTCAGGACCCTTCCTGCTGCCTCTTCCATGGGCTTTATTGGCTCCTCCTTCTCTGGTGCATGGGTACTTGAACTCTGTACTGCCACACCTGCACACACTCTGGTAATGCTCATGACACCATTTGCTTGCTTGGATGTCATTCCCTACAGATTCTAAGATAACTGAGGTGGGTCTAAGCTTTATTGGTCTTTGCTCCTGTCTTATGTCTATTTCCTAATAAACACCTGAAGACAATTTGTGTTCTGAAGATCTGTTGGGAAGTATTTGCTAGAACGAGTTTCCTAGGGGACTGAGGGAACCAACTAGGGTGGAAGTTGTGAACCCTCCTGCAGGCTAGGCAGAAGCCTGCTCCATCCCTCAGAGCAATGGAGCTGGGATGACTTCAGAGTTGATCAAGTCAAGGACCTTATACCTCCCTTGGCTCAGGGCCATTCCCCGCAGGGGAACTCATCTGTGAGCTGCCCATAGCCCTTGCACTCAGCATTGGGGAAGTGCAAGTCTTGGGACCCACCAAGGTAAATCAGTGTTTGATGACTTAGTAACGTTGGGGCGGTCCTACAGCTTACCATATGATCTCTGTGCAGTGGCTGGTATGGTCTCATTTGGCACATCTCTCAACCATTTGTACAGTAGCACAGGGATACGAGTGTCCATCTTGATTCCCCTCAGGAATGAGGCAGCTGGCCAGGATCTATGCCAGGAAGCTGATTCAGCTGCATCTGGCCATGAAAGGCTTCCTCCATCTACCATGTTTGGCAAACTTTGGAGTATGTTCATCTCCTCTGTGTGCCTCTGTGTGGAAAAGGTTCAGAAGCCCAGGGACAATGCAAATAAGAGTAGAGGAAAGAGGATTCCCAAGGACTCTTCACGGTGTTAGACATTCATGGTTGTACTCACAGAAAAAGATGGGTGTTGTTCCTTTTAAAGTTCCACAGCAAGCAACGTCTCTAATTTCGGAGGCTGCAAGTCTTTACCAAGAATCAAAATGCAGGCCGCATCCAGCATCTTTTATCCACAGGCACCTTCATTTCTCCAAGTCAGCAGGCTGGAGTGAGGACCCATTCATTCTTCCTTTTCCAGAGCACAGGACAGATAGGACTCAGCCACGTTCATTTACATAATCCATAGATAAAACCAAAAAGAAATCCAAGGAGAGACTTCACTACAACTTAATATGTTTTCAAATGATTTCTGAAATCTATTCATTTAAACTGTATTAAAATAATTAAGTTACAGTTCAGAGAACATCCTTCACTGAAGACAACTCACAGAATACAAAGGCATCCTATATCTGCCTTCAATAATGACCAGCCCATTAACTGACTGTGTAATTAAATTACCACTTCTTGACCTTCTATAATATCTACCACCTCAATGTCCCTGTATTCAAAAGATATTTTTACAACTAAATTTTTTGAAAAGTGCAAGCTGCAATGTCTACTATTGAAACAGAATACAAATAGAGCACATTATTATACTTTCATTAGACTACTTTTTGACATCTGACTTTTAAAAGCAGGAGAGTAAAAGGCATTAAATTTGGCTCATAGCTGAATCAGCACAAATAAGAAGATTCGCTCCAAAATGATGTGGCTAGAAGAGGTTGCCTCCCAATTTCCTTCATAATTTACATTTTTATTAAAATGTGAGTATATTCAAACTTCTAGTGTTTAAGATATTAGGAAATGTTTTTAGGGGTTAAGGGAAGAACATATTTAAAATATTATAATATAGATCCTCAAGAAATGAATGTCATACCTGAAGTCATGAGAATTCATAAGGAAATGATACCACCTATGTGGTTCAAAATGTTATACTTCTTGAAAGGCAAAGAGCTAACACCACCTCTTGTAGATCAAGTTCTGCCAAGCAGGCTGATCAAATGTAGAGTTTGAAAGTCAGTTGTTAGAATTCAGGCATATTTGAACAGTGTTGGATAGTTAAAATCCATACATAGATAAGCAGAATATTTTCCTAAAGGGTAAGAGCCAGGAATAGAAATCTTGTGAGATCTGATTTGCTCATGGAAACAAGTATTTCTGTCTTCAAATCAACACGATAGGTTTGAGTATGTGTGTCTCAGCTCGATCTGACATAACAAAGCCCTACAGACTGGGTGGTATAGACAGCAGATACTTACTTCTTGTAGCCCTGGAGGGTGACATCTGAGATCCTGGGTTGGCACTGTGAGGCTCTTGGTGAGGGCCCTCCTCCCAGTCCAGACAGGTGCCTTCCCACTGTGTCCTCATTTGGTGGGGAGAGAGAGTGCCAGTCTCTTCCTTTATTTACAAGGAGATTATCCCAACATGGGGTATCTACCTCAACTAAACATAATGACCTCCAAAGACCCTGCCTCCTGATATTATCACGTTGGGGGTTAGGACTCAAACATATGAATTTGGGGAGGATGCAATTATTCAGCATGTATTAGTTAACCTTATATTACTACAACCAAATACCCGAGACAATTATCCTATAATGAGAAAATGTTTATTTAGCTCACAGTTTGGGAGGCTCAAAGGCCTGGTGCCTTCATTGGCTCAGTTCTGGTGAGGGTAGCAGATGGCAGTGGCAGAAGCACATGTCCTTGCAAGCTTTTACATCCTGAGTCAGGAAGTAGAGAGAAAGGCTTGGATGGGGCATCTAAGCACCTTGAAGGGCACACCCACAGTAACCTGAGGACCTCCTACTAGGCCCCACCTCTTTTTTAAAAAAATTATTTTAATCATGCATTTATGACAGCAGAATGCACTTTGATTCCTTGTACACAATTACAGCACAACTTATCATTTCTCTGGCTGTACACAATATAGCATCACACCATATGTGCAGTCATACATGTACCTAGGGTAATGATGTTCATCTCATTCCACCATCTTTCCTACCCCCAGTCCCCCTCTCCCCACCCCTTTGTTCCATCAAAGTTTCTTCATTTTCCCCATGTTTCCCCCATTATGGATATGTATCAGCATCCACTTATCAGAGAGAACATTTGGCCTTTGGTTTTTTGGAATTGGCTTACTTCACTTAGCATAATATTCTCCAACTCCATCCATTTACCTGAAAATGCTGAGTAATATTCTGTTGTGTATATTCATTCTTAAAAGTCCATGGAACTTCCCAATAGCTTCACCCAGGAGACCAAGGCTTTACATATGCACTTTTGGGATACACTCCCCATGTCCAAATCATAGAACAGGGGGAGGCAGTTGAAGATGAGTTAACAGCAAAAGAACTAAATAAGTTAATCCTGAACAATTAAAAATGAGGAAGAACAAAAAGCACACCATATATGAAGATTGACACCCAGAAAAAAAACAGAGAAGAGCATTTTTAAAGTAATGTAAGAATTATTTAAAATGATCACAGCAACATATGAAGGGGAGAAATCATACTGAAAGAACCAGCACTATGCACAAAAGAACAGGACGATTTGAAAGACTTAAAAATCTACATTTATTAAAAAACATTTTTCATTGAAAAAAAATCTACATAAAAATCTAGAAATTAATGCCTCAAAAACTGGGTTGAATGGCTAATTAAACACAGAAAAATAGAAAATTAGTGAAATTTGAGAGAGTGCTGAGAAGAATACCCAAGATTAGGGATAGGTAAAGTGGTACAAAATATCAGAAATTATGTAACACAGAAATATTTAGGATACAGCTTAGTGCATCATGACATTAATTTCTATGTAGCAAATTGAAAACAATTTAGAGAATAAATAATAGATTTCCAATAGCTTTTTACATACATACAAGGTAAATATACAAAATGCATAGTCATTCTTCATAGTAGCAAAGATTCAATTAGGCAATCTAACTTTTAAGAAGTAGAGTTTAGTTCAGGATAATGAAAAAGTTCTAGAAACAAACAATGGTGATGGTTGCAAACAATGTCAAGAACCATGTAGTTAAAAATGGTTAAAATAATCAATTTTGTATTATATGCATTTGGCCATATTAAAAATATAGAATTTATATGCTACAGAAACAGAAAAATGTTGAATGAAAAAATGTTCAAGAGCTTCATAAAGAAAGTTATAAACTTCTACTGAAATAAACAAATTAAAATACAAGTGTAGAATTAAATCTTGTTCATACATGGAAGAATTCAATATCTCACACGAATTTTCTTCACAATAAGATATAAATTAAATTTAATCCTGATAATCATCTTAGGAGTGTTTTACAATGACACAGAGATATTTTTCATAAACTTCAATTGAAGAACAAGTTATTAAGAATAGCAAAGTCAATTTTGAAGTTGATGCATAGGGAGTCTTTCTCTTATAAGATTTCTGTCCTGAAGATGCTCTTCCAAGCAAACTTAAAATCAAGGTCCAGTGACCCCAGGTAGAATCTGGAAGGTGTGGATGGTATTTCCAGCAAAGGAGGATATAAACTTGAGCAGTGTCCCCATCTCTGATCTCTCAAGGGTTCCAAAGAACACAAACAGGTTCCAAATAAAAGTCTCACCAGAGCGATCACTGCATCTGGAGCACCTACTGGCAACCCAGAACAGTTTACCAAGGAGGGGAGTTAAACACTTCAACTAGCAAGCAATGAGCTTGTTTCCTCCCCCCACCCCCACACCCCCACCCCCTTCCTTCACCTTCCACCCCCAACCCCTCCACCCAGGTCCCTTTCTTCCTTCCATCTTCTGGGAAAAAGAGTTGAATGCCTCAGATTTCATTCTGAGTAGGACACCTAAGAGATCCTGCCAGAGGCCAGCAGCTGGGAAAGTTAAGGCATTTATACCTTCATGGAGTCCAACTGCTCTCATGAGCTGCTTGCAAGGAATAATAATATACAGATGATACAGAATACTGAAAATCTCTATTTTAATATTTCCAAAATCACCCTTTAGATGGTCTGAGAAAGAGTTATTTATGCTAGTCATGTATTTGTCTAGGTTAAAAAATCAAAATTAGTCTCTCTACATCCACCATTCTATTTACTTAGTGTTATTTTAATTTTTTTTAAACCTTGTACAAGTAGGATTGCCAGAAGAATTTAACTGGTAAAAGTTAACAAACAAAAGGAGATTAAAGGTCAATGATATAGTCTATACATTATACATAAATGGTATGACTCAACTATTTTCTTGATATAAAACATTTTATGAGTTGTGACTATTTCCTGGATTAACTCCATAGTTATATCATTAGATTAGAAGTCATGATCACTATACTAATCTTATGCTTTGTCAGCATTTCTTACTGCTAAATTTTTAAGATAAAGAAAATTTTAGCTGTGAACAACTCTGTATATGATGCCATATAATAGTAAAGTCTCATTTATACTTAAGAGTTCCAAAAAGTTGGAAGTAACACCCACTTCTTCTAGATTTTTCTTATCATTGTCAGTTAGTGCTATATATTTGTTGATTTATTATTTTTTATTTGTAAGTGGAATACATATTACCTGACAATTTAGAATGTAGCAAATTTGACATAGATTTTTTTCTGGGTTTTTTTATTGCCATTCAAATTATGCATCACTAAATGTGTTTTTTTCTATATATCACATTTTATTTTCTAATTATTTCCTTGGAATTAATTTCAAGAGTGGCTGCACTACATCAGGGAGTATGACATTTCAAAGGTCTTGAACTGTATCAACAAATCGTAGTTTCATTTTTACTTAATATAAGTGAAGGATATTTTTCATGCGTGTTTTTGTTACTACCCAAGATACATAATTAACTCAGCTTTTCTCTCCATTACAGTAAATTATTTTTTCAAAGTGAAACTATGGTGACAGGTCCCCCCAAAAAACTACTTAAAATCCAAATTGCCTCCCCAAACCCTAAAGATAAAATAAAAATCCATCAGCATGGTGCTCAGCAGCCTGCATGATGTGATTTCTAGTCTAACAACCACTGAAACTCTCCTTGTTCACTACTGCTTAGGGACTCTGAAGTTCTTGCAGTTTCCTAAGTAGGTTATGCCCAATGTCTTTGGATCTTTGCACCTTTACTTGGAAATATCTTAGTTCTCCTGATAACACCTTTTAATTCAGAGATCTAAAGGGTCTAAAGGACCTTTGGGAAACCTTTTTCATATCCTAAATCTGGAAGAAGATTCCTCAATGTGTAGAATGTTCCTTTAAAATAGTTAACAGAGGTAAAAACTTAATAGTATTGTTCCTTCTAACTAAAAGGAAAGTAAGAAATAAGACTTCCTTTGAAATACCTCTAAAGAGGGTTTGTGACATGTCTACACGTTTGCTTTTACTGAAGGAAGGTATACTCTCCTCTTTAGAGATGGACTTGACCTGAGCATCACCCAAGGTCAAGCTAACTTCCAGCTCATTCTCTTATGGCATGCAACCAGACTTTGGAGGAAAAAGGTCATTGACATATCTGCAATGTTACTGTAATAAAAGGAATGACTGGAATGATCTGTGGATTAAAAATGATGACTCATTTAAATGTTAATTTGCATACTGTACATAAAATTTCTAAAGTCATCATAAATGATTAAATGTTTTAAAATCCCCCTCCCCAAATCATCCCCAAATTATTTTCATTTCATTAAAGTTATAGACCTGTCAAACATTTAAGATTATCCCTCCAATTTCTGTATGATGCTCCTGATATCAAGTATTTGAACAAACCATAATAGTCATATCCAGACACATTGATTTCAGCTGTGCCTCTGGGTGTTTCTAAATTCACCATTCTCCATCTCCAGGAGGGCAGGGTAACATTCCTGACTCTGCTGTTCTGCATTTTATTTGCACTTTACTCACATAGTTAATTTCCTTCTCTAATCCCCTCTTATAGATAGTGATTTATTTTCTTCTTTCTCCAATTAACCTCCTGGTAAACTCTAGGTCTCTAATAGTTTCTATCTTGTAGCCACTCCACTTAGCTTGCAACCATATCCTCTGTTTTTCCACCAGCTCCTCATGGCCCTCCCTCCCATTCTTCTCTCTGCCTCTTTAGAGTAATATAGGAGACATAAAGTGCTTGTTCAGCCCATGAAACTAGGACATCCATTTTTTGGTGGTCAATAATGAAAACAGCTGACTCTACAAGAAAAGTGTAAGAAACCACTCTGTGAACCCTTGCCACCCTCATTTACATTTATTGAAGATAACATATTATTTCATGCCATTTTCTTGAAGGAAAGGACACCAATTTTGACATTCCTGCATGTGTATGTATGTGTGCTTTGGGAACTGAACCCAGGGTCTTGTGCATGCTAGTCAAGTGCTGTACCACTAAGTTCCATCCTCAGTCTGACATTTCATTTTTTAGGTAACAGAACGGTTATATAAGCTATATAATAAATAATGATTTTTCTATAGATGAGAAGTCAGGGCACATAGATTTTTAAGAAAGATGCCCATTTTAACTCAGCTAAAATATAACCTATCTGGGATTCAAATCAGGGATATCTGGATTAGAATGTGGGTTCTTATCCACCTTGAACAGATGGCTCTTCACCATTAGACCATACAAACCAGCCTCTGCATTCCAGAGCCTGTTTTCTTCCATGATAGACTCTGAATGTGGCACGAACACCATTATCTCTTGCCTGAATGCCTGAGTGCGCCTCTTGAATAACTCTTCTCTTCTTTACAAACACAGAGCTGATAATTTTGTTGCCTTGTTTAAAACCCCTGAATACCTTCCAGTTATTCTTAGGATAAATTCCAATATCATTAATGTGTAGTATTATCTGTGAGCTGTCTCCAGCTCAAACATCCAAGCTCATCTTCTGCCATTCTCCCTGTTACTTAAAAATATGAGAACTCAAAAGCAAATCTCTGTCTGGTGAGCTCAAAATTTGAAAATATTTAGCAGTATTCCATACTACTAACCAAGTCCAGAAGCTAGGACAATATAAGTCAACCAGGTTGATTAAAATAATTTTCAGTATGGCTAAGGTTGTGTATTTAATTCCTGTGGAGGTTTCTCATAGAGAATATGCAACACAGTATTTGACAACACTATGGAATTAAATTTGACATTTGTGATGAGAGGAGTCATCTAAAATGACACAAAGTGTTTTCTACTGACTAGAAAGGTTCTAAGCATGTGAACTTGCATAGGATCAATATCAAAAGTAGTATTAGAATGAATAGTAGAGTTTTAGGATTTTTAAAGCCTAAATCTGATACTTTTTCTATCTATGGTATTTAAATTTGACTGCAAAAAGTTTGTGTGTGTTTGTGTGTGTGTATATGTATACTGTAAAGCTACAGGAATATTCAGAAAAGAATATTCTATAGAAAATGGCATTTAGAATACAATGTCATTCTTTTTTTAATATCCCACTACATTTTAAGTTTGTAATATTGTAAAAATCAGATTACTTTACTAGTACTCCAGATATTGCCACTGTAATACATCTCTACAATAATTATTGGGCTCAACAGATAACAGATAAATAACTCCATGTTTTCTTGTTATCTTGTTTTTTCTTACAAATATGGCATTTTTAGTTGCTAACTATCATTTCATTCTATCAAACCCACAATAAGTTACACAATCTATCTGTGACAATATCTAAAACTTAAAAAACTAACAGCACAAAATATTGGGAGAGATTTGGTATAACTTGTTCTCTTATGCACAGCTATAAGGTAAAAAGGCACAAGAACATTGGAAAACAGTTTGGAAATTTATGTAGTCTGTATGCTCTGGTCATTCTACTCCTAATGTGGCTTAAAAGAAAGCCTATGAGCTTACCAAACTCACATACAATATTCTGCCACCACAGTCGTGAATTCAGAAACTGGCAAGGGACGATGGAGGATTGAGAACAGACAAACACACAGAGAGAGAAAACTGGGACCAGATGGAGCACCGTCCTCTGCTGGCAGAACAGTGACCAGAGCTAGCTCAGCATGTTTATTATATAACTTTTATCAAAAAGTTATTTGTGGGAAAGTTTCTGCAAAGCAGGCCAACTGAAGGATGCAGCAATGGCAGAGATATTAGGGTTATCTTCTTATGCTCAGAATTCTCTATCCCTGGAAACTGCTGCCTGAGCTTAAGCTCTGTGCTTTGTGCAGTTTCCTCAGGCCAGGCTTCACTAGAGTACCGGGGCAATCTTGACCTGCACATTTGCACAGGAAGTTCCCAGCACAAACATAGCCATGAGGCAATCAGAGGCCATGATCTACACCACTGCTCTCCACATTCATTCCTCACAGGTAAAAACTGGAATCAATTCAAATGCCCATTGAGAGGTGAGTAGATAAAAAATTGTGGTACACCCATACAGCAAAATAGTACTTGGCAGTTTAAAAACATGGAAGGCTTATATAGACCGAAATATGGATGAATCCCCAAATAATCATACAGAGTGAAAGGAACCAGACAAAAATAGAAGGTACTATATGATTCCAACCATCAAAAATTTTAGGAAGCACTAATTTATGCATAGTGACATACAGCACATCAGTGGTAGCTGGAAAA
This sequence comes from Marmota monax, assembly GCF_021218885.2. NCBI lineage: Eukaryota > Metazoa > Chordata > Mammalia > Rodentia > Sciuridae > Marmota > Marmota monax. The sequence continues at coordinate 3,854,483 of NW_026695217.1, read as the reverse complement.
TGGGGGTGGATATGGGAGTGGGAAGAAAGGAGAAGTTACAAAGAGTGTGAGGAAACTTTAGGACGAATGGATATGTGAATTATCTTAACTATATCAATGGTTTTATACACACACATATGTATATATAAAAACTTAGCCAATTGTGTAATGTAAGTATACTATCACATTAATAGAAGAAAAAATAAATGTATCACTGGATCATAAAGAAGGGTCAATAATAATAAAATCATACCTACATAGTTAATGAACTCTCAACTAAGACATAACTCAATTCTGCACCAAAAGTAAAATAGTTTTAGCATATTATCTTGGGATAGTGATATCCATATGACCAAAGAACCCCTACCACTGCCTTGCTCCACATACAAAAGTTAATTTGAGATGGGTTATAGGTACAGACTCAAGTATCAGAACATATAGTTTTAAAAGAAAATGTAAGGATAATATTTTTGCAAACTTGGGATAAGTAAGCAAAGAAATTTTTCCTTTTGGATATGAAAACATTAATTCAAAGAACAAAACACAATTGATTAGACCTCATAAGAATTAAATGTTCTGTTCAACAAAAATGAAATTACAAAAATGAATGAGAAAGCCAAAGTCTAGCAAAGAACCTAATTTAGAAAATATGAGGAGGCACTAAACTACCTTTTAAAAATTAAACCAACTAAAACATATGTTAAGAGAATGGACAATTAAGAATGAGATGAACGATTAACCAAGAGCCCATGGAAATATTTTCAACTTAAATTGGTTTTGCAAAAAAAACAAAAATGAAAAAGATAATTAAGTACCAGTTTATGCTCCATAAAGGTACTAAAATCAAAATGATTAAGGATTCCCATTTTTGACAAAGAGGCAGAATGATATGAATATGCATACATTGCTGAGAGTGTGGAAAGTTGTATAAACACTGTGAAATATTTTGGTAGTTTCTTTTAAAGTTAAATATACACCTATCCTATGTTTCAGTAATTCTTCTGTTAGTATTTGGCCAAGGGAAATAAAAACACATTTTCCAAAATAACTTTAAAATTATGGTCCTAGAGAGCTTCTTCAGAGTATAGTAGTAATTACTTATCTGACACTATAAAGAAAAAATTGAGACAATCAACTTAAAAAGATAAAAGGACTTCAGAGTTTGAGATTTTCACTGGGCCTCTGGCCAGCAAGGACATCACAGCTGCAGTGTGTGGTAAAGCAAAACTCTCACCTCAGGAGTTAGGAAGCAGAGCAGACCAGAAGTTACAAAGGGCATGATAATAAAACTAAACCTAAAATCTATACTATAAAAGAGATGATAAAGACAGGTGCCTGTGCTATAGCCAAATTCATATGTTCATTGTTGATTTATTATCATATGAACATTATCTAAATCCTTAAAGGAATTCTAGGGAACATTCTGACTTAAAATGGTTTTCTTTTTCTCTTTTTCTCCCTATTATTAATTATAGCTCACAGAAGGAGGAGGTACAGGAAAACTTTTCTTTTTTCTTTTTTAATTTAAGAAGTCAGAGATGTCTTAGGGCATAAGAAGAAAATAAATGATAAATTGAATCTCATAAAACATAAAAATGTCTGGTTTTTCAAAAGAAAAAAGTGAAAAGGCATTCTACCAATGAGAGAAAAATATTCCAATACAGAGATCCGAGAAAGGACTTGTATCCAGCATGTATAATATCTACAACTTAATAAGGCAGAGAGGTCATTTAAGTCAGCAAGACATCATCCAGCACTTCTCCAGAAATTTCTGAGCTCACAGGGAGTCACCTGAGTGGACCTTAGGACACAGAAGAGTACACAGTACATGATTCCATTAGAATATAATTCTGGAAAAGCAAAGCTGACTCACATGGCAGAAAGCAGCCTACTGCTGCCTGGGGTCAGGGCTGGACAGGCTCCTCAATTTTAAAGGAGACAAAGAACATGAAGGTACTAAGAGGCCAGTGGAAATGTTCTCCTTCTTGATTTTGAGTATGTGAGGCATGGGGAGAGAGGGGTGTAACATGGTATCTATGAAACTGGCTAAGCAAGCTCAAATTCCCTGTGTAGAACATGGAAACCACACCCCTAAATACACACACACACACACACACACACACACACACATACAGCCTATGAAGTGCCACATTGGCCCTCCAGGACTGTCAGAAGGAACTCTGAATGCCCACTTTCTTACCATCTGTTCTGGTTTGGGTATGAGGTGTCCCCCCCAAAGCTCCTGTGTTAATGCAGGAGTATTCCGAGCTAAAGTGACTGAACTGTGAGCTGTTACCTAATCAGTTCATCCTGGTTTGAATGACTGGGTAGTATTTGTAGGCCAGGGGGTGAGGCTAGAGGAGGTGGGTCACTGGGGTGTGCCCTGGAATGGTGCATCCTCCCTGTGACCCCTTTCCCTGCTCTGTTTCCTGATCCTGCCATGAGCTGAACTGCTGTCCTTCACTGGGCTCTTCCTGCATGAGGTTCTGCCTCACCTCAGGTCTAGAGCAATGGAGTCAGCCATCTATGGACTGAGACCTCTGAAACCCTCAGCCCCAATGAACATTCCCTGATCCAAGTAGTTTTAGTCAGTTGTTTTGTTCACAGCAACAGAAAAAAAAAGCTGAATAAAACACCATCCCATTCACAAGGGGCACTTCCCTCTCCTTCAATATAAATCCCCCCACTGCCTACTGATGGGGAGGCAGATGCAATTTTATCTCCTGACTCCCAATAAAAGCATTTTCTTTTTGCCAAAGCCCAGTGCCACAGTATTGCATTCTGTGTGCATGGACAGTGAGCTCTTGCTCATCATCACAGACATTTGTAAAAACTCATTGACATGTGCTCTTAAGGTTATTTCATGTACATCACTACACACTAGAAAAGTTAATTTTTAAATGTTATGCCTCTTTTATTGTGTGTAAACCATACCTCAATAAAAGTATACAGAAGATTACGGTAAAATATAATAATAGGGGGAAAATAGTGGGAATGGTGTCCTGACGGTTCCTCAATAATTCAGATACTGTTCATAACTTAATAAATGAACAGTAAGCAAATCATTCTGGCCATAGGTCAGGTGGCTATCCGTCTGTTCTCCCAGGTTTGAAATGTCATGTATTCAAGTGGGCTACTTGTGTATCCCAGCACATTTTAAATTCATCAAAACAGCCACACTCAGGAGCTTGTGTTGACATCCAATGGACCTGTATTTGTGCCTTTGCTCTGGGGAATGTTTTTCAGTTTTTCCAATGGAATTCCATTTGCATTTGCAATATGTAAGAATGATAAGGGGAAAGTACTAATCTACCCATCCCCAAACTCTCCCTGCCAACAATAGACATCAATCTCTGGCTGGATAAAAAAAAAAAAAAAATTCCTCATTTGAAAAATACATATGGAACATCTATTGAGTTTCTGACATAGTACTTGTAGGATTGCTGACTATGGGATTAGTCTAATGTGGTTTTATGGAAATAAATGCACAGGGAACTGAAAGACATAATCTCTTTTAAAATGAAAGACATTCTTGATGATTCTCCAGGTTCTCTGATTTAATGTAATCAATCTGGATTTTGACTGTCTAAGGATTTAGCTCTTGCCACACTATATTTTGTTAAAAATACTGTAGGCAGTTTGACATTTGCATTTGAAAAGAAGCTGTCAACACTGTAACCCTAAAGGATACTTTATGTGTAATTTCAGGAATTATGGAAAGGCTATGAAGAGAGAAATTCAGGGAAAAAAAGAAACTTTCACTGTGTCTTTCTCACTCCCAAGACTATATTTTCATACTGCCAGTTAGTTTCCAATACTTAAAACTAAATCCAGTATAATAATTTGCCTTGAGGTCTTATTGTGTATTCAGAGAAATAAATCATCAAACTGTTAGGTCTAAGAAATTCATTTTTTCAGAAAAATAGGCAAAAGGACCAATGTAATATTATTAAAAATCTGGAAATAAATAAAGTTTGTATGAGAATTTAGTGTAGGATCAAAATAATAGTGATCAAATATAGATCATTTAATAAATGATTGGATATTCTTATAGAAAAAGATGAATTTGATCTCTGTCCCATACTTTGCATCAAATGGATTAAATTATTTCTGAATGAATGCAAGATTTAAGCCCAGAAATAGCAGCATCAAAACTCTGGATGATGTGAAAGTTTCCGTTATTATGGGGTTTTGGGGAAAGCCTTCCTAACTATGAATTATGATATAGAACAATAGAGAAAAGATTGAATATTAACTAAATTAATAAACAGCAATAATAAAAACTTTAAAAGTCAATTTCAGCTAAATAAATGTAAATATAAAGTGTCAAGAAAAATTGCAATGATATCAGATGGAAATAAATATATGAGTTCAAAGTTGCTGACTTTTTGGAGAGACTGTAGTGAACTGGGCACTTTCTTACAATGCTGATTTGGAAAACAGCCCTCTTGGAAGAAATGTTTATTCACATTTTCCAAAACAACAAAGAAATATTTCTTGACTTGGAAATACCACATATGGTAATTTATTTTACATATAGATGCACACCACCAAATAATTTTTGCATACTTATTGAAAAATTGTCAGTGATTGCAAAAGATTAAGGGGGAAACTTAAATATCCATCAGTAAGTTTTCACCTTACATAGTGGCACATGCTTATAAATCCCAGAGGCTCCAGAGGCACAGGCAAGAGGATGGAAAGTTCGAGATCAGCCTCAACAATTTAGGGAGACCCTGTCTTAAAATAAAAAAAATAAAAAGGGCTGAGAATGAACTGCTCTGGGTTCAATCCCTGGCACCAAAAAAAACGAACAGACAAACAAACAAACTATAGTTACTTAAAGTAATCAAAATTAAAGAAAAATATACTCCTGTGCTTATTCATAATGATGTATGGAATTATAAAAATAAAGGAAGACACTGAAAATAAAGAGCTCCAAATATATATTCAATACAAAAAGCAGACTTTTATCTCATGTGTAAGTATGAGATCTGCATTCACATTTGCTTTTATACTTAAAAAGAAGCTCTAGATACATAGGGAAGAATTCAAGACTAGAAGTGATGTGGTTAAGTATAGAGGCTGAGGAGGTGGGAACAAGGCTCAAGGATGAGCTAGAAAACTACACTAATTTCCTTTCATTATCAAATTGGCATGAATGAGAGGTGACCTTTCCTTGCACGGGACACCCAGGACCTTCCTTCTCCCTTAGGATGCCCCAACACCTTGGCATCCCTGTTCCAGACTCTGGCGGGGAGAACCTTGTCCCTGGACCACATAGAGCAAGAGCATGGCTGCAGCTTCTGCATCCTGACCTTCAGCCCTGATTTTGAATCTCTAGAAAGCATCACCAATTTGCAGAGTGGGTGAGAAATAGTCAGAGCCACAGTGCTGCACCTGTGCAAAACTCCCTGGGGCCAAGTGATGGTCAAGGGGGACAGAGCAGCAGTGTCCACAACTCCACCCAGCCCCACCATCCCCAGCCTGCTGGACTTCATAAGTCAAGGGATTCAGGCTGGCCTCCTGGTCTCCTTGCTGCCCAGTTCTTTCTGAAGACTTATTTCTGCTACAACAAGGCCATGGGTGTCTTTCATTAGCCACATATAGTTACTGTGATATTATGAGTTTCTTTTCTTTCATTTTGCTCTATTTTACACTGGGCTGCACGTTCCCCCAGGCCAAGGAGTTAGTCTTGTTCAATATCTGAGCATCTGGCCCTTGCCTCTGCCTTGGGTGATCACTGAGGAAACCCATGGAGTCCATGACTTGGAGATCAGGATGGAAACTGGTTTCTATCCATTGATCAAAATGTTTCATAATAATAAAGAGCTTCCAAAACCTGTGCTCTGAATTTGTACACATTTCTTATGTCAGTTGATTTGCCCATATTCCCAATCTCTAATAATTTTTTTTTACTTTTTCCACATTTTTATTGGTATGATAGTTGTATATAGTAGATTTGTTACATACTTGTATATGTACACATTATCACAATATAAATTGGCTGATCTCTCCCCAGGACTTCACCCCTTCCTCTCTCCTACCCCTTGGTCCCTTTTCTCTACTGATCTTTTACTGTTTATCAAAATTAAAGATGCTTTCAAGTAAACAAAAGTATTAATGAGGTTAAATGTGATATTTCAACAAATGCATACAGCATAGCATGCAGTAATCAAATCTAGCCTCTATTCAACCTCACACTCCCTCCACCTCTTAAACCATTGTATATTCGGATTGGCTCTCTATTTTTAACCTCTATTTTGAGATAATATGCACTACATGTCTTCTGTGTTTGGATGGAGACGGAACATTAAGTAAAATAAGCCATTTTTTGACAAGATTTCAGTAACCAGATGACCTAAGGGACTCCAAAAACTCAAGTAATCAAGTTAAAAAATAATAGACACTTCTCAAAATGCAAAATACAAATAGGGAAAAAATATTAAAGGCTCAGTATCATTAGTCATCAGGGAAGTGCAAATCAGAACTACTCTGAAGGCTAGAGTTGTGACTCGGTGGGAGTGCTTACCTCACACATGTGAGCCCTGGGTTCTATCCTCAGTGCCACAAAAATAGACTGTGTTCATATATAACTAAAAAAAAAATTCAAATATTTTTAAGCAGATATACAAAGGATATTTTTTAAATGCCCTAACTTTTTTTTATTGCTAACCATTAAAAAAAAGCCTGCTGCTGATAGAGATTAGAGTGATAGAGTTCTCTGTAAGACCCTCATACCACTGAGACTAGGGGAAAATGTCTTGTTGTGCTGTGACTTCAGTTGCTATAGTTGACTTTTTCCCCTTGTCATAAAATCCTATTCCCATTAAAGTAACATGAATCGGGAATCTTAACATGAGCAGCATGTGTGTGGTGCAATTATTCACAAGTCATTGCTTCACTTGCAGGAAAGTGGATGGAACTAGACCATTATGTTAAGTGAAATACTTCAAAGTCAGAAGGCTAAGGGTTGTAGGTTCTCATACACAAACTAGAGGAAAAAGGAAAAGGGGTGGGGGCAGGATGACATGAAAATCAAAATGAGATCAACAGAGGAAAAGGATCAAGGATGGGAGGCAGGGAGGAGGGGCAGTTCGGGGGAGTGATATTGGCCAAATTATATTCTGCATTCACCTAATTTTTATTACATTATTGTTGGGAATGTTGATGTGATTTGATCTAATAAAAATTTTTAACGATTTAAATTATTTAAAAAAATCATATAGACAAGATGCCAATTCTTTCTTCAGAATATAAAACAGCAGAGAATTTGTTTCCAAAAATATGTTTAATAGTAAAACAAGCAAGACTTTTCAGAAGTCACTTGTATCTATTAAAATGTTGTGAAATCATACGTTTTAAGTGACTCTAAGTTTTCAATGAGCACCGCTATAACCACTGGTCACTACATTTCTCATCCATAAAAGAAGAAAGTGAGCATAACTGCTGGTAGACAATATTTCATCCACTTAAACAAGAAATGTACCACCAAGGAAGTTTGTTGTTTAAATATTAATGTTTGCTTTATAACGGACAAGATGGTATAAGACCTTATCAAAATTTTATAGCTCAGAATCATGCTTACTGTGATAATATGAAGTCTAGAATATTACAGAAATAGATTTTTCTAATTCCCACAATATTAAATTATTTAAATAATATATTTTACATACCACTAATCATCTTCAACTAGCACACCACTGGGAAGTGAAAAACAAACATGAAATCTATTTGATTAAACCATTGAAACATCACAAAATTACATCTTTTCCCTCTTGACAGAGAATGTTTTCCTCTGTATTTCCCTATTCCATGTTTTCATTAAATACTCTCATGCCAGCAATATTGATGTGACAATTTGAACAACAGTCCCTAAGAGCACTCTAAATATACACTCCTTCACATAAGTTGCCTTTATCCATAACACTATAACATTTGTGCCTCACTAGAAAGCTTTCTAAAAGTACATATCACTCAAATATAACTTGAACTATAAAATTTCTTAATGTGACCTGTTAAAGCCATAAAATCACTTCTTGAAAGATCAGGTGAACTTTGCTCAAAGGCCTGCTGTCCTTTTTTAAAGACCTTCAAATATCTATGCATTACTGTCTCTAAAACCTTCTTCCCTATTATTTGCACACTAAATTATATTCAATTTTAATTGTTTTTATTTTTCACAATATCCTTCAAATAAATTGGCTTATTTTATAAATAAATCAGTGCTAAGACATTACGAACTCTACAAGACTCTCCACAAACCACTGTGTTAGAACTGTATCTCCAAAATCTCTAAATTGTTCATTCAAATTTTCCTACTAAGACATTGAGAACTATTTTTAGGTTCAAGTAATTGTAATATTACATCAAAATATCCTTCTCCTGACTCACATTGGTTTGACTCATTTGCTCCTATAGGAATTCCTGTGTATCGCGCATCCATTCTGGAACTCCTTAAAACTATCAGGGTCATTAAGTTTACAGTTGGTGGAGTTCTTTGGAACTTCTAAATATAGGATTATATCATCTATAAACAGTGATAACATGACTTCTTCTTTTTCTATTCTTATTCCTTTCATTTCCTTCTCTTGACTAATTTCTCTAAAATTTCTAACACTATATTAAATAGGAGTGGTGAGAGTGGATATCCTTGTCTTTCCAGATTTTAAGGGAAGTGTTTTCAGTTTTACCCCATTTACTAAGAGGTTGGCTTTGGGTTTTTCATATGTAGCCTTTGTGATGTTGAGGTAGGTTCCTTCTATTCCTAGTTTCTTCAGTGTTGTTGTTTTTTTGTTTTGTTTTGTTTTTGTTTTGTTTTTTAGGAATGGAGGTTAAATTTTGTCAAAAGTCTTCTCTGCATCTACTGAGATGACTAAGTGATCTTTTTACTTAATTCTATTTATGTATGAATTATATTTATTGATTTGTAGATATTAAACCATCCTTGCATCTCTGGGATAGAACCAACTTTGTCATCGTGTACAATCTTCTTAAGATGCTGTTGAGCACTATTTACTAGTATTTTATTAAGAATTCTTTCATCTAAGTTCATGAGGGACTTTGGTCTGTAGTTTTCTTTCCTTGATGTGTCCTTATCTAGTTTTGGTATGAGCATTTCATTGGCTTCATAGAATGAATTTGGATGTGTTTGATTCCTTTCTATTTCATGGAATAATTTGAGAAGCATTGGCATTAGTTCTTCTTTAAAGGTCTAATAAAATCTAGCTGGGAATCTAGCTGGCTCTGGGTTTTGTTTTTTGGAAGGCTTTTTATTACTGTATTTATTACTTTTTATTACTGCTTGCATCTCTTTACATGTTATTGTTCTGTATAGGTTTTCTATGTCTACTTGATTCAATTTTGGTAGATTGTATGCATTTCTTCTAGGTTTTCCAATTTATCAAAATATATGTTTTCAAAATAGTTCCTAATAATCAGGGGTATTTCTGTGGTGTCTGTGGTGATTCCTCCTTTTTATCTCTAACTTTAATAGTTCAAGTTTTCTTTTTCTTTCTGTTGGTTTGGCTAAGATCTTGTCAACTTTGTCTGTCTTTCTAAAGGAAAAAACTCTTTGTTTCCTTGATTCTTTGTATTTTTTATTCTCAATTTCATTAATTTAAGCTCTGATTTTATTTATTCCCTTTCTTCTACTGGTTGGAATTGATTCAATCTTCTTTTTTAAGGATCTTGAGATGCATAATTAGATTTGAGATAATTAAGTTATTATTATTCAGGCACTCATACCACTAACCTTCCTCTTAGAATTGCTTTCATAATGTCCCAGAGATTCTGATATTTGCATCATTATTCTCATTTGAGTCTAAGAATTTTTTAATTTCTACCCTGATTTTTTTCTAACACCCAGTCATCATTCAAAGTGTATTGTTTTATCTTGATGTGTTTGTATGGTTTCTGCAGGGTTTGGTTATATTGATTTCTAATTCCCATTATGATCTCATAAGATGCAGGAAATAATATCTTTTTTTTGTATTTGCTAAAAGTTTCTTTGTGGTTTAGGATATAGTCTATTTTGGATAAGGTTCCATGAGCTGCTGAGAAGAAAGTGTATTCAGATGCTGTTGAATAAAATTGTCTATAGATGTCTGTTAAGTCCATTGAATTTATAATATTTTTCAGGTATAAAGAATCTTTAATGAGTTTACGTCTAGATGACCTGTCTAATGGTGAAAGAGGTGTGTAGAAATCACCTAGTATTACTGTATTGGGGTCTATTTAAGGCTTCAATTTGAGTAGTGCCTCTTTTGTATAATTAGTTGCATTCATATTGGGGGCATAAACATTTGTTCTGTTGTATCTTCTTGTTGGAATGTTCCCTTTACTAGAATGACGTGACCTTCCTTTTCTCTTCTGAGCAATTTTGGTTTGAAGTCTACTTTGTCAGATATAAAAGTAGCTACTCCTGCTTATTTTCGGGCTCTATTCACTAAGTACATCAATTTTCATTCTTTTTCTTTTAGTGTATGTCTGTCTTTGACTGTTACATGAGTCTCTTGAAAACAACATATGATTAGATTTTGTTTTTTAATCCAAGATTATGTCTTTTAATTGGCAAGTTGAGACTATTTGCATTCAATGTTATTATAGAGATATTTATAACTTCCTGCCACTTTGATTTATTTATAATATAATGTTTAATTTATTCTTGTTTCTCAATTTCTTAGCTACTCTTTAAATGAGGTCTGTTTTTTTGTTGTGAACACTGGGATTTGTTTTCTACTTATTTAAGAACTGTGGTACAAGCTCAGTAGTCATGAATTCTTTTAGTTTCTTATAAAGATTTTTTATTTTTTCTTTGACTTTGAAGTATAGCTTTCCTGAATACAGCAATTTGGTTGACAGTTGTTTTTCTTTTGGACTTAGAACACATCATGCCACTCCTTCCTGGCATTTAGATTTTGAGAAATCAGAAGTAATTTTGATTGGCTTGCCTCTAAATATGACCTGAGATTTTTCTCTTGAGGCTTTTAAAATTCTATTCTTATTCTGTATATTAGGCATTTTAATCACAATGTGTTGTGGAGAGGTTCTTTTTTTTGATCTTCTCTACTGGGATTCTGAAGGCTTCCTGTCTCTGGATGTTTATTTAGTATATTCTAAAGGTTTGGAAAATTTTTTTATTATAAATTGTTTCCCTAAAGAAGTTTGCCTTTTCCATTTTCTTAACCTGGTCCTCACATCTCTCCTGCTATAATTTAGATGTGATGTCCCCCCAAATCTCACTTGTGAGACAATGAAAGAGAAATGACTGGGCTATATCCTTAACCTAATCAGTGAGTTATTCCCTGGGAATTAACTGAAGTGGTTGGGTGTGGCTGGAGGAGGTGGGAATTGGTAAGAGAGGTGTGTTCATCAACCATGATGTTCAGCCTCACCTCAAGCCCCAAGAAATCGAGCTGGCCTTCTAAGACCTCAGAAACTATGAGCCCTCAAATAAACGTTTTCCTCATGTAGTCGTTCTGGTAAGATCTTTAGTCACAGCAGCAAATGACTGACTGAAACACCTCTTCAATTGCTGTTTCTTAAGTCTGTTCTTTTAATGTTGTAACAGAATTCTTACATATTCTGATCATAGTTACCTATTTTCTTTTCTTTGATATTGTCTTAATATTCAAGGCTGGCCACATTGTCATCCAGCTCTCAGATTCTGTCTTCAGTATGGTTTACTCTCTTAGAAAGACTGTCAACTGAAAATTTTATTTGATTCATTGTGTCTTTCATTTCTAAGATTTCTGTTGGGTTCTTTTTCAATATCTGTATCTCCTTATTGAATTGGAGGAGAAATAATTGGGTTATATCCTTAACCTAAATAGTGAGTTAATCCATTAACTAAAGTGGTAGGGTGTGGCTGGAGGAGGTGAGAATTGGTTAGAGAGGTGTATTCATCAACCATGATGTTCAGCCTCACCTCAAGCCCCAAGAAATGAAGCTGGTATAGACTTTGCCCACCATCATGCAACCTGGGAGAATAAACTGAGTGGGGAAAATGTAATAAGTTAATTATCAAGCTCTATTGCAATTAATTTTACCAGTATCAAAAATTACAAAAGGAGATTGATAATGGCAGGTTTTAATGTAAGTAAATTATACCTCAGCATATCTATAAAACATTATGTATTTGCACTTAACATAAAATCTTCCTCACAAAAATTATATCTTAAGAAACAAATGTATAAATGTGGCATGCACCTATTTAACAAACACCTCATTTAATTGATGCAATGAAATAAACATAGAATTATAGTAACCAAATATGTTTGCCATTTTTATGCATCTGCCCTACCTCCTAAACTTTAATTGAAAAGAAAATGCCTCAGGTTATCAACTCTACTTTTTAGACATTATCACAGAGTTATACCTTTCTTCTGATAGAAAGTGCCCTAGCTTTTATTACTTAAAGTCAAGCAAAAGTGACATACACCCAATACCTAGCATTAATTGAGATCATTATATTGTGTAGTAAATTTTGCCTTTTTCATGTTTTATATTGATTTTCTTAGTTATTTTCATTCTTCTCAATGCTATAATTTTTTGTGGTTAATACCCTTTTTCATTACTTAGTCTTCGTTTCTGAGATGATTTTTTTAGTTCAGCCATGTTTCATTTCATGTTTTTCTTTATGTCTATTTCTATTAAAAATTTGATGAATTTCTAGCTCAAGGGTGTGTGTGTGTGTGTGTGTGTGTGTGTGTGTGTGTTGAGCACATTGCTAGGGACTGAACTGAGGGCCTTGTGCTGCCAGGAAGGCACTCAACCCCCATCTGCACCCCAGTGTGGCAAGTGTGGTTATCCACATGAACAAATGTAGCGTAATTTTCATGCAGATGACTGAATATATTTTCAAACCGTTATTGATTTTCAGTTCACCCATTTGTTCAGCAGTCTATGGAGTTCTATCAGTGAAAGGCTATTGAAGAAAGTTTTTTTTTCCTTCAATATGGAAGTCTAGTGTTTATATTTATGCTAAAACAGAAATTGTTGACCTATCACATCTGACACAATCATGGGCTAGAAGAACTCTCCCTTGTTAAAGAGAATTAGCTTCTGCTTGATTCTGTTTAATATCTTGATACATTCTGGCTGAAAGCAGAGAAAATAATCAAGCATACGCTGTAAGCCATTAAAGTCAATTTATATAATGGAGTCAGCTTTGAAAATGTAACTGCTATTGAAAATCTTGTAGATTTTATGTGATGTTAAAATGTTGAGATGTAATCAAACACGTTTCATAATTCTGCTTTGGTTTCACACTGTCGGGACAGTGTGAAATTTTGCATATAATTAAATCATTAATTAGAAAGAAGATTCACTTTCAACACTTTCACTAAAAGGTTCAAATTATGTTCTTTAATGTACCCTCCGATGTGTTACAGGTGAAGACAGCAACAGATCGCACCCTTGGAACAATACAAAGTGAGCAAAAGCACTCCTACCTCTATTTTATTTTCACGGCGGGGTTTTAAAAATGCTCTCATAGCCAAAGTACTCAAGAGTAGCATACGCCTGTTGTCACTGCTTCATCCCTGTCTTACCCCTCAGCTGACATAAGACAATGGAGGTGTGAGATAGTGATGCAAGGTTCTCAAATGATTCCATGTCTCCAGAACACAGTGGCCCCCAGGAGCATCCATCCTCCATCTCTGGGCAGTTTCCACCAAGGTCTCCTTCCTCTTTTACTCGACTTCCTTGATTTTCATGTCACCTATAATTCCAGTTTCATGTTTTCCATTCCTTTCTGTTTCCTCTCTTATCTCTGTGGCCTTTCCAAATTTTATTCCCCTCCTTATCCCCCACCCCAAAACTGAACATTAAAACCCAGCAGCTACCTAAGCCTTGATCTTCACTCTTCTCTGACTCTCACCTGTGCAAATTCTGCTCATCATTTAGAATTCACTGAACTCACTTCCTCAAAGGTACTTTTCCCTGGATCTTCAAACTGTGTTTCATGTTTTTCTCTGATAAATGTTTTCATTTGTCCAAAGGTAGTTCATTTGCCATGAGTATATCCTGCTGCTATGGATTCGTGAGGCCTGGAATATCTAATCTTTGTGATCTATCTCAGAGTCTCATGCATTTTTTTCTACATTGAATAAATGGATGCAGAGTCATACAAAAATGTAGACTGTATTAGGATCAGTAATGCAACATTCTTGCCCAATGGAACACAGAACTTCTTTTCCTGAATTTTCAAGAGGACACATAAATGCACTTTCTTTTCTTCTGCTGAATATTATTAATAAATTATTAAATATTGAAAATCAAAGTGAAAAAGGTAATAGAGCATATTGTAGATTTCATCTCAAATATCCGATTTCTGAGTAAAAATTTGTAGGCTTCTTCTATAACAAAAACTATCGAAAGCAAAGATTTTGTCCCAAGAAACCATTTTTATTTAATATTTTATTTAGTTGTTCTTATGTCCAGTTCATCCCATTTAATAATTTTACTGCTTGGAAATAATGAAAAACTTAAGACATTTAAGAAAAAAATAGAATCTATTAAAAGAAACTTGATCTTAATCCCTTCTTAAAGTTGAGAACAAATGTTTTCATAAGAATGATAGATTTGTTTAACTGTATTTCGTTCTTTGGCTTTAAAAGAGACTCTGATATTAACCTTTAAGGTCATTTGCCCTGAAATTTAGCATTCACAAGTTTTTTTTTAATGCAACTCTATTTTCAAAAGACCTCAAATACCAAGGTGAAAAATCATTTCCAAATTACATGAAAGCATTATTCACATGAATGGATTTAATCCAGATTCTGCCACAGTGGAGGGAATACATTATACTTAAAGGTAAACAGTGCCTTGTGCTAAGGAAGGGGATAGTAGGTAGATAACTCTACTCCCTGCTGGCCACATGCATGGAACCCCATACACCACTCTACAGCTTTTGAGACACCTGGCAGGTAACTGTGATCCTAAACTGGAGCTCTGATCCCTGAGAACAGCTCTGTGCTGATGGTGATCTTCCTTCCCCACCCCAAGCATTCAGTATCTGGATGGATTGCCATGAGACATCAGAACTTTCCACTTGGTTAGATAGCCTATTAAAAAAAGAAGAAAGTCACTCTGGAAACATTCCTGAGAGTGCATGTGCTTCAGACACTGCCCTGGCTGCACCCTCTGCACTACCCACTAGCTCCCACTTGCCCCAGCTGCCTCAGCCTGCTATCACCTTGCAGCTCAGCAATCCACACATCATACCCAAGGGCTACTGATACACAGCAGGGCAATAAAGGAAGCCAATGAGAGTCACTCTGCCTAAAACCAAGAAGCCAATGTCTTTTTAATAATATAAAAAACGTGTGCTGATCTCAAGTTTGAGTATGAGTCTCAACAACTCCAAGTTCATCCATCCCATTTAGATGAGAATTCTTTAAGGCAAATGGAGAAAATGTTTTAATTAAGGAATCTTTGGGAGAAGGAAGATGGCGGCGAGGGGAGTGCATTACCCCCGTGTGCTGCTTCACTGTGTGGGAGTATGACAAGTCAGGACGGCTAAAGGATATCTTGTTAGGAATTTCCAGCAATAGTGGGGTGTGCCGGAACCTGGAGGAAGGATTCCATCGCACGAGGATCGGCTACGGGGACTCAAACGCGAGAGGTTTGTCGCACGGAGGGTAACACTGCTTATTCAGCAAATCGCCCCGCGGCTAGAGTCTGCAACGCGCGCTGGGATAGAGACGCAGGGTTACAGTGCTGCAGTTTCTGCCAGCCGCGCAAGCACCGCACTCAGGGCTGAATTCTGGGTTCGAGACGGGGGAAGGAAGCGGTCCATCTCGGTTCTCCACACCGGTCAGACCACAGAGGAGGCCAGCAGCCACCATGTTGGTAAACTGACGTCACCTTCCCTGTTTTCGACTGACCGCAGCTCATTCAGCCATAGAACAGGTAATTTCAGGCTGCAATTCGCCTGCGGCTTGCAGACAGATTGCTAGGGTTCAGCGCCTGGGTGCTTCTTAGAATCTGATCTTATCGGAGCGAACACCCAGAGCGGGGCGGCCGAGTTCTGGCTCCCGGAACCGTCCCGGAACCGCCCTGGCTCAGGGCTGCGGAGCCTGCGGAGGCTGCTTCTTGGACCCTGCTACTATCAGAGCATACACCAAGCACTAAGCAGCCGAATTCCGGCTCCCGGAACTGAGCCCGCAGGGACTGCTTCTTGGAGCTTACACTTATAGGAGCTTACGCCGAGCACGGAGCGGCCGAGTTCCGGCTCCCGGAACTTCCCTGGCCCAGGGCTAGGAGCCCGCGGAAACTGCGTCTCGGTCCGGGTCCTGCTGAGGGCCGGTCAGGACTCACCCGTTGCTTTGGTTGCCCGGCAAGGGGAACGAAATGCTGCCATTCGCATAGGATACCAACATGGCAGAGATCTGATGTCAGCAGAAAGCGGCGGAGGAGAGATCTTCATCAATACCAGCGGTGACATAAGCAGTTGGTCTCCTGGTAGGGGGGGTGAGGCACAGTCACCCGAGTATCCTCAATTTGTCCTCGAGCCAGAGGGGAGGAGCCGGGCCGCCGCCAGCGCCCGGAGCAGGCCCAGCGGCTCGCCAGCGTGGTGACCGCGTGACCCCAATTGGAGAGGGGGCGGAGCGGAGCCGCCACCCACACCCGCCAGGTGGGCAGACCCGCGACCCAGTAGTACATGGGCGTGGTAGGAGGGGCAGGGCAGAGCCGCCCTTCGCGCTTGCAAGGTAAACAGACCTGTGACAGCCTGGTGGGTCAGGCCCAGTGGCCTGCCAGTGTGGTACACACGTCACCCCAACTGGAGTAGGGGCAGAGCAGATCCGTCTCCCACGCCCGGATCAGGCCCTGCCGGTGTGGTGGTCACGTGACCCCAATTGGAGTGGGGGCGGAGCGGAACCGCCACCCGTGCCCACAGGGTGAGTAGACCAGTGATCAACCTGCAGAGGCCCAGGGGTCCGCAGGCGTGGTAGGAGGGGCAGGGCAGATCCGCCGCCCGCGCCTCCAAGGTAGGCAGACCTACAACAGACCGGCGGATCAGGCCCAGGAGCCTGCCGGCGTGGTACAAACACCACCCTAATTGGAGTAGTGACAGAGCAGAGTCGCCTCCCGTGCCAGGAACAGGCCCAGCGTCCTGCAGGCGGGGTAGTCATGACACCCCAATTGGAGTAGGGGCAGAGCAGAGCCTCCACCAGTGCCCGAAAGGTGGGCAGATCTGCGACCGACCAGCAGGACAGGCCCAGTGGCCTGCTGGTACGACAGACACGTCACCCCATTTGGAGTAGGGGCAGAGTAGAGCTGCCGCCCGCGCCTGCAGGGTAGGCAAACCTGCAACCGACCGGCGGATCAGGCCCGGTGGCCTGCCGGCGTGGTACACTCGTCACCCCAATTGGAGTAGGGGCAGAACAGAGCCGCCGCCAGCTCCCAGAACAGGCCCAGTGACCTGCCGGCGTGGTAGCCACGACACCCCAATTGGAATAAGGAGAGAGCAGAGCCGCCGCCCGCACCTGCAGGAAAGATACGCAAGCAGTATGAAAAGACAAGGAAAGAAAGGACCACAAGCAATGCAGGTCAACGCAAATTTAGAAGAGGTAACAGCTGCAGCAGATGGAATGTCAGATAAAGAATTCAGGATATACATGCTTCAGATGATCTGGAGTATCAGGGAAGACATTAAACAGCAAAATCAGACAATGAAAGATCACTTCGACAACGAATTACGCAAACAAATCCAGGAAGCAAAGGATCAACTATACAGGGAGATAGAGGTTATAAAAAACAAGCAATCAGAAATCCTAGAAATGCAGGAAGCAATAAACCAACTTAAAAACTCAATGGAGAATACTACCAGCAGAGTAGAACACTTAGAAGATAGAACATCAGACAATGAAGACAAAGTATTTCAACTGGAAAAGAACATAGACAGCTCAGCAAGACTGTTAAGAAACCATGAGCAGAACATCCAAGAAATATGGGATAACATTAAGAGACCAAACTTAAGAGTCATTGGGATACAGGAAGGTACAGAGCTCCACACCAAAGGAATGAGCAGTCTATTCAATGAAATAACACAAGAAAACTTCCCAGACTTGAAGAATGAGACAGAATCCCAAATCCTAGAAGCCTACAGGACGCCGAATGTGCAAAATCATAAGAGATCCACACCTAGACACATTATAATGAAGATGCCCAACATACAGAATAAGGAGAGAATTTTAAAAGCTACAAGAGAAAGGAAGCAGATTACATTTAGGGGTAAGCCAATCAGGATAACAGCTGATCTTTCAACACAGACTCTGAAAGCTAGAAGATCCTGGAATAACATATTTCAAACACTGAAAGAAAATGGGTTCCAACCAAGAATTGTGTATCCAGTGAAATTAAGCTTCAGGATGGAGGATGAAATTAAAACCTTCCACGATAAACAAAAGTTTAAAGAATTCGCAGCTAGAAAACCATCTCTTCAAAACATCCTCGCCAAAGCATTACAGGAAGAGGAAATGGAAAATAACAATGAAAACCAACAGTGGGAGGTAGGACAGTAAAGGGGGGGGTAAATAATCAAAGAGGAAAACAAACAATGTTTAGTAACAGAAATAAACAAATATGGCTGGAAGAACAACCCATATCTCAATAATAACCCTAAATGTTAATGGCTTAAACTCACCAATTAAGAGACACAGGCTAGTAGAATGGATCACAAAACAAGACCCAACAATATGCTGCCTACAGGAGACGCATTTGATAGGAAAAGACATACATAGGCTGAAGGTGAAAGGTTGGGAAAAATCATATCACTCATATGGACTTCGGAAACAAGCAGGCGTGTCCATACTCATATCAAATAAAATAGATTTCAAGCCAAAGTTAATCAAAAGAGATATAGAGGGACACTACATACTGCTTAAGGGAACCATACACCAACAAGACATAACAATCATAAATATTTATGCCCCAAACAATGGTGCAGCTATGTTCTTCAAACAAACTCTTCTCAAGTTCAAGAGTCTAATAGACCACCACACCATAATCATGGGAGACTTCAACACACCTCTCTCGCCACTGGACAGATCTTCCAAACAAAAGTTGAATAAGGAAACTATAGAACTCAATAACACTATTAATAACCTAGACCTAATTGACATATATAGAGTATACCACCCAACATCAAGCAGTTACACTTTTTTCTCAGCAGCACATGGATCCTTCTCAAAAATAGATCATATATTATGTCACAGGGCAACTCTTAGACAATATAAAGGAGTAGAGATAATACCATGCATCTTATCTGATCATAATGGAATGAAACTGAAAATCAACGATAAAAGAAGGAAGGAAAAAGCATACATCACTTGGAGAATGAACAATAGGTTACTGAATGATCAATGGGTTATAGAAGACATCAAGGAGGAAATTAAAAAATTCTTAGAGATAAATGAAAACACAGACACAACATATCGGAATCTATGGGACACATTGAAAGCAGTTCTAAGAGGAAAATTCATTGCTTGGAGTTCATTCCTTAAAAAAAGAAAAAACCAACAAATAAATGATCTCATACTTCATCTCAAAATCCTTGAAAAAGAAGAGCAAAACAACAGCAAAAGAAGTAGAAGGCAAGAAATAATTAAAATCAGAGCTGAAATTAATGAAATCGAAACAAAAGAAACAATTGAAAAAATTGACAAAACTAAAAGTTTGTTCTTTGAAAAAATAAACAAAATCGACAGACCCTTAGAGATGCTAGCGAAGAGAAGAAGAGAGAGAACTCAAATTACTAGCATACGGGATGAAAAAGGCAATATCACAACAGACACTTCAGAAATACAGAAGATAATCAAAAACTATTTTGAATCCTTATACTCCAATAATTAGAAGATAGTGAAGGCATAGATAAATTTCTTAAGTCATATGATCTGCCCAGATTGAGTCAGGAGGATATAGAAAACCTAAACAGACCAATATCAATTGAGGAAATAGAAGAAACCATCAAAAGACTACCAACTAAGAAAAGCCCAGGTCCGGATGGGTATACAGCAGAATTTTACAAAACCTTTAAAGAAGAACTAATACCAATACTTTTCAAGCTACTTCAGGAAATAGAAAAGGAGGGAGAACTTCCAAATTCATTCTATGAGGCCAACATCACCCTGATACCTAAACCAGACAAAGACACTTCAAAGAAAGAAAACTACAGACCAATATCTCTAATGAACCTAGATGCAAAAATCCTCAATAAAATTCTGGCGAATCGGATACAAAAACATATCAAAAAAATTGTACACCATGATCAAGTAGGATTCATCCCTGGGATGCAGGGCTGGTTCAATATACGGAAATCAATAAATGTTATTCACCACATCAATAGACTTAAAAATAAGAACCATATGATCATCTCGATAGATGCGGAAAAAGCATTCGACAAAGTACAGCATCCCTTTATGTTCAAAACTCTAGAAAAACTAGGGATAACAGGAACATACCTCAATATTGTAAAAGCAATCTATGCTAAGCCTCAGGTTAGCATCATTCTGAATGGAGAAAAACTGAAGGCATTCCCTCTAAAATCTGGAACAAGACAGGGATGCCCTCTCTCTCCACTTCTCTTCAACATAGTTCTCGAAACACTGGCCAGAGCAATTAGACAGACGAAAGAAATTAAAGGCATCAAAATAGGAAAAGAAGAACTTAAATTATCACTATTTGCAGATGATATGATTCTATACCTAGCAGACCCAAAAGGCTCTCCAAAGAAACTATTAGAGCTAATAAATGAATTCAGCAAAGTGGCAGGATATAAAATCAACACGCATAAATCAAAGGCATTCCTGTATATCAGCGACAAATCCTCTGAAATGGAAATGAGGACAACCACTCCATTCAAAATATCTTCAAAAAAAAATAAAATACTTGGGAATCAACCTAACAAAAGAGGTGAAAGACTTATACAATGAAAACTACAGAACCCTAAAGAGAGAAATAGAAGAAGATTTTAGAAGATGGAAAAATATACCCTGTTCATGGATAGGCAGAACTAACATCATCAAAATGGCGATATTACCAAAAGTTCTCTATAGGTTTAATGCAATGCCAATCAAAATCCCAACGGCATTTCTTGTAGAAATAGAGAAAGCAATCATGAAATTCATATGGAAAAATAAAAGACCCAGAATAGCAAAAACAATGCTAAGCAAGAAGTGTGAATCAGGCGGTATAGCGATACCAGACTTCAAACTATACTACAGAGCAATAGTAACAAAAACAGCATGGTACTGGTACCAAAACAGGCGGGTGGACCAATGGTACAGAATAGAGGACACAGAAACCAATCCACAAAACTACAACTATCTTATATTTGATAAAGGGGCTAAAAGCATGCAATGGAGGAAGGATAGCATCTTCAACAAATGGTGCTGGGAAAACTGGAAATCCATATGCAACAAAATGAAACTGAATCCCTTTCTCTCGCCATGCACAAAAGTGAATTCAAAATGGATCAAGGAGCTTGATATCAAATCAGAGACGCGCCGTCTGATAGAAGAAAAAGTTGGCTACGATCTACAGTCGGTGGGGTCGGGCTCCAAATTCCTCAATAGGACACCCATAGCACAAAAGTTAATAACTAGAATCAACAAATGGGACTTACTCAAACTAAAAAGTTTTTTCTCAGCAAAAGAAACAATAAGAGAGGTAAATAGGGAGCCTACACCCTGGGAACAAACCTTTACTCCTCACACTTCAGATAGAGCCCTAATATCCAGAGTATACAAAGAACTCAAAAAATTAGACAATAAGAGAACAAACAACCCAATCAACAAATGGGCCAAGGACCTGAACAGACACTTCTCAGAGGAGGACATACATTCAATCAACAAGTACATGAAAAAATGCTCAACATCTCTAGCTGTCAGAGAAATGCAAATCAAAACCACCCTAAGATACCATCTCACTCCAGTAAGATTGGCAGCCATTAGGAAGTCAAACAACAACAAGTGCTGGCGAGGATGTGGGGAAAAGGGTACACTTGTACATTCCTGGTGGGACTGCAGATTGGTGCAGCCAATTTGGAAAGCAGTATGGAGATTTCTTGGAAAGCTGGGAATGGAGCCACCATTTGACCCAGCTATTCCCCTTCTTGGTCTATTCCCTAAAGACCTAAAAAGAGCATGCTACAGGGACACTGCTACATCGATGTTCATAGCAGCACAGTTCACAATAGCAAGACTGTGGAACCAACCTAGATGCCCTTCAATAGATGAATGGATTAAAAATATGTGGCATTTATACACAATGGAGTATTACTCTGCATTAAAAAATGACAAAATCATAGAATTTACAGGGAAATGGATGGCATTAGAGCAGATTATGCTAAGTGAAGCTAGCCAATCCCTAAAAAACAAATGCCAAATGTCTTCTTTGATATAAGGAGAGTAACTAAGAACAGAGTAGGGACGAAGAGCAGGAGAAGAAGATTAACATTTAACAGGGATGAGAGGTGGGAGGGAAAGGGAGAGAGAAGGGAAATTGCATGGTAATGGAAGGAGACCCTCAGGGTTATACAGTGGAGGGGGTAGAGAGAGAGGAGGGGAGGGGAGGGGAGAGGTGGGGAGGGGGGAGGGTGGAGGATGGGAAAGGCAGCGGAGCACAACAGACACTAGTATGGCAATTTGTAAATCAATGAATGTGTAACTGATGTGATTCTGCAATCTGTGTATGGGGTGAAGGTGGGAGTTCATAACCCACTTGAATCAAAGTGTGGAATATGATATGTCAAGAAATTTGTAATGTTTTGAACAACCCACAATAAAAAATAAAAAAAAAATAAGGAATCTTTGAAATCAAACTGCTGAATGAATAAGTGAACATTTCGACTTGAGCAAGGGTGTGGAGATGACCTGCTGCGTAACCGCCTTGGCCAGCTGATGGGCTGGTTTGTGGGGGATCATACAGGCCACAACCTTGCACCCTGCCAAGCTCCAGATACTTCTGAGCTGTGTGGGGACTTACACTCATGGGTGATGACGAAGAGGAAGAAGAGGACCAAGGACATTCAGGGGACTCTAGGACTGTCCTTCCAGCTCTGTTCCATCCTGCTACTAGATACGAGAGAGAACATTCAGAGAATAGACAGGTTTCCCTTCTGATGACTAAGCTAGCAACAGATTTGAGGACATAAATGATTTGATGATTTGCTGGTCCTAGGACCCATCCTCCATGATTATTTTCAAGACAGGCTTTCTAGGACCTCACTTTCCAATAAACAAGTGAGCTCTACCTTGCAGCCACACCTGGTCACAAAGCCTGGGGCCTCCAAGTGGATCCTGGATAACCTCATATAAATGATGCCATTCAGCATCTCCCCAGGGGAAAGCCCATTTCTCCTGAGACCTACTCAAGAAGCAGGGTTGGACTGGCAATGCCAACCTCTTTCGTGTTGCATAAAGGTAAAGATGCTCCTAGAAACATGATGTTGCAGGCACCAAAGCCCAGCTCTGTCATCTTCTCTTTGCTTGGAATAATGTGCTCTCCTTCCTCTGTGGTTCATGTTTCTTTTTTAAGGTAAAAAGAACCAGAGTCATATTTTCTAGAAATCATGTCAGATATTATCACTCCTGTTTTGAAGAGGAATAAATGAGTCTGAGAGCAATTAAGAAATCTATCTGTGACCACTGGTCAGAGCTGACCAGGTCTAGTTGATCTAATCCTTACTGTTGCTAGGAAATTATCATTGACTCTCAGGGAAAACATGGAAACAACTGGAAGGAAAAGACACATGCTCTTGTGATTGCAAGAGAATGTATCCGCTCAGCATGCCTTTCACCCAGAAAAGCCTGGAGTGTTTGTCAGAATCCAGGAACTAGATGAGGAACATGAGATCTCCCTTCCCTCCACTGTCAGGTAGCTGGAGAGACTACTCACCTGCTGATAACTGGGGAATGCATTTAATCTTCTCTTAATGAACAAAAAACAACCCTAGCTAATATTAGTACTTGCTGAGAGATGAACTTCCAAAAAAGACCTTTTAATTCTGATCAAGAAAAACAGGTTAAATACCCAGGTCAGCCTTCAGAGTGTGTTTCTTTTAAATTTGATGCTATTAATATTCCACTCATTTACCATCTGACCTCCTAAGATACTGTGCCTCAGAACTCTTAACAATATGTGTATTCAGAAAAGGAAAACAGTGCAGTTCTTCTGTGAGGCACATATTAAAATCTTTGGGAAGAGTATGGAATAGATACTCTATGTGAGCTGCATACTAGAAATAAAAACTACAGCATCTTATCTGAATAAATCAAAGAGAAGAAAGATAGAGGCCAATTGCAAGGGAGATGGGAGAAACACTGTTATCTCTTTCTGCATTTCTTTGCCAGTATAAAGGTTGAGAGAAAAATGAACTATGTCAGTCTATCATTCTAACTTAGAAGAAGATGAATCCTCACCCTCTAATGTCCCCATTTACAAAAGGATATAAAAAAATAGATGAAGCACAGCAGGTCAAATATTAGCAGCATGTACCACTTTGTTTTCAGATAAATTATATGCATACCTTCATGGTTTGATTTTAATTTTGAGGATACTTTATTAAAAATTAAATTATGTTAATCTGGGAATAGCAGAATTAAGAGGTACATTTTAGCACCACTTGAATTAAACATTCATGGCATTTTTTTAATTGAAAGATGTAAAACTTCCTAAGATAAAGTTTCCATAACTATGCACTAATGAGATATTTTATGTTGACTCCATGCATTGTCAAAAAAAAAAAAAAAAAGATCAGGCCAGGAAATAGTTAGATATGCCTGCCCTAGAGAGTTTTGTAGTTACAACCTCATATAAAG
Organism: Marmota monax; assembly: GCF_021218885.2. Lineage (NCBI taxonomy): Eukaryota > Metazoa > Chordata > Mammalia > Rodentia > Sciuridae > Marmota > Marmota monax. The sequence continues at coordinate 3,829,677 of NW_026695217.1, read as the reverse complement.
TAGTTTGACTTTGTGAGAAAATCTTTTTGCCCTAATTTTAAATAAATTTCCATGCTGTAATATGATGGAATGAAAGAGTTTTAAAAGCTATGGTGATTTCTTTCATAAATACAGTTGTATTGGGGGCTGGGGCTAGGGCTCAGTGGTAGAGTGCTCGCCTGGCATTCGTGAGGTACTGGGTTCAATCCTCAGCACCACATAAATGTAAAATAAAGATATTGTGTTCACCTAAAACTTAATAACAAATATATTTTTTAAAAATATAGTTGTATTAGTTATCTCTTGCTGTATAAGAAATTACGCCCAAACCTAACAACTTTAAAACAATAAACATTTATTATATTATGTTTCCTGCATGGGAGGAGTTTGAGAAAGGCTTAGCTGGGTGGTTCTAGCTCAGGACTTCTCTGATCCTAAGGTTCGAGGTCAAGATGCTGGCCAGAGCTGAAGTCACCTGCAGATCTGACAGTGCCGAAGAGCAGTATCTGACATCTCAGGGGCTTGCTCACCTGCAGGCCAGCCAGTGCTGGATGTCAACAAGGAACTTTGCTTCTTGTCAAACTCTTCTCCACAGGGCTACCCAAAGGTCTTCAAGACATGGCACTAGCTTCCCCCAGGGCAAGTGACCCAAAAGATAAAAGATAGGCATTGAAATGCTGTCCCCAGTCTCCTGCTGTGGCACAGCTCAGACTTGTTCAATCAGGACTGGGGTTGAGAATCACTGGGGACCCCATTGAAGCTGGTGTCTCTAACTTCTAGTCACTTAAAAGCTTTCCACAGGGGATGGGGTATAGCTCAGTGGTAGAACATGAGCTTAACATGCACAAGGTCCTTGGTTTGATCCCTGATACCAAAAATATAAATAAATAAATAAATAAACAAACAAACAAATAAATAAATAACTTTCCCAAAATCTCCAAGTAGCCAGGATTATTAATAACAGAGCCTTTGGAAAGATGCTTTCAGACTCAGTTCATTCCATTCATAGTCTCATACCCTCTGTTAATACTTGGTAAATAGAATTTAGTTTTTCTCATAGTATTACTGTTGCCATTTGTATGTGTGTATGTGTGTGTGTGTGTGTGTGTCTGTAAGATCCATTAAAGTAGTGCTACATTCAACATTGTGCTACATTGTCACCTATTGGGTGACCATCACTCTTCCAGAAGTGAAGTTTTAACAACATTCTTAAAGATCCTGTATGTGCTTGATAGAGTTGTTTATAAACAACAAGCCTCAGTAGATGAAGCATCATAAAGGAATGCACAAGTCTCTCTGCAGGCATGAAGGAGCAGGAAGGAAGGAGATACGATGTCAAGGTCACAGAGTAAAGAACAAGTGAACCACACCCCTGGTTCTCATCCCACTTGGCCCTCAGCCTTTGCAGTGGGGACCTAGATGTGGCAGGGGTGAGAAATACCTCCAAAACAGAGCTATGACTGGGAGAGGGATTGAACCAGAAAAATAACATAAAATTAGGAGTCATGTTTTGTCCAGAAAAAGGGCCACCAAAATGACAATCAAATTCTGAGCTCCATTCACTATATTTTTGAATGACGTCTTTCAAAAGTTCTTTCTTCTATACTCAAAGTCCACTCTTTCAGTAATTTATTTAGTAAAATAAATTTCCCTGCCTCAATGGGGGAGTAGTCCGGTGTTCCATGCAACTTCTGGAGGACAAAGCCTCCTAGTAATTAATTAATAGGGTAGTCTTAATTACATGGGGCATAGGGTTGGGGATTATTTCTACTCTCTACACTCTGCTTAACAAATAATTAAAATCCTTACAGTTCCCTCAGTAGTCCACATACATCATATTTAATATTTGGAACTCTATTTTGAGTATATATTTGCTTGACACATCCTCTTAGCTGATAGCTCAAAACTCTAAAGTCTTATTTTCTCTGAATAGAAAAAGCAATACATGTTCGCAAAACTTCAAACAGCACGAGGATGTATAAAATGGAAAGGAAAAGTGTTCAGTAATTGGAAAGGGAGTTGGGGTCAAGGAGACTCATGTTGAACACAATCCTTGCTGATACCTTTTTAAAGAAACTCATTTGTATATATTTTGAAAGTGATGCTTTGGAACTGCAAAAATAAGTAATTTTTTTGAAACCCCACCTTTAAAACATGTCCTTTGATGAAGGCATGAGAAGGCACATGCAAGGGTGATAAACTCATAGACACTGAGCTTGTTAACCAGATAGGCAGGAGCTGACTGTGGCTTAGAGAATTCTGGCCTTCTTAGAATCCCTGGGAATGCAGAGAACTGACCCTGACTGCAGGAGAGTGGCTCTGATGGTCAAACTGCACAGGTGCAGAAACACATGGAATGGACTTCAAATGGTTGTGCAGATGGTTGGAGATGGGAAGTGTGGCTGGGTGGCCTTGACAGGAGTATCTTGAACTCAGCGTTCTTGTCTTTGCTCATCGAATCACTTCTATCTAGGAAAGTTCTAAACCCCCAATGGGACTCACTGAATCCTTGTGAAACAAAATAATGAAGTAATTAATCAATGTAAACTTTAAAGTACATCAGAGATGATCTCTTTGATATATAATCCCAGAGCTTAAGAAAAGTTTCAGTTGGGCAGAGGCATGACAAGAGATGATCATATTGGCATAACATTCACAGGTAAGCTTGCTTTGGATTCCTTTTTGTTTTTATTTTTTTTGTATTCTGTGTTGTGCTGTAGCCATTGTGGTGGGTCTTTGGTAATATCATAAAAGTAAAATATGAATGTTCATAAAAAGTGTCTTTGGCTATATACTGCCACATACACTTGATCATGGAGTATGACTTTGTTTTTCATGCAAAAGAAACCAGTTAGTATCAATGAACATATACTGTATATAAAGTTCCCAGAAGTAGCGCAAAGGTACAATGGATATCTTGTCTCCAGTGGATTTGCAGTTTCTTGAAGGCAGCCACTGTGTTCTTTGTAACTATAGGGCCTTGGAGTTCATTGAAACAGTGTGTGGGTTTTTCATCCACCCTTCAGTATTTCACAAATAGTTCTTCAAATACCTGTTATCTCTATTCTGAATGGATTTTGCTTCCAATAACTTTGTCATCATTTATTTCTTGGGAAATAAACTATCCATTAATTCAGCCGTTTCCATTGAATGTGCATTATCTTAATTGATAGGGATACAGAGTTCACATAATTTCTCCCCTCAGTGACTTCGTTTAAAATGCTGACATCAGTACATCGGATCTGCACTGACATAGTTTGGGAGCTGGTCTAGGTTTGCCCACCACTTAATTAGTCTTGTCATGGAAATTGAATTCTTCCTCTTTACCTATCTCTCATGTTCTTTCCCCACACAAAATCCATGGGGATGAAACTCAAGGCAATGTCTAAAACATGCAATTTTTTTTCAAGCACATTTCACTTACACCACTGCATTTGAACACAGTCACTGTACATGTTCCTTGCTCCAGCGTCCCCTGGCATCAGATTCCAGATGTCTTCTCAACAATCGGCTTGATGAAGCTGAGAGCAACCATGCTCTCCCACACACAGGACTATTTTTAAGACTCTATGTTAATGTGTTGTTCGGCTCACTGTGACTGAATTTACTCCTCCTTAACATTCATTATGGCAATGATGTCCATAAGCAAGAAAAAAAATAAAATAAAATCAAGTGTCATTTTCAGGAGAAAACGTTTCTCAATACCCATTGGATTATCCTACGTATATTCATTGAGGTGAACAATAACATTCGTATTTCTTTCATTCTGGCCACATGGCTTATTCTAAAATACTTCCAGTGCATGTGCCGTTGTTAATACTTATTCTTTGTGAAGCAACATCTCCTGGGCTTCTTCCCTTCTGGGCTTTATATAACCAACACTTTTTTTTTCTATTTCTTTTGTGCCCATCACTTCAACATGTCCCCAAATAGACTCTCCTCCTATTTATTTGACAATATCAATTATTCAGATCATATCTATATCTGAGATGCAACGAGAGAAACTTGGCTACTAAGTAACCAAAATATAGACCACGCACTGACACCCAACAGGCACATACAGATTTCCTGTTGATGCCTCTGCTTCAGACTTAAACCACAGCTTATTTACTATTTCTGGTGTGATTTTAAAATAACTTTAGCTATCCATTTTCCTCCACCCGCAGTACAATTTTAGTTCACCGAAGAAAACAGGACATGGCCAATGGATGTCCCAACTGGAGCCAGCAGAAAGACAAGATGGAAAACTGCCAAAGATGAACCTAAGAACTCACAAAAGCATCAGAGTCAAAGGCCATTTAATACAGGTGGGGCCTGGTCTGGTATTTCCCGCCCACGTGGTGCTCCCGTGTTAGAGCATGACTTAGGTAATGGTGAGCAGTGGCCATAGGGAAAACGTACCGTACAGTCATGCATGTGCTCCCTCGTTTATCCACCTGCATGAAGCATAGAGAGCAGCTTTCCTGTTGATGGCTCTGCTTCACCTAAATGAGAGTCAAACATGGCAATTGGGGATTGATGTTTTGTGAAAATTCATGACTGTCAGTTGAGAGACCTCACAAAATTATACAGTGGATAGTTTAAAATAAAGACTAGAACTCTCCACTCTTGGTTCAGTGGTTTCAAATAATAAGACCCCAAACTCTCCTCACTCCAGGTATCCTTGGTTTCCCCCAATCCCTTCTTGTTCTCTTCTTAGAAACCTTGACAGCTTTCTCCTCTGATTCTTTCCCCTCACCGTGGACCTTTGAGGGACTTATCAGGTATCTGCCTACATAAAGACTCTTCCTTCCTTTGAAATAACTCTGGATCCAGCTAGCAAAAACAGCATTTTCATCGTGTCTCTGTAGGAATTGTAAATGTAAAATGCTTACAAAGGTTTTTGAAAAGTTGAAAGCTGCAAGTCTCTATTTTCTGAAATTATCTACTGGGAAAAACTAGATCAAGGTGACATTTTAGCAATAGGCTAAGAGAATTCGATACTGATCATAAGCAAAAAGATAATCTGTCCAGGTGTGCTAAGCAGTCAGGTATGACTGAATCTGTCCCTGGGATTGCTGGTGCCTCTACACTTCTACCCTCACAGAAGTCTTCCATTGAAGGTGCTGCCCTCTTCCGAAAAGCCACTTAAAGCAGTGATACTCAAAGAAAAATACACTTGGCCCCTTCAGGTATGCACAAATTTGTAGTATCACAAATGTCACAAGGTAAGCATGCACAAACCAAAGCCTAGGAAATAAGTAAAGTTTTGCCTCTATCTGGTTTTCGACTAAAGTAGTTTTGCACTCATTAATTTTATTTTACTTTTTCTTTTGGCAGTGCTGGGGATAGAATCCAGGGCTTAATGCAGGCCAGGTAAACACTACTGAGCCACATACACAGCCCTGTGAATGTGCTTAAAAGGCTGAATAAGTGTTTTGTTTTGTTTTTTTATTTGAGTGCTCTAAATTCTATAAATAACACCAAAAATAAGGAAATTGTATGCTTATGCAATATATCAACTCAGAAATTATATCAAAAGTACTAGTTAGGAAAGTCAGGAAAAAAACGTATCTGAGAAAAGATGGCCTTTTAAAAGAGGTGGTGTTGGAAAGACTGAATATTCATATGTAGAAGAATAAAACTAGATTTCTATCTTTTACCCTGCACAAAAGTAAATCAAAGAACTAGGAATTAGACCAGAAACTCTGCAACTGGTAGAAAAAACCAGGGTCAACACTCTAACATATTGGTTGCAGTCAACAATCTCCTCAATAGGACTCCTAAAGTTCTGGAAGTAAGACCAAGAATTAATAAATAGGATGGCATAAAATTAAAGAGCGTCTTTATGCACAACAAAGGGAAAAAAATCAAGAGTGTGAAGAAAGATCCTACAGAATGGGAGAAAATTATTGCAGCTGAACACTTCCAACAGAGAATTAATATAAAAAAAACCCAGATCAATAAATGAGCAAATGGAATAAACAGATGTTTCACAAAAAAGAAATATAAATGGCCAAGATATATATGAAAAATATTCAGCTTCTTTAGCAATTGGGGAAATGCAAATCAAAACTACACTGAGATTTCATCTCACTCCAGTTAAGATGATAATCATAAAGAATACGGGCAATAATAAATGCTGGAGAGGATATTACAGAAAGGAACACTTTTACACTGTTGGTGAGAATGTAAATTAATATTAGCACTATAGAAATCAATCTGGAGGTTTCTTAAAAGACTAGGTGTGAAACCAGCTATTACCCAGGATAACAGTCCCTGGTATTTACCCCAAAGAACTTTAAGTCAGCATGCTGTAGGAATACATGAGTACCCATGTTTAAAGCAACCAATTCTTAATAACCAAATCATGGAAACAGCCTAGGTTTCTATCAAGATATGAATAGATCAAGAAAATGTGGTATATATACATAGGGAAATTTTATTCATCCATAAAGAGGAATGAAATTAAGTCATTTGCAGGAAAAGAGATGGATCTTGAAAGCATCAAGTTAATTGAAATAAGCCAAAATCAGGAAGTCAAGGCCATATATTTTCTATTATATGTGGAAGCCAGAATTAAAGAGGAGGTGAGGGGAAGCCTCATGAAAATAGGAGACCAGTAGAGGAAGGGACCCGTGGGAGGAAGAAGGGGGGTGAAATTGAGCAAATCATGGTATGTGCATATAAGAATATATCACAATGAATCCACTAGAGCATATGATAATGGACCAATAAAAAAGATGCTGGCCACACACACACACTAGTTATGTCCATGGTTCTAACATTTTTTTCTGTCTTAGAGATACACAGCAAGATGCTGCCAGCTGTGACTGAGTTGAGAAGTAACCTAATCAGAGAGAACTGTATTTCTAAACAATACTCTGTGTAAGGCATTATTTTTAAAATTAAGAATGTTTCAATGTCATGGTGAAAAACCAACAGTTTTCGAGTATACTGAAGGAAATGCATTGGTGGTTGGAAGGCCAGCTACCCTGCCTTTTTATTTTCTCTAAAAGAATAAAGTTGCTCAGCCATATCATACACTTCTTCTGTGAGTCTCATTTGGGTTCATGGTTCTTTTCACTGATATAGTATTGTGAGGAGGAAATAATCCTGTTAATTACCTGTTGATTCCCACAAACTTTTTTATAGTGTATTCGTAGTTTATATGCAGCTACTCTGCACTGTTGTGTTTTGAACTTAACCTCACCCAATCTAGGTATCACTTACAATTGCCTTAATACTATCCCCAATTGCACCATGATATCTTTGCACTGTAAATTTGAAGACATGATTTGGGGAAAGATTTCAAGTGTGGAACCAGGAAGGAAAATGTCACTTCAGATATGAGAAGAGTCCATAGTGACAGTACGAGCCAGCAGTCAAGACAGCCCTGCCTCAAAACACCACCCCAGAGTCAGTTGCCACAAGTTCAGTGAAAGGATGAGATAGCAATAGCTATGTCCGAAAATACTTGTGTGATTGCAGTCTATGAGAATCTGCAAATCCTAGAAAGTATATAACATGGAAAACACTTTTGAAAATCACCAATATTAAAGTTCGATTTTTGTTATGCTCCTGATAAAATTAACATGCTAGGCGAATTGCTTGGGGTAATATAAAATGAATTATTAACGTACCAGTTGGAAATTAATCAAAGCTTGTCCTATTATAAAAATATGTGAATGAATTGTGGGTTAGAGTATCGAGTTTGACTAATAGACTTATATAGCACAGAGGACTAAACTTGGAAAGGGAAGTGTCTACACAGGTGCTTGTGTATGCAACTTCAATTAGGAAGATAGGTAGGTTGTTTTGAAGCCAGATGCTTGCATTCAAATGCTGGCTCTCTGTTATAATACTTAGTGGCCCAGGGCAGGATGAGATGTACCCAGGAAGCAGATGTGGGTTCTGTCTCCCCTTCCCCTCCCCTTCCCCTCCCAGCTCCCCTTTGGAACCTCAGTCTCCTTATCCATCCAGGAAGCTAAAACAAAGCTAATGTGAGTAAAGCTATCACTAGCACAATTAACAAAATGATTACATTGTTACATAAAAAATGGTTTGCAAGCTGTCAAGCCAGGTCATCCTTTCAAACTTGTTAACATAGAGGATGAGCATCATGTAAAAATAAAAGAGGAGCGTGTCACTTGTTCATTGTCACGTAACATAAAGAGTATGGTAACAAAAGAATCCTAAATATGGAAAGGAAGAACTTTTATCACTTTACCAATGGAAATATCCCTTCAGAACACTAGGTCTGCTTTCTGGACACGAGGCTCATCAAGTTTGCTCTAGTAATTTCCTGTATAGATGTCCATGTATAAGCAGCCCATTCCTCAGAGGAGCGTCCACTGTCAGACTCAGCTTGTCCATTTATGTGAAGTCTTTGAGTCCATGTTTGGCTTTTTAGATTTTTCACACCATCTGTCATAATTATAGTTTTTCATTTATCTGACATCTATATTCAATGCTAAGTTATAATTCCTTGAAAGCAAGATGAGGCACATGAACGATTCCACTACCTGATCATTTTCTTGCTTTTTTCCTCCCACTTTTCCCGTTATGTTGGAGAGCATGTCTTCCTAAGCCCAATGCTACAACCTGAGATTCTATAAATCTCTACTCAAATGCTGTCACTTCCCTAAGTACTGATCTTGCCAATTAAAATAATTGCTTCATCCTCTGAATGATTTTACTCTACCATATCAAAATAATTTGTTCAGTCTATATGAAACTAGTTATTTGTGTCTGAATTAGTTTCTGAAGTTCTTAAAAACAGAGGCTATGCTTCTTAATCTTTGTCTTCTTCATGCCATTATTTGCAGGTATACAATAAGCACCCTTTGAAATGGGCTCATGTCAACATGTACCCAGTACATCTTTTACTGCATTGTTTTTTTAAAAGCTCCAGTATCCCTTTTTGACAAAATTCAAAGGGATTTCTTTTCTGCAGTCTCATAAGTGTTTTACCATGCTGACAAACACAATAGGATTAACAACTTCCTTAGACAACTCTGATCTTTCATTCCTGATGCTCAGTAGGTGGACCTGTGTCCAGTGCCAGCCACAAGGCTTGAGGGAACACTGCTCAGACAGTTGAGAGGCCCGCCAGGCAGCGCACCCCTGGGCAGCAACTGCAGCAGGATGCTAACTCATGAGACTTTGCCTGTCACCATGGGCTGTTTGAACCAGAGACAATTGTGAGAGATTGGGAAATCTTGGAGTCAAGGAATTCAAAAACACATGCAGTGAAAGGAAGACCTTGTAGACACAAAAGGGCCATAGTAGACCAAGGCCCAGATGAACAGAAAGGCATTGTTGTGTCTTGTCTACTTGGCAGCTAAGGGAATGCTTTTCCTGATCCTGCTGGTATTCATTCCTAGTCACCTTATCTCATCAGAAAACAGATCAAGTGTGCACACCAACACTAATAAGTGCATTCCACAGCTCTCTGCTGCTCCATTCCAGCCACTCACCCATCCCTGCTTATACCTGCACAGAGGAAGAGGAAAGGGGAGAAGAGGGTAAAGTGGTTTGTAGTTTGGCAAAAATCCCAAACAGCTGGATTTTCAAAGCTGAGAAAGGGAGGTGAGTCATTTCCTTGGGCATATCACACGGGTGTCCCTGGTCCATGTGCACCACACAGCGTCTCATGAGACCAGCCAGGTACCCAGGATCAGCTCAGGCAAGATGAGGGGGACCAGAAACAGTTTCCCTGAGAGTTATAAACTCCCCAGGGCAGTGCTTTCTTGTCAGGAGAGGTGCCTCTTCTTCACTCCTACTCCTAAGTCACCCTTGCCTGGACCTTAAAGAATAGAAACACTTTTAGTCTCCAGGGAGAGAAACACCTACATGATACAACTTTGTGCTTTGTGCTGAATGTCCCTATTGTATTACTTATTTTTTCATGAAGCCTATGATTTCTCAGCTGAGCTTTTTTTCTCTGTTCTTTTACATAACCTTATAGCCATGCTTTTTACAAAAAAGAAATCGTTTCTTAGAAGCATTGAGACAACCATTTGCAGGAATCATATTTTTTGACAGACAAAAAATGTATTTCAGGAGAAGAAGGATGGATCAAAGTATATAAGAAGATATATATATATATATATATATATATATATATATATATATATATATATAATTATTCCAGAAAATAGAGCCTAAGAAAGAAGCTATGAACCACATGTAGGCCATAGTTTTATGGATGGCGATTGCTTCCCAAATGCTAACTCAGACTGGAAGGAGAATTTAACCAAGAGGCCTGCACAAGGCTAAAGCCTTCCTTCAGATGGTTCCTGTTGTCATCTCTATGGAATCAACAGAACATCAGAATCCAAGTGTTCATGGATACAAAAAATAAACAGGATGGGGGCTGGGGTTGTGGCTCAGTGGTAGAGCACTTGCCTAGCACATATGAGACACTGGGTTCAATCCTTAGCACCACATAAAAATAAATAAATAAAACAAAGATATAAAAACGTTTAAAATGTAAACAGGATGGCAGATCATGAGCTAATTAAAATATTGGAAGTACAACCTACCTGTAACAAACTTAATTTTGGGTGATGAGAATAAGATTTGATGCTGATAAGCTTAGGATTTTCATACCAACATGTTAGGAAAATAATATTTCCTAAATTCAACTCTCTCCATTTAAGACTCATTGTTTATTCCATAAAAGTATTAGATTGTAGTTTTGAAATTACCATATTCTTTAAATGAAGATTTAAGTTCCTTTTTATTGGCATTGTCCTTATTATTAATTATTAGTTTTTATAAAATGTAACATTTATCTTAGTGTTTAGAGGTTAGAAATTAGTTTTTACACACAACCTCTGATTCATGCTTTAGAAAATATCTTTGCAGACAATCTTGTTGTTGTTACAGTCTTCTTTTTTAAAAAGCTAGAGGAATTAAGAAAATTGCCAGAATCCTCCAGTTTAGTCTGGTTGATTGACAGGACACCATGCCTCACGCTTCACATTGACTTACAGACATGTCCACACAGACATCCAAAGTTAGAGTTTACTGTGGAAGCTACATTTCAATATTTGAAAGAAATACAAACTGTCACCCTATATTCTATTCTCCTTCCTTAAATACTAGAGCAGGAGAACAAGAAGAGTTGAATTAGTCAAACTTGCAACAGATTTCCCTATCCTGTTTTTTCAATACCTTTATTTTTTATTTGTTTATAAAAAATCAAACCACTGGGTTCGATTCTCAGCACTGCATATAAGCAAAAATGAAAAAAAAATCAAAAGTGAAAACATGCTTTCCTTCCTGGGGCAACTGTCAATCCATGCACTGAGGATTATATGCTGAATCCAAAGCTCTGGCCCTTGTTCATATTTAGAAATCTGTGCTCTGTCCCCAAGAGGAAAAAAGTGCTTTAATTAAGAGAACTTTGCTTTTTATATTAGGTATTGGATGCTAACAGCAAATAATTTTAAAGGATTCTATGTAAAATTAGAATATTGAGCCAAATCATCACTATTCTAACTGTATAAAACAAGAGAATGTTCAACTTTTGAGATTTTACTGGATTAATCATGGTATTTAAGGTTAGATGAAGCAGAACTCCGCCAATTTGGGATATAATGGAGGAGTGGCCAGCAAAGCCACTTTTCCATTGAGAACACAGGAAGAATCAGATAAAGAAGAAAATCAATTTGTTCGAATACTGTAGAGCTTCTGAACAAGCAAGCACTTGAGAGGCCACGATAGTGAGAAAAGTGAACCCAAGAAACGTGAGCTGGCAATATGTGAGCTGCTTTCCTGCTCAGGACACTCGCTGCTGTACAGCAGAGAGTTAGAGGCCTGTCAGTCACAGAAATGCTTTCTGTGAGGGGCTTTCTGTGGCCTCTCCAGAGGAAGGGGAGGCACATGCTGGGCCTTGCTGCTGGCAAGCTCTGAATGAGCCAGCTTCTTGAAGAAGCCCAGGAAGTAACTACCAACTCAGAGAGTTCCTCCCACTTGATGCATTTGCTGAATTTGTAACCAGAAAAGAGCAAGATGCTAAAAAGCTACGTACATACCGAAGAAACAGAGCAGTGCTATCAGCAGCCTGGAGCCTCTTAAGAGATGCTGCTGAAGAGGAGGAGATCAAAACACAGCTGCTGTTCCTGCAAACCCACGGGGTGCAGACAGGGGATGCCTCAGTGCATCCCAGGTTCAGTTAGCCAAATGCCTGCTTGCATTCGGGGATGGTGATGACTCCTGCCCTTTTCTAGGTTAGGCGTTTTCCATAATTTTGTGTCCAACTCTTCCTGTCTGCTGCTTCCTGTGCTGGACAGGAGTGCTGGGAGAGGAGTTTGCAGATCTGCCCACTGCAGCACTGTCCTCAAAGGCTCCCTGTTTCCCTCACATCTGCTTGCTTGAGTTCCTTCTGTAACACTGAAGTTGCTTTCCTTAGACTCCAGGAAGTTCTGCCTTCTGATAATGAGCATGCCAGTCTCCACTTGAGCTTCCATATCATTCTGATTTTAGAGTTTACCATCCCCCACCCACCCCCACCATTCTGCCTCTTCTTCTTGGTCCCCATTTGCACAATCCAAAGGTTCTTCGAACTCAGCATCTCCAAGACAAATACCTCCTGAGAATAAATGAGACATTCCTTCAGATTTGCTATGACTTCTCCTACTTTACTGTCTTTTTCCTTCATAACTAACTCTTAGACTCCAGTAGCTGATACCCTCCCCGCCCCCAGATATGCCATGAATCTCTTTCACTAGCTCCAGTCCTATCCATTATGAACTTTCCTGTGGCCCTCCTGTAGTTTGCCAACTGCTCTCTGCACGTCCACTCTTGGGTCCTCTAGACCTCAAGCCATAGGAGCCTTTTGTGGCTTACGGATCTAATCATGTCTCCCTTCTATTTAAGCACTGCAATCACTCTCCATAACTTTACAGACAAAATCTGGTCACTCTCAATTGCTCGGGCGTCATGGTGTGCAATTCTTCTTCTTTCTCTTTATCCCAGACAAATTGTCCAGCTTTCAGTTCCTTAAGTGAACCATGCTCCCTTCCTGCTTTGGAACTCCTGAGCCTGCTATTCCTTCTTCTTACAATACCCCTTTCAAATCCTTTGTCAGTGGGGATAAGTAGCACCTATTCATCTTCCCAGTCCCAGTTCAGGCACCACTCACTGTGTGAGGAAGCTTTCCTGGATGCCAGTGGGCTAAGTCACACTAGTTATAGTCTCTCAGACTTCTGTGTGATTTTCTGAAGAGGAACTCATTTTTGCATTTGATTATTTCCTAGCTCTCATAAGTGTTCTGCCCAAACTGAACCAGATCTTTAATTTCATGAGGACAAGGACCTTGCCTCTTTTCTCCCATAGTATCATTCATACTAAGTTAGCTGCTGACAAATAGCAGATGCTCATACAAAATTCAGGTTAAAGGTATGACCAAGTGGACAAGGCTAAGGAGACACAGACTATGCAGATTTTGGGTTCCTTCTGTTAGCCAGGATATCAAGATGCACTTATTTCCTCTAGGTTTACTTGGAGGACTTTCTTCCCCAAACACTGGGTCCTCTCTAACCCAGTTAGAGAGCCCCCACCTGTCCAACCCGCAGATCCTGAGGCTTAATCAGCAAGCTGCATCCCTCCCTCCCTCTCCAACTCCATATGCAAGTGTATGTGCGTGCATGCGCGCACACACACACACGCACACATGCACACATGCAAAAACACACACACATGAGGTCAGCTGATGAGAGAAAAAAAATTACATTCCCGTACATAGGCTCTAGTTTTCTAAGGATCCTCAGTTTTAGTCCATTTTGTGCTGCTGTAACAATCACCTGAGACTGAGGTGAGGAAGAACAGAGATTTCATTTCTCAGAGCTCCAGAGGCTGGGAAGTCCAAAGTCAAGAGGTCCACCTCTGGGAAGGGCCTTCGTGCTGTTCCCTTCAGAGCAAAAGACAAAAGGATAAGAAAGTAGGAGAACAAGCATACGAGGAATGGAGGGCTGTGGGGGAAACTCCAACTTTTATCCACAACCCACTTCCAGGATAATTATTCTCTCCAGCTAACAACCTTGTTCCACCTCTGAAAGGCCCCTCCTGCCCATGTCATTGCTTTGGGGATTAAGTTACCAACACATGACTTCAGGGAACCTGTTCAAATCATAGCATCCTCTAATTTCCTAATGTTTACTTTTTGAAATTAGTTTACAACCAACATGTGAGATTAAATTATAGACTGTTTTTAGAACCCTGCATTGATTCATTATTGAACTCATTAATTAACTAGAAAGAATCAATTCAAATTATTTTTTCTTTTATTTAAGAATTTTTCCTCTTTCACCACTCCAAAGTAAAACAATTAACATAAAATTTTAGAAAATAATATGTCTAATAATAAACGGGCAAATGAACTAAATAGATACTTCTCAAAAGAAGAAGTATAAACAGCCAACAAATAAATGAAAAATGTTCAACATTATTAGTAATTAGGGAAATGCAAATCAAAACTACAATGAGATTTCATCTCATATCAGTCAGAATGGCAGTCATCAAGAATACGAATAACAATAAATGCTAAAGTGGATAAGGAGAAAACAACACTTGAAAACTGTTGAGGGACTGAAAATTATTACAACTGCCATGGAAATCAGTATGGAGGCTCCTCAAAAGATTAGGCATGGAACCACCATATGACCCAGCTGTAGCACTCAGTTTTTACTGTGAAGAATTAAAGTCATCTTACTACAGTGGTACATCCATACCTATGTTTATAGCAGCACAGTTCACAAGAGGCAAACTCTGGAACTAGCCTAGGTGGCCATCAACAGATGAATGGATGAAGAAAATGTGGTATATATACTCAATGGGGCTTTATTTAGCCATAAAGAAAAATGAAATTGTGATATTTGCAAGAAAATGAATGGAACCTGAGACCATTATGGTAAGCAAAATAAGGCAGACTCAGAAGGTCAAGGGTAGTATGTATTCTCTCATATGTGGAAGCTAGAGAGGAGAACGGAAAAGAAAGGTAGTGTGGGGGGAATCACATGAAAATCAAAGGAAGGCCAGTGTAGTGGAGGAAAGGACAGGAGGAGGGGAGGGAAAGGGAAGATACTGGGGAATGAGATTGGCCAAAACACATCGCTATTTTGTGTGCATGTGTGAATATGTAACAATGCATCCCACCATGATGTACAACTATAACATATCAATAAAACATTAAAAACAAAGGAATATATCAAAAATAGTATTCTTAAAGTCTTCAGTGTTTTAATTTCTCCAGTCTTCTCTCTGTTTCCTAAGAAAATGCCTTGCTGCCATTCAATCCTTCCTAACATTCAGAACCCAGGGAACCTTACTTAATGTACTTACTTTCAAAAAAGGAAGATCAGGAAAAAGAGCAAAGGGAAAATGGTAAATCTTACTTTATCATTTTACATTTTATCCAGTACATATACTACTGTCCAAAAACGTTTGGTGCAGAGTAATGAATAAATAAAAATTCTACTTTGGACCGATAAAGTCAACTTCCCTTTGAGATGATTGGCAACTCATGAGCTTTTTTATATAGCTCATCAAATTATCCTATTGAAAGAGAATATCCAGAAAAATATTAATAAAACTGCTTTCATTATCTGCCACATGACCTATATTTTTACAACGTGAGTGCTAAAAGTATAATAAAATTGTGTCTCAGAATAAATATCTAGATGTATCATCACTTAAGAATAATATAATTATAAGAAAAAAATACATCTTTGGTGAGGGCTTAGAGCCTGGTAATAGTTTTGATGCTAGCAAGGGCATTTGGGAGGAATTGTTGATATATCTAGAGGCAAACTAGAGGTCAGAAAACTGGCAAGTTGGCTTATTTGGAAGCAGGTAGCCATCTTTTACACTTTCTGATGCACCAACACCAAACACCTGCTATGCAAATACATCTGTAACCGAAGTGGTAATGATTATTTGACTTATTCTGTGGTTTTAAAAAATCTTTCCTTCACATAGTACATGCCTGTAATCCCAGCGGCTTGAGAGGCTGGAGCAGGAGGGTCACAATTTCAAAGCCAGCCTCAGCAAATTAGCGAGGCCCTAAGCAACTTAGCAAGACCCTATAGAAATAAAATATAAAAAAGGCTGGGTATGTGGGGCTCAGTGCTTAAGCACCCCTAGGTTTAATCCTTGGTACTAAATAAATAAATAAGTAAATATCTTTCTTTCATTCCTAATGAAATTAATTTGATTTTTTTTTCCTATTAATACCATAAAATTCAACATCTACCAGACCCCTTTTCATGATATACAAAGAACTGATGTTCTTTGAGTGGATGCTGAATTCCTCCAGATTATGATGTTCATTTTCCTCATTATCCACAACAACTTCTTGTTATCATTGTTCATGTATTTTAAAAATGGCACATAATCAGCAGCCAGGGAGGCTGAGAAAGGAGTATCACAAGTTTGGGGCCAGCCTTAGCAATTTAGTGTGACCTTAAGCAACTTAATAAGATGCTGTCTAAAAAACAAATAAATAAATAAAAAGGGTTTGGGATATAGCTCAAGAATAGAGCACTCCTGGATTAAATCCTCAATACCAATAAAAGAATAAAAGGAAAACTATAAAGAAAAAAACAAGCATGTAATCTCCCCAATATTAATGGTGTCATTCATATTTGGATTCTAATAATTATTCTACCCACAGTATAATTTGGGGACTGTCTATGTGAAGTCCATTAAAATGGTATTTGTATGGATATTTATTATTTATTTATTAATATTTATTGTTAATTGTGTTACTTAACTTAGGGTCTCAGTGTTTTAAAACTTGTTCATTAACATGGTAGTTATTTTAACCCCATTAACTAATTACCTAATTCCTATTTCTAAAACTATCCCTACACAAATGCAAAATCCAAAAAATGCATTTTGTTTGTTTGTTTTGTCCCTTCCCCAACATATTATTTAGGACCTCTTCTTCTCTTTTCAGAAAGGATAAAAAGTGCTCATCTGTTGTGTATTAAAAACAACATCCAAAACCTACTGAAAATTTTAATAACCTGCAAGGTAGCTGTCAGGGTTTAGAAATTTTACCTCTTATACCTACTTCCATTCTATTGGTATCAAAATTGGTAGTAGCCAGTTTTATCCATTGATTTCATTCATTGCTGTATTAGTCAAGCCAGTACTTGTCAAGTAATAATAGAGATCTAAGCTCCATTTAGTCTAAGATTCTCTAGTTTTAAGCTACATGGATTCTAACTAGTTAGTAAAATATTTTCAACAATTTAAAGATGTGCAGCATAATATACTTTGAATTCCCTGGGAGATAAAGCAGATCAAAAGTATCTTATAATCTCTACAAAAGACTATGGCTCTGTTGTTGCATTGTTTTTAAAAGCTTCAGTTCTTCTCAACTGAATAAACAAGTTTTCTCTAAGAAGAAATATAGATAAAGGAAACAAATGATTTTATGTTAACACATAAAAATGAAAATTGACAAGAAAACAAAGCAACAATGAAGTAAATAAAAGATAAAATAGGCTAATATGAAGCAAAATTTATCTTGGAAAAAGAACATAGATATACCTGTCACTCCACCTACTCTGTTGTGAAAGTCTTACAAAATATAGGTGGGAGGAGGGGAAAAGAAATTAAAGTTGCAACATAATTCTAGAGCTACAAACATGTTTAAGGTATATTCTGATCCAACACAAAACACTCTTTGAAGCCTGCATAGATAGCCACGGTCACAAGCTAAATGGACGCAGAAGGAAGACAGAGACCACATGTCCTGTATTCTAGATTAACTTTCTTTTAGGCCATTATCTACCACCAAGTTTTTAACAGTAAGTTCCTTTCTATAAATTTTATAGTAAAATTATTATGATTTTAAATAAAATAATTTGAGTTCTTATCCTGTTCCGAACATATTAACTATGAAAGAAGAAGATGGTATTTCAATTGGGGAAATGCCAAACCTTTTATCAGAGAAAGATGGGCATACTGGCTTCCAAATATTGCTTGGCTATTAAATGGATGTTTGTTTTCTGACATTTATTGGGGATTTACTATGTAGCAGAACTTATTCTAATTTATGTGTAATAAATTTTCAGTTTCAAGTCTATATCTCACAAAACTAGAAGGTATTATGTTGGAAATTGATGATCTCAGGAGGTCTGTCCCAGTATACTTACATATTAACACAAAATGCATGTGAAATATTATATACAACAATAATTTTAAAAGAGCAGCCACATATACACCTACAAACTTACTACATAGAATATTATTTTCAGGTCTAAATTTTCCATATTGTTTTCCCTCATTTATTTTCCTCCCTCACACCAGAGTTAACCACCAATCTACATTTGCTTTAATTTATGGAAAAAGAAGAACTGAGACTGTACATATTTTGTTTGTTCATCTTTTTACCTTTTTAAAAGATTAACTTGAATGGACAAAATGTATTAATTTTAATATAGACACATTAAGCAAACATCTTCTTGATAGTCAATATGCTAATCCATTGTTGTGTTTTGGACCTGGAATGTCCCCCAAAGGTTCATGTATCCTCAGAATCTTGGTCCTCAATGTAGCAGTGTCCAGTGATACGGCTTTTGGGATCATGAGCATTCTGACTCCATTAGAAGATTTATTCATTGAAAACTGAATGAACTACGAGAAATGGTGGAGACTCTGGGAGAGACCTGGTTGAAGGGAATGAGTCATTAGGGGACACGCCTTTGGAAACTGCATGTTCTCACCAACTTCCCCTCTCTCACTCTCAATCTTCCTTGTCATAAGATGAGCAGCTTTCCTTTACCACACCCTTCTGCCATGATGCTGCACCTCACCTTAGGCCCAGACAATGCAGTTGGCCCACCAACAACTGAAACTTCTGAATCCATGAGCCAAAAAATAAATCTTTCCTCCTCTAAGTTGTTTTTTTTTTTTCAGGTACTTTGGTTACCGTGATAAAAAGTTGACTAACACAGAAATTGACACCAAGAAGTAGAAACATTGCTGTGACTAACTTAAAAACATGGTTCATAAACTTTTGGAACTGATTTGAGGGAGGAGTCTGGAAGACTTTAGAGATGCAAGCAAGGGAACCCTCAGAATACCATAAGTGAAGATTAATAGGTGATGCTGATGGAAGCTCAGAAGACCAGAATGCTGGTAGGACTGCAGACTGTAAAGACTGGGGTCATGAGCTCTAAAAGGGGAATAAGGATTCTAATGGGAATTGGGATAGAGACTATTTGTGTTATATTCTGGCAAAGAACTTGTCTACGTTGTATCCATGTCCTGAGACTATGTGAGATCACATTTAAAGGTGACGAACTATTTAATCTAGTAGAGGAAATTTCAAAGAAAGACAACATTCAATTTTTGGCATGGATATTGCTATTAGCTTTTAGAAAGGTTTACTGTGAAAATTGGGAAGAGCAAGCAGAGAAGAAAGATTTTTAAAAAAAATGCAAGTTGTCTAAAAGATTGCAGGTAAAACTGGAGCCAAAGAAATTGTGATTATTGAAGAGAATATAATGCCTAAAGAGATGCTAAGAAATTTGCACAGAGACAATAGAAAAGATGCCTTGAGGGTTTCTCAGGAATTGGCAAAACTATATCAACCTCAATCTCAAAGATGTAAAATTAAAAATTGTTTTGATAACAGACCACAGGGGCACACTGCTCACACTGGAGTGCCTAGAGAGATGTTTCCCAGGTTTTGATTCACCACGCTCAGCTGCACAGACACTCAAAAGGTATTGCATCTATGGTCCCAAGGGACCTAGTTACTGCTTATGCTGGCAGTTGACCTTGGCATTGTCCACATGATGCTGGTTCTGCAGGAATGCGTGGTGCTGGAGTTAAGGAGACATGGATGCTTCCAATGAAATTTCAAAACAAAGCCTGGGAAGCTGGAAAAGTATAGTAGGGTTGGAATGCCTGAAGGCTGCCCCTAAGAGAAAAATTCATGAAGTTGTGAAGGTAAATCTAAAGTTGGAATGGAGACAACTGGAATTAAGAGATGCCAGTCACATGAACTGTCTGCCAAGCAAAGCTGTTGGATGCAGAAAGAGCTCGGCCAAGAGAAAGGCCATGAGTGCTGCAACTGGCAAGGACAAAGGGGCAGACCTGCCAAAGATCTTCAGAGATCACATCTCACTTCCATGTGCTCCATAGGGTAATATCATGGAGCCATAAGACTTGTTTGCTCATCTGTTTCAGCTGGTTTTGCAATTACCCCTTCTTCGTCTTCCCTATTATACCTCCCTTTTTGAATGGGCATGTTTACTCTGTGCCATTGTATATTGAATATATTTAAATTGCTTTTAATCATTATGAAACCATAACAATAACATATATCTAAGCCTCCATCTCTCTACTTGCCTTACCCCTACTGAACTAGCTTTTGAACCCTGAATATCAAGTTATCTTTTCCCTTATTTCAATTTGATATGCAGTCCTGCACCATTCTACTATGGAAATATGTCATGAAAAATGTAATCTTAAGGAGCAATCCAAGATGGCAGACCATAGGGAGGCAGCATTCTGTGTCACTCAGTGACCTGGGATTCAAGTAGGGAGAATACTGCTTCTGTTAGAGCAATATTCCTGCTCACACACAGAAATCATGGCCACCATGCCCATGCAGGGCTCCAGGCTTCAGTGTCAGAGTAGGTCTCATAACTACTCATCAATGTAGGACTATCAGGTGCCCAAGCGGGACCATTGGCATCAGCAATCATGCAGAACTTTCAGCCACCCATCTGAGCAGATATCCCCGATGCCACTCCCACACAGAACACCCAGCAGCTACCCACAAGCAGGAAATCTGGCCACCACTCCCATGTGGACCCCCATATATCAATGTGGGGTTCCCCCAGTCACCTCCATCTTGGGACTCTGCAGCAACATAGATAGTCCCCTATGCTTGGTAGCCTGCCTGTACCTGGGAACTTCACACAAGCTCTGAAGACAGCTGAAACCACACAATGCACACCACAGAGCTGTTTCTGAATACACTGTCCTCGTCCAACATGAAAATGAAAGCAGCTGCCTCCATCCTAGGTCACCTTCATCACCATCTTCAGTGGGGGTAACTCCCAGTTTGGAACTCCAGCTGGTCAGGTACTCAGTTTCTAACTCCCCCCTCTCCCCAGCAGCTACTAACTAGACACAGTGACACCCTGGTTACCTTCACCAACCTGAGGGCATAGATACCAACTAACAACAGGCAACCCCACCTATTGAATGAGAAGGGAAGCAGGAAAGATACTGATCTCCAACCAAAACATTCTTTGTTTCTTCCTTCAAGATATTTTTTACTCCTCCTTCCCTATTCTCCTGCCCTCACATTCCCAACATATGTGAAACCAATTACTTCGCATGAGTTAGGATTTTGAGGACTCAGACATCTGAGTAATATATTACAGTTGTGTTGTATATTCTTTCTTTGTCCTCCAATTTTTACTATTTTAACATTTTTATTTTTATTAAAATATATGTGTGTTTGTTTTATGTCTTCTACTGTCTTCCCACTTACTTGTCAACCCAAAATTACATCCTCTTTCACACTTCCTAAGACATAATAACTCTATATCCTCACCTCCTACCTCCCCAGCATATCATCCTACACCTCATCCCTGGTTCTTTGTCCACCATCAGAAACTGTAAACCTTTTTACAAACCTACTGATTATATTGTAGTTAATAATTGAATTCATCATTTCTGCACATTGTGACCAAACTGTAAACATCATAATAGCAACTATTTGTTTTTAAGTTTGAATACTGTTTATATTGGAATCTGTTAACATAGTCCTTCCTCTCAAAGGAGAGGTAATGGAATCCTACAGGGCCACTACAAGCCTATAAGGTAAAAGCAGTAATGCCTCAGATCCACAGTGCTAAGAGGGAAGACACACAAGCAACATGAAAACACAAAGGAGTAAAGTGCCGCAAACAAATCAAGATACCACATTATTAGAATCCATGGCCAGCACAGCAGATGAAGTGACAGAGAAGGAGTTCACGATGTACATAATTAAAATGTTCTGTGAATTAAAGGTGATATAAGAGAGCAAATGCAGGCAGTAAAAGATCATTTTGGCAAAGAGCTAGATAAATAAATACAGGAAGCAAAATATTACTTCAATAGAGAAACAGAGGTTCTAAAAAAAAAAAACCCCAAAAGGCAATCCTTGAAATGAAATAAACAATAAACCAAATTAAAAGTTCAAATGAAAGTATCACCAACAGACTTAACCACTTGGAAGACAGGACCTCAGACAATGAAGACAAAATACATAATCTTGAAAAGCATGTTGACCACACAGTGAAGATGGTAAGAAACCATGACCAGAACATTCAAGAAATATGCGATAGCATAAAAAGACCGAATTTAAGAGTTACTGGGGAGGGGAAGGCATTCCAAACCAAAGAATGAACAATCTAGTCAATAAAAAAAATCAGAAAATTTTCCAAACATTTAGAATAAATTGGAAAACTAAATTCAAGAGGCTTACAGGATGCCAAATGTATAAAATCACAACAGATCTACAATAAGACAAATTATGAAAATGTCTAACATACAGAATAAGGACAGAAAATTAAAAGTCATGAGAGAAAGGAATCATATTACATAAAGGGGGAATCCAGTTAGGTTATGTGCAGATTTTTCAAACCAGACCATAAAAATTAGAAGATCTTGGAACAACATATATGAAGCTCCGAAAGAAAATGGATGCCCAACCAAGAATCTTGTATCCAGAAAAATTAAGCTTTAGATTTGATGATGATATAAAAACCTTCCATGATAAACAAAACTTAAAAGAATCTAAAGCTAGAAAACATGCAAATCCTTGGCAAAATATTCCATGAAGAGGAAATGAAAAACAACAATGAAAATCAGTAGAGGGAGGTATTACACTAAAGGAAAAACTAATCAAAGGAGAAACCAAGTTAAGTTAAATAATAAAAATGGCTGGGAATACAAATCATGTCTCAATAATAACCCTGAATGTTAATGGCCAATAGATTAGCAGATTGGACTAAACAATAACAATAATAATAACAACAACAATATGCTGCTTCCAGGAGACTCATCTCATAGGAAAAGATGTCCACATATTGAAGGTGAAAGTTTGGGAAAAATCATACCACTCACATGGACTGTGGAAGCAAGCAGGGGTTTCCATTCTCATATCAAAGTGGACTTCAAACTAAAGTCAATCAAAAAGGATAAAGAAGGACACTACATACTGCTCAAAGGAACCATACACCAACAAAACATAACAATTATAAATATATATATGCCCCAAACAATGGAGCATCTATGTGCATCAAACAAATTCTTCTCAAGTGCAAGAGTCAAATTGACCACAACAAAATAATTTTGGATGATTATAACACACCTCTTTCACCACTGGATAGATCTTTCAAACAAAAGATGAACAAAGAAACTATAGAATTCAATAATATAATCAATATCTCAGACTTAACTGACATATATAGAAAGTTTCATCCATCAATGAGTGAATACATTTTCTTCTCAGCAGTACATGGATCCTTCTCTAAAACAGACCATATATTATGTCACAAAGCAACTCTTAGCAAATACAAAAAAAGTAGAGATAATACCTTGCATTTCAGATCATAATGAAATGAAATAAGAAATCAATGATAAAATAAAAACTACTCCAACACCTGGAGACTAAATAATATGCTTCTGAATGAACAATGGATTGCAAAAGACATCAAGGAAAGATTCAAAAATTCTTAGAGGTAAATGAAAACACTGATAAAATATATCAAAATCTCAAATTAGCACTATTTACTGCAGGTATGCTTCTACACCTAGAAGACCCAAAAAATTCCACCAGAAAGCTTCTACAATTAGTAAATAAATTCAGCAAAGTAGCAGGATATAAAATCAACACCCATAAATCAAAGGCATTTATGTATATCAGTGACAAATCCTCTGAAAGGTAAACAAGGAAAACTTGTTTTCAATAGCCTCAAGAAAAAAACAAACAAAAATAAAATAAAATAAAGTACTTGGGAATGAACCTAACAAAAGAGGTGAAAGACCTCTACAATGAAAATCACAGAATACTAAAGAAAGAAATTAAAGAAGACCTTCAAAGATGGAAAGATCTCCCTTGTTCTGGGATAGACAGAATTAATATTGTCAAAATGACCATAGTACCAAAAGCACTATACAGATTTAATGCAATTCCAACCAAAATCTCAATGACATTCCTCATAGAAATAGAAAAAGCAATCATGAAATTCATCTGGAAAAGTAAGAGACCCAGAATAGCTAAAGCAATCTTTAGCAAGAAGAGTCAAGCAGGTGACATCACTATACCAGACTTTAAACTATACTACAGAGCAATAGTAACAAAAACAGCATAGTATTGGCACCAAAATAGACTGGTAGACCAATGGTACAGAATAGAGGACGCTGACACTAAACCACATAGTTACAGTTATCTTATATTAGAAAAAGGCCCCTAAAACTTACATTGGAGAAAAGATAGCCTCTTCAACAAATGGTGCTGGGAAAACTGGAAATCCATATGCAACAAAATGAAATAAACCCCTATCTCTCACCATGCACAAAACTCAACACAAAGTGGATCAAGGAACTAGGAATTAAACCAGAGACCCTGCATCTAATAGAAGAAAAAGTCAGCCCAAATCTCCATCATGTCAGATTAGGCCCCATTTCCTTAATTCCTATAGTGCAATAATTAAAATAAAGAATCAACAAATGGGGTGGATTCAAACTAAAAAGTTTCATCTTAGCAAAAAAGCAACAATCTGTGAGGTGAATAGAGAGCCTACATCTTGGGAGCAAATTTTTACCACTCGCACATCAGATAGAGCACTAATCTCTAGGATATATAAAGAACTCAAAAAGCTGTACCCCAGAAAAATAAGTAACCCAATCAATAAATGGGCCAAGGAACTGAACAGACACTTCTCAGAAGATAATACACAATCAATCAACAAATATATGAAAAAATGTTCAACATCTCTAGCAATTACAGAAATGCAAATCAAAAGTATTCTAAGATTTCATCTCACTCCAGGCAGAAGGGTAGCTATTATGAAGACAAATAACAATAAGTGTTGGTGAGGATGTGGGGGAAAAGGTATGCTCATACATTGCTGGTGGGACTGCAAATTGGTGCAGTCAATATGGAAAGCAGTATGGATAAGCCTTGGAAAACTGGGAATGAAACCACCATTTGACCCATCTATTCCATTCCTTGGTCTATACCCAAAGGACTTTTAAAAAGCATACTACAGGGACACAGCTATATCAATGTTTATAGCCGCAAAATTCACAATAGCTAAACTGTAAATGGATGGAGTTGCTAAACTGTGCAACCAACCTAGATGTCCTTCAGTAGATGGATTGCTAAAGAAAATATGATATATATATATATATATATACACATACACACACACACACACACACACACATATATATATACACACACACATACATACATACAATGGAATACTGTTCAGCATCAATAGAGAATAAATCATGATATTTGAAGGTAAATGGATGGAGCTGGTGAATATAATGCTAAGTGCACTTAAGCAATCCCAAAAAACCAAATGCTGCATGTTTTCTCTGATATAAGGAGGCTGATTCATAGTGGGTTTGGGAGGGGGATCATGGAAGGATTAGACAAACTCTAGATAGGGCAAAGGGCGGGAGGGGAAGGGAAGGGACATAGGGGTAGAAAAGATGGTGGAATGTGATGGACATTATTATCCAAAGTACATTTATGAAGACACAAATGGTGTGAATATACTTTGTATACAACCAGAGATATGAAAAATTGTGCTCTATATGAATAATATGTGAATTGTAATGCATTCTATATGTGAATGCTCTTCTATATGTAATGCTCTATATGTAAATTGTAATACATTCTTCTGTCATATGTAACAAATTAGATTAAAAAATAAATTTAAAAAACTGCAATGTTAAGTGACTTGGTTGTGGTACAAACATCATAGTGTGTACTTATACAAACCTGGATAGTGTGGCCCACTGTAAATATGAGCTGTATGATACAGTTTGTGCTCCAGGGCTACCCTCCTGTACTGCATATCACTGTACTAAATACCATGAGTGATTGTAACATGATGGTAAGTATTTGTATATCTAAATATAGATACTGTACTAAAATATGGTATAAAATGTCAAAGATGTCACACTATATATGACACTTAGCATGTATGACACTTAGCATAAGTAAAGCGTGCAGGCCTGGAAGCTGCTCTGGGTGAGTAGGTGAGAGGACAGAGAGTGAGCATGATGCTGTGTGCCCTGCTGGAGATAGCAACAAACTTAATTTTCATTATGTATTCAATATTAAATTAACTTGAGCTTACTGCAACATTTATACTTCATAAACTGTTTAATTTTTTTTTAATTTTGGCTTTTTCCTAATAACAGTTAAAAAATAAGCACTCTGTTACCAGGTACACAAAAATATTTTCTCTTTATATTTGTATCTTCTAAGATTTTCTCTAATTTAATTTTTCTTTTACTTTCTAAATGTTTGGTTAAATACTAAGACACAAACACACACATCTTCTTTGGATCAGGACCATTGGTATCACTGTCTTCCACCTCCCCTTCTCGTCCCATCCAAGTCTTCAGGACAGTGACTTGCCTGGAGCTATCATCCCCTACAATGGCAAGACCTTCTGGCCACCTCCTGAAGGACCTCAGTCCCCAGGTCCTGCTTCAGCAGGTGGCGCTCTTTCCAGAATGTGTCCATGGTTCATTTCTCCTTTTGTCTTAGATTTGTAGGCAATGCACCAGGTATTGCTCTCTATTGATGAGCATCTTTCTGTGTTATGGTCCATGTTTTTAAACATTTTACAAAAGCTTGTTGAGGTCTGCAAAAAATTCTGCTCACCCATTCAGTCTGAACTTTCCTGGGGGTTCTTCTACAGTTTCCTTTTCTCTGGCCTCTTCCTGGCCATTATTCATTCACTAGACTATAAGAATCCTCAGATCCATTGTTCCCTGAAGGGATCGCTGTTATCAATGCAATCCATTATTGACCAAAACATCAGTATTCAGTGTGTGACGGCATTTTCTGCCTACAGTGGCATTCCTAAAAAAGCATTTGTGTATTCATCCTATGTACATGGACACATATTCACACATTGATTTTAATTTTAGGTTTCCTACTATAGGAACAGGGTATTTGATGTATGCAATGTTCTGGAACTTGTTTTGCATTAACTATTATAATGAAATGTTCATCTTATAAATTACATATTGCTCTAATGTCTGCATAACATTTATTATGTGGCTATATAGATTTTTTTTTACTTTCTCATTGGTGGCATTTGTATCTTTGCAAGTATTCATAATCATCATATTGCTATAGTCAACTCCATATTGAATCACAGGGTATACTTTAGGTTAATTAATTGGATCATGAGGTAAACAATGTTCTATTCCACAAAGTAATGCTAAATTGCATTTCTGCCTTCAATGTGATGGCAGTTTTATGGGCCATTATCCTCTGCAGTTCTTGGTAGTGTCCCATTTTTCAAATTTTCTATTAAGGTATAACATTGTAACTCGTTTCATTTTGTAGTTCTCCAATTGATAAGGACATTGAACCACCTTCCCTAGATTTAATGGAAACAATGTTGCTATGTCACTGAAATTGCCTATTGTTCATTTTTCAACTGAAATGTTTGTGTTTTACTTATTAATTTATAGAATTTTTGTTTTTAATATGTTCTCATAACAATCATTTATCAGTTATATGTATCAAGAATATCTTACCTCAGTCTCTCACATAAAAGCTTTCGATTTTAATAAGTTATGTCAATTTTTATGAACAAATCCCCTTGTATCCCCATCTGTGATGGAGGTTTAGAAACTTGTCATTCTTATTTCCTCATAAGAATTTTGATATTTTGCTTTGGACACTGAAGTCCTTAGTATATTTGGAGTCATTTATTTTAACATGGTGGTTAAAACAATCCTGATTCAACAGTCAAATTGATAACTACTTTTCCACTTCCTTTGTTGAACACTGCCTCCGGCTCTCATCAATCTGATGACACCACAGAATTGGCCAAAGTTTCCTACATGTATCTGCTTCTGTATCCCAATTTGTCAGATTCTGTGTCCTTGACAATCCCCTGCCTGCTCATTCCTGGTGGTCTTAGAATAAATCTGGACATCTGGGAAGATGAATCCTCTCACTTTTCATCTTCCAAAGAGTCCTGGCTATTCTTTCACTTTACTAATTCTTTTATTTTCACTTTTACTAGTTCACCAATTCTTTTAGCATTTTTTTTCATGTTTTAGGAAAATTTGCATCAAGTTGTGACAATAACTGTTTGACTCAATATCTTAACATGGCAGAACTGAAGTCACCAGAATACTAATTTTTCTACCTGGACATTGCAGGTATCTATGTCTTTACATATATTTAGGCAATGGTCTGTGGTCTCATGCCTCTTTTTTATTATTTTTTTAAATTTATTTATTTATTTATTTTAATTAGGTATATGACAGAATGCATTTTGATTCACTGTACACAATTGCAGCATAGATTTTCATTTCTCTGGTACATGGTGTAGCATCACACTATACATACAGTCATACGTGTATCTAGGGTAATGATGTCCATCTCATTCCACCATCTTTCCTGCCCCCATATTCCCTCCCCACCCCATCCTCTCCTTTGCCCAATTAATGTTCCTTCATTTTCTCCCTGCCCCTCCTCCCTTCATGGATCAGCATCCACTTGTCAGAGAGAACATTTGGCCTTTGGTTTTGGAGATTGACTTACTCCGCCTAGCAGGTCTCATGCCTCTTTGACACACTCATTTCTAGACACTTAACTCTTGCTCACCTGCATGAATGGACTATGCCTTATCTCCATGTTTAGTTTGTTCACTGCT
The DNA here is from genome assembly GCF_021218885.2 of Marmota monax. Lineage (NCBI taxonomy): Eukaryota > Metazoa > Chordata > Mammalia > Rodentia > Sciuridae > Marmota > Marmota monax. The sequence continues at coordinate 3,800,761 of NW_026695217.1, read as the reverse complement.
GTGGTATAGCAGGCCATTGTTTTTTTAATCCCTGGACTTCTGTCCAGCTACCTTACTGACATTTCCTTTATTATTTCTGAGAATCCAACTTTCAATAATTTGGGGTTTCCTAATGCAATAATTATTATAAAATTAGTACATTTCTTCTATTCTTGTCTTCTGTGTGTGTGTGTTTTTGTTTTTGTTTTTGCTTATTTATTTATTTATTTATACACTGGCCAGGACCTCGAACATATTGTTGTACAGGAAGGATGATAGTCCTCGTTCTTTCACTTGATTTCAAAGGGGCTGCATCCAACAGGTTTCCACTTAGAATGATGTAATTTGCTATAAGATTTTGTTTATAAAGATAGATTACTGAATTCATAGATTAATAAGTGAAGTTTAAATGGATAAAGTGTTAAGCAAAGAGATTTATAAGAGTTTATAGACCATATAAGGATATGTCTAGAGATATATCCTTGATATATGTCAAGAGATCTTCAGTCCTTAACAAGCTCTCTAGAACAACTCTTAGGTATTTCTGTGCTCAGAACAGAAGTCCATTCCACCCTTATATCCTAGAGGGGTGTGCCCAGCTGTCACTTTGGGGTGGAGCAGGCATAGGCTTGGCTAAATTGCAAACCTCTAGATTCCATTAGAATATACCTTCCCAGCCATCTCTCAATGACATATCTCTGTGGGGAAAGGGTATCTTGACCAGAGTGAAAGTAGCAAGGGTAGGTGTCTTATAATTGATCATAATCCTAAATTTTCTATTTTATTACAACTTGGAATTTCACAGGAATTGGTCCTAACTTGGAGCCCATAGAAGAAATTTGGAATTGAATTAGCTGATATGTATTGTCACATTTAAAAAAAAATGTATGTTTATTGCTTTGAAATAAACTTCTTGGGAGACTATACAGTTACATTCAGTTGGGTACCTAATGATGTGTGAGAAATGCTGTTAGGATTTGAGGGTCAATACATATCCACCCAGAAGGAACTTACAATCTAATAAGAAGCTTGATTTTGGAAACAGAGCTCCGTACTTCGGCTTTACTTCATTATTCTCAAAAAATGTCTGTCTTCTTCTAATATTTTTGGTAATTATTTTCCAGTCTCTTCTTTGCACCACATGGCATAGTGAAATATGGGAACCAGGTCCCACAACTGAAAGGCATCAGCTGTAAACTATAACTACAATCATGGAAGGGGAAATATTCAGCCTTCAGCAGCCAACATCTTTATGTTTAATAAAGCTAAAGCACCAATAATATGCATGCTTGTCCACGTGTAGGCAACTGTCACTCTTAAACCACAAAACCCCACAGACCTAATTAAATCAGTAATAGCTTTTTCTACTTGTGTAGCTCTGAGTGACAGTTTAATAAGGAGTGTTTTAGAGGTCCAATAAATTAGAACTGAACTCCATCCTAACAAGATATGCAATGTACTTTCTAGACAATTTTTCAGAAAACTTGTTGCTTAAATCATTCCCTGATTCCCCACTTATGTAAGGAAATGCATTTTTACAACTCTCTGCTCTGGATAAGTGTTAAAAAATGACACTTTCAGGAACAAGTTTCTTCTCATTTTCTTCATGAGAATGTTGTTGCTGTGAAAACGATGACATTTTAAGAACTGTTGGGAAAGAAGGGAACACTTAACCATAAATTATGAGTCAGGGAATGTACAGGACCTCAGCAAGCCCACTGCTAGGGGAGGATCTACACTGTCTGTGGTCCCATGTGCCTTGTTAGGTCTCTTCTGACTTGCTCTTTCACCTACCTTGCCAAACATTGAAATGAATATTTTAGAGCCTTATAATATGAATCTGAGATGGAGATCACAATAAAATACTTAGTCATTCACAAGTTGGATGTTTGACCCAGCTATCCCCCTCCCCAGTCTATACCCAAAGGACTTAAAAACAGCACACAATAGGGACACAGCCACATCAATGTTTATAGCAGCACAATTCACAATAGATAAACTATGGAACCAACCTATATGCCCTTCAGTAGATGAATGGATAAAGAAAATGTGGCATATATACACAATGGAACATTACTCAGCATTAAAAGAGAATAAAATCATGGCATTTTCAGGTAAATGGATGAAGCTAGAAAATATAATGCTAATTTCCCAAAAACCCAAATGCAGAATGATTTCTCTGACTTAAGGATGCTGATCCATAATCTGCTGTGAGAGGTGGGGATGGGAGGATTAAATGAACTCTAGAGAGGGCAAAGGGGAAAAGAAGAGGGAGAGGAAAAGAGGGGGTATAGGGGTAGGAAAGATAGTGGAATGCAATGGTCATCATTACCCTAAGTACATGTAAGAGGACAGGAAGAATGTGATGAATGTGACTCTACTTAGTATAACCAGAGATATGAAAAATCATGCTCTATATGTGTAATATGAATTCTGTTATCATATATAACAAATCAAAATTTAGAAAAATATTTTTAAAAAAGAATTTCATCAGGCTAATGTTTAAAAGCTCCACACATCCACCTGTGATACAGACATTGATGTGTGGCTCACTTTCTACACATTTTTATTAGAATTCAGGCATTGATATTCATGAAAATACTCTCTAACTTATGGATGTAATTAATTCACTCAGGTATTGTTGATGGAATTCCTGCTTCATCTAGGGCACTGTGCCAGGCACGGAAGGTCAAAGTTAATTACTCCAGCCAGGACTAGTGGCATATGCCTGCAATCCCAGCTATCTGGAAGCTGAGACAGAAGGATCACAAGTTTGAGGCTATCCTCTGCAACATAACATAACCATGTCTCAAAATTTATAGAAGAAAATAAAATGGGCTTAGGATGTTGCTTGGTGGGAGTGCTCCTGGTTCAATCACCAGCACCATATACACACAAAAAATTACCCCAGGTAACCCTAAATTTCAAGAATATGAATTATAAATAGAGTTCTTCTACATCAACTAATAGTTTTCAGGAACATGATTAAGTTGATCAATGCAACATTACTTGGACATGAAGAAACTACTCTTTGGTGCACAGAGGCTGCTCTGATGCTCCAGTGCTCACAGAGAGGTCTTCCTGACCTCTGTTTGTTGAAGATTGGTGTCAAACAAGGTCATGTTGTGACCCCTCTGCAATCATGTCTGAGGACAGAAAAACACAAATATAGTCCAAGACACAAAACTGACCAAATATTGCCCTATACTAGATAACATGAGTGACTATTGCTCCTTCACCACCTGAACTTAGTCTGACCTCTAGCCTCCTCCATATCATGATTATCATTTCTTAAGAAACCCAGTCTTAGAATATGCCACATTTCCCAACAGTCAATCCAGAGATAATCCCCACTTTTTAAACCCCACCCCAAATTTGCTAACACCAGCTGAAATCCTAAACATCATTTTCAATCATTCTTTTTATGGTGTGTACAATCTCCCTGCCTGAAATAAGTAATGAATATGACATTTTCAACTCTAGGAGTATTTCTGAAGGTTTAAGACTAAAAAATATTGGAAATAGAGCATGGCAAAATAAACTAATTTTGTATTCCTTCACATATAAAATGCTATAGACTGCAGGGACTCATTCTGATTTCACAGAGATTGATGCATTAAAAACATGCATCTTGAATTGAGAAAACACTGGACTTATTTTTCAAACACCATTTTCTTTCTGGATTTAAAAATACATTAACCAAGATCATTAGACTCAAAGGTTGAGGCAAATCTTTTATTTTGAAGGCAAGGCACTTCCTTATAAAGGCTTCTCAAATATTCTCCATGGAAAATATATCTATGTATCAAAGAAACAAAGATATCAGTAAGCTTACTTTCAAATAAAAATGATAGATTTTTTTAAAAAATATTCTGATTAGAAATGAGTAAACTATGACCTATGGAGCAAATCTAGGCATTTCTTCTCATGTAAATAAAACTTTATTGGAACCTAGTTATATCCATTAATTTTCATATTTCCAATGACAGAGTTCATTTGTTGGTCAGCAAAGCTTAAAACATTTACCAAAATCACTTTTACTGAAAAAAATTTCAAAACCCTTATTAATAGGTTTGGTGAAATTTAAGATCTCATCTGAAATTAGGATATAAACATATTCTGGCTTTCTAGTGTTTATAAAATACATTACCATTTGCAAGTAAACTATAATTAGCATACAATAAAATTCTGTGACTTGACTTCCTCACCTCTAAAATCACTGATGCAATTTTAGTAGCAGTTTTTGCAAATACTTTAGAGGTTGTATTATTGAGATTATGTCTCATATCAACTGACTGCAATGAAGCACTGATTTCCCACATATTATGAGTTCAATTGTATTCCACATAGAGTTATTGTGAGGATCCAAGTATAATGATATATCCAAAGTGCTTAGAACAGTGCTGGCATATAATAAATGTAAATATATATGTTTTCTGTTGCTGATAATCTCTAACAAAACCAGAAGTCTGGCACTCCCAGACTTCTCAATATTTAAGTTCATTCCCTGAAAAAAAATTAGTAAGCATGATAATAGCTAAACAATGGCAAAGTTGATTTGTATTCAATCACTAGCCAAAAATACTCCAAAACATTGAAAAAGGGAAAAAGCAAGAAGACCAAAAAAGAAAAGAATTGCATGAAAAGCAATGGCAATTATTCTATTGAAAATAGGAAACAATTAATAAAACTGATTAGAAGAAACAACATACAAGATAGTTTTTGGAGTGTTTCAACGTTGGATTATGAACAGATGTGAACACAATAGAGTTTCGAAACACCCACACTCTGATTTAACAGGAGAAACCTAAATACCCAGCTACATACCCATTCTAAATAGAATAACACATTGGTAATTAGTCTGTCCTCAGACTGGGATGCAATTTCTGTGTCTTCCCTCCTCTTTTCTTGGAGAGAAAATCCACACATTGAGGTAAACCCACTGGGCAGATCTCTACCCATCTATTTATATCTATATAGATATAGATATAATGTCTATGTGTAAACATACACACACAATTAAAAATAATGCAGGATAATAGGGTGTTTGGAATTTTTATTGATAGTTTAAAAATATACTAATAGTTTTTGCAAACACTTTAGAGGTTGTTTATTGAGATTATGTTCCATATCAACTGACTGCAATATAGCATTGGTTTCCTACATATGATGAGTTGAATTGTATTCCACAAAAATATCCATATTGAAGTCCTAACCCCCAGTATTTCAGGTTGTGACTTTTAAGGCCATTGCATATGTTATTATTTAAATTAAATGGCTAGGGTAATGGCTCAGTGGTAGAGTGCTCACCTAGCACATGTGAGGCACTGGGTTTGATCCTCAGCACCACATAAAGATAAATAAATAAAGGCATTGTGTCCAATTACAACATATATATATATATATATATATATATATATATATATATTTAAATAAATAAATTATATATATATATTTAATATATATATATAATAATACATATTTAAATAAATAAATAAACAAAGATAAGTTTGTCCTGACATATGCTGGGCCCCTAATCCAATATGACTATTGTCCTCATTAAAAGGGGAGATGTGGACACAGTGGCAGGCAGCCCACAGGAACGCCACATGAAGATTGGAGTATAATCCCACAATGAGGCACTACTGGGATTCAAAAAAGAGGCCAGAAGCAAAGACTTCCTGCACCCCCACTTCCTGTTGCATGGCATGGGGAACGTGGAGTGTTTTATTGACTCTGACACTGACACTTTGTCAGCTGCATTCTGGGTTCTCGACATGATGTCATGAACTAGAAATGATCCTTGGTGGCACTCACCACTCAGCACAGCTAATAAACTCGCTGCCATGGCCATGAAACTTTCAAGTGGAGAAATTTCATTCTTTGGCAATAGGTGTTTTGCAACACCACAGTCAGATGAAAAAGAGGACGATAAGTGAGTTAGGTGTGGGATATATTTGGCATATTTATTACCGTTAATAGCAATACCATAAAGTGAGTGTCTTTTGAGTGTCAAGCCTGGCATCCTTGAGTATTTTCATCCATTTAACATTTATATTGATACCATGAACAGAAACTGAAACCCTCTGAGAAGAAAGGGGACTGGCTCAAGTCGGGATGTGATCCAGCTCAGAGGAGCAACACCTGTGCTCCTCCTGTGGCTGTGGAGAATGGTTTCTCCACATTTCTTGGGACTTGCTCTGGTGGCCACCATTCAAGATGATACTCTCTAAATTACACAAGTTTTCCACATGTGAAAAATGCCAAGATCTGTCTCTCCGTAAACCAAATGGTCCCTTGTGAAGAAAATGACTATAATGCTTTCTTCATAATAGGTAAAACCCTTCAGGAAAGGTCAATGACAGTGAGCTTCAGCCACCGCCATGCTAACATGCACCATGGTTCATGGACTCAAAGAAGCAGCACCATAAACAGAGAAAAATAGAGTCCATGCTTAGAAATTTTGAGAAAATAAAGAGACGTTTTTCTAAAGAGGGAGAGATGAGGTGCTCCTTCACCTTGCCTTGTCTATGTGGTTCATCCAAGGTAGTTCATCAACACATGCTCCATTACCACTAAGAAGAAAAGACTCCAGCCGAACCCACATGAAAAGTATCCAGTTGAGATTAGTTTTAGAGAAAACAAAGGCCACTACTGCGGATTCAATGTAATTTAAGATTCTATTGTAAAAAAAATCACTTTACCAGATATGTCAATCATGTTTGTGTTCTGTATAGCAATATACAGCGTTCTATTGAGAAAGTTTCTGATTAATTTGGTTATTAAATATTAAAAAAAATTTAAAGTCCTATGAATGTGAAGATTGTCTTGGAAATACAGAATAGTGCTAGACAGCCCTGCAATAATCAATGAAAGCTCTAAGGAGAGGTGGCATTCTGTTCTTTATAAGCTTGTCCCCTCATGTGAAAAGGATTTACTGGATGGCAGGAGGCTATATTGTGAGTCCAGTAAATGCTCTATTCCATGGAGCATATTTTTCTGTTTTCAGATTCATGAAGAGAGTTGGTCCTGCAATAAATTGTGTAAGTATCATCATTCCAACTTATTTTAACAGTAATAATAATAAAACGTAGGATCAAAGTTCTAGGGTCTAAAACCCAGATGAACAATAACAGAAATGTAGTGTAATTTATTGAGGAGAAAAAGAACACAGGAGCAGGCACATCAATGAATTACACTTCATTTTTGTTTCTATTATTGTTCATCTGGGTTTCAGGCCCTAGAATTTTGACCCTTATCCAGAAGTTGGGAATGATGATACTTACACAATTTACTTAAGGACTGTCTTCATGCATCTGGAAATAACATATACCTTCTCCCAGGAACAGAGTGTTCACTAGACTCCCAATATCATATCCTGTGATAGATAGAAGAGAGGCTTAGTTACATCTAAGGAAAGAGCAGGAACATCCTGGGATTAAGATAAGTCTTGGTTTTCTTTATATAACCTTTGTAATTTTTGAACTTTTTTTGTTTCAAGATTTGTGTGTTACTAAAAATTATTTTTAATAAAATAGATTATTTTTATTTATTTAAAAACCAGGTAGGCTTAATTTTATATGTTACCTTACTGATTGTATTTTATCTAAATGAGACAGCTTAAAAGTTAAGCTAGATTGTGTTTAGTTTGAGGAACTCAAATGACAGCAATCAAGGTGAGGACAAAGCTTGGTTCAGTCATTCAACAGCAGGTGTCCAGAGCCAGGAAGAAATCTGTGCACATTTCTTGCTGTTCCTTCCTTTGTATCAAGTGTGAACATCAGAAGGTTTTAGGTTCTCTGAACACAAGTAAGTGGCAGATAGTGGAGCCCTTGAGTTCTTCTTATACCTATAACTTAGAATGAGGAACCATTTCTCATTACATTTTCAATTCATCACTTATTAATTATTTGTACCAATGGGAAAATTATTCAATCTGAGATAAAGTTATCCAGTATATTTTTTCTTCTTCTACATATTACATACAAGAATGAGATGGTCTCATGCTGTGATGGAGACATGTCTTTAAAAACATATGTTGGAAAATATATGAAAAAATGCACAATATCTCTAGCAATTAGAGAAATGCAAATTAAAAACTACACTGGGATTTCCTCTCACTCCAATCAAAATAGCCATTATCAAGAATAAAAGTGACCGAATGTTTTCTCTGGTATAAGGAGGCTGACTCATAGTGGGGTAGGAAGGGAGCATGGGAGGATTAGATGAATTCTAGATAGGGAAGAGGGGTGGGAGGGAAGGGGAGGGGGCAGGGGATTAGCAAGGATGGTGGAATGTGATGGATATCATTAACCAAAGTATATGTATGAAGATACGAAATGTGTGTCAACATACTTTATATATAAATAGAGACATGAAAAATTGTGGTATATATGTGTGTTAAGAATTATAATGCAAAAAAATACTTGTATAAAGACATGAATTGGCATGAACATACTTTATATACAAAGATATGAAAAATTGTGCTCTATATGTGTAATAAGAATTGTAATGCATTCCACTGTCATGTATTTAAAAAAATAAAATTGATTAAAAAAAGAATACAAGTGACAATAAATATTGGTACAGATGTGGGGAAATGGGTACAATCATAAAGTGCTGGTGGGACTGCAAATTAGTGCAACCACTCTGGAAAGCAGTATGCAGTTTCCTCAAAACTAGTAATGGAACCATCATTTGATCCAGTTATCCTCCTCTTCAGTATATATCCAAAGGATTTAAAATCAGCATACTACAGTGATGCAGCCACATCATTGTTTATAGCTGCACAATACACAATAGCTAAGATATGGAGCCAACATGCCCTTCAACAGATGAATGGATAAAGAAAATATAATGTATATGTATATAATGGAATACTGCTTAGCCATAAAGAAGAATGACTTTATGACATTTGCAGGAAAACAGATAGATCAGAGACTATCATGCTAAGTGAAATAAGTCAACCCCCAAGCCCCAAAGGGTGAATGTTTTCTCTGATATGTGGAATCTAACCCACAATAAGCAGACAGGAAAGAACAGAAGTTCAGAGGATTAGACAAAGGGGAATAGAGGAAAGTGGGGGATTCCAAAAGAAAAGATAGTAGAAGGAATCTGACACAAATTTCCTATGTACATATGTGAATACACCATAGTGAATCCCACTACCATGTATGTGCATAAGAGTGGAGCTCTAAGCAGAATAAGATATTCCATGCACTTATGATTTTATCAAAATGGACTCTACTATCATGTATAACTACAAAGAACCAATAAGGACTGGGATTGTGGCTCAGCAGTAGAGCGCTTGCCTAGTATGTGTCTAGTGTGTTTTATATGGTGCTGAGGATCAAACCCTGGGTCTCCCTGGGTTTGATCCTCAGCACCATATAAAAATAAAGAAATAAAATAAAAGTATTGTGTTTAAAAAACAAATAAAGTAAATAAATACACATAATTTTAAAAGGAACCGATAATTATTATTTTTTTTTAAAAAAAAGCACCTGTTCTTGAAAACAGTCTGCAGCACAAGTGTTTGGCAGTGATTAAGCGATGAGGCAAGAGTGGTTGAAGTGAAGGACCTTTTCACGGGTGTGTTTGTTATAAAGGGGAGAGTTTACCTTTCCTTCTCTCTCTCTCTCTCTTTTATATCTCTGTCTCTATCTCTATCTCTCTCCCTCCCTTTGCCCTTCCAACCTCCACCACCGGAGGATGCAGCAAGAAGGCCCAGATCCCAGCCCATTATCTTGGAATCCCCAGCCTCCGGTACAGAGAGCCAATAAGCCTGTGTTCACTGTAAATCCACCAGCCTCAGTTATTCTGTGACAGCAGCACAAACAGATGAAGGGGTCTCCTGTCATCTCTCCTGTCATCATTACTTAATTCCTGGTAAAAACCTATACTGAATACAAATTATGTACCAGGTACCAACGATGCAAAAGTAGTCTCTACTCCAGGGAAACTTCCATTGTCATAAAAGTGACAGAGAGATAAACACACCTCCAGGAATGTGTCAGTGTGATAAATATCATAATAGATATGTGCACCGGGAGGCGAATGGGGGGAACAGAGAGGTCCTTCTGAGCCTGCAGGATCAGGAGGCCCTGGCGGCCTCGTGGAAGAGCTCTGCATCACGAGGTGCCCCATGTCCTCGCATGACCAACCCCACTTCAACTTTGACCTTTCCTCTCTTGGGAGTCTTCCCCTTCCCTCTTCTCTGCATTTTATTTTTGCCTAATGATCCTATTTCCAACAACAGCCAGCTTGTGGCATCGTGGACAGTTTTGGGCGTCTCTGCAGTGGGGGGAGGAGGCTGCAGATTCTCCCTGGGGGATTGGAGGAGCAACCTAGAGGAGAAAAGGATCCCAAGGAGCTGAAAGCACATCCAGAGTTGGCGGAGGGTCTGAGCCGCACAGCGGGACGCGCTCTTGATGGACTAGAGCAGATGGTGGAAAGAAAAAAAATTCTCTGTAGACACACACATATATTTAAAGGCGGCAGAGAACAGCCCGAGAAGACTGAGGAGGCCGACAATTACCACCCCATTTTATCTATTATTTTTAGTTTGCAGATTCCTATTTATTTCGTTCAGGGAAAGCTCCAAACTAAGCTCAGCACGCATTTTGAAACGAGGGGCTCTGGGAAGAGTGGGTGAGATTAGGGGAGATTGGAGTGACTCAGTGGAAAATGTGCACAGATGCGGTGGCACCCGGCCACGGGTCCTCCCAGGAGCGCACCGGCTGCCTGTGACCTTGCCCGGGCTGCAAGGCTCCAGCTCAGCCCTGCGGACCCCAGGGAGGCCCTGCAGCTGCTCAACACCCTCCCACCTGCGCGGAACGGCAGCGCCAGCTGCGGCCACGGGCACCCTTGCTGGTGTCCAAGCGAGCTTTGACACCGACATGCTCATCTCATGATGAAGAAGAGCGCGCTTCAAAAAAAAGCTGAACAGTGCCAAGCAAATACCAAAGCCCGCCTGTGCGCGGAGCGGGGCGCAGAGCCTCTTGCTGCCCCGCCAGTCCACAGCCCCGCACACAAGAAGGGGCTGGGGACATCGCAGACAGGACGCCTTCCTCCCCCTCAGCCCGCTCTCTGATGTCACTGAAGGAGGAGCATAGGTCTCAGGACGCCTTATCCTTATTCATGCCCTTGGTCATATTCCTCTGCTGGAATGAACATCTCCCAGGCCCACTCTTGCTCAAAAATATCTAAATGAGTTTTACAAAACTAAAACCTCCTATGGGAAGAACAAAGCATTTCAATAACAAAAATGTGGAAAGTTTAAAGACCTTTCACCAGGTCTGCCTTTGATTTAAATGACAGGCAAGAAAAGGTCATGTGGGCAGAAGGTTTTGGTTTAGTATTCGGTTCAGTGGCTGGCTTTCTTTCTTTCTTGTTACCTTAAATTTCCTTTTTTTCTTTCTAGGAAGTGAATCATCTTTCTCAAAATCTCAACCAGGCTACAATCAGAGTAGACTCAGGACAATTAGCCAAGCCATTCAAACTAGATAGTTTCTATTGCCTGTGGACCAATGTACCTCCAAGATTAAACCGACCATTATAAGAAAACAACTGCTGCGACACACTGGGTTCAGGGACTACTTCCCTGGGGCCAGGAAGCCAATGGAGGATGAGGAGTCAGGAGCCAAGGCTAGGTATACCTATGGTTATCAGTGGAATAAATGCACATGAAATGCAATTGTATCATTAATTTATTTTTCAAACAGTCATACAGTTTTATAATTTATTCTGTAATAACAGCTATTAATAATGACAATATCAATAATAGTGATTTTAACTCTATATTTGCTAAATATTCTCACACGATACTCATATCCTTATCCTTGCTGAAAAAACTATGTGAAAAAAAAAAACTATGTTAGATAGAACCTGGGCTTATTTTTCTTTAGGATAGCCCTTTATTTTTACTGACCTTTGGGGTATGCTGTTTTAGGCAGGTCATGTAAAGACTCTCTGAAGGGTACTTCAATGCATTAGTCTGGTAAATTATGAGGCCAGGAATATTCTTTCATATCTTTCTTAGGATGATAACTCCCCATCAACCTATTAATAAATGAACAGATTTGTCAGAGACTTTTTTTGCACTTTCTGCAAGATGCATCTTCCACAAATATTTCTCATTGCAAAGAAAGAAATGTATTTGGCTGTTCACAATAGCAAAAGTGGAGAGAGAATATTTTGTGTGTGAACAATTTTTCTCTGAAATTAAACTTGACAGGGAGGGTCATTTAGGAGCCATTATTTTTATATAATCTTTGGCTATTAACAGTTGTGCCAGGATCTATCAAAGAGCATTTGTTAACACATTTTTTTCCACTAGAAAATTTGTTTACCATAACCAAGAAGATATGAACACTTTTGGATTATAATGAAGTTGTCCTATGTGATTAGAATCTGTCTCTGACAATGACTAATAATAATATGCTAAAAACCCCACAGGAGATATTTTAAAGTAAAAGAGTTAGAGGATAGTTCAAAATAATAATTCATACAGTCCACACAAATTTGCCATGCTATCTTCTTCAAAGGCTTCATTCCAGATATGCCTAAGACCCTGGGTGAAAGCAGATACTTGCTCTTGGCCTTCGATATCACACGTGGCTGTTGAAAGTATTTATTTCCCATGTCTGTCCACTGTAAGGGAGGCAAAGTTAGAGCATCTCAGTGGCAATGATCGATCTGGCACCCAGATTCCCGATTTCTAAGGTCTACTTGACACAAATAAGCCTGGATTCTCAAAGAAATGACTTCAGCTTCAGAGCAAGAAACTGTAGGTGAACCTGGTTCCTCTTTTTGTGCCAGAAAGTTAGGAAGAGCTCAAGCAATGATAGGGAAATGTCTTAGGCACACAGAGATCAGCTTGAAGAAGGTCTCACTAACCATGTGGGATGATTTCAGTGTGTAAATAAATAATATGAATGGATATGGCACATTGATTAGGATCCATGAATATAATGGCATTCACAAGTCCACACTAGTTCAGATGAATGAGTGGATGAGTGAGTTCAAATACATGTTCCTCCTTGTATTAGAACAACAGCTCATGAATGTAATGAAAATACACTTGGAAAGTCACTATTTGGTATATATACCAGTAATAATGAAGAATCATGTGTCTAATTATCCTCAAATATTCTCCTGCATTATTAATTCCAAAGGGAAACATACATTTACAGTAGAGAAAACCATAAGACCAAAGTTAACATCAATGTCCTTAGTAACAGTATAAACCAATCATATGAGATGATGACAATAATCACTTTGTTATAGGTCTAATAGAAATGGAAAACCTAAATCAAATCATGATAAAATACCAGACAAGTATGAAAATGAAGCATATCCTAAAAACAAGTATGAAAATGAAGCATATCCTAAAAATTAAGGAGTCTTCTCAAAACTTAAGCCATGCAATCCAAAGAGGCCAAGGAACAACTGCAAATTAAACCCAAAACTAAAAATAAATGCTACTCATGATCTCAGAGTCTTCCATTGCAATGAAATTTAAAGGACAATTTGTAAAATCTCAAGGAAGCTTCTAGAATATAATTTGGTTTCCTGATTTAAATTGAAATTACAGAGATAATTTCATTATTCCTAGGAAATATATACAGAGCATTTACAGGAAAAATGGGTATTATGTTCTGAAATTATTCTCAAATGATTTTCAATTTATACACATGTATGTGTTTATACATTATATTTACATGGGCATTGTATGTCTATATAATTGGAGAGAAGACTGATAAAACAAATACAATTAAATGTTAAATATAGAGGAGTCTGGGGGAAGGGCCTATAGAAATTTTCCACTATTTTTGCATATTTTCAGAAATCTAATTTTAAAATGAAAACACAATACAAATACTGTTTTTCCTACTTAACCTTGAGTGCTTGGGATCATAGTGATTCAGTTTCCATTTGGTCTATGGCAAAGCTCTAAGCGTGGCCCAAACTTTAGTTTTACTTCATATATGTTTGTGTGTGTGTGTGTGTTTGTGTGTGTAAAAAGATTCTATTTCTTTCTCTTAGTGTTGCTTACTTCTTTTTTTTTTAATTAGAGCTTTATGGTTATACATAGTAGTTGGGTTCATCCTGGCAAAATCATACCTGCATGGAATTCAATTTCAGTTCATGATTCCCCTTTTTCCTCCAGCTCTCCCCTCCTCTGTTCTCCTTCATCTACTCCTCTAGACACCCTTTCACCCTGTATTCATTTCTATTTGGTTGATTCTTTCTATCTCTGTATAAAGGTAGAATTCCTGTGGTATATTAATACATGCACATAGCGTGAGTTTTTAAGAATTCATTCTGCATTGCCTTTCCTTACCCATCCTTCCACTCTGCCTCTCAATCTCCTTCTGCTTCATGGCTGATCTTCATTACGTTATCTTATTATTCTCTCTTTCTTTTCTTTATTTTACTGTAGTTTCCACGTATAAGAGAAAACATTCGACCTTTGAGTTTCTGAGTTTGCCTTATTTCACTTAGCATGATATTATTCATTTCCGGTCATTTACTGGCAAATGCCATAACTTCATTTTTTTATATGGCTGAGTAGAACTCCACTGTACATATACACCAACATTTCTTAATCCATTCATCTATTAATGGGCACCCGGGTTGATTCTATAGCTTGTTTATTATAAATTGTGCTACTATAAACATAGTGGTGCCTCTACTGATGCAGTATGCTGACTTTAGATCTTTTGGGAAAATACCAAATAATGGAATAACTGTGTCATATGTTGGTTCCATTCCTAGTTTTTTGAAGAATCTCCATGCTGTTTTCTGGAGCAGTTGCACTAGTCTGCAGTCCTAACAACAATGTACAAGTGTGCCTTTCCCCCCACAACCTCACCAGCATTTATTATTGTTTGTATTCTTGATCATTGCCATTCTGACTGGAGTAGGATGAAATGTTAGTCTAATTTTGATTTCCATTTCTCTGATTGCTAGAAATGCTGAAACTGTTTTCATGTATTTGTTGGCCTTTTGTGTTTCTTTTGGAAAGTTTCTGTTTGTTCTTTTGTCCATTTATGGATTCAGTTATTTGTTTTTATGGTGTTACTTTTTTTGAGTTCTTTATATATTCTGGACATTAATCCCCTATCAGAAGAGTAACTGGCAAAGGTTTCCTCCCATTCCGTAGCTTCTCTCACACTCTCAAACATTTTTTTTTTCCGTGCAGAAGTTTTAAGTTGAGGGCATCCCACTTATTGGTTCTTGGTTTTATTTCTTGCCTTTTAGGGATCTTGTTAAGGAAGTCAGTGCCAGCACCTGTATGTTGAAGTGTAAACCCTGTGTTTCTTGTAGCTGTTGTAAGGTTCCTGGTCTAATTCCTAAGCTTTTGATTCATTTTGATTTGAGTTTTGTGCAGGGTGAGAGATGGAAGTCTAGTTTCATTTTTCTACACATAGTTTTCAGTTTTCCCAGCACCATTGTTAAAAAGACTATCTTTTCTCCAAAATATATTTTTGTCACTTTGTCAAATATCAGATGGCGGTAGGTATGTGGACTTGTCTCTGTGTCTTCTATTCTGTTCCATTGGTCTTCATGTCTATTATGAGGCCAATACTATTTTGCATTTGTTACTACAGCTCTGTAGTATAATTTCAGACCAGTTATTATGATGCACCCTGCTTCACTTTTCTTAGTATTGCTTTGGCTATTCTGGATCTCTTTTTCTTCCAGATGAATTTAAGAATTATTTTTTCTAATTGTGTGAAGAATGCCATTGGTATATTGATGGGAATTGCATTGAATCTGCATATTGACATATTAATTTTGACAGTATTAATTCTGCCTGTCCAAGACCATAGGTTGTCCTTAGATCTTTTAAGTTCTTCTTCAGTTTCTTCCTTCAGCGTTCCATAATTTTCATTGTAGAGCCTTTTTACCTTGGTTAAATTAATTCCCAAGTTTTTGTTTGTTTGTTTGTTTTCAGGTTATTATTAATGTAATGATTTTCCTGATTTTTTCCTTGGCTGAATTACTGTTGGAGTATAGGAAAGCTATTGATTAATGTGTGTTCATCTCATATCCTGCCACTTTTCTGAACTCACTTGAAAGCCCTGGAAGTCTTTTGAGGAGTTTTTGGGTCTTCTAGCCATTGGATCATGTCATTGACAAAAAGAGATTGCTTGACTGTTATGGTTTGCATGTGAGGTGTCCCCAAAAAGCTCATGTATGAGACAATGCAAGAAAGTTCAGAGGAAAAATGATTGGGTTGTATTAGTCTTAACCCAATCTGCCATTTAATCCCCTGATAAGGATTAACTGAGTGTTAACTGAAGTGGTGAGGTGTAGCTGTAGGAGGTGGTAATTAGAGGCATGGGTTTGATGTATATAATTGTATCTGATAAGTGGAGACCTCTCTCTCTCTCTCTCTCTCTCTCTCTCTCTCTCTCTCTCTCTCCTTTCTGATCATCATGTGAGCTGTTTCCCTCTGCCACACTCTTCTCCATGATGTCCTGCTTCACCTTGAGCCCTGAGGAATGGAGCCTGCTGTCTATGGACTGAGACCTCTGAAACCATGAGCCCCTAAATAAGCCTTTCCTCCTCCAAGGTTGTTCTGGTTTGGGTCTTTCAGTTGCAGCAGCAAAAAGGCTGACTAAAACATTGACATCTTCTTTTCCTACTTGTATACCTTTGATTTCTCTCTCTCTCTCTCTCTCTCTCTCTCTCTCTCTCTCTCTCTCTCTCACTCTCTCTCTCTTTCTATGCCTCTGGCTACTGTTTCAAGAACCATATTTAATAGGAGTGGTGAAGGGGAACAACCTTACTTCGTTCCTGATTTTACATGAAATGCTTTTAGTTTTTCTCCTTTAATATGATGTTGGCTTAGAGCTTGTCCTGAATGGCCTTTGTGCTATTGAGGTAAGTTTCTTTGATCCCTATCTTCTCCAGGATTTTTAAAAGGAATGGCCGTTGGATTTTATCAAAGGCCTTTTACATCTATTGAGATAATCATGTGATTCTTGTCCTTAATTCTGTTCAAGTGGTGAATTGCGTTTATTGATCTGCATACATTGAACCAACCTTGCATTCCTGGAATGAAATCCACTTGATCATGGTGTATTATCTTTTTCAAGTGTTTTTGAATGCAATGTTTTTTTTTTAAATATTAAGTATCTTTGCATCTATGTTCAACAGAGGAATTGGCATGTAGTTTTCTTTCTTTGATGTATTTTTGTTTGGTTTTGGTATCAGTGTTATACTCGATTCATAGAATATATTTGGGAGTGTGCCCTCCCTTTCAATTTCATGGAATACTTTGAGAAAGACTGGTGTTAGCTCTTCTCTAAAGGTCTGGTAGAACTCACCTGAGAATACATCTGGTCCTGGGCTTTTCTTTTTGGAATGCTTTTAATTGCTATTTCAATTTCATTACTTGATATTGATCTTGTTAGGTTTTATTATATTCCTGATTTAATTTGTGCAGTTCATATGTTTCTAGAAATTTGTTAATGTATTAGATATTCCAGTTTATTGAAGTATAAATTTTCAAAATAGCTTCTGACAGTCCTTGGATTTCAGAAGGGTCTGTGTGGCATCTCCTTTTTTATCTCTGATTTTATTCATTTGGGTCCTTTCACTCCTTGTTTTGGTTAGTTCAACTAAGAGTTTGTCCATATTATTCATCTTGTTAAAGAACTAACTCATCATTGTATCAATCTGGTGTATTGCTTTCTTGTTCACAACTACATTGATTTTGACTCTTATCTTAATTATTTCCTATTTTCTAGTGGTTTGAGGGTTAGTTTGTTTGTCTTTTTCTGAAGCCTTGAGGGGGAGCACAAACTTAATTACTTGAAATCATTCTAATTGTTTTTTTTCTATTCAAACCATTTTTATTCTAATTTCTATGTATGAAATTAGAATGCATTAAAATTCACATTGCACATATAGAGCACAATTTTCCATGTCTCTGATTGTACGCAAAGTAGAGTCATACCATTTCTGTCTTCATATATTTACTTACAGTAATGATGTCCATCTCATTCCACCATCTTTCCTACCCCCATGCCCCACCTTACCCTCCCTCCCCTTTGCCCTGACTAAAGTTCCTCCATTCCTCCCATGCTCCCCCACCATCCCCATTATGAATCAGCATCCTTATATCAGAGAAAACATTTAGCATTTGGTTTTTGGGGATTGGCTAACTTCATTTAGCATTATATTCTCCAGCTCCATCCATTTATCTGCAAATGCCATGATTTTATTCTCTTTTACTGCTGAGTAATATTCCATCGTGTATATATACCACATTTTCATTATCCATTCATCTACTGAAGGGCATCTAGGTTGGTTCCACAGTTTAGATATTGTGGATTGTATTGCTATAAATATTGATGTGGCTGTGTCCCTGTAGTATGCTGTTTTTAAAGTCCTTTGGGTATGGAATGAGGAGTGGTATAGCTGGGTTAAATGGTAGTTCCATTCACAATTTTCCAAGGAATCTTCATATTGTTTTCCGTATTGGCTGTACCAATTTGCAGTCCCACCAGCAATGTATGAACGTGCCTTTTTCCCCACATCCTCACCAACACTTATTGTTGTTTGTGTTCTTAATAGCTGCCATTCTGACTGGAGTGAGATGAAATCTTACAATAGTTTTGATTCACATTTCTCTAGTTGCTAGAGAAATTGAATATGTTCTCATATATTTGTTGATTGGCTATACATTATCTTCTAAGAAGTGTATGTTAAGTTCTTTGGCCTATTTATTGATTGAGTTATTTGGTGGGGGGGTTAGCTTTTTGAGTTCTTTATATATCCTAGAGATTGGTGCTCTATCTGATATGTGAGTGGTAAAAATTTGCTCCCAAAATGTAGGCTCTCTATTCACCTCACTTCTTTTGATTACTTCTTTTGCTGAGATGAAACTTTTTAGTTTGAATCCATCCTATTAATTGATTCTTGATTTTAATGCTTGCACTATAAGAGTCTTATTAAGGAAGTTGGGGCCTAATCTGACATGATGGAAATTTGGGCTGACTTTTTCTTCTATTAGATGCAGGGTCTCTGGTTTAATTCCTAGGTCCTTGATCCACTTTAGTTGAGTTTCATGTATGGTGAGAGAGATGGGTTTAATTTCATCTTGTTTCATATGGATTTCCAGTTCTCCCAGCTCCATTTGTTGAAGAGGCTATCTTTTCTCCAATGTACGTTGTTGGTGCCTTTGTCTAAAATAAGATAACTGTAATTATGTGGTTTAGTCTCTGTGTCTTCTATTCTGTACCATTGGTCTACCAATCTATTTTGATACCAATACCATCCTGTTTGGTTACTATTGCTTTGTAGTATAGTCTAAAATCTGATATAGTGATGCCTCATGCGTCACTCTTCTTGCTAAGGATTGCTTTAGCTATTGGGTCTCTTACTTTTCCAGATGAATTTCATGACTGCTTTTTCTATTTCTATGATGAATGTCATTAGGATTTTGATTGGAATTGCATTAAATCTGTATAGTGCTTTTGGTGGTATGGTCATTTTGACAATATTAATTCTGCCTATCCTAGAACAAGGGAGATCTTTCAATCTTTGATGGTCTTCTTTAATTTCTTTCTTTAAATTTCTATAACTTTTGTTGTACAGGTCTTTCACCTCTTTTGTTGATTCCAAAGTATTTGATTTTTCTTTTGGGGGCTATTGAAAATGGGATAGTTTTCCTCATTTCCCTTTTAGAGAATTTATCACTAATATACAGAAATGCCTTTGATTTATGAGTGTTGATTTTGTTTCCTGCTACTTTGCTGAATTCATTTAGTAGTTCTAGAAGTTTTCTAATGGAACTTTTTGGGTCTTCTAGGTATAGAATCATATCATTGGCAAATAGTGCCAATTTGAGTTCTTCTTTTCCTATGTGTATCCCTTTAATTTCTTTCATCTGTCTAATTGCTCTGCACAGTATTTCAAGAACTATGTTAAATAAAAGTGTTAAAAGAGGGCATCCCTGTTTTCTTCTAGTTTTTAGAGGGAATGCTTTCAATTTTTCTCTATTTAGAATGTTTTTGGCATTCTAAATAAATTTAGCATAACTAGCTTTTATGATGTTGAGAGATGTTCCTGTTATCCCTAATTTTTCCAGTGTTTTGAACATTAAAGGGTGCTGTATTTTGTCAAATGCTTGTTCTGCATCTATTGAGATGGTCTTATGATTTTTATCTTTAAGTCTATTGATGTGATGATTTACATTTATTGATTTCCATATGTTGAACCAACCTTGCATCCCTGAGATGAACTCCACTTGATCATTATGTACTATCTTTTTGGTGTTTTTGTATTTGATTTGCTAGAATTTTATAGAGAGTTTCTGCATCAATGTTCATTAGAGATATTGGTGTAAAGTTTTCTTTCTTTGATGTGTCTTTGCCTGGTTTTGGAATCAGGGTGATATTGGCCTCATAGAATGATTTTGGAAGTACGCCTTCTTTTTCTATTTCATGAAATAATTTGAAGAGTATAGGTATTAGTTTTTCTTTATAGGCCTTATAGAACTCAGTCCTGGGCTTTTGTTGGTTGGTAGGCTTCTGACAGCACTTCTATTTTATTGTTTGAAATTGATCAGTCTAAATTGTGTATATCATCCTGATTCAATTTGGGCAAATCATATGACTTTAGAAATTTTTCAATGCCTTGGATATTTTCTATTTCATTGGAGTACAATTTTTCAAAATAGTTTCTAATTATCTTCTGTATTTTTATAGTGTCTGTTGTGATATTTCCTTTTTCATCGTGTATATTAGTAATTTGTGTTTTCTTTCACCTTCTTTTGTTAACATAGCTAAGGGCTTGTCAATATTATTTACTTTTTAAGGAGCCAACTTTTTATTTTGTCATTTTTTTCTATTGTTTCTCTTGTTTGAATTTCATTGATTTTAGCTCTGATTTTAATTATTTCCTATCTTCTACTAATTTTGGTGTTTGTTTGTTCTTCTTTTTCTAGGGCTTTGAGATGTAATGTTAGTTCATTTATTTGTTGACTTTTTCTTCTTTAAGGAATGAACTCCATGCAATGAACTTTCCTCTTACTACTGCCTTCCTAATGTCCCAGAGATTTTGATAAGTTGTATTAGTGTTCTCATTTCCCTCTAAGAATTTTTAATTTCCTCCTTGATGTCTTTTGCAACACATTGTTCATTCAGTAGCATATTATTTAGTCTCCAGGTGTTGGAGTGGATTTTATTATTTTTTTGTCATTGTTTTCTAGTTTCATTCCTTTACAATCTGATAGCATGCAGGGTAGTATCTCTCCTATTTTGTATTTGCTAAGAATTGCTTTGTGGCATAGTATATGGTCTATTTTAGAGAAGAATCCATGTGCTGATGAGAAGAATGTGTATTTGCTCACTGAAGGATGGGATATTTTATATATGTCAGTTAAGTCTAAGTTATTGATTGTATTATTTAGTTCTTTAGTTTCCTTGTTCAGCTATTGTTTGGAATATCTATCCAGTGGTGAAAGAAGTGTGTTAAAGTCACCCAGAATTATTGTGTTGTGTTCTATTTGACTCTTGAGCTTGAGAAGAGTTGGTTTGAAGAACATAGATGCCCCATTGTTTTACTCTGAGAGGGATGCTTCATTGGGGAATTGTGAATTTGGGGGGATTTTTTTTTTCTGTTTCCTTATGTGTTCAGAGCTCTTTGACTTGCATACCAATTGAGGTAAATTCCCCTACCTCTTTTTTATACATATCATTTGTGTATTATTATCTTTTTTTGTTCTCGATTTCTGTTTTTGATATATGAATAGATACCAAGTAGTGGGACCTGAGTTTCCTTTCTGATTGTTCCTCTTTGGGTCCTTGTTGTTGATTTGTGGCTTTTGTCACCTCACTTCTTTAAATTGTCAGAACTCAGGTAGAGCAGATTGTTTAGGAGAGAGATTTACTATTGAGAGACTCAAATATAGATTTCAAATATTTTCAATTTTAATCTATGTGATAAAATCTTGCCTAAATCTTCTTCCTTTCAGAGTCTTGTTTTCCACATCTATGAAACTGGGGTCACAACTTTGCACAGTGAATAGTTGTAAGGACCAAATGGGACCTTGTACTGGAATACCCACTTCAATCTAGAAGTTCCAATGAATCTTAACACATTTTTGATGTGTATAAATCTCACACTCATCAGGGTAAATCCATCTGTAATAAATAGATCAATTCTAAGAAAATATGCATATTTGACATTGAAACATTTTTCAATTTAGTCTTTAATTTGACAATTACTTGCATCACATAATGTACTTCAAGTAATGTAATATTCTAAGAGATCTAAATGTACATTGATGTCAATAACTGCTTGGAGTACTTAAAATCTAAGAAAATAGCTGTTACATAGAGGAGGGTCTATAAACCTTAAATTCTAGAACCAATAATTGACCACACTCCATTACATGAGAAAGATCTTTGGATTAACATTCAACAACTCTGATGTAAAAAAAAATGAGTGCAAAAATTAGTTTACATAAAATTACTGTGTTATGAAATAGGTTGAATTTCAATGAAGTGTGAATTAGAATTTAGTACTATTTTCTAATTTAACATCATTCTCATCCTCAAGATACATATTCCTTTTGGTTTGAAAGAGCTTTCACTTCCAAGACATTTTGGGGACTTTTCATGCAAGGAGTGTCCCTAATGTATTACATAAAATTGATAAAACTACCACCTTAAAAAACACTCTATAGTCTTCACAATAATGGTTAAAATTATTCCTAGGGGATATTTCTTCTAATGAATCCTAAGGGAATTCAATAATTCTTCCTGCTTGAACTTGCATTGCCATTAAAATTTGTCTCCACACAAATCTCAAACATTTTCAGTATTACAGAAAATTAATTGGTATATTTTTATGGTTTGTTAGGTGAAACAAGGCAAATATTTTCTATTTTTATTTTAACATCCTTATTTTCTAATAAACTTACCAGTTTCTACCTCTACTAAATAAGCCATGTTCTTTCCCAATTTTCTAATAAAGCATTTTGCTCAATTTTTGTTTACATGTGTTTGTCTCTTACTTGAATACAGACACATACATAAAATTTTAGAAAATGGAACTTATCATCAAATAAAAATTAGCTGGGTTATGCATGAAAACAAGCTATTAGCATTTGGTGTATTAGATTCTCAGTTTTTTAGTACATGTTGATATGCAGATAGCACCATCTGAGCACAGGAGGGTCTCAAAATTTTTTGCTAAAGAATATATAAATGAGTCACTGATTACAGCAGGAGAGAGACAATGGAAAGTGGTAGTGGAGGAAAAATGCATACATAAGTTATGGTGGGACCTCCACATTCTGCAAAGCCTGCATGTGGAGCCTGGGAGTCCCAGGTTGCCAGTGAGGGGACTCCAAGGTGGTGTGTTATATCGCAACACAACTAGATGTTCACAGAGTGTAGGGATGTTGGACAAGAGGCCAAATTCCATGCAAAATAATGGGACTAATATGACCAATTCCCAGGGACCAAACAGATCAGATTACTCCTCCACTTTCAAAGGTCCAGTGGTGGATCAGCCTAGCTCCACAACAGAGGCCAGGAAGGTAAGTGGTCTCTCCAGGGATCTTAGGACCTGGTCTTCCATCAGCTTCCAGTACAGCTAAGACCAAATCCTTTCTCATTACCTGTTGGCACTTTCTTAGAGAAGGAGAGAAGCAGAAGGAAGAAGTGCTATCCCTCCAACATAACAAACAAGTATTCACTAAGCCCCTTTAAGCCAAGGAGTCAAAGAAAGATTTAAAGTTTAGATTAGATTGAATTTTGTGAGTTTCTTCCCACCATCATTGGACATTCTGATCTGATCAATCACAGAGAAAATTTGGAAACTAAAGTGATTGTATAATGAATTACCTATACTATTCGTTTATGGGCATGGTTGATCAAACCATGTTCATACATCATCACAGTCAATTCCATTATTCTTCAGAACTTTCTTGAAAATATGACGGTATACATGATGTTATTTCTTCTAAATTATAAAATTGGTTAATTGACCCTATAACACGAATGACCACTTCACAGAAATTATAGTCTGTGAACAAAGGCTATTTATAAGACCTCTCTGCATCCCAGTAAGGAATCCACTCAAAATCTCTTGAATCACAATTATAGGCCCTCAGAAAGATGAACTGTATTTGGAACTTAAGCTCTATTCTACAGACATCTGGTTTTTGCTCTGAGGGGAAGCATTAGGCCTACTTATTATTTGTATGAAAGATCTATTCCCAGAAGGAGAAAAGGCACTTTTCCAAAGTTTAAAGCAAGTTCTTGAGTTTTAACAACCTCAAGCAGTTTAATAAATTCAAATGTTTAACAAAGTTCAACTTTACATTTAGTTTTCATAAAGCAAAGTATCATTTTCTTGCATCTAGGGGTTATCACCATCCTATAATATGAATAATATTCTTGCTGTTATGGATGAAGGAAGTTCAACTTAGAGAATTAATGCTGTATATAACAAGAACTCTGGATCACAGAGGCACCTGAGTATTACAGTTTTATATGATGTCACACCTCTCATCTAATATAATGCAAACCCCATGTTAGAGCCCAGAGACGCCTTGATAGGAAGAGCAAGGACACAGGCTTCAACTTCAGGGAGTTGTTATTCTAGCACAGCGGACATTTGTTTTTCAAATACAGAACATGCTGCTTGTGCTGATGGCAGGTTATGTAACATGCACCAACCTTTATACTGAGAATGGTGAGAAATGCTGGGAAAATGTGTGTTAAGATGTGTTTGAAGCCAGGAATGTTGCAGTGTGCTGGGAACTATGGAGCAACAGAGAAGATGCAAACGCAAAGAGCTGAACTTAGCACTGGGGCCCCATTTTCCACAAGGGACCTCTGCCATTTCCTGATTAGGCAGGAAGAGTGACCTACTGAAGGGTGATGGTGGTAAGCTCCTGGGGCTGGGGGACAACAGTAGAATCCAGATCACACCACAGAGAGAGGTCCCCATTAATACCCCATGCTTTGTGGTGACACCACGAGAACAACATGTGTCCTGAAACAGAGGCCAGACTTTGGAGACCATACTGTCTCTGTAGAAAATGCTCAGTTCTGCTCTGGTACCTAAAAATCAATCACTGACAACACATAAATAGATAGATAGACATCACCGTGGTTCAGTAAAACCTTAGGAACAGAAATAGTCAGCATGCAAGACAGGGCTGATGATTCCTATCCTGAGCCACACACTAAAGAAATGTTGAATCAGAAGTGTGCTGGTGTTAAAAGAAAGTATAGTTTAACCTCCAATCATACATACTATGCTTACAAATGGCTTAAGGAAGGTGGTATTTCCAGCATACACAGCTAACTTGAAAAACATTAAAATCATGTCAAAGAAAGATTAACAATATCCTGGACCTCAGATGATTTCTAAAACTTTTGTGTATGATATCCTAAAATCAGCCAAAGCAAACCAAAGGAAACTGAGAAGTTAAAATGATAAATGATAAACAAATTAATAAATGCATTTCTCAAAAACCTCTGTTGTATAATTTAGAACTTTGCTTACCATAGTCTAAAATTTCCATTGAAATTGAAAAGGCTGGGAAGAGAAAATATTTTTAAAGAAGAGGTAGAAGGCATTATATGTTGACTATTATTTTTTAAATACAGAATTTAAGAGTGCATCCTACTGAAGCATTGTTAAGCAAACAGGCTGATGGAGCAGAATAAAAGTCCAGAAACTGATTCTTTTTTTTTTTTTTTTTGGTTGAATGATTTATGACAGAGGTGACATTGCAGGGCATGTGAAAATCAAAAGAAAATGAGTTTCAGATAAATTATATCACTAAATGAAAATGGAAAGACAAAGAATCTCAACAATAATGTAGGAGAACACCTCGAACTTGGGAAAGGAGGCATCTCTTAAAGGATCTGAAAAGTTTCATTTATAAAGGAAATGCTTGAAAAATTGAACCACTGGGTTGATCCATATGAAATTGCTTCCACTGGGCCATTTTTGACAATAGGAAATGCAATTTCATAGAAGTAAACCTTGTGCATTTAAATTAAGAACTTATATTTAGAAAACCAAAATAACATTAGTAAGACGAAAAGGCAAAACCCAGCCCAAATAACTGAGAAATATCTCATATTCATCCTGAATAAATAATGTTCCAAATCAGTAAGAAAAGATTGTAAATTCTTATAGAAAATTGGACAAGAGACTTTCACAAGTGCTTCAGAAAAATACCTACATGGACAATTTTACAGTATGAAATAAGACTATAATCAAATTTATTAGTCATCCAAGAAAGGAAACTAAAAATGCAATGAGCTATCACTCCACACCCAGCAGAATGTCTAAAATATAAAATATTATCAAGACTTTGGAACAATGGAAATTTCCATATTTTGCTGTGTAATGTAAATCACTACCACAACATCAATAACGGTTTGCCATGATTTATTGAATTTGAGTAGATGTAAACTCTATAACAAGCAAATCCATTTTTACCTTTTCATCTCAAAATAAATGTGTTGAAATATACACCAAGAGATGCATACAAGAATGTCAGAGCACCATTAAAAGGTCATGGACAAAAACTGAAAATATACAAAATACAGAATACTGGATAAATTATTTCTTTTTACAACAGTGAGAAAGAACTACTTACACATCTGGACTGCACATTCATGGACTTTTTTTTTTCTTTTTGTTATTGTGGCTTGTGTGTTCTAATGAATTAAAAGCTTAAAATATCATGATTGACTTGATAAAATGACATGGCAACTAACTATAATTCTATGTAGTTCTATAACAAAGGTGGGATGATTAGAGTCTAACAAGGAACAGTTCTCTAGACTGAAGGCCAGAGATTGAGTCCTCAAAGATACAAAAGGGTCACTGCAGCCACGAGAGAAGATGAATAGAAAGGGCGGTGGAACAATCTAGACAAGTGATAGAAAGAGGCAGAGTACGTCTGACATACTTGTCACGTACAGCAATGCAGAATGAGTTACTGTGTCTTGCCATCAAGATCCTGGGAAAGTCACGGGCCAGGTTGTGAAAAGCTCTGCAGAACATGGTAAAAACTATTTTTAAACATTAGAGTCTAAGTTGGAAATCAGGGAACATTTTATACAGGAAGACACAGGATTGACTTTTTGAAAAGGCAACCAATTAAAGTAAGGCAAGAATGTAGGTGGGGAGACCAATGGAGCTAGCCGGGTCACCCAAGGGGTGACGATGCCCTCCTTTGCTAATGGGATGACCATGGATGTAGCAAGTGTTACTGCCTTTGAAATCAAAAGTGTGCCTGAGTTTCATGAGCAGTCTTTTATTCAAACCTCTCTGAGCAGAACATATAACAACTGTGTTCCTTTCGAGTGATGACATCTTAGACTCAGTGAAAATGACATTTCAGAGGTCATTTCCCAGCACTTCATGTTAGATTGATCTACAGGGTGAGAGTAAACCAGTTACTGCAAACACAACCTAATCATGGTCGATGGGGCCCTCCAGGTAGCCTCAACTCAGGTGGGGAGGTCAAGAAGTTTAAGTTCTCAGTTGACTGGATGCATAGCTTCAGTTTGGGACATATGCTTGGAATGCTAGTGTTTCTCAAGTTGATGAGCCATATATAGGATCTACTGAGGTCCTCAATAGAGTGAGCAGCTTCCCATTGAACAAAATAAAATTCCTGCACAGTGGGGAAGGCCAACTGAAGGTAAATATCTGGTTAGGTGTGGGCTAATTTGCTCAGGAGTCACTATTAACCTACATGCTGAAACTCATGTTTTTATATATTAATATTTGAATATAACTCTGGTATTGTGCAGTCATTGCATGTGCAGAAGTTTCATTTTTGACACAAGGTTTGGGTTTATATTATTAGGGTGTTTATCTTATGCCAGGTAATTTAGTTCATTCCTTATAATTTTCTAATTCAATGGGACCTGCATGATAAGCCCACGTTTTGAACTTTCTTTCCTTTTCAATTATACTATCTATTCTTGACTATTGAAGGTTAATAATTAGAGTTTAGATCACTGGAATGTACCATTATTTCTTCCATTTTTATACCAGCTAATGTTGTCCTAATTTTATTTTCCTATCAATTTGTAAAAGAATTAAAAGTCCCCATTTATTTGATTTCTCTTTTTGTCATTTAGTAAACTTTTATAGTTTTCCTCAAGTCAGGGGCCATATTGTACAAAATACTGTGGAACATAGTAAAAACTTTGTTTTATTCTTTTTCAAAGGATTTTCTACAATTTCATTTGTTACCTTTTGGGAAAATGTACTCTGCCTCTTCAAGTTTTCTTCAACATTTCTCATTGGTTTGTGTTGGTTTGTTTGTTTTTGGTACTGCAGTTTGAGATTGAACCCAGAGTTACTTAACCATTGAGCCACATCACCACCTATTTATTTATTTGTTTGTTTGTTTATTTTGAGATAGGGTCTCCCTAACTTGCTTAGAGCCTCACTAAGTTGCTGAGGCTGGCTTTGAACTCATGATCCTCCTGCCTCAGTCTCCTGAGGTGTCAGGATTACAGGCATGACCACTATGCCATGTTCTTCCTTTCTTTTTTTTCCCTAAAAATTTTGAGCCCTTTTTTGTTATCAAAGAACCTATTCATATTTTCTTTGTTATTTCAATATGAATGTAAATATTTACCAAGTATGAATTAAAGAACAAATTAATAAAATTCAGTGATAAGATTTTGATACTTTAAAATGTGAATTTAAAAGGATCTATGTGATTTTATTTGTTACAGATGTTGTAGAAGTTGAGTTCTTTGAACTGTGAGAAATGCACCTATGGAATTTCTGGTTTGGATGCTGGAACTATTTGTTAGAGACAATTCCTTGAAATTTTCTCAAATTTGTTTCCTGTTGTGAGTTGTACCACAACTTCCTGAGGAAGTGTTAATATGTCTGTTTCTGAGCCAGGGTGGTCGCTGTAGTCTCTAAATGGCCCTTAAGTTGGATGCATAGAAATCACTTGGAAATCTGGTAGAATGTACAGATGAT
The DNA here is from genome assembly GCF_021218885.2 of Marmota monax. Taxonomy (NCBI): domain Eukaryota; kingdom Metazoa; phylum Chordata; class Mammalia; order Rodentia; family Sciuridae; genus Marmota; species Marmota monax. Next base: position 3,771,769 of record NW_026695217.1, on the reverse strand, counting down.
CAGAAGATTCAGACCTGCAAGCCTTTGGTGAATGCCAGAGAAGAGTGCAGTGTTACTGCATATGTATAAATTTGCCCAATGGACAGATTATTCCTCAGAAAGATGGAAGTAGGGAAGGTAGTAAATATACCCTGAATATACCCCAAATAAATAAAATAAATATGTGATTTTGATAGACCTTAAAAACATAGCTGAAACTTATGTGAGAGAATATGAAAAAAATAAGGATATTTCTAAAATTTGAGCCAAAAAAAGAGAGAAGAGCTCTATAACTTATTTAAAGAATATAATCAATCCAAATAACCTGTTCTTGGCATCAGAATGGGCCAATAAATCAATGACTCACAAAGTCAGGAAGCAGATTTATACAGAGACAGTTTTAGTATGAAGCAACTCATAATTTTATCAAAACAAATTAATAATTTTGAGAGTACATTTAATTGATAATGTTTAGTTAGGGTATTTTAGAAAAGAATGCATCATAAATTGCACCAAAATAATGTCCAGATAGATAGGTGATTTATAACCTAAATTTGTAAGACATAAAAGTAGCCTAGTGTGCATATGCAAATTTTAAAATATTATAATAAAAATTTTAGCATAATTAAAAGTCTAGCAACAACAAAAACATTTAGTAAAACTGAATAAATACCTATTTGAAATTTATTAAGTATAAAACCCCATAAATAAGAATGAAAGACAAATTATCTCCTAATAAAAATTATGTATAGCATATGTCAGAAAAATGCTAATGACCTTAATAAATAAGAGATCAAAGAATCAGTAAGAACAAGTGCTCTAATAGGGGGTTAGGCAATTAGACAAATATGACACAAAAGAAAAAATACAGCCAACAAGCATGAAAATACCCATCCACAAATCTGCATTTTGCTGTGAGTGTGACTTAAAGGACGAGGTGCCTTTTTCAGCTTCTTCATTAGTGTGAAGCAGAAATATTATAGTTTTAAATCAGAAGTCATATATACATAGTCAAAGTAAAATGTACATAAAATTATTTTCTTTTTTCTTTTTTGCTTATTTTACTGCCTCTTTGTTCCTCCTATGGGGGTTATTTAATTTGAAAAATAAAAAAGGCCTCACTTCAATTTTCTTATGTGAGAGTAGTTGTGAGATAGTGACTATCAGTGACAAGTTTCCTTAGCAGGACCCTGAAAGAAGACTTGACATTATGATGTACCTCCTGTCCTGTCCTTCCTTTGGCTAAGTGTCCTTGATTGTACTCCCTACAGCCATCAGGGGCAGCTTGTCTATGTAACTGAGTCCTCCCAACTGAAATCCAACGAGATCTTTGTGAATCAAAGATGCTGTGCCATCTAAATACAGGACAATTTGAAATGTCCAATAGTCATTTCACAGAAAAATCTCAAATTAAACCACATATTTAGCAGGCAGAACAGCCAACAATCAACTTCCTTCACTGATTGACAGCCAGTGTGATTCTGAAAGTCCCGGAGGATGTGGAAGTGGCAGGGCTGAACTCTGGGTTGCAGAGAAGAAGTGGGAACCCGGGTGGCAGGTGGAGAGCACATTCCCTCTGGGGCTGGACACAGCCTCATTTCCTTCTGAAGGAAGGAAATGGAAGAAAGACACTCCAGCAGGTCCTGGGGGATTATTTTCATGTATCACAGTATTCCCATGAAATTAGAGCATGGATCCATCATATGTATACCTTTAATTTCCTTAAGATGGAACACAGTGACTATTCATAAATTGTTTATGATTTTTCTATATCCAAAGTCTGCCAAACATCTTACATTCAAATTTATTAAAGACATTCATCAAGGAAAAGGCAGAGTCATTCTCTGAAGTTTTATTTCCTTAGTAAAACTTATTTCAAAAGAGATTTCCCTGCATTATCCTATCTGTTCTTCTGAATCTCCACTGGATCCTCCAGTGATCTGGAGCCTCCTGCTGGGTCAGAGGGTGCTCCCTCCCCATCTCTCCACCCTGTTTGGGTGCCAATGTTTTTGTTTGTTTGTTTTGTTTTGTTTTGACTATTTTAGTATTAACCTGCAGTTCCCAAATCCTAGTCTTTCCAAACAAAATGAAACTCAGAGACATAGAGTCCACTTTTATTTTGTCTTGTTGAACTTCTATTTTAAATATTAATATGTACATGTTATTATTCAATTAATTATTTTTGGATACAAATTATTGGAACTGTTGATTTCTATTTTGAAATCCCAAAACCCTGTCTAAATATTTAAATGTGATATTATTAAAAATGATAAATTAAGATCAAATGTATATTTCAATTGAGACAAGGAGACAGGTGGGCAGGAAGGGTGAGATTTGGCTTTTTTTTTTAAAAGCTCCCAAGTCCTAAAAGAGAATGGTAGGTTTTGATAAGGATTTTTATTCCACATTCGAAGGCCTCATATTGTTTGGCAAGAAAAACAGTTCCTAAAGATTGCTTGCTGACATTAAATTATGAAAATAGCTCACAGAAGAAGAATTTGGTGGGTTGCAAACCAGCTAGCCTCAAATAACCACTTGGGTGTGAGCTAAGTTCACTTTTGAGTCTACCAGTAGGATGGAGGGCTTAGCCACCTTAGTCACTGGTTATGGTCTGTCATGAATATGAACATAGGGTTATACAGGGTGCTATGAGGACTCCTAAAGGGAAAGACAATTAAAGAAGATATATAAGCACCCCAGGAAGAAGGAGGGCATCCTAGATCCTGCGGTAGGCACTTCTCATTGTAAATTTATCCCTAGTCCATTCCGTGATTGAGCTCTCCTTTCCTCTAATTAGATGAGTTTCTTGAGGTCTACTCACTCTAAGCCCTGAAATGCTCATGTTGGGGCTTGAAAATGGAAGACTGAAGTCTCCAATGCAGGGCAGAACCTGGGAAGGCACCAGCAAAACTTTTCCTTCCTGCAATCTCACTTCCTCCTTAAATGGTATGAAGAAATAATAGATAAATTTCATTGTGTACACTTGTGAGCTGACCCTCCATGTTGCAGCTGGGTGCTTCTTGTGTAAGTGGCAATGCAGTATAAAACTTAGACAGTAATGACCTGTAGCATGCAACTGAGGAAGATCAGTCTGTAGCTAAAGCCATGAAATGAAAGACAGCCTAGGGCAGGAAACGGACCATTCAGGGTGAGCACAGAATTGGAGGGGATATATGGAATAAGACCACTGTCCACAGGAAGCAAATAGCATGAGAAGAACAGGGAAGGTGGAGCTCATCAGGAATTCACCAAAGAACTAGCTTGGGTTTGAGGCATTTGGTGAAGTGGACAAGGTCTAACACAGGTGAGAATTAAAGTTCAGACACCATAGATGTTCAGTTTGGAAGAATTCTGGGCACAGGAGTAACATAATTAATGTTGTAGAAGTTAAGAAGTAAGAACAAGTGGACAGTTTTTATCATAATATATCCATGGTCCTAAGGACTTGGACATAAGTAACAATGACCCAAAACTCCAAAGAAAGGATTAACAAAATTCTTAAACCAAGTCAACTTCCTGTTTAATTTCTACTTTCCCATGATTTTCTCCCTTTACCTCATTAGGAATGGGGAACATTTATTGAGTGCCCCATATGCAAATATTTGTTTAATTTTACACTTAAATCCTATTTAATCCATTGATATTAAATCCTACTTAATCCTCCTTATGGAGGAGGGTGGCACTGCCAGATTTACAGAATAAAAACTAAGTCTTAGTGAGTTTGAACTGCTTAGGATCAGCACCCTAGGTCTGATACAAAGGAAGTTTTGCTTTCTTGAAGAATTCCTGCTGATGACTCCAGTTCCGAAGAAGTTCTTTTCCATTTTCAGAATTATGAAAATGATTTCTCAAAATATTTTCTGGGAACACTGGTGTCCCCAAGTTACCATAGGATCCTGCCATATCCACCTTCCAGGTAAATCACATTATTTATAGACTTTGCCTGTTAAATCTGTTTTGGAAGATGCTTAGTAGTTTTAAATTTGTTTTAGTATTCAGAGAGTATTTTCCAGCATTCTATCAGATCACAATGGAATGAAATTAGAAATAATTGATAAAATAAAAAGTAAAAAATACTCCAACACCTGGAGACTAAATATTATGCTATTGAGTGAACAATGGGTTGCAAAAGATTTCAAAGAGGAGATTAAAAAATTCTTAGAGGAGGGGAGGGGGGATAGTAGAGGATAGGAAAGGCAGCAGAATACAACAGACACTAGTATGGCAATATGTAAATCAATGGATGTGTAACTGATGTGATTCTGCAATTTGTATACGGGGTAAAAATGGGAGTTCATAACCCACTTGAATCAAAGTGTGAAATATGATATATCAAGAACTATGTAATGTTTTGAACAACCAACAATAAAAAATTTTAAAAAAATAAAATTAAAAAAAATTCTTAGAGGTAGATGAGAACACCAATAATACAATATTGTGAAATCTCTGGGACACTAAGAAGGCAGTTCTAAGAAGAAAGCTTATTACATGGAGTTCCTTCCTTCAAAGAAGAAAAAGTCAACAAATAAATGGCCTAATATTACATCTCAAAGCCCTAGAAAAAGAAGAACAAATCAAACCCAAAACAGAAGACAGGAAATAATAAAAATCAGAGCTGAAATCAATGAAACTGAAACAAAAGAAACAATTGGAAAAAAAAAATTGACAAAACAAAAAGTTGATTCCTTGAAAAAATAAATAAAATTAGGAAGCCCTTAGCCACGCTAACAAAAGAAGGAGAAAGAAAACACACATTACCAACATACAGGGTAAAAAAGGAAATATCACAACAGACACAACACAAATACAGAAGATAATTAGAAACTATTTTGAAAATTTGTACTCCAATAAAATAGAAAATATTAAATGCATCAACAAATTTCTAGAGGCATATGATATGCCTAAACTAAATCAGGATGCTATACATAATTTGAACAGATCAATTTCAAGCAAGGAAATAGAGGACCCCATCAGAAGCCTACCAAGCAAGAAAAGTCCAGGACTGGATGTATACACAACTGAGTTCCACAAGACTTTTAAAGAAGAATTAACACCAATAATTCTCAAACTATTTTATGAAATAGAAAAAGAGGAAACACTTCCAAACACATTCTATGAGTCCCATATCACCCTGATTCCAAAACCAGACAAAAACTCATCAAAGAAAGAAAACTTCAGACCAATATTGTTAATGATAAAGATGCAAAAATTCTCAATAAAATTCTGGCAAATCAAATACAAAAACATATCAAAAAGATAGTGTACCATGATCAAGTAGGGTTCCTCCCAGGGATGCAAGGTTGATACAACATACAGAAATCAATAAGTGTAATTCATCACATCAATAATCTCAAAGATAAAAATCATATGATCATTTCAATAGATACAGAAAAAGCATTTGATAAAATACAGCATGTCTTCAGGTTCAAAATGCTAGAAAAACTAGGGATATCAGGAACATGCCTCAACATCGTAAAGGCTATGTTTGCTAAGCCCCAGGTCAATATTATTATAAATGGAGAAAAATTTAAAGCATTCCCTCTAAAAACTGGAACAAGACACAGATGCCCTCTTTCACCACTTCTATTTAACATACTTCTTGAAACTCTAGTCAGAGCAATCAGACAGACAAAAGAAATTAAAGGAATATGGTTAGGAAAAGAAGAATTCAAATCATCACTATTTGCAGATGATATGATTCTATACCTAGAAGACTTGAAACATTCCACCAGAAATATCCAAGAACTAATAAATGGATTCAGCAAAGTATCTGGATATAAAATCAACACCCATAAATCAAGGGCAATTCTGTACATCAGTGACAAATTCTCAGAGAGAGAAATGAGAAAAACTACCACACTTACAATAGCCTCAAAAAAAAAAAAAAAAAAAAAACAACTTGGGAATAAACTTAACAAAAAAAGAGAGGGGGAAGTCTTCTACAATGAAAATTACAGCACACTAAAGAAAGAAATTAAAGAAGACCTTAGAAGATGGAAAGATCTACCTTGTTCTTGGATAGGCAAAATTAATATTGTCAAAATGATCATACTACCAAAAGCACTACACAGATTCAATGCAATCCCAATCAAAATCCCAATGACATTCTTCATAGAAAAAGCAGTCATGAAATTCATCTGAAAAAATAAGAGACCCAGAATAGCCAAAGCAATCCCACGTTCAAAAAAAAAAAAAATCAGAAACTTTGGCAATGTGATGATATATTATTAAGAAAAGATCCTCAAAAAGGAGGTACTCAGAAAAAGAGATCTAAACTGTGCAAAAGTTTCAAAATATCTTCCATAGACTAATTTCTCTTTTGCTTTTACCATGAATAAGAGATTTTATATGACTGATATATATTCAAATAGAAATTCAAGTGTTATTAAAAATCATAAATTTGAAAATTACCCACATACTACTCAAATATAAACATTCTGAACATCAGTTAGATGTCATCCCTAATAAATATCATAACTTTTCTTAGTTATACATAGAAGGCAAAATGGGGAGCTTAATCAGACACAGAAAATTGCATGTGATATATATGGATATATATATATATATATATATATATATATATATATATATATATATATATATATATATATATATTACACATCAATAAAGCTGTTTAAATGTCCATGGGTGAGGAATGGATGATGGATTTGGAAATATGTTATTCTCCAAATTTTAATCATACTATAATTATTTAAATATCAATAATTCTTTAGTATGTCAGAAAAAAACAAAACTGGAATAAATCTAGAATTGCTGTTGAACTTCAAAAAAGAGATACTTTTCCAGAAATTACTATAATTATATAACATTAACCCAAATCAATTCCTCACACTTTATTTTTCTTGACAAATCCTATTATTTAAAAAGTTATAACCTTAACTGATGGGAACAAGTAGAGATTATTTTGTACCTGCAGTTAGCATGTGTTCATGCATGTATGTAAGTCCACCCTATGATAAGTACTTTAGATAGTTCATGTGATTACTGTGGAGAAAATAAGAACCAAATATCATAGACTATTATCTACTGTCTAAAACAGTACCAAAAATTTTCTGGATGTTTACAAGGTAGGAGTTGAATTATAAGAACAAATTCTTTCTTGCAGGTCTGCATCCAACTGTACACATGTGTCACACAAACATTGCATGTACAGGTGCTTCTTTTGATTAAGAGGCAGAAGATGCAAAAGACCATCACATAGCAACATCAGGAAATAATCAGATAAAATTGTAAAGCATTCTTACGAATGCATCATCAAGATCAGCACATGTAGAAACAGGGATTATGAGCCAATTCCACAAAGAAGGGACCCTCCTAGGTTCGAAGTGCTGTGATGACTTTGGCAGACATACAGGTCAAGTAGAAGTAAATGCCTGACCATGACAGAGAGCTCAGCCACACCACCACAATGGTAGAACCAGGTGGGAAAGGATGGAAGTCAGAAAGAGGCCCACACCCAAGCACTTTTTATTAGCATTACAATTATTCTCCCATTTCCAACTCTAAAATTTTGCTGAGAGAAGAGCAAGGAACCTGAGACTGTAAAGCAATAAGAAGTGACATATATAAATGTTCTTAAAGCTGTAGCTAATAAGAAATTTGAAAATCACCATCTTGCTTTTTCAGTTAACAATAAAGAATGAGCTCATACAATTTAGGAAAAACAAAAGCAAAGTGGTGGTCTTCTTCAATCGCCACTATTTTTTAACACATGACATATTGTGTACTATCAAATCAGATGAGATGTGCAAAGAACACAAATGTGTTGAGAATCAAAGAGCATAAATGAAAAATCACCCAAGTCACCCTACGAGTGACCTAGATATGGAAAACAGTAGGAATGGACTTCAAGTAACTGTATAACTACTTTAAATATGCCCAAAGGTTTACAAGAAGAAATTTAACATTATATCTTTCAAATATGAGCACAGTGTACCTCATGTCATCCTTGTCTACAATATGCCTTCCTTCCAGAGACGGGGACCACGCCCTCTCTGCTTGAAGCTCAGCCAATTTCTGAAGCTAAGGCAGAAAAGGTAGGTGGCTCTACCATGCTGTCTGGGTCACTTGCCTTTGGAAGTCCAAACAATCTCACCACCCTGAGTCAATCAGGTGAGAAATCCAAGCCACAGGAAGATGTCACATATAGAGACCTCATCTCCAAATCTCACATTTGAATTATCCCAGCCAAAGTGCAA